>NC_083717.1:190165539-190824782 GCF_028564815.1 Eubalaena glacialis | reverse complement strand
ACCTCTTCTTGAACCTCATGAACTTGGACCTGGGCTCCGGAACGCGTGCAGGGACACCCGTGTTCCATGTCCATCCATGCTGTCTTATGGCCGCGACATTGGCAGTTTGTTCCTCCAGGTCTTTGGATCTGAAATCTGAGTCCAAAGTTTGGTTTTCCTCTGTTGCACCCAGAACTGCAGCCGCTGTCCGCAGACACACCGCCTTCACACATGTTTCTGTGGGAAGGCCATTTTCTGTCCTGTGTCACTGGATGTGACACTGACCAGGGACACCATGTCCGAGCCCTCTTTCACCAGGGAACAGCCGGCCCGGGCAGGGGAGGGGGTGGGGAGGCTGGGGGCTGGCCTCGGGGGTCCCTGCCTGGATGTGATGTTGAAATTTTGTGTTGCTTTAACCGCCTTTACTTTCTGAGCTAGGGGCTGTCTCCATCCATAGCAAAATGTAACTTTGTTGTAGATGAGCGTAAGCCTCACCCCGGAGAGCGCTAGTAAGTACAGACCAGGTGAACCCAACGCTTCTCTTCTCTGTCGTCCCCCCTCGCCCCCCCCAATCAGACCCTGGGCCTGGACCCCACCCCACCACGCCCCTCCCCACCCCCCATCCCCCAGAGTTCCCTCCCCAGCTAGGGACAGGGAGGGTGTGAGGTGAGCTTGGGCCCAGCCCAGATCCTGGGGTGGGAGCCCTGGGGGCTGGCTGAGAAAAATCAGGCCCCTCTGGATCAGGGAGTCTTCATGTGGGGTCTTCCCAGCCCTGTCGGGGAGCTGGGAGCCTCCGGGTCTTGTGTGCGAATGACCACTTTTCCTGGGGTGGGCCCGTCAGTCCTCAAATGAGATCCTGTCAAGACTTAAAAGACTCCACCGGGGTGTCTGAAAGTCCAACCCACGGAGGGAACAGCTCCGTTTCACATCATGTCTGCTGACACAGCCCTCTTGGTGCCAGTGTCGGGGGACCACAGGAGGAAGAGACAGTCCCCCAGAGACCCCAGAACACTGAAGGGAAAATGAAGAGCCTCCCATCCCAGAAACAACCTGGGACAGAGCTCGTGGTGTTAATATGTTCTCCAAGTGCATCGAGTGGTTGTGCTTTTCTCCTCTGAGCTGGCAGCCAGGGCAGGGAGGGGTGCTGGGGTGAACGTCGCAGGGTGCCCTCGGTGGTCAGCTGCCTCTCAGAGCAGTGGCTGCCAGCTGTTGGTTGAGGTCCTCGTGTGCCGAGATGGTATTCTTTTTTTCCTTACAAAACATTTCCTGTAAGTGCATTCGCCAGCACCCCTACCCCACCCTGGCCCCGACCAACACAGCCACTCATGTCCCTGGAGTGGACAGCCTTGACCGAGTTGCAAAACATCTCTGAGCCTCAGTCTTCCCACCTTTGAAATGGGAGTGACCAAACCCACTTCGGCCAGTGATTATGCCTGTAATGGTGATAATCTCTGAGTCAGCGCCGGAGACCACCTCCCGGAACGGGACCTAACCTAGCTCACCCCGCCCCGCGTGACACGGATTCGGAGTTCAGGAAATGCGCTCCTGCTCCGCACTGGGGGGGCCCGCGTATCAAGGACAGAGAGAAGCTCTCGGTCGACAAAGAACGCTTTCACAGTGAGGTTCTGGCCCGCTGGGCTCCAAGGGCAGCGCAGCCTGATCCCCCAGGCCCCAGAGTTGCTGACACGGTTCCCAAGGAGGCTGTCAGCTGCTCTCCTGTCACCGCTTTACTAACTCATGACCACTGCCCTCACCGGGGGACACTGGCAGAAACCAAGCGGAAGGCCCACGAGGCCCGAGGCTCCTCACTTTTAGTGCCCATTGCGCGCTGCCAGCCCCTGATGAAGGGAGTGTGTGGTGGGATGTTAGATCTTGAGCCCCTTTGGCATCGGCCACGATTTGCTACCGGGAGGGTGGGGAGGTCTCGAGAGATGTCTCATGCCCCACTGTCAGTACATGGTGCAGAGATGGTGAAGCAGGGGTCTTGAGGACCCCTGCTCCTCTGCAGCTGGCTGTCTCCGTGACTGCCCACTGATAGCCTTCCCTAAAGAGGCACAGACACCCAGCCCTGCCCCACCCTGGAACTCCTAAAGCCACAGAAAGCTCCTTGGCTCCCTGCTTTCTGGGTCTGGCCTTGGGCCTCCTGGAGAGAGCCTCCCCGGGTGTCCTGAGTGCTGGCCCCGGGGAGCTGCGTGATCTGGCTCCACTAGCCCGCCTTTCACTGGCCCCCTCCTTCCAGGTGCGGCTCCAGGTCCAGAGCATGGAGAAGCCCCAGTACCGAGGGACCTTGCACTGCTTCCAGGCCATCATCAAGCAGGAAAGCGTGAGTGGCCTGGGGCCCGTGGGGGTGTGGCAGGGAACCAGCCTCTGGGATGCTGCCGTCCCCAGACCACAGAGCTGGAAAAAGAGGCTTCGGGGCAACTGTTGGGCAAATCCAGGCTTTGCGAATGGCAGGGTGCAAGTGCCCAGGCCTCTCAGATTGAGGGCTTCGGTTCTACTAAAATGCTGCTTGATCCTCGTGTACCGCTAGGGTGGGCCGGGGCAGCCGCCAGCTGCATGGAGGGTCCCTGGAGAGGTGGGCTTGGGCAACCCCGGACTCCAAGCGGGAGCGCCCCTGATGCGTCTCGGTGCGCCCCGCAGGTGCTGGGCCTGTACCGCGGCCTGGGCTCGCCCCTCCTGGGGCTCACCTTCATCAACGCGCTGGTGTTCGGCGTGCAGGGCAACACCCTCCGGGCCCTGGGCCGGGACTCGCCGCTGAACCAGTTCCTGGCGGGCGCGGCGGCAGGCGCCATCCAGTGCGTCATCTGCTGCCCCATGGAGCTGGCCAAGACGCGTCTGCAGCTGCAGGAGGCGGGGCCGGCCCGTACGTACCGCGGCCCCGTGGACTGCCTGGCGCAGGTCTATCGGCGGGAGGGCCTGCGCGGCGTCAACCGGGGCATGGTGTCCACGCTGCTGCGCGAGATCCCCAGCTTCGGCGTCTACTTCCTCACCTACGACGTGCTGACGCGCGCGCTGGGCTGCGAGCCGGGCGACCGCCTGCTGGTGCCCAAGCTGTTGCTGGCGGGCGGCACGTCGGGCATCGCGTCCTGGCTCTCCACCTACCCCTTGGACGTGGTGAAGTCGCGGCTGCAGGCGGACGGGCTGCGGGGCGCCCCACGCTACCGGGGCATCCTCGACTGCGTGCGCCAGAGCTACCGCGCCGAGGGCTGGCGCGTCTTCACGCGCGGGCTGGCCTCCACGCTGCTGCGCGCCTTCCCCGTCAACGCCGCCACCTTCGCCACCGTCACCGTGGTGCTCAGCTACGCGCGCGGCGAGGAGGCCCGGCCCGAGGGCGACGCCGTGCCCGCCGCCCCGGCGGGGCCCGCCTTGGCCCAGCCCTCCAGCCTGTGACGCCCGGGCCCCCGGCACCCGAGGGCCCGAGCTCTCCCGGGGCCGCTTTTCCAAAACGCAGCCTAGACATAAATTGGGCCCCCGGCACCGACCACCCTGCACCGGACGCCCAGACCCCGTGGGCTGTGGACTCCATCAGACCTGGGTTGAATTCCACGCCTCAGCTGGGTGACCCTGGCCACAAATTTGACATCCTTGGTTTTCTCCTCTGTGAAATGGGGATCCTCATACCCGCGTTGTACAGTCCGGAAGCTCAGAGATGATGCCCCTGCGGCGCCCAGCCTGGCACTGTTACTTGGAGTCTTCCAGAAACCCAGCCAACACGCCAGCCCTTTCCTGGGATCCCAGCCACACCGCCATGGGGTCTCTGATGACCCACCCGTGAGCTTGCCAGCAACTCGCTAACGCTGCAAATCCTCCACCTGGCAGAGCTCTCGGGACACTTCTTCACCTGTCCAGTCTGTGTTAGGGACAGAGAGGCAGCTCAGGGGCCCCTGGTGTCATAGAACTGAATCCTCTGCAAGGCTGGGAATATCCCTACTCCTGACGCTCCCACTGCAGGGTAATCTGGGGGACCACTAAGAAGCCATGAGACCTTCTGGAAGCTCCATATTGGCCTAGGGGCTGGGGTGGGGGAGCGGGCACAGGTCAGTGGGAGGGGAGATCTCAACAGTTAAATACAGCCATGGCAAGGAGAAGTCTTTGCACCCTCTGGGCTTCAGGCTGCCCATCTGTAAAATGGGGACGTGGGTCAGCGGATGTCTGGGGCTCTGGCCCACTACCAACGGCCAGGAACCAACACCAGGGTTGGTGGAAATGGTGTCTTTCCCAGGCAATCTCAATGCTTCGTGTCCCTGTGAATCCTCGCAGGGCCTGTAAGTGGGCACAGGTACCGCCAGTTTGGGCCCCTCCAGGCCGAAGGGCATCTGAGCCCGCGCTCCCGGGGCTGTCACTAGAAGCAGGGCTGTGGTGTGAGCTCAGGGCAGCCGGGCGCATCTGGTACATCATGGCCGTGAGAATGGGCGGGGAGGAGGATTCTTTTGCACAAGCTGGAGGTGACTGTGGCCTCCTTTGCCCCGAGTGGCGCTCAGCCTCTTGGGCAAAGTGATCAGCTCTCCCAGGAGGCAGGCTGTGCTCAAGGAAGGACAGGACTCCCACCTTGTACACGTGGCATCATTGTTGTACAGAAACCGCCAAGGGAATAAAGTGTTCTGTGTTTTTTTAAGACGATGGGGCTTTGTGTATCATAGAGGAAGAGGTCTCAGTCCCACCCCGACACTGGAGTCAGAGGAGCGAGCATGGTGGTGGTCTGCATGACCTGGGCCAGCTACGGGGTACCTCCAGACCCTCGGTTTCCTCATCTACAAAATGGGGCTAATGGAGGCGTGAGGATTAAGGGAGTAAAGCTCACAAACATGCTGAGCACGGTCTCAGCCAGGAGGCAAGCGCTTCTCCGTGTCTCTTGTGACCCGGTGATGGGAAGCCTGGTCCCCGCCCATCCTCCAGCTGGGCAGGGCAGGCGACGTGTGCTAGGAGCTCTCTGGAAGTACTGAGGTGGGCAGGCTCAGGGGACACTAGCTGAGGCCAGACTCGGCCTCCCGGAGGAGGGGAGGTCTGAGTGGAGCTCTGAAGGGCGAATGGACCTGTCCCTCTGAGGTTAGACCTAGCCCAACCTAAGTGGTCCTAGAGGGCTTCCTGGAGGAAGCCTTGCTTGCCAAAGGAGTGTCTTCATGTCTGCCCACCCCCACTTCTGCCCAGCCTCCTGCAGTCAATCCTGGACACGCTGAGTCTCCACAGCTACCAGCCTGGACTCTCCTTCCAACTGCTGAGCCAGAAGCCCCCGCCCGCCTGCAGAGGAGGGCAGGAGAGAGGGCCCAGCTTCCGCTCCAGGAGGGGGTCAGCTCTCCTGTGCCTTCACACCCTGTTGAATCCCCAGCATCAGCCTGTGATGTCAGGCTTGTCTGCAGCTTCCAGGGACAGGAGGGCGGGAAGGGGCCGGCTGGTGACCCCGGGCAGGGTGTCCTCAGACACGTCACAGGCTCTGTTAACCCAGGGGTGTTCCCCCTGACCCCCAGGTCCCAGGCAGCAGCTCCTTCCCCAGCGAGGTTCCTCTGGCCTCTCTCTCACTTCTCTTTCCTCTGAAAGAAACCAGGCAATTGCTAAAGCCCAGGGTCCCCCACTCCCGCCCATGCTGCGATGGCTAAACGTTACCAAAAACTCGGGAGGAGGGGTTGGGAGAGGTGTAGGGTTTGTATGGATTTTTTGACATTTTATTTTCTCCCTGATTTGAATTTTTACTTGTTTTATTTGCAATGAATACTATATTAACATGGTACAAAGTAAAAAATGCAAACGGAACCCAGGCTATGCTGCGAAGAGAAAAACCGGGTCCCCGCCTCCTCCCAGCCGTGCACCCCTCCCGGCTCCTGGAGGACCTCCCGGCACGTCCCAGGCGAGTCCCGGCACGCGGGAACATCCACGCTCCCGCAAAGCACGGCCCAGGTACTGACCGTTCTGTTCTTTGCTTTCTTCAGTTGACAATTACCTTGGAGATTGTAGCAGTTTCCCAGGGCTGCCATAACAACGGCCCACAGATTGTGTGGCTAAAACAACAGACATTTATTCTCTTAAGTTCTGGAGGCCAGAAGTGTGAAATTCAGGTGTCAGCAGTGTTGCTTCCTTCTGGAGGTTCTGAGGGAGAATCTTTCCTGGCCTCTTCCAGCACCTGGTGGCCAGCAATCCTTGGCTTGTAAGCACATTGCTCCAGTGTCTGCCTCCATCTTCATGTGCCCTTTTCCCCTGTGGGTTTCCGTCTTCTCTCCCCAGCCCCACCCCAGAACCGCGCGGCTTGCAGGATCTTAGTTCCCCAACCAGGGATTGAATGCGGGCCCCCGGCAGTGAAAGCGGGCATCCTAACCACTGGACGGCCAGGGAATTCCCTGTCTTCTCTTTTTATAAGGACACCAGGCGTTGGCTTAAGGGCCCACCTAACTCCTGGATGACCTAACTAATAACACCTGCAAAGACCGTTTCCAAATAAGGTCACATTCACAGGCACCTGGGGTGAGGACCTCAACATGTCTGTTCAGGGGACTCAATTCAACCCACAACAGACATCTTTCCTTATCAGTGTGTTCCAATTGGCCATGTTTTTGTTAACAGTTGCCTGGCCTTTCATCGGGTGACCGTTCCTTACTCTATTCTTTCAGCTACGCTTGGGACGGTAACTAGGCAGAGACAGCTGAACAGTCTTGGAAGAGGGGCAACAGCTGACCAGGCCGCAGAGGGACAGGGGCTGGAGCTGAGGGGGCAGATTTAGCCAAGGCCTGGGAGGGTGGACGGGAAGGAAGGGCGGACGGGAAGGAAGGGCGGCGTGGCAGACGCGCCCACGTGCCTAGAATCCCAGTTTGTTCTGTGCTTCAGTGTGTCCAGAAAAAAACCACCTTTCCAGACTCCCTTGCAGCTAGAGGTGGCCATGGGTCCCAGATCCTGCCAGTGAGATGAAAGCTGTGGCTGGGGCTTCTGAGAAAGCTTTGTGAAAGGGACACATGCGGCTGTGACACATCCCTTGCCCTCTGACCCTGCCCCCTTTTACTGATGAAATGGGGACAGGATGCCTGCAGGTGCAGTGGGGATAGAGCCGGCCCCGTGGCCTTGGTGGGCCACCGAACCAGCCTGGCCTGGGGAAGGCCAGTCACACACTCTTCCTTGGTTTCTCTGTCGTTTGTAGCCAAATGCATCACAACCCGGTAAGGAGCTGGCAGGTTTTGCCCGGGGTGGGGGGTGATCTGGGTCATGCCTTAAAGACCCCCTAGGAGGCTGTGAGGTGAGTGGGCTACACTGGGCAAGAGGAGGCAAGCCTGGGTGGGGGCATCTGAGCCAAAGGGCAGTTCCAGGCTGGGAAGGGAGGGTGCCAGCGGCAGGTGGGCGTGGCCACTGGGGAATGAAGGGAGACAGGTGAAGCCCCCATGCAGTTTGAGGGAAACCCCAAGTCAACCCACCAAACCGTCTTCCCCGATTTCTGCAGCACGGGAGGCCGGCTGTGGGGAAGTGCATCCTCCTCCCCGTGCCCCCTCACGCCTCTCTCCTTTTCCTTTTTTATCCCTTTGGGCCCCAGGCACAGGGAGTGGACAAAGCATGCCCCTCCTCCTGACATTGTCCTCACTGGCCCGACCTGGCCCGCCTTCACTTATTTAATCATTTCTCCTGGTCAAAAGCCCCTCGCCCCACACAGAGCCGGGGCCTTCATGGCTCCCCCATAGGGGGCGGGTTCTTGTGACTGCAGGAACAACGGATCAGCCCTTTGTACACACCCCCCCCCCTTTAATGCTCCCAAGAGCCCAACAGAGGACACCAGTGGAGGGGGGGGCCCTGTCCAGGGTCACAAGGCCAGAGCCGCAGGTCCTATGGGCCCACAGCCCTCACGGCGACCGGCCGTCCTCCACCCACCGGCGGGAGCTTCACAAGAGCCAGGATCGGCCTGGGCTCCCACCCTACCCGCCCCACCGACTCCTGGTGGCCGACTCGTCAAGTTCTGCGGTTGGAGTGGCAGTTCAAGTAGCAGAGGAGCCCGGGACAGGCCAGCACCCACTCTGTGTGAGCCTTGGTCTCAACTCCCTTGCTGCGTTGGTGCCCAGACCCTGACCTCATGGCACCCACCCGGGCTCCCTGGGGGAGGCAGCGTCCACTGTGACCAGGGCACACTAGCTAAGGCTGCTGGGAGCTGAGCCTATGCAGAGGGAGGGAAGGCCAGGACGCAGGAGAGAGTGAAGCCGGGACATGGGGTTGAGTGGCCGAATGGCGACAGGTGATCTGCTGGCAGCCTGCAGGCTGAGAGGCAGGAGTGGCAGAGAGCAGGACGCCCAGGGACAGACTGGAGGGGGTGGGTGTCAGTGAAGACAAGGCAATTTGGGGGCAGCCATGGCAGTGGCATTCAGGGGCGGGGTCATCAGGAGGAAGAAGCCAAGGAACAGACAGGCCAGACGGGGGTGGACCATCCTAGGACAGATGCTGAGGTCACCAGGGGTGGTGGGGAGCAGGTGACCTGGCACTAGAATGGGGTGACTGCAGCAGAGCGGGTGTCAGAGTCGGGGGGGGAAAGGGACGATGAGGAGCCCAGCCCCCTGGCCCACGGAAGGAGGGTGAGGGAGACAAAGCAGCGCTGGCCTGGGGGGCTCCCACGCCCCCCTCACTGAAGCCTCAGCGTCTCCCACCCTCCCGATACAGGTCCTGACTTCAGCCAAGGTGCCCAGGCCTCCTGGGGCCGCTGCTCCCCCTGCCCCACCCTCCACGGGCAGGCACCACCCTCTCCCTGGTCTGGGCGTGTGCCAGGAGCCCTCCCAGCCCCAGGCCTTGCTCAGGTGACCCCCCCGACGCCCCCCCCCCCCGCCCTCCCGGCCTCTTCTGGGGCCAGCCCAGCGCCCACTCCCCTCCTCCCTTTGGTCCCTGGTGGGCAGGTGCCTCCCCCTCCTGGACTCTCCGAGGCTGGCCCCTGGTCCCCCTGCCGCCCCTCCTCACGGTGGAGCAGGCCTCCCATCTTCCGTCGAGGAAGACGAAGCTCCCGAGGCCCAAGGTCAACAGGCCCAAGGTCATGTGCCCTTCGTGTTGGTTGAATGCCAAGGCCTTTCCAACCACCGTGTCCCCTCCCCCTGCCCTGGGTTGGGGTCCACCTGCAGGCCCGGGGCTCAGCTGCAGGCTGCACTGAGGGGGCGCTGGAGGGTGAGTGAGCCCCCTCACCCCCGGCAGGGTGTCCGCGGCGGGCACGGGGGGCCGTGGGGTGCCGAGGCGGAGGGCCCCTAAGCTCCCCACGGCGCTCGGGCTCCCGAAACGGCCAGGCGTCTCCAGGGGAGCTGGCTTTCGGGGTCCTGGCACCTCGACGCCGCGCACGTGCGCACCTGTCCCCACCAGCCCGGACGCGACCCCCGCCCCACCCGCGGGGGTGGCCAGAGCCCAGCGCCCCCCCCCCCCCCTCCACGGCCGGGCTGCTCCGAAGCCGGAGGCGTGAGTCAGCGTGGGACCTGGGACCAGAGCCTGAACTCGCCACGGCAGAGCCTGGGGTGCGGGGGAGTGGTGGGCAGAGCTGGAGAGGGGCTCTGGCCACCAGCTCCGGGGACACTCGGGGGATCCGGTACATAAGCAACACGTTGCAGAAGGCGATGGAAGAGAGGCGGCTTGGACCAGGTCGTTTCCGGCCAGGCAGGCACACCCTTCCTCGGGAGGCCTCCTGCCCTGAGGCTGCCCTCCCTCCCCAGCCCCTTCCTCTCTTTTCTTTCACAGCACTCCCCATACTTATCTTTTATCATCTCCTGCCGTCTCCTCTACTAGATGTAATCCTAGTGCGGTTCCATCAGCACCTGAAACAGGGCGTGACACATCATTGGTGCTCAGCTGAATGAATAAACCTGGCAATTCAAGGACAGGGAAGCTTTGGAAATGAGAAACTGCAAGAGGGAGGCGAGAGGCTGGAAAAGTAGGTCGGGGCTGGGGCTTAAGGTTTTACCGGGTACAAGCAGGGAGTCACTGGAGGTTCTGGTGCGGTGACAACTCCCACGCTGGAGCCTGGCACGGCAGTGATGGCAGGCCGGAGAGGAGCAGCTGGGGCCAGATCTAGGAGCTGAAAAACTGCTGGCAGTGGGAGTGCCCGGAGAGCCAGAGATCCAAGACCAGGAGATGCTCTCTTCTAAGAGCCAGAGAGGCTGCCGAGCTGGGAGCCCAGAGGCCACGGCGTCCGCCACAGACGGGCACCAGGGCTTCTTTGAAAGGGGGTTGGACATGAACTCAGGGTTCTGGGGCAAAGAGTGCCGCTGGGAGCCAGGTAGCCTGGGTTTTGACTTGCGGCTGCCCGAACCTTCACCAGTGCCCCTCATTCATGGCATGGGGTGATCTGTGGAATTCCTCCAAGGGCAGTTTGGAGGAATAACTGAAATGGTGTTCACAATGCCAGGCACGGTCCTGGGCACAGCTCTCAACAAATGGTATTTTCGCCGGGTGGAGGTACGGGCACGTGCAAAGGAGGGACGTTGGTCTCACTGTTATCTGGGGGTGCCCACAGAAAGCAACGCCAAAGCCCTCAACAATCCGAGGTCCTTCCCATCTCAAATCTGAAGACGCGCGCGCAGTTTTTCACCACGGCTGCTCCCCGGCTCAGCCTGACCTTGCCCTTCACTCGGCAGTCTGGGCCTCATGCGGGCCTGGACGTGCCCCCTCAGCCACATTCTGTCAGCAGCCCCTCCATCATTAACAAAGAGGAGGTAAAGTCACATGAATTAAGGGGTAATAATAAACCTCGATCTGCAGTACATCAGTCACAGGAGCCTAGCTGGGTGAGGGTGGGGAGTATTTCATTCCCCAGCCCCTAAATCCTATCTAGCTCTCAACATATTTACCAAGTGTTAAAGAGTCTATCCCAGTTTTAGTAAGCTTTTCTTTTTGGCACAGAAGCTTCCAGAACTAACACTGAGTGAGGGTCATGGACCCAAGTGCATGAGAATTTCATTTGGCTGTGCTTTCTAAAAAGTGGGTGAAGGGACTTCCCTGGCGGTCCAGTGGTTAAGACTCCACGCTTCCACTGCAGGGGGCACAGGTTCAATCCCTGGTCTGGGAACTAGGATCCCACATGCCACATGGCCAAAAAAAACCCAAAAAAAGAAAAACGACAAATTATAATAATGTTGCTGTTTACTAAGGCCTGAAACCATGCTCTGGGTCTTAAAGGTTCTGAATTCTTAAAAAAAAAAGAAAAGAAAAGTGGGTGAGGTTCTCATTTAAACTCCTCCTGGCCCATTAGTCCATCTTGGAGCTGAGGTTATGTTATGAAAGCATTTCTTAACACAAGAAAGATTGAATCCTAGGCATTCCCATTCCTGTGCCAGAAGGAAACCCACAAGGATCTGCCCTGGGCAGCTGAGGCAGCTGTCAGACCAAGCGGGAGCTTACGGCCAGTTGTACTGTGTGATGAAACTCAGGAAAAGAGGTGGCTTAGAGACTGAGGAACAAACAAGAACCACAGGCATTAAAAAGCTTAACAATATTATGCGTTTATTATATTTTATAGAGCCATGTTACACATGCTTGGTGCTTCAAACTGAGTTATTGTTAAATGTTTTTCTGGATGCAAAGCCATTTGATGCTTGATGCGGATGCCTTAAATACTATAATATTTCTGCATCTATGACCTATGAGCTAAGGAAAAACCAAGGACAATTCCAGAAATGGCAAAGAACATTTAAGAAAAAGATGTACATGAGACGCAATGCTAAGTCCTTGAACCAGGGCCTACAGAAGTTACCAGAAAGTGAATAAAAACAGAATTGTTCTATGAAAATAGTTTAACCAATCACCATCTGTAGATAACAGAGCCTCATACCAGTTTTGGATGTTGTAGAAAAAAGGTTATTGTTTGGTACTGATGCCCTTTCCCCCTCCATGCTGTATGCAGACACCGTGCAGCCCCCAGATAAAGCAGCAAACAGAATACAGCACAGCAACTGGCCCCCTCCCTATGACATCCCAAGGCTGTTTCTTACGGCGTCTGAGCGCCTTTAACGAAAAGCAGTCAATTTGATCAAACCTGCCACTTTGTGGAAAACCAATCATCGCGCTTTAGATGAATGTGATGCCACCACACTCACCTTCCTCTGCAGACTCCCCGAATGCTGGCTGAAAACCTGGGGGCCCGGGTGACCAACCTGTGGGAATTTTGATTTGCCTGCTGACCTAACGCCAACGTTCTATTTCAACATTCCCTTCCGGTTTTTCTAATGGGAGCGCATGAAGTGTGCCAACCGCACGCCGCACGCCCCTCCCATCAGGTCTCCGTCCAGCCCCAGCTCCAGCAAACATCCTCTCCGGCCCTCCGGAGACCACTCGGGCATGAGCACAGACACCGGAAGCCTTTCGCAGGACACGCCCACTCGTGGAGGGCCCGCCCCTCCTGCCTGCGGGCGCGGCTCAGAAGGGCCCGCACTTACAGGCCTTCAGGCAACCGGGGAACCCGAGCACAGTCCGCACAGTCCGGGCAGTGACAGTCAAGGCCCATAAAGGTCAGGAAGCTGGGGTGCAGGAGACCTGGCCAGCCACGCAGTCAAGTGCTTCTGCGCAGGCGCGAGGGACCCCGAGGGCACCCTCTGTAAAGTGGAAGAGCGGACTGTGGGGCGCGTGCCCTCGGCTGTGAGGAAGCACAGCTTGGGGGGTCGCGCCTCCTCCTCAACCTCTTGGGGTCAAAGATAGGGTGGAACACACCTGCCTGGACCTGCCGCGTCTGAGCTCTGACGAGGTGCTGCGCTTGCACCGATGCCAACGGGAGCCAGGACAAGGGGCTCTGCAGTCAGACAGGTGCCCGGGAGGCCAGGGTCGAGGCCACCCAGTGGCAGGCATGGGGCAGCGGGGGGGCAGGGGGAGGAAGCCTCGCGGCGCGGCCCCGGCGTCCCGCGGACGCCCACGAACCGCTTCAGCTCTCGCCACTGCTCTGACCTCTGGGGTCCTTGCTTCTGCTGGTGGTCAGATGTCAAGACTATAGAAGGAAGTGAGGACTAACAACGTGGCCTTACAAGCATGCTGATCCCAAATCAGAGGAATCAGACACAAGAAGTGATCCATGTTCTCTGCCTGTAGTTGCGCGGGTGGATTATCAGGGTTCCAACTCAAAAACGTAGAGAGGCCAGGGCTTCCTGCGCCACAGACACTGATCCTGAGGTTAAGTACAGTAGGTAAGTCTGGCTAAGCAGCGCCGGCAGCAGTGAACCTCCTTAAAGCGCTTCAACAGCTGCTCAGGCAGAGCCGCGGGTCTCGCTAGGCGCCCTTCTGAATGAAGGGTCTCATAGATCGTGAAGAAACAAACCAGAACTCGGCGACACCATCAGGAGTCCAGGGTACTATCCAACGGGTCTCACTTTACTCAAATTTAGCAAAATAATCGACATTTAAAAGAATGTACATGAAAACCAAATTAAAAAAAAAAAAACCCACAAAAACAACTTTGATTTTCCTCAAATCCGCAGGCCTTGAATCTAGGCACACAGCACACAAACACCATATGAAACCAACAGAGAGCTCAATGTCACCTTGGAAAATAAATGTCACTCTGGGGTGACAGTTCTTTATACAAATATTATGCTTCCCCCTAAACCCCTACCACCGAAAAAAGGGGAAAATAATAAGAAATCCAAAAATAGAAAACAACATCTTGTTAAATGTAAACTTATCCTCTGGAGTTTTTATATTACATATGCTAGAAACATGCATTTATTTCAGCTCAGATGTAAGAAAATATGTCTATCAGTATTACTTATAAATCAGATTAATCCTCAAGACAATTGACTCACTGTGAGAACATGATTTTAAATTTTAGTAAATTACATCTTTAGCAAAATTATAAATTCTAACCACGAGCAAAATGGGTATGTTATACCCAAGGAGAACTACCTCTACTCTGTAAGCTGTCGCTCATTGGTCAGTTTCCTACACTACTGGTGTAAGCTGAGAGTGCTATGTCAGTGAGGCGCTTGGGCATTAAATTTTCCTCAAATGCCCAATGAAATGCCTTTCACAAATTAACTCTGCAGATTGAGAGCAAACACGTGAACAGAGAAAAGAGTCAAGGGGAGCGATGGCTATTCCACTCAGAGACAGAAAGGGACAGAAGAGATGACCAAAGGTATCCCCCAAGGGGTCAAGGCACAGAGGAAGAGGGACCTCCCTCCAACTCAGGAGCCTGGCTTCTGTAGGTCATGACATGGCTCTCGGGGCTGCCGGGGAGACTTCCCCACAGCCTAAGTCTGTCTTGCCGTGGGCCCTCGGGCAGGAGTCCTGAGGACGGTGCCAGGACCAGGCTCCAGTGTGGCACAATGCTGGGTGAGGGTGATGCAGCTCCAGACCCCTAACACAGCCACTCGGGGACTGCTCACCCGATGGTGGGGTGGGGAGGGAAGCACGGGCGCTGACACCACGGGCGGCGGTGGAGGCCTCTGCCCCAGGTCTAGTCAAAGAACCACAGGTTCGCACGGGGACGCTCAGCTTTGAAGGGGACCTCCGCCGTGGGCTTACCTCTCTCCTGACTGCCAGATACAGCAAAGCCTGGCTTATCCAGAGAACAGCTGGGGTCTTCTGATTACCTCAGTTCCATCAAACTACTCAATGGATAACAGATTCTGAACAAATAGAAAAAAGTGTCTCAAGTTAAATTTTTCATCTATGATTCAGAAGGCACTTCAAAATTCCGGAGGGCCACAGGGTCACTGTCATTAGGTCACCAATCCTCCTGTATAGGACCAATGGAGAAGCTGTAAGAGACAGGGCTATGTTTTTGACCTGATGATGTCCTGGACGTCTTGTACCTGAATCTCTGGTATTAGCTAGTCCGTCAATTACTTTGCAGAGTCAAGCATACAGCACAAAGACACACAGTATGTTTGCATTTTGAATAAATGGGACTTTGCTGTATCATGGCAGTTTATAAAATAGTCTCAGGAGTCTGATATTTGACTCTAAGTAAAATCCAAAAATTATAATCGTACATTTAAGAGGTCACGATGTGAGAGGTAAAGTACTCATTGAGTACAGTTTTCTCAATAACCGAATCACCTTGCCAATCTGCACTCAGTATCCATTTAGAAGCACAAAAGTAAGCTACTGGCGCTCAACTGCTACAATGTGCTAGCGTTTATAAAGATTCCACTAGATGGAGGAACCAAGGCTCTCAAACCAAACAGCCAATAACCATAAGCGTTTCCTGTTAGACAAGCCAGGACCTGCGGGAGTTGCCCTGAAGGCGGCCTGAGCAATGGAAATGCCTGGTCTCCCCTCTGCTCGCGCCCCCTGCCAGGTAACACCTTACCTTGAGAACACACACAGGCCAGGGCACACACTGCTTCGGTCACACGTTTGCTGGGGGAGCTAAAATCAAAATCCTATTACCAACGGGCCTGGTGTGGGGTACTCTGAGGTAGTTCCTTAACTCGGGATGCCTGTTACCTACTCTCCCTTTCAGAATTCAGTACACACGGGAAGTATTAAAATATCCATGCATGGCTTTAATCACAAGTCACTGTAATTGAGTGCAAAATAAAGGAAACTTGAGTTGCTTTATTTAACTTCCAATTTCTGGGAGGCTCAAGAATTGTAATTATTCTGGACAACAAAAGGAAATAAGACTGTGCTTACAGATCTTTTTCTGCCATATTCTTTCTGCAGGACTGCTATTTTATTGTCGCCCCTTCTGTTACACGGGATGTACACGTCAGGTGGTAAAAGGTACAACACGTTCTACGACTGAGCACCACTTTCCGTAACTGAACAGGCAAGAGATTACACTCAACACCAGCATCTGGCAGTATTTTTCGGAAAGAAAAAGTGACTAAAATGGGTTTAAATTGATTAACACTATTAAATCACATCTAATATTTTGATACTACATGATTCAATACAGCTATACGATACAATTATACAAAATGTGTTAACATCAAAGAATACAACCAAAATTAAGATAGCAAACAAAACCTATATAACTTTTTTTTTTTTACAGGAAAATACTTTTGAAGTATGCATGTAACTGCCCATTCTTTTAAAGAAAATCTACTGCAAGCAAAGTTATCAACCTCCAGAAAAATCACACATAGCATTACTAAGCATATCCCCAAAAAGTGTACAATATGCACACTTGGAAAATACAAAATTAAAAAAATTGTAAGCAACAGGTGAGCTTCATATTTATAAGAGTGTGAAAAGAAGTCCCATTTTTAGCACTGTTGTATAAAGAATTGTCTTTTGATGCGAAGTTCATGAATTGTCCTCCTGTTGGGACCACACTTTTACAAAAACACCGTGTTTTTGAAACGAGATTACAGAGCAAGATAGAGCATCTTAGCAATGTCATCTTATTAAAGTTTTTTTTTTTTAATTTTTACTACTTTATCAAAACATGTCCCTTGGGTATGTAGGATTCATTTTTAAAATTCTTTTCTAGAAACAATATACAAAGGAGAGGCATATTTATTCCCAATCACACTCCTGGAAGATGCTTCCCGAGGCTGAGAAGGGTCTTCTCTCTCTTCTTCTCACTGGTTGTTTTTGGCCTTAGCATGTGTTAAGATGTGAGATTTCAGGTTAGTCGACTGAGCAAACTTCTTATTACAACCGTCGAAGGGGCACACATAGGGCCTGTCTCCGGTATGGATTCGCACATGTGTGCGCAAATTGAAGTCCAGTGAAAAGCGTTTCCCGCAGCCTTCGAACGTGCACTGTCGAGGAGAGACCAGAGACAACCCGCTCAGACTCCGACCAGGCCCGGGAGGGGGCAGCGCACTGCTGGGGGGAGAGCAGCCTACCTCTTCTACCTCACTCGGCTCCTCCCTGCCCCTCCTTGCCCCTCCCTGCCTTGGGGGGAAGCTTTTGAGATACAGTCTAAATTAGGAGGCAGGGAGCTGTAACTCTGCCCGGACAACTCCTAGGACCCATGCATAGCCCTCATGAATTGTTTAAATACAACGTAAGAGAAACATTCAGCAAAACAGCAAGAATCTTCCTAAATCTTATGTTAGGGTCCTAACATTTGTGTAAATATTTCAAATAATAAGAGACAAACGGTTAGGAAGGTCTCTGGTGTCAAGTATCAAAAAGAACCATGTTAGATTTACCAGCTGCCCTGCTAATTCGTTCACTTGTTCATGGGCTTCTAAAAACAAGGCAAAATACTATTTTCACAGTTACTCTCCTACAGCAAAAATGTTATAAGTTCCCTGTCAATTAGCAGTTCAATATACTATAAAAAATAAGTTAACTACAGCAAGTAAACTGCTTTAATCCCACAGTGAACGCATGAGAACTTGTTTTAGGCTTGCTCTCGAGCAATCCCGTGTTTCTCCTGACGTCAAGTACACTCCAGAAACACCTCGACACATCCCGTCTCTGGTACCACACAGATCACACGCGGCGGAGTCGAGAGCTGGGGCAGCCCCCCGAGTGAGTCACCAGGACCCCACTGTGGCCTCTCTGGGCGGCGTCTCTCCAGCACGGCTGCCGCCCTGCCTACACCTGCGGGGACAGCGGAGGGAGGAGGGGCTGGCTCTACCTGAAAGGGCTTCTCTCCAGTATGAACCAGTTGGTGTCGTTTTAGTTTTGAGCTCTCAACAAAAGCTTTGCCACACTCTGCACAGACGTGGACTCTGGGGCCGTGGGTGTGCAGATGTTTTCTCATGGCAGAGTTATCCCTGAACATCTTTGTGCAGCCCTTCGAACAGAGAGAGAAGCTTAGTGGTTCACACTGCAAACTGTTACAAACGATTCTACCGCTTAACAGCCTTCACTGACACAATAAAACGACCCTCCCAACCTCCCCACATACATTTTACTTCATGTTACAGTAGAAATATTGAATTATTTACGACAAAGAAAACCCAAAAAACAAAAAAGCAGCTGAAAAAGGCCTTAACATGTAATGCAAACTTCTGTTTTACAGTGAGGAAACTGAGGCTTAGAGATGTCTTTAAGTAGACTTGCCCAAGGTCACGCTACTAGTAGGAGCCAGGCTGGGAGTAGAACCCGACACCCTGGCTGCCGGCTACGCCCCCAGATGAAGTAACAGAAGCCCTGAGAGAAACGGAGTTAAGATGACGGCTGTCCACCACTACCTTTGGTGGGCCCTGTATTCTGTGCTGCAAGAATGGGCTGTCATTCTCCATCGCCTACTGTTCCCTCTTCTCTCTTTGCCTCTTTCCCCTTCTTGACAGAGAAAGAAGCAAGAGGGTCTCCAAGGAATGGCAACTACAGAAGAAATTTATTTTGTGAGACACTAGGAAAAGAAGCAGGTAAACTGATACCAGAGCGGGGGGGGGGGGGGGGGAGGCAGATGGGTAGGCGGTGCTCGGGAGAAGCATGTCCTGCACCATTTCTTCTGCAGTTGTTGCCCAATAATGGAGTGAATGGGGAAATGATCAGACAGCAGGACAGAAGGACAGCACGAGTCAACACTGCACAGCTTCACAGGCAAGGGGGGTGGGGGGGGGGGGGAAGGGGACGGGGCGCCACAGTTTTTTCACCTTGACCCCTAGGCTGAGTTTCCATTCAGAAAATGGAATTGGAAAAAAAAAAAAAATCTTATTGGAAAAGAAGTACAGAGAGAAGCTAGAGAGAAGATGAGCACTTAAGGCCTAACTGTTTTCAAATGCTTATTAGTATTTGGCCTCAACAGAAATGCTTTTACATATCAAAATTTCCACAGCAAGAACATTAAAAAAAAAGAGACAGAAAGAATTTGTGGGTGCACAGTCATCAGAGGTGAGACCACAAAAGTAAATTTATCCTTCTCCAATTGTTGTTGTTGTTTTTTTAAATTCTTTATTCCATTCAAAATCTCTCCCCTCCTGTTTTTCTGTACCACCTACTTGATACTTTATTTTCACCTCCAATTAAGTTTAAAACAGACCCAATCAATATCTCAAAGTACTTTTTAGGCTATCATTAAAGACTAATAAATAGCCACATTTGAAAACAATTAAGTACTCCCTAGCAACACACAATTTAACAGGGTAAATTAAAATTGTGAAGGAAATGATGAAGTCTTATTAGGGTCACTTCAGCAACACCCCAAATGATTTCCAAATTTCCATAAGGAGCCCACAGTCCCATAAAGGTCCATGGGTGAGACACAACCCAATGCCTTAAGATTGACTTGTTAACAATCCAAAAAGAATAAAATCCTAACAGAGTATATTCAGTACACAGTGATAATAAAAACACTGGCACCCTACAGTAACCCCATTTAATAGTATTTAAATTTAAGTGGCCTTTATGGAACAACAAAACTTACATCACAAAATACAGTCTCTTGAATTTAGAAACCAGATTATAGCTCCTCACTGAATCTCAATTATGAAGATGGAAATAAAAAGTGCGATTTCTTATAAGCTCTCTAAAACTTCATTCACAGTAATGAACACTTTCCCCCTAGCATTACTTACTTTATGAGGGCAAGCTATTGTTCTTGGAGCATCATCTTCTTTAATTTTTCTTGGCTTCATTCTTACCAAAGGGGGGAAAAAAAAGAGAGAGAGATTTGTAGGAATGGGTAGACTCATCTGGCATAAATCATATAGTCCCTAAAATGCTTTCCCTATAGGTACAAAAACGAAGATTACGACATGCTTCCGTGAAGGGGAAGGGATGAGAAAACTCACATTCTCCGAGGACCTGCGACTGCGAAGAAGCACTCTTCCACCTACAGGTAAGTATGCTCAAGCTCAAGCTCAAGCACAAGCACGACTGAGTGGCTGCCTACGGTCTCGTAGCTAAAAAGCTGGTGCAGCTTAGGATGGCACTGTGAGCTGTGTGATTTAAGTATCTGCTCTTTTCCCCAAACTCTTTAAAAAATAAAAAAGACCAACAGCCCCAAAATCACAGATGAAACTCCTAGTGGGAGCAAAGTGAGGTAAGCAAAGTGAGGTATCCAAAAGCAGCTGCTGTGATAATAAGGGTGCTTTAAAAAAGGAAGATATGGGAGGGTCTTAAAACTATACATCCTATACAACTGCTTAAAAAAGGGGGGGTTGTCCATCTTATACTGACAGAAATGATCTTTATAATAGACTATTTTTAAAAAAGGGTACAGAAAAGTCCTTTTAAAAAGAGAATTATTTATATACATATATGTATAATAGCTCTAGAAGGAAACACAGCAAACTGTGAGCATTGGTTACTCTCGGGAGGAGCCCCTAGGGACTGGCGGGAACACCCCCAAACCTTTTCACACTGTTTAATTTTTATCATACTGTTAGTTTTGGTGTTGGTGGTGATGGGAGGAGATTACAGTTTCGACCACTTGGGCGGTCAGGGAGAGCCCTGCTTGTGGAGTTACTACCCAGAGCTTGCTTATTTGGTAACTTACCTACCTGCTATTTTCACTGAACCAACCTTTGGTCTTTTGTCAAAACTTTCTCTCCAAAACTCCCTAAAGATCTGTGTGTGGTAGAGGGTGAGAAATTAAGAGTTCCTAGAAAAACTAGAAAAAAAGATTTAAAATCTCTGAAACCGATGTCCTTGTCCCTAGTTTTGCCATCTCACACTCCTGTATGAGGATGCATATTTAATACACAACTAAACTGATGCTCCCTAAGAGTAGGCTAATTTACCATCACTCTTTTACTATGAAAGATTGCTGCTGTCATCTTTAAGGGAGCAAAGGCCCTAACAGTATCATCCTTCTTCACTCTTGGTCTGAGAAAAGGATTCCCTGATGCTCCTTACTTTATAAAACCTGAACTCATGAAATCACCTCCTTAAACTTTCCACACCCTGGATGAGCAGAGGTGAAACAATTCATCTGGTAGCTATAACTTATCTCTAAGGAGTTTGTTCAAGACAATACAAATTTCCTACTTGGAATTCTAAGAGAACGTTTTCAGTCTGGTATCCTCCCCAGTCCAACCCTGTAGATACTTGTTCTTTCTTGTACTTGGAAGATTACCACATCAGTTAGCAAACATTTTCTAAGTGCCTGCTGTGTACAGGGCTCTGAACTAGCCTATGTTACCTTAAATAGAGTTTGGGTCTGAGTTCACAAAACCAGGTACGACAAAAATTTGGTGCCACTGCGCCACCTGGAGGTTATAATAACAGAGTCTGAAAAATAATAGTGATTCATACGACAGGCTTCTACTCCAATCAAATGTTAATAATAAGAACTGTATATTAAGAACCAAGCTTCAATCTTCCCAATTAAGATGTTTACTCTTTGATGATTCCACTCAAATGCTGTCTTGGCTGTGAAGATAACTACATGATTGTCTTTGTCCAAATTCATAGAATGGTACTAACCTAAAAGAGGGTGAATTTTACTGTATGCAAATTATCTCAAAAACAAAAAACTCTGACTTTAAAAACACATTCACTGGGTTGACAAACACGTCATACTGACAACCTTTCCCCTTTTCACCCGCCTTAGGGCTCGAACATGGGGACAATGGCAGTGAAATGCCTATGCCCGTAGGACAGGTGTGGCCCAGTTACCTACGAGGGTCCCCAGACCTCACAAATTTTCTTAAGTTCATTCCTAGGAACTTAAATTTTTTTTATCATGGAAAATTTCAAATATACACAAAAGTAAAGAGAACAGTCCTATGTGCCATTCACCCAACTCTTGATTTATTTTTTGAATGTTATTAAGTGGCATTTCTTCTTCAAATGTCATTTTTAAAATGTGTGCCAATATTTAGCAATATAATTAATTTTAGAATGAGAGTTTAAAACGCATCTGGGCAAACACCCTTGGACTCAAGGAGGAAGTGGAGGTATTTAACTGCAGCCACTCTTAAGCTCCTGAGCAAATCACTCTTCTTCACTTCAGAGTGGCAAGTGAGGCAGTGTATGCAGGTACCTTTTACATTATATTCGAATGCAAACACTAAAAAGGTCATTTTCCAAACAAGCGTGCCTAGATTGAAAGTGTTCTGTTTTGTGAGTAAAGACTAAAATTAAAATCTTTGTGGCAACAATTGGTACATAAACCTACAAAATAAAAAATATATATATATTTGAAATCCTAAAAAAGAGAGTAATTTTTTAAAAAGACTAAAATTATATACTACTACTTAGAATACCTTCTTGACCCACCCAAACTAGTCAGTCACAAGTAACCAAGATATGTTTCTCATTGACTGAGAAACTTACAAAGCTCTTGGACTTGGAGATGATGACAACAGCATTAGCATCATGAACGAGGTGGAATGGGATGTGTGACTGGGTGCTGGCTTCAACCAGCTGCACGACCTTGAGCAAATCACTTAACTTCTCAGCCTCAGTTTCTTATTCTGTAAAAAGGTATTAATGCCACCTATTTAGAGCTGTGAAAATTAAGAGATGATGTACGTTAAGCTCTTGAGAAATGACGGCTATTATTACCGCCAACCTGTGCTAAATGCGCCTAGGCAAAACTGAGTTCATTCCTTAAAAAAATGCCAGTTGTATTTAACAACCCAGAAGGTACTGGTGGCTCCAAACCACCACTGTCAACTAAAGGATTGAGAGACTCAGAAAGAACAGCACAGGTAAAGTGGAAAGGCCCCCTCCATGTATTAGAAATTATATGGAGGAGCCAGGTAGGCAACAAAAGTTTCCTGTTCAATTAAAAATAGAGACTATGTGCCCTATGACGTGACTGCTGATTTTACACTCTGCCATTCTGCATACATTGTAAAGGTTGGACACCAGTACCACAAACTGCAGGAATTTCCTGGACAATTTTCAGCAGGGCATTATGTAAACCAGAAGTTCTGACTAAGTTAAATCCGTAAATGTCCCAGAAGCCAAGATGAAACATTTCTGAAGAAGTGATTCTTGAATGAAAATAAGCAGCTTAGCTGACTCCAGACTGGAACCAGCTGTGCTGACGGGACAGAAGGCCCTGTGTAACAGCACTGCCATCTGCAAGCACCGTTCACCTCCCTTCTTTGTGTCGCCTAAGACAAATGAGCCCAAGTTTGTTCAACGGGTTCTCTCTTAGTGTACGTTCACGTGGTATTGAGGGGTTTTACGGCATTTCAGCTCCACCATCACACTTCATCTTTATATCAAACCAGTGGAAAAGTCTCAGGGGGGGTAGTGAACCACAACAACAAACCACCGCCAACTTGGGACTGACCTAACCACTTGTTATTCTCATCTTCCTGCACAGAAGGTTTCCAAAGGGCTAAGTTTAGTTAATGAAAAATGCACACAATTTAATCAGGGAACAGAATTCTCCAGGTCCCACCCACTGACCAATTTTTGAAGTATTTACTAAAAAGACATTTCAAGAAAGAACAAAATCACCATAGTCCCACCTCCGCAATACCGTGACTTTCAAATAAGTCATTATTTCTTATACTTGTTCACACACACTAAGTGATTTACTAAGCGGTCTAGGCTCAGTACAGCAGGAACCTGAACATTCTTTGGTCAGCTCCAAGTGCAGTCCAGAATCCTACCACCCAAGTATATGGAGGGGAGGGGAAAGCAACTAACATGCCACCTTAAGCGGAGAACTGAGTCACAGGGTGGGGGTGGATGAAAAGAGGAGGCCAGGAGAACAAGTTCTGTGCATTTTTATAAGCCAAGAAGATAAGATATGCCCCCAACAGTTTGAAACTTGGCGCTTCTTTGTCAACAGCTTTGAGACCCAGTCACCATTCTGGGGTCTCTGGAAAGTCCTATTCACAGCTGTTACATTGTCAAAATGTGAAGCCCTAACAGAATAGGGCATTCTAGGCTCAACTATTTCTCACCACCGCTGCCCAATTAGAGAGATTTATTTGGTTTTACATCATCTTTTCAAGAGATACTATGGAAAATGGGGATGAGAATGAGCCCAACCTCACAACTGCCCAAATCCTGTACCTTTACTTTGTACATGTTGTCAAGGGGAGCAAGATTACATTCTATTCTGTATACAAAATGAAATCTTTAACAGGCTGATTATAAAAGAAAATAAACACACACTATATTCAGGTAATTACATAAGTAATGCTTACTAAAGAATTTAACTGTGTGCTAGGATCATATTTCGTGCTCTCCAAGTCCAATACAGTAGAGCTTCAGTTACCAAGGAGAGAATTTTCCTAGAGTCAAGTCAAATGAGTGTTCTCTCTTTAAATACTGTCAAAATTATGCCCCATTTTTAGGCCATGGTTTTCTTAACCCTGCCACCCTTGTCACGGAGCTTCTGACTATCTTCTCTTCTTTAGAAGACTCTTTCCCATACTACCAAGACCTTCTAGCTTCTTGCTCATTCTATCCACTACTGAATGAAATGGACTTTTCTTGAAGAAATTCTTACAACCCACTGACTTCCTATTCTAAACTGAACAAGTTTTCCAGCCTGTTGCACAGCAGTCTTCTTGATTTTCTGTTCACTGTATTCTTTAGGAAGTCTTCCCTTTGATGTTCATCCTCATTGTACTGGAGCACACTCTCAAGTAACCTCTGTAGAAAGGATGCATGCAACATAAAACGAATCCTTAGGTGTCTAAAATTGCCATTGTTTTGCCCTTGTGTTGGACTGATAGCTTTGCTGGATCAAGAATTCTATGTTTACAATAATCTTCCTCAGAAATCTCAGAACATTGCTCCTTTGTCTTCTAATTATCTATTGCTGTTGGAGAAAATTCTCATTCAGGTTTAATTATCATCCTTTTGTAGACCTATCTTTTCTCCCTGGAAGCTTTTAGCAACATGTGCCTGAGTTTAGAGCTGAAACATCCTGGAGTTTCTGTTCAGAGAACTGGGGACAAGCTTCAAGATTGCTGCCCCAATTCTCCAGCAAGGGGAACAACGCTAAGGGTCACCAACACCTCATTACTTCTACTGCTCACTACCCACGGGCCCCGCCTCTCGGCAAAACCCTGCCTCAGCCCTCTGCTCCTCCACTAGAATTACTTCACAATATATTATTTAGAGAAATATTTATTCTTCCCTCTCTTGGCCCTTCTGGAAACTCTACTGGCTCTTGGAATGCTGTACTTACCTTTTTCTTTTCTCTTCTTTTCCTTTTTCGCCGCACCCCACGGCATGTGGGATCTTATTAGCTCCCTAACCAGGGAGGTGCAGTGGAACCCATGCCCCCTGCGGTGGAAGCACGGAGTCTTAACCACTACACTGCCAGGGGAAGTCCCCTGTACTTACTTTCTTGAGTCTTCTACCTGTCTGAATGATCCTTTGGCTCTGTCACTGGTTCTGAATACAAGGGCCTTCCCAAGACTTTACTCTTTTCTCTCCAAAACCTCCTACTGCCCCCGCCAAGAGCTTATTTACAGAACACTCTCACGCTCTTAGCCACCCCCCATCAGATGGCTCTGGCCCTAACTTACTTCCTGAATCCACCTCAAGTCCAGCACGGATGTCTCTTCAGCATCTAAAACCAAACACTGCATACTCTGGACCCCAAACCAGCACCCTCTCCCAATTTCCCTGTCACCTATGGAGCAAAGCTTTTAATGTGCATTTAAAAAAAATTAATGTGCATTTGCCCCTCCCTCTAGACACACAGCCAACCTGTCTCTGTCTTCCACTGTCTCCTGTCATCTCTGTCACATTTACTCACATTTACATAGTCTGACCGCCACCCGCCACAATTCTGGCTCAGGCCTTCATGAGCTCTTGTTCAACTGGTTTCTCCCACTTCCTGGGTGTCCCTGCACCCATCCAGCCTGGATACAGCTGAAAAGTAATTCTCTCAAATTAAATCTCTGATCATACAACCCCTTCTCTACTGCTCAAAAAAACCTTCACCAGCTGTCTACTACATACTAAAGAGCCCGTATCTTGGCCCAGTATTCACAGGCTCTAATGATCTGGTTTACGTTTACCTAAACCCAGTCATTTCCTTGTAAGCACCCTAATTCACAGCCAAACTTGACTACTTCTGTTTTCTGAATATATACTGGATAGTGAATATGTATTCTGTGTTCATGTTGTTCTGGCATGGAGGCCCCACCATGAAAACCCCATCCACCGTCAGAACTCTATGTTCTTCAAGGCCCAAATCAAACGCTGCCCCCTCCACAAAGCTCTCCTTGATTCCCGTGTTCCATCTCTCTATCCCTGGGATAGCAGCCCATACCCCAATACATCTGAGTACCATAAGGAAGATGTGACTAACTTTAGGAACACATGACAACGTTAAACACAGGTATCATATTTGGCTCAATCTGTCTAAAAACTCTTGACCTCACTGCTAACTATGTATCCTACAGATTCCATTTTTATTTGTACTTTTGGTGGGGAGGGGAGCAGGGCAGTTAATATTCAATTCACATATCTGTATTTAAAATAAACAGCAATAAAAGCTGGAACACGGTGTCATTAACAAAAGGATAGGGCCTTCAGTTTTTTAAAGCCATGATAAATCAGAAATAAATTAATGTTTATATTCCCTATAACTACAGTTTCACTGGAAAGGAGAAAAGGGTACAGACCCTTTGATCAAAGCACAATGGTATTCTTATACCCACATGACATGTGGAGAAACTGAGGCTCCAAATGGCCAGAGGCCGCCCAGCTTGTTTTTGGCGGGCTGGGAGAAACCAGGACACCCCAGGGTCTCCAGCTCTTCCCTACTCTGCTCTCAAGAGACGGGGTGGGGGGGTGGGGGTGGGGGTGGGGGGTGGGGGCGGGGGAAGAAAAGGTGCTCCACTCTGTTAGACAGGACAGGAGAGCACAAAGATTTCTTTCTTACTGATTCTGTCTTTGCCTCCATTTCCTGGGCTGTTCCAGGTTCCATTCAACCTCAAGTAGGGAAAAGGAGTATACTTCCTACTCTAGATTTTATTAGTTCATTTCATTTTATTTAAAATTTTACATCTGTGTGGGTTTTCTCACGTCCTTATAAAAACTGCCAAACTATACTAGAAAACAATGTAAAAAGGGGCCAAGGTTTCTATAGGAATCTGGCTGGTTTCAGGCAAAACAAATAAACAACCATTGGGTTCAGACCTTCCTTCCTGCTCCTCACCTTGGATAGTCAGGCACACGGTCCTGGCCCTAAATATTTGATCTCTTCCTGTCATACCAGCTTAAATCAACAAAACACCGGGAGCCTAACTGATGACATGCTGAAATCGGAACTGATGAAGTCCTTTCCAGCGGTCAGCTGTACAAATCCAGTACAGACCCAGGCCTCCAGCAGCTTCAGACCAGGACAATACACGCAAATTTAAAATGTATACAAAGAGGCCAGGAGGCAGTGTAAAGATCCATTTCCAAACAAATTATGTGCAATTTTATTTATTCACAAGCAACATCAATTACAGAATGAAAGAATAGGTATTTGCTTTATCTTATTCAAATCTAAAATGGTGCCACTTACATTCATAGCAGAGTTACTACTGAAAATAAAAACCAACTGCTTTTGTTTTCAGAAGCTTCCCTAGAGCAAGAATACAAACCACTATTGTAACTTAGGCACCAAAAAACACAGCTGGCAACACTCAAGTACTTTCTTTAACTAAAAGAAAGGAAAAGTTCTTATAACTTACCTAGCAAATTCTGCTAGTTGTTTGGGATCTGAGAGATCAATGCCAGGTATCCCTCCAGGAGGAAGTTTCTTTCCTGTCATATACTCTGAATAATCGGGAGGTGAGTTCTCTCCAATGATCTGTTCTTCAACCACCGTCTCATGGTCAATATCTTTTTTTTCATCTGAAAAACATCATAAGATGGATCGTCTTAGCTGAGTAAAGAAGTATATGTAAGCAAACACATTTTTAGAACTATAAAAAACGCTTTCCTTAGCAGCTTCTTAAACGGGGGATTTACAGCCATTACCTCTTAACCACCCAGCCTTTCTCCTCAATTTCTTAAAACCCTGTTTCTGCTTGAAGGTCACCAAAATCCTCAATGCCAAAGTCAACAACCTTTCCCTCAGTATTCCTTCTCAGCCTGGTGGGAAGCGTTGGCCATTACTGTCCTCAGCACTCACTTTTCCCGGTTCTACGCCCACTTCTCTAACCGGCGGCTTATCTTCGGCTTCCTTGCTTCTCCTCCTACCACTTCTCAGAGTTCTGCTTTCTGTCCGCCACACACACTTCCTGTTAACCACCAACGCTGCAACGCTGACTCAGATCTGATTTTCTAGCCTTCACCTCTTAGCTAGCCTCTTGCCTACCGCTCCAGCCTCCTCATTCGTCACTCTTCTCCCCTCACTCTTAGCTCCAGCTATATTGGCCTTTTAAGTTCCTCCAATGTACCATGGCCCATCCACCCGAACCTCATGGCCTTTACCTGTGCAATTTTTATTGCCTACGATGTGTACTCACAGCTGTGTGATTTCTGTCACCCACTCCCACTAGACTGTAAACTCCACGAGGACAAGGATATTTGTCCGTTTTCATCCCCATGTATCCCTAGAGCCTTGCTCTGAGTCGGCACGTAGGTTGGTCCTCAATAAATATGTGTTCAGGGACTTCCCTGGTGGTCCAGTGGTAAAGAATCCACTTTCCAATGCAGGGGACATGGGTTCGATCCCTGGTTGGGGAACTAAGATCCCACATGCCTCGGGGCAACTGAGCCCACGGACCGCTCAACTACTGACCTTGTGTGCCTCAATGAGAGAGCCACAACTAGAGAGAGAAAATCCGCACGCCACAACTAGAGAGAAGCCCCCGCGCGGCGGCAGAAGACCCCGCGTGCCACAACTGAGACCCGACGTAGCCAAAGAAATAAAGAAAAATTAATTAATTAATTAAAAATGTGTTCAAAGAATGTAGGAGAGCTCTATTTATATGTTCTACTACCATCACAAATCCAACAGGTTAAAAAAAAAAAAAAAAGGAATACTGACCCCCACAATGAGTCCCCTATATTCTAGACACCAAATCCTATTGACCATTCTGGGTCCTATGCTGTCTGGTCTCATTTTACCATATCTAGTATTTTATTTCTCCTTTGCACATGCCCTCTATATTCCAACCAGCCTGTTTTTCACACAGGTTAATTCAGAAGTGCTTGGCAGGAAATATTCAATAAGAATAAGGAGTTTCTCCCTTTCCTCTTTCTCATCACCTCTCTCCAAACCCAGCCTACCCTCTGAAGTCTAGCTCAAATTCTCTAAGGGCTGGCTGATTTCATCGCTCCAACCTCAGATTCTTACCTCTGAATTCCTGGAGTATTTCTGAATAATAACATTGATGAACTCTAAATCATGCTGTTTTGAACTATTGTTGGCCTTGTCTCTCAAACTAGAGTGAAGCGCCCAGAGACCAAAACCAGTCTTCTACTACTTTGGTGACTAAAGCAGAAAATAGAACGCTTCAAAACTCTCAACAGAATGCTTCAAAACTCTCAATGCTAACTGAAAATGTCTGCTTCTCCATCAAATTGCTTCACAATGAAAAGCACAGAATACAACAGTTTTAAACTTTAAATGCTTCTCCTTTCCCACCGCTCTTCACTTTAGGGAACATTATAGGTCATTTCAAGGAACCACAGAATATAATAGCAGCTGACATGTTATTGAATGTTTCTGGGAAGGCACTATTTTAATCACTGCACATATTACCCTATGAAGTGGGCAAATTAGCAAGTTCATTTTACAGAAGAGAAAGCTGAGACACAGAGAGGTTAAGTAACTTGCTCAGGGTTAACCAGTTAGTAAGCAACAGGGGTGAACTCTAAGACCTGAGCGCTTTACTGTTAGGCTCAGCGGCCTCTTGTTCGGAACTAGAAAGAACCTGATAATATAACCCAGGTTACCCATTTACATATGAAGAAGCCTAAGAAAACCTAGCTGGATGCATTAATAAAAAAGAACAGGAAATGTGGTTACTGATCACAAGTTACAAAGCTGGGACTCCGCACTGTGACCAGGTTCTTTCATTTCTTTTCTCAGGGCTGTGACAATTCCTTTACCCTTTGATCGCTCCAGCCTAGGCACAACTACTACCACATCAACTTTCTAGTGGTGTCGAAATAAACTGGTGGGTAGGGAGGCTATTTTTCTTCACTGAAACTATTTTTCTTCTCACAGTGAAGACACATTCTTGTTTGTATCTTTCTAATAAATACAAGAATGATGGCAAGGTTGAGAATCACTGCTGCTCTGAGCAAGCCACTGATAAGGATGATGTCTCAAGTGTGCTGGGGCAGAAAGAAAGCTGAACTCTTGGCATAAAGGAATCACAGGCTCAACCATTCCTTGTATTAGTTCAACACATAATAACTGAGGGCCTCCTGTGAGCCTGGCACTGTTCTAGGCAGCAGAAACAAAACCAGGTCTCTGCCCTCATGGGACTTACATTCTGGCGAGGGAAGCTGTCTCAGTCGGTTCAGGCTGCTATAGCAAAAATACTCTAGACTGGGTGGCCTAAACAGAAACGGATTCCTTACAGTTCGGGAGATCAAGGTGCCAGCCCGTTGAATCCCTTCTTCCTGGTTCCCAGACATCAGATATCTTCTTGTTGTATCCTTACATACACACCATTTCTCATCACATTACATAATTTCTGTCTCTTATTATAAGAGCACTAACCCCATCCATGAGGGCTTTATAACCTAATAACTTTCCAAAGGCCCCACCCTCCAAATACCATTGCATCAGGGATTAGGGCTTCAACATATGAATTTTGGGGTGACACAAACTGAAGTCGAATGAGGAAATACTTCTTGAGGATCAGTTCTTAGTTCCAACATTCAAGAATACAAAGTACCGGGCTTCCCTGGTGGCGCAGTGGTTAGGAATCTGCCTGCCAATGCAGGGGACACGGGTTCGTGCCCCGGTCCGGGACGATCCCACATGCCGCGGAGTGGCTAGGCCCGTGAGCCACAACTACTGAGCCTGCGCGTCTGGAGCCTGTGCTCCGCAACAGGAGAGACCGCGACAGTGAGAGGCCCGCGCACCGCGATGAAGAGTGGCCCCCGCTCGCCGCAACTGAAGAAAGCCCTTGCACAGAAACGAAGACCCAACACAGCCAAAAATAAATAAATAAATAAATAAGTTTATATATATATAAAAAAAGAATATAAAGTACCCAGAAAACAATCAAATGATTAAGAATTAGAATACATGGGACTTCCCTGGTGGCACAGTGGTTAAGAATCCGCCTGCCAATGCAGGGGACAAGGGTTCAAGCCCTGGTCCGGGAAGATCCCACATGCCACGGAGCAAATAAGCCCACGTGCCACAACTACAGAAGCCCACGCGCCTAGAGCCCGTGCTCCGCGACAAGAGAAGCCACCGCAATGAGAAGCCCGCGCACCGCAACAAAGAGTAGCCCCAGCTCACCGCAACTAGAGAAAGCCCGCGGGCAGCAACGAAGACCCGACGCAGCCAAAAATAAATAAAATAAAATAAATTAAAAACAAACAAACAAACAAATACACATCAAAGTAAAGCATGTTCATAAAGCAAAGTATCTAAATTTGCTTTAAAATCTGTTTTGTATGTTCTTCTCTGGAGTTTTCCTTGAGGGTAGGACTTAGTTAATTATCTCACTGTTTCAAGGGGACAGGGTTAATCCACATTAGAAGTGTCACCAAAATCAGCTTCTATAGACCTGAAACTAACATAACATAGTAAATCAACTATACTCCAAAACAAACAAAAAAATCGGTTTCTATAATCAATGTGACTTAAACTTATAATTGTGATTATACAACACAACTGGGCAGAGCAAATGAAAACCAAATCTCAGAATTCCTGTTTGGAAAAAGCTGAGAAAACAAGTCATTGATTCAAAGAAGTAGGGTGGTAGGAAAAATGTAATATTGAGAAAACTTCTAGTCAAAAGTGTGGATTAGATGATTCCCGTGCTCACTAACGCTACGGCTAGAGGCAAATGACCTACAACAACCAGGCCTAAGATGGAAGGTGTTGGAAAAACAAACTCTAGCCAATATCATCCAGGAATGGGGTGGCACACTTTGAATTGTTTCAGCAGGACAATCTATTCATTCACATTTTAAAAACATTCTTTTTTCTGTACATGGAACTATTCAAAAGGTTAAAAAGGTACATAAATAAGTTCCTGTCTCTTAGCTATTCAGTTTCTAAGTTACCAAAGCTATAGCCACTCTCAGTCGTTTGAGAGGCAAAGCAAAGAGACTCAAACCATTTACAGTCAAAAAGAAATGACTAAGGAACTAAATGTAAAGGCTGGGAGCACTCTACAGGCCTAGAAAACAGGTTCAAAAGTGGAGCTTCACATGCCCGCCATGCTCCCACCAAACTGGTTTGCTTGCAATGTTATTCAATGTCTGATAAAAGGTATGTGAACAAACACAACGCTCCTTCCCTTCTTGCCCACCTCTCATCCCCCATCTGGGCTTTCCAAAGCCCAGATCAAGATCTCTTTCCTTCAAGAGGCCTCTCATTGCTATCACTGACCCTTCTTTGGTTTCCTTATTTATTAAAGGGTAGACCACCTATCATATATAAGGCTGAAACAAGGTAACACATTAAATGGGAACCATGGTGTCTGGAAAAGAGGTGTGCAAAAACACCTTTATTCCAAAAAACAAACAAACAAAAAACCTTTATTCCACTTTGCCCTCCCTCCTGGGCCTCAGGGGAAGAGTAGGTCCTATGCTTATGGTTTTTAAAGAATGTTACTTTTAAAAACTATAGTAAGCAAGTAAAGAATCACCTTCAATTAGGTTACATTTAAGTCTTTTGGCTGCTCCAAGACACTACATGAAATCTGACACTATAGTAGCTGGAATCTGTGCATTGCTATCACTCAGTGGGCCCCTTCATATAGAAAACAGTTTATTTTAGAATTCAGTCCTAAGAAAAGTTTGATTCTCTTAGAAGTTTTTCTATCTTAGAATCAGCTAACAGTAGTATAGTTTCCTTATTTATCTTGATTGCCAGGAAGCTCATTAGGGTTGACCCTAATGCTTCCTTTCTTTCTGTGATCCTGATTTTCACCAATTTACATATTTCCTTACCTACTTCCCTATTTATTTATTTATTTATTTGTGGGTTGGCTAGATTTTGTTTCTCCACACCTTCCACCTTAGGCCATTAACTTTGGTCTGACCATTCTAGGTAACTTTTGACCAAAATGACATTATGTACTCACCACCGCCATCAAGCCAAACCTTCACTGAAATGGGAGAGAGCTAATACTTGAGATTCATTGCTAAGCAACAAAAAATCACACATAGGCTGTTTCCACTTTTCCCCACTAACAGAGACCTTAGGCAGGGATACTATCATTCACTGAGTACCTGTTTCATGCCAGCAACTGTCACATTCCTCAATTCAAACAAAACCTTTATGGTATTAACCTCAAGTTTTTGGTTGAAGAAATCAAGCCTCAGAAATGCCAAGTAGTGGGACTTCCCTGGTGGTCCAGTGGTTAAGACTCCGCGCTTCCACTGCAGGGGGTGCAGGTTCGACCTCTGGTGGGGAAATAAGATCCCACATGCTGCATGGCGTGGCCGGGGCGGGGGAGAAATGCCAAGTAGTGTATCTAAAGAGGCACAGTAAGTGGTAGATCCAGGATTTGAATCTAGAACTGACTAAAGTCCACGCTTTTTCTAAAAAAGGAATGCTTCTCCACCCTCTCCTCACACTTACTACTCCTCTTCTGAAAGTAGTAATAGGTAAGAGTGGTCTTTTGGACTCTAGGCTAGGATTCTGCCTTATAGCACAATTCCATGTACACATTCACTCAGTTATTTACTGAGAATCTTCTATGTGCCTTGTACCACCGTAAGGCTGCAGGGTTACAGCCCAGGACTTACACTCTAGAGGAAGTAGACAGACAAGCAGCAAGTTAAAAGATAAAAGCAAGACAATTTCAGGCGGTGCTACAAAGAAAATAAAACAGGGTTGAGAGAGAATGATGGTGAGGGGGGTGCTAATTTGAAAGGATGAAAGGGTAGGCCTCTTAGAGCTGAGACTTGAAAAACAGATGGCACTAAGAAGGTGAACATCTGGGGTCAGAGCACTGGAAACAGAGGTAAGAGTAAGTGCAAAGGAACAAGTTCAAGAAACTACAAGAAGGCTGGGAAGGTTGGAGCATAATGGGAGCATAGGGACAAGGAAGGAAGTCAGGAAGGAAAGCAGGGGCCAAATCATGTGTGGCCAGGCAGGTTATGAGAAGTTTGGATTTTACTGAATGCAATACTATGTCTCTGGGATGATGATGATGGTGGTGTGTGTGTGTGGAGATATAAAACATAAAATTTACCATTCTAATAACCATTTTTAAATTTACAGTTCAGTGGTTATCAAGTATATCCACACTGTTGTGCTTGAGGGATTTTTAGGCAAGGGAGTGAATTCACATAATTTAAGCCTTAGACTCTAATTCAGAAAGGAATAGTGTGTGTGTGATCCAGTCAGATCCCCAGAAGTAAAATCCAGCAGTCTGTATTCAGTCCTTGTCAAGAATCTATAAAAACGTAGTTAATATAATAACCATATGTATTACTACAAATTACAAGTGAGTTATCAACAAAATAAAAAATTAAAAACCAACTCTCAATTTGGAGTCATGGCAGCAGCTTCTATTTTTTTTGGGTGCTTAAAATCTAGAAGACAAAAAGGGGAAAGAAGGGGGCAGAGTTGAGAACTGGAAAAGGAGAAAGACACTTTGGAGTGTTTTTAAGAGTGTGATACTCTGTGAGACACTAGAAATTCTACCTGAAGTTTACGGCTCTCCTAGGAGAGGAGACAGGGTCCGGACACCACAGAACAGCACCCAGCACAACAGTGCCTCTTTCCCTGCCCCTCAGCTCTTATATTTGAGGGGAATAACTTACACAAGAAAGAAAAGAGCCCATCACAACCATTTACATTAGCTTAATGTTTATTCATATCGGAAACCACACTGTAAGACTAAAGTAACTGAAGAGTTACTATGAATTTTACTCAAGAGAGTTCCTATTATCTCACCAGATCATGTTAAAATTGGGTAGTTTTCTTTAAGAAATTGAGTGTACTGCTTCTTTTTGTCACGTAAGAATTCAGAAAGGAGTAGAATTTCTTTGCTGTAAAGGAAATGAAAAATGCCTTTTGGGGTCCCCCTACTCCAACAAGTCATTTTACAAAGATCCCAAGGTCAGAAGTTAAGATATGCCAAGGTCAGATCTCTAGTCAGTGCCCTCTAAAGGGAAATTTGATGCTGCTACTAATAAGATTCCCAGAAACCACTGGGCCTGCTGTTACTGATAATTAATCACAAAGCTAAACAGAATGGGACCTACTAACACAAGACACCCAGGACTAGGAAATGGCTCCTCTCCTGACCTGTTAAGTCCACCATAAATAGGAAGGCACAACCTTACACAACAGAGTCAACTAACTTCCAAGACCTGCCCACATCTTCCTAAGAGTCTGCTAACAGTAATGACATGAATGTTTTCTTCAACATCCAGGTAGTGTTTCTGATGCCAAATTTTGAAAATACAATGTTTGCGTGTTTATCCAATAATACGATAGGACACAACTCACTGGTAAATGTTCAGATTTTAAAACTATAAAAAGTTTTCACTTTTGTTCACTCTTCCCATGGGAAGTAGTGAGAGCAGTTTATAAATTGGTCACCTAGAAAGAGAAGGTCATGAGATGACAAAAGAATGTAGATCTTAGGAAATGTTCGTTCTTGATAATTGTTTTTGCTAATAACCTGTTGTGGGCCCTGAATTTCCCAGCCTTAAAACAAACTGATCAGACTTCCCTGGTGGCCGCAGTGGTTTAGAATCCGCCTGCCAAAGCAGGGGACACAGGTTCAATCCCTGGTCAGGGAAGATCCCACATGCCGCAGAGCAACTAGGCCCGTGCGCCACAACTACTGAGCCTGCGCGTCTAGAGCCCGTGCTCCGCAACAACAGAAGCCACCGCGATGAGAAGCCCGCGCTCACTGCAACTAGAGAAAGCCCGTGCGCAACAACGAAGACCCGACGCAGCCAAAATAATTTTTTAAATAAATAAAACTGATCTTACTAAAGCAGGCATCAAAACAAATAGAAAGGCTTTTTGTAAATATCAACCCAGGAGTCTGGCATACTTTAAAAAATTATTATTCATTCTCTTCCAAAAGCCTAAAATGCTAGTTGTAGGTAGGTCAGGAGCCGTGCCCTCTTCTGACACGGATTTTTCTTTTCCTACTGGGGGAGACAGCTGTTGACTGGAGGTGGTGGGGAGGGAGGGTTAATAATCGGGAGATGCAATCTGACAGCACCGAGGCTTATCAGTAAGCCAGGCTTCCAGAGCTACCAGGTTAGGCATTGGGCTCTATGACTTAGGCTGCCCTATGTAGGTCATGGGGTTGACATGATTACTTTGGAGGATTTCTTGGGCTTGGCTCCATGGGAATTTACATTTATGGCATCTCTCCTTAGTGATAAAGAGCATGGTAAAAAAGGAAAAATAGCGAATGGAATGGTCAGGATTAGTAATTTTTGGCAAACCTGAACTTTCTGAATATATAAAAGTGAGAAAAAATTTAATACTTTTTGATTTTCTTTCAATTTGCTGATTCTAATGTCAATGGTTTTCTGCTCTGAGATGTTTTACTCGATCTAGCACAAAGCACTTCTATATTTGGTCTAACCGAAGATAGTTAAAATACCAACAGCCTCGAGTGAAGGTCACAAATTCTAACTACCTGAAACCTCAAGATTTGAAAGCCTTCTTAGGTTTCTCTCAAAACTAAATGTTTTAAACACTCAGCTCTTATTGTTAGCTTTCCTACTCGACCCAGTGATTTAGTTAAGTGGTTTAGTTTTTAATAAATTCTACAAAAGAGAATGTCGCTCCCAAATTATGGTGATGAACATCTAGGGAAAAAAAAATACATAATACTATGCCCTATATCTGGCAACAATGAAATGTTCATTAATTACATGCCAGGGAAAAAAAGCAAAAACAAACATGGGCCTTAAAGCAAAGGATTAAAACTATTTAAAACACAGTTAAACCGTGATTAAATATTAAAACATATTCAGCCTTAACTAGACCTTACTTTTCTCATCTGCAAAAATAAGCAGCTCCTGCTGTTTTATCTCTACAATGGCATATTACTCAGCCGTAAAAAGGAATGAAGTATGTTCTACAACTTGGATGAAATCTTGAAAACAGACTAAGCCAGACACAAAAGGCAACATATTATACGATTCCATGCAAACGAAATGTCCAGAATAGGCAAATCCAGGGAAAAAGTAAGATTAGTGGTTGCCAAGGGCTTGGGGGGGTGGGGGTGGGGGTGGGGAATAACAGTTATGGGGTTTCTTTCTGGGATGATAAAAATGTTCTGGAATTAGATAGTGGTGATGATTGCACCAACTGCTGAATACAGTAAAAACAACCGAACTGTGCACGTGGGAATGATGTCAATAAAAAAAAAAGAAAAAAAGCAGATCTCTAGGGACTCTTTCAGATCTATAACTACTCTACTACAGAACTACTAGATTCCCTTTCTGCTGTTCCATTCAAAAGATACCAACCATACATGCCAGACAACTAACTCTTTAAAGAAATGGACATTAAAATACCCCTAAACTGTACAACCCTGTAGCAACCACTTGCAGAGAGAAAATAATGACTTTTAAGCTAACCTGATATGTACCACTTCAAGTAAAGCCTACATCACCAAGTTTTCTGAGTATGGAGAAGTGGGTTAACAATTTGGTAAGATCAAATGCAGAATATACAAAATACCCTGGTTTTCTTAATTACTGTAAAGCCAACATGACCATACCGTGAGAAAAAGTAAATATAGCTTTATGTGGTTAATGTATCTTTACCCAAATATCTAATTTCAAACGATATCCCGAATTCAGCAAACTCATCAATAACCAACACCCCTCCCTTATTCCATTCCGATTAATAATGGGAAAACATGGCTTTTAGTTCCAACATGATCACTGTGCAATCACTCTGCGCTACCAGAATGCATACAGAAGGGATCTTTTGATAACCTTTTAAGTACTCAAATATATGTTTCATTGAAACCTATAGCCCCTGCTAAACTCAAAGTACTGGCAGTTCTACCAGGCCCTCCGAAATCCAGAACAGCAGCGCTGTTAGCACTTGCTATTACATTTTGACAGAACCTCCGCTCCTTCGCTCAGTCCTGAGTCACAGATCCATCCAGCTTTAGTTACCTCCGCCTGGGGCTTTCGGTCGATACGATACAACCAGACCAGCTTCTCACTCCAGACTTTTCGCCTATTTCATTCGTTCCTGAGAATGTTAACAACGCTTCAATACTCAACGTTCACCACATTTTGAGACCCCATCCAATTGTGAGAATTTATTAGACAGCGCTGGAGTAACTATGGCGTAAAGTATTCTACCGCTTAAATCTAATTATCACAGGTACTAGATTAACTAGTTACGGCAGGATTATTCTCAGTCTATTTACTATTCCAACAATTTAACAAGATAGCCTGTGGATAAGATAGTAGGATAACGACTTGAAAACACCAGTTACGAAGTAAAAACAAAAAGATTGACATATGCAGATAAGGCTCTTCTGCCCCAGATATTTTTTCTGGCCCTCGTTCAAAGCAGTACTAAAACAGTAGAAAGACCCTGTCCCGAATCCTTCTTTTCACGGGAAAAATAAGTTTTCTATCAAGTAAAAAGCATCTGGCAACTTTACTCAATTTGATCAATTTAGTGGCAAACGTTCCTAGCTGTGTAACTAACCAGCCTTCCTGCAAAGAGCCAAATACTTAAGAAAGGAAAGAAAACTCCCCCAAACGCCCAGGACTGAGAGCAATCTGCAAAAACCCGCGGCCCCTCTCACTAGGCGCCGCGGGGGGAGCAGAGGCGAGGCCCTCGCCGCAGCGCGGTGACAGGCCCCGCCGACGCCGAGCCCGCACACACGCGAGCTCGACGTGCCGCCCAAGTCCCGCCCCGCCGAGGCGAGGCGAGGCGAGGCGAGCGCGGGGAGCGCGGCCGCGGGCAGGATCCGGCCTGCGCGCGGGGCGGGCGAGAGGAGGGCCGGGCGGGCGAGAGGAGGGCCGGGCGGGCACCCCCGCCCTCCTCGGAAGGCGCCTCCCGGGAGCAGTTGAGGCTCCGGGAAGGGGCGGGGGCGGAGCCGGGGCAGCGACGCCCCCCAGAGGAAGGCCGGGGAAAGACGGCGGCCCGGCCCGGGCGCGAGGTCCAGGCCGCGCAGCCCCGCCAACGCCCTCCCGCGCCCCCCCGGCCTCGCGGGGAGACGGCCTCGCGGCCGGCCGGCCGGGGTCCGCGGACAACGGGCCCCGGACCGGCTGTTGGCCGAGCACGCCCCGCCCCTCCCCGCCCCGCCCGAGGAAACTACGCCATTGCGGCCTAGCGGGCGGCGCCGCGCCTCCGCCGCCATCTTCGCCGCGCCGCCGCCCGCCGCCCCCGCCGCGGCCCGCCATCTTTTGGGGCCGCCATACTTGCCCCGCGAAGAAGATGGCGGCGCCCATCACACACATAAAACATGGCTTCCCTTCAAAACAAAAACATCCCGGGGGCCGGCGCGCGCCGGCGCTCACCTGAGGACCACATGGTGACCGAGAACTCGCCCTCCAGGGTCTTGATCTGCACCTGCTTCTGCTCCCACTTCTTGTTGCCCGCGTCCGCGCCGCCCGCCGCCCCGGCCCCGCCGCCGAGGTAGCCCTTCTTGCCGCTCTTCTTGCCGCCGCCCTTCTTGACGCGGCCGCCGCCCGACGACGACGAGCCGCCGCCGCCGCTCTTGCCCGCCGCCGCCACGGTGACCAGCGTCTGCTCAATGTAGTCGTCGTCGCCGCCGGCCGGCGCGGGCACAGGGATGAGGATCTGGTCCTCGAAGCCGTCCTCGGCGCGCAGCCCGTCCGAGTCGTCGCCGCCCACCACCTCCTCGCGCGTCTGCACCAGGATCACCTCCTGGTGGTGGTGCACCTGGGTCGGGTCGTCGGTGACGAGCGGCTGCAGCGCGATCATGGGCGGGTGGTGGTGGTGGTGGTGGTGGTGGTGGTGGCCGCCCGCGTGCCCGTGGCCGCCCCCGCCGCCGTGGTCGCCGCCGCCACCGTCCTCGTCGTCGTCGTCCTCCTCCTCCTCCTCGCCCACCACCGTGGTCTCGATGGTCTCCACCGGGATGGTCTCCACCTCGATCTCGTGCAGCTCCACGATCTCGGCCGGCATCTCCGAGCCGTCCGTGGCGATGTAGAGGGTGTCGCCCGAGGCCATGACTGAGGGCTCGGCCGCCACGGCCGCGGCGGCCTCAGCTCCGGGGCTGCGGGCAGGCGGGCGAGGAGGCAGCCGGCCGTGGGGAAGGAAGGCAGAGGGAGGAAGGCGGCGGGCGGGCGGGGGGAGAGGGGGCGGGCGGCGGGGGGAAGGGGCGGGCGCGGCGGCGGCGGCGGCGGCGGGCTTCCCCGCCTCCTCGCCTCGGTGCGCCCCGCGCTCGCTCGGCCGCTACTCGCCCCGGCGCCCCGCCGCGCCTCGGCCGCCCGCTTTGGCCGCGCCTCCTCCCGCCCTCCGGGCCGGCGCTCCGCTTTCCCCTTCCTCCTGCGCCTCCGCCTCCTTCCACACAAATACCAACTCCTCACCCCGAGCCCAAATCTCGCCGCCGCCGCCGCCGCCACACTCCGCTCAGGCTCGGCCTCGCGAGACTTCCGTGCAGCCTCGGCCCGCCCCGCCTCGCTCCTACTTGCCTGCTCGCCCTCTCGCTCCTCCTCCTCTGCCAATCGATCTGCCCGTTCGCCGCCGCGGCCCCGCCCACTCAACCCGGGCTCCTCCCGGATTGGGGCCGCGGGGACGGCCTCCGCGCGCGCTGGCTGCCGCTGCGCGTGACGTCAGCGCGCCGCAGCCGCCGCCGCCGCCGCCGCGAGTCGCGCGGCCCCCGCCCTTCGCGGTGCCACAGCTGCGGAGCCCGCCGCCCCGGGCCCGGGCAGCACTCGGGAGCGGGGCGTCGACGCTGCAGCCGCCGCCTTGGAGCCGGTGAGCCGTCCGCGCGGCCCCCGGCGCCGCGGGGGAGGGGGCCTGCGGGGCAGGGCGGGGCCGGCCGAGCGCAGGGTCCCGGCCGGTGGGCGGCCCGGGGGCCGCGAGGGGGAGCGGGCGGCGCGCGCGGGGCGGTCCCGGCGCCCCAATAAAGTCTGCTTTGACGAGAAACGCTTGTGCCTCCTTTTTCGTGTCGGGCGGCGTTCGCTCTTGACGCCTAGCTTCGGGCGGCGATGGCGGCCGAGTGAGGGAGGAGGGCCAGGCGAACAAAGGAGGGTGGGCGGGCGGGCAGCGGAGGGAAACGTTCGCCGGCGGCCGCGGGTCGGCATATATCGCCGCGAGCACCCGGTCCCCGTTCCCCGCTGGGTCCGGGACCGAGCGCAGGTGGGTTGCACGCGGGGCGGGGCGGGCGGAAGCGGCGCGCGGAGCCCCCAGGTCCACCGTTGGGAGGATGTCCGTTATTCTTTTGTGACCCGCGGAAACCTGAGACGAAGCCGTTGGGTGCCTGCTTCCCCATAGGTCTTAGAACTGCAGGGTCCCGGCCGCTGGTCCGGTAGCTTGGCTTTTTGTGGCTTTCGAAAATTTCCTTCTGAGCTTCCCTTTCTTTGCTCTCCAGCCAATCATTGTTTCCCTCGACCACCGTCTTCACCTCTCTCTTACTTGCATAGACGCTCCTCCTAATGCCCACCAGGCTTTGCATTTGTTTCGTCGTTGAAAATTCCACAATTTTCCCTGACTGTTCTCCTTTATACCTGCAGCAGAGCCTATATTTTTCCTGGTACGAATTAGCGGCAATTAACCCTTCCTGAATAGTTAGCTATGTTGCAGCGAAGTGGTTTTTCCCTTATTCATTGTTTTGGTCGACCTGACTTTGAGTTTGAAGCAATAAAAATAAAAACTGGTTTTTAAGAAAGAGAATTCTGTGAAAGTGAGAAGCTGGGAAGTTGTGTCTTTGTTGTACCCGTTTGGCCAATTTAACGGCTGAGTGAATTTCTCAAACGTGTATATTCACAACGTTTAGCCTTGTCTTTTGGAACAGTGTTCTTGCAGGTGAACACCGTGATTATTCTGAACTGTAATATATACATTAATCTTAGATCCAACTTGTTAAAGGAAGCAGGTGTCTTTCCTGAGAACCTTTAGAGAAAGAAGTTTGTGTATTCTGATTAAAAAGTGATTTTGTCAATCTCATTTAGTCTCTACTTACTTTTCAACGGCATTGGACTTGATATTTGAGGATGTTGGTATAGGGAGTGAAAAATTAGATCATTGTCTCTCTGAATTTGAGTTTTAAATCCTGAGTAATTCCCATTGGAGTGCTGCACCCACACAGTTTGACAAAGTCAAGTCTGTTGAAATAAGTCATTTCTGGCTTCGTAGCTTATAAGTTCTGCATAAATATTTCACAAATGAAAACGAGTTGTGGGAGAATTTTTATGTGGCTTAATTAATTTCACTTTCCCCACTCTCTAGTAATTGATGGGAGGTTGTCTTTGCAAGTAGTTGATACTTCCCCATAGATACAAGAGAAATGGGGGAAGTACCCAGTTAGGCAGCCTAGCTTCTGAGTCATAGGTCTACAGACTTCACAGTCAAGTGGAGAAAGCTGAAAAGGGTTTATCTGTCAGGAAGGGTGGTAGGTGGGAGAAAGCACTGAGACGTTCCAGCTATTCACCTGCTGCATGAAGAGCTTTTAAAAATTGCCCCAGAGCAGGTGACCTGTTAGATAGGTCTTGAGTTTTCCATGGTAGGAGAGATTCTTGTCTTCTGTTCTTTAGCTGTGGAGTACCTTATGAATAGGCATGCAAAGACACGATGCTGTATTTGCTCTAGCTTGCTTGCATTTGCTGCTAAAGGTGAAAATCCATTTAAAAGGACAGGTTAAAGTGCAGTTGCAGAGCCCTGGGCCTCTAAAGGTAGGGATAATTTCACTGCTTTTAACTTGTTGTTTGGGCAGAGTAAACTGGGCCAATGAACCTTCCCTCTGAACTTCTAGAGTCCTTTTGTCTTGGCAGCAAGAAAATTGACTGACCCCACTTAATTAAACTGGGTATTTTACAGCCATGTTTGCGTGCTTTTACCCTTCCAACTGTGAGGGCAAAGACCACAGCTGGGTCCGTCTACAGCTTAATGCCTTGTACGTGGAATGATTGTTTGTTTGTTGGTTCATCAAAAAATGAAGGCACCGTGACAGAGAGGACTTCTGTGTGGAAGTGCTTGGCCATTTTAGGTGTCTCAAAAGCTCCAACAGGACTTCCAATCCACCGTGGAAATGAATGTCAACAACTACAGGAGAAAGTAGAAGATTGGAAGAATCCTAAGAGTTGTGTAAAGTTTCTAGAATCTTTGAGAAGTCAGAGCTCACTAATGGCTGAGGAGATGTGACACATATCCTACAAGGAGTGTGTCCCTTGACAGGACAGCACAGGACAAAGGTGTGGACTGTTACGCGCAGCTCTTTGGATGGCTTCTCTCCTCCCTCATTCCTAATGGTTCCGTTCCGGAAACCTCCATTAAATTTCCAACTCAGCTTTAAGACCATGTGGTTTAGGAAGGGGGACATGTGTGGAGAGGAGGGGGGAGGGTGGGAGTGGGTGGAAGAATGAAGGATGTGAATTGAGAGGCACCTCGTATCTCTCTCCTTTTTTCAGAGTATCTCTTCATTTATTAATTATAGGGAGGCTAGCGATGAAATCTGATTCTACCTTATTTTTATTTATAACAGATCGGAAACGATTCAGGCAGCGAACTCATGCTAAGTAATTTCCCTTACCGCAAACTAGTTTGGCTGTCTCATGAAATTGCTTTTTGGTTAGTTCTAATGTCTAGTTCTTTTGGAGTTACTTCTAGCAGGTAGTTGGTGCTGTGCATCGGTTACTGTATGGAGAATATTAGCCCAGTCTCTGTTTTGCAGTTAAGGAAACCAGCTGAGAGGGGAGCTGTTGAAGGTCACGTTGCAGCGTAGTGATGGGGCTGCAGCTAGAGCTTTGCCTTTTGTCAGGCTAAAAACCTTTTTACGTTTGCTGGTCGGACCCTGTTCCAGATCCATGCCGAGTTTCCAATAAAACATGTAGAAAAATCAGGATGAAAATTTGTTTCTGCATCTAAATTAGTTACCCCTAGTTGGGATCAATACAAGTTAATTGAAAAACCATCGCTGTGTACACATTTTCCTAATCATCTAAACTATAGTGTGTTCTTGATTGTGGAATTTTTGAAATCTGGGCTATTCAGGGGATACTCCTCCCTTCCCCCAAAATCAATGCATACATTAGATTTGGAGCTTAAACTGTGGTGAAATACCTTAACCATACAGGTCTATAAAGCTAACACCATTTCTGCAACGTTTTATGTCCTTCGCTTTTATAGAGTCTTAGTCAAACTCTTTTTCTGAGGCTAAGTGGTTTAGTACAGTAGATAAATCTGGTTATTGCCCATAAATCTAAGGAAAGTTGAGCTCTCTAGTGATAAATTCGCCTTGTTTTTCTCTACTTTGCTCGTTGTGTGTCCCTCCAAAGTAGAAGCTAAATCAACTTCTTTGTACTGTAGTTGCTCCTGCCACCTGCCCATCCAAATGAATGTCACCCGTGTGATTGAACAGAATGAATGGAAAGTTCTGTCTCAATCCGCGGTACCTTGTTTCACGGCATACTTACTGCAGCACAGAAATACAGGAAGCCGAGCCACTCCTGCATCGGTGTGTGAGGCAGGTCAGTGCCGAAACCGGAGGAGCTCTGTGAGAGTGGGCTGGACACGCAGCCTCTGTTAGGGGTTTTCTCCGTTTGCTAAAGAGGAGTGACGGGCGAATTAGGTGAGCCCAGCTGTTCATCCCTGTTGGTCAAGCACCTGCTCTGCGAGGCTGGAGAATACGGCCGTGAACGAGACAACGCGCCCAGACGGGAGACAGGCCGTGACCAGAGAGCTCAGAGATACCGGTCTCAGTTCCACTTGGCGGTCCTGACAAGAAGTGGAGAGTCCGGGGACAAGTGGACCTAGCCCAAGCTGGTCAGATAAAGCCCTTCCTGAGGAGGGGACATTTCACCTGGGACTTGAGAGTTAAATAAACCACCAAGTGCCAAGGCCAGTGCTTGGCTGCAAACCAGCTTTTTTTTTCTCTGAAATGTTAATTTCTATGTGAAAAGGAAGTAGATAAAATAAATTAAGTGATAAATTTGTAAATATTTGCTATAAGCCCATAGCACTCAGTGCAAAAGGGCTATTTTTGCCTCGGAAACTCATCAAATTAGCAAATTAATCCACCAAAACTGCTATTGAGATGACTGAGGTTGTCTCAGTATTTGGTTACTGACATCATGTCCTATTTTTTTTTTTTTCTTCTTTTTCGTTTTTTATGAGCCATTCCTTGTTCAGAGTTCCCACTTGAACTTGGGGATTAATAATGGAAATGGTCTTGGAGTTCCAGGCCTTGGAAGGTAGACCAGCTACAAAGGTACTTAGGGAGGCAAAGCTGATGAGTGACAGGAGCAGACCAGTGTCATCCAAACAGGTCAGGGCCTGGCTGTGCCCTTTGTCATCCAGGTGACATCCACAAGGTCCTGTAGCCTCTCGGCTCTTCATTTCCTCGGCTTTAAAACAGGCCTAACGGTGCCAGTCTTCAGGCTTATAGGAATCAGCTGTGGTGGTAAGTAAACCATGTGAAGGGTTGATGCTCCCCAGGACTGATTATATTTCCTTCTTACCATCTCGTTCCAGGTGAGCTAGCCTCTGCCACTCACCTCTCAGTTTCTGTGTTGGTTTTAGGGCTCATCCTTATAGGCCGGACCCAGTGCTTACTTGGTTTCTTAGACCAGATAAGAATTCATTTGCTAGCCAGACTTTAAGAGATTTGTCATATCAGTGATAAGTTTTGAATCTCCTCGAGCTAGGTGGATTACTGTCTACTAAAAGCAGGATAAACAACTGCTTTTGTGTTTTCTGTGTCAATCAGAACTCAACTTCTCAACACTGGAGCTCTTTTTGGAAGTGGGTCGACATTGGGGTCCAGCTGATCGTGTCTTACTGGTCACTTTTCCCCTTGTGACACAGAGGTGCTTTGGCCGGAAAGGGTAGACCCAGGAAGACTTGGCAAGGGTGTCGTCGTCACGGTGGGGTCAACAGCTGCCACTCAGGGAAACAGCAGCCCAGAGGTGGCAGACGGAAGAGGATGAGCATCGGTCTCCTGTCTCCACGTCCCAGTACAGGGTTGCCAGCAAACTTCCTTAGCACTCGTGTACAGTTTTAATTTGGGGATTTAAAGGGTGGGTGCAAAGGAAGAACTATCATATTCTAAACCGAGCCATCCTCTTATTCCCCGAGGCATGGATTGGGAGTGTCCTTGCACTGTTTTGCGTAAACAGTGGTGCCATTGCAGCAAGAATGGGATCGTGGATTGCCTGGATCTTCTCCTAGCGACTGTCTGACCAAATCATACCAAAGGCAGTGCTGACTGACATGGTTGGAGGCTAAAGCCATCACCCCACAATACCCCTCTCTACCATCTCCTCACTGTCTCCCGTGCTCATCGAAGACCTGGCGCTTAAACTTACGTAATGTCTTTCTCTCAAACCTAAGCCATACCAGCCCGAGTCACCGCAGCCTCTTTATATTTGGCTTCCAAAACTCCAGCTACCTTCATTCCCACCTCTTCAGCTGCCATATCCTCCTGGTCCTTGTCATTCCTAGGAGCAGTGCCGTATTTGGAATCTTTTTTTGTTTGTTTGTTTTTGGCTGTGCTGTGCAGCATGTGGGATCTTAGTTCCCTAACCAGGGATCGAACCCATGCCCCCTGCATTGGGAGCACAGAGTCTTAACCACTGGACCGCCAGGGAAGTCCCACATTTGGAACATTAAACTCCCAATCTCCTATCCTCTCCAACTCTCACACCATCTTTCCTGTTATCCCTTTATTTCAGCCTCAGACCTTCAATTTTCTAATCCCTCTTTCCTTCCCAGACCAGAACTCCACAATTGATTACCGACATCCTCAGCTTCCCGCACTGCTTATGGCTGATAAAACGTCACCCTTGGGTCCACTCACTTTTGTCTGTATACTTCTGAGATCCTGGGATCTACTGGAAGAAACGCCACTTGTGTATGTAGATTTCTACAGTGACTTATGGTCCCCGGCATCACCTGAGTGATGTCACTTGACATTTCTTTTTACTTGTCCCGACTCAGCCCCCCTCCACCATTTTGGTCAGCAGATTCTTTAAATTACTTGCCTCAAAGTTCATAAGAAATCTGCTTGTGTCCTTCTCCCCATCCCCACTGCAGTAGCCCAATTCCAATGCCTCCTACTTCAAGAAAGTTGGAGGGGTCAGAATTCATTCCCTTAGACACCAGCTGTCCCTTTGTGGCCGCTCCCGGATGAGCCTGTGTCCTGCCTCTACCTGTGTTCCCTCCTCCCCTTCCTCTCGGGCTCTGTGCCATCACTTGTCGTCTCTTGTCTGTCCCTGGCTCTTTTCTTGTCCCTGGCTCTTCTGCCGTTTGTCCCTGGCTTTTTTTCTTTGGATTAAGTCTCTCCTGGTCTTTATTTATTATTATTATTTTTATTTTTTTAAATATATTTATCTTTGGCTGCGTTGGGTCTTCGTTGCTGCATGCGGGCTTTCTCTAGTTGCAGCGAGCGGGGGCTACTCTTCAGTGCGGTGCGCGGGCTTCTCATTGCGGTGGCTTCTCGTTGCAGAGCACAGACTCTAGGTGCGCGGGCTTCAGTAGTTGTGGCACGTGGGCTCAGTAGTTGTGGCTGGCGGGCTCTAGAGCACAGGCTCAATAGTTGTGGCGCATGGGCTTAGTTTGCTCCGCAGCATGTGGGATCCTCCCAGACCAGGGCTCATCCCCTGCCTTGGCAGGCGGATTCTTAACCACTGCCCCACCAGGGAAGTCCCTCTCCTGGTCTTCAGAAACAAGGCTCTCTCTTGACCTGTGTCTCCTTGTAGCCGTTGCCCATCTCCTTCCGTTCCCAGCTCAGCCTCCTGAGACCAGGTCTGTGTTGAGAGTCTCTGCCCCATCTGCTGAGCCGCAGGTACCGTGTCCTCACCTGCTGTGGTGCCCTGCCCAGGTGAGGCTTTTCTCACCTCGTTTTCTCGTCCTCTCTTGCACTTGATGTGGCCGGCTGCTCGGTCCCCGGATTCCTTCCTTAGCTCTGCTGTCCATCTGCTGTCCATCTTCTCGCTTCTGACTTTTCCTCCTCTTGCCCCTCTTCTGCATGCTGTCCTGCGGCACCTGATCCATCCCTGTGGCCTGAACAGCCACCTGCGTGCTGAGCAGTCTTAGCTTCTGTCTCTAGTCTGGATTCTCCACAGAGCTCTAGACCCACATCCACTGTCCCTACTCAGTGTCCCACGGGGTCTCCCTAACAACCTCCTTGCCCTCTTCCTCTCGAGCACCTACCCTCTCACCAGTCACACCCAGTTGCCTGGGGCCGAAATCTGGAAATCATCTTTGATTCCTCTGGCTCCGTAATCCCCTGTGTGTAGCCACCAAGTCCTCCTAAATATTTTTCAAACCAAGTTTTCTCCATTCCTGCTATTACTGTCTTGGTGCAGGCCTTGGCTCTCTCTCACCTAAACCTTTGGCAACCAGCTGCTGTACCTGCCTCCAGCCCTCTCTGTTCCCAAGGCTCTCCTGAGTTTTTCTAACATGCAGACGGGACCACATTACTCCAGTTCAAACTCAGGATGGAGCTGCTCCTCAGCCAGGCATTCCTAAACCTGCCGGCCTCGTTTTCTGTCCTTCCCGCTACTCCCGGATACATGCACCACAACAGTTCACACCTTTGTTTTCAGACTGTTCCGTTTTCCTCTGCCTAGGAGATCCTTTCTCACCTCCTTCAACCTTATTCCTCTTCCAAAACAGCTCAGATGACCTCTCTAGGAAGCCTTCCTTGGAAGGGAATTTGCATAGCATTCTGCCCAAATTGCTGGCATTGTCCTCACATTATAATGAAAATGGCTGTTAATGTTCCTGCTCATCCACAAAACTGCACATGCTTTGAGGGCAGGGAGTTTCTCGTCTGCCCTATGCGGGGCATGTGGTCCGCCCTATCAGAGCAGAAGTACCCGGTGATGCTTCTCCCTGTGTCCTCCACCCCTGCTGCTCGTGGAATAAAGTCCCGAATCCTTGGCTGGGCTTTAAGGAAGCATGGCATAGCAGGAAAAAAATAGTTTTGATCAGACAGACTCGGTTTTGAATATTTGCTCCACTATTTATCAGCTAAGTGATCTCAGGTGAGTTTGTTGACCTTTTTGGGCCAGTTTCTTTCTTTAAACAAGTCTTCCTTGTTTATTTGAAATTCACATTTAACTGGCTGTCCTGTGTTTTGTCTGGCAACCTCGCCTTGGAATAATGCCCCAATTTTCAGTCCTTTTCTTTTGCTTCCCTCTACTCACATTTCTTTCTCTTTTTTTTTTTTTTTTTTTTGGCCAGGCCATGTGGCTGGTGGGATGTCAGTTCCCTGACCAGGGACTGAACCTGGGCCCCGGCAGTGAAAGCCCGGAATCCTAACCACTAGGCCACCAGGAAACCCCCTTTGGGCCAGTTTCTTGATCTGTAAAATCAGAATATTACTATTCAAGATTGTTGTAACGTTTGATCGAAATAATACGTACAATGCTCCTGGCATGTAATAGGTACGAAATAAATTCCCTCACCTCTTCCTGGTTTTCACTCTCCCTCCTGCTCCTTCCCGGCACCACCCCACCCCCGCAGTTCCGCCTCACAGAAGCGTCATTGTTGGTGAATCTGCCCCTTCATTTTCCGCCTTTGTTCAGTCATTGTTGGTGAATCTGCCCCTTCATTTTCCGCCTTTGTTCATACTCCGTTCTTTAAGGAATGCCTTCCTCACGTGTACCAGCCTCCCTGCTCAGTTCCAAGCCTGCCTCAAGGCATCCCAGACCCTCCAGTTGCAAATAACGCCCTCCCTGGTCTTCCGTAAAATTCCCAACTTGCTAAGCAGTTAGCTGTCTTTTACTTTAATTACTTGTAGATAGTTCCTGAGTTGGAAGCTTCCGGAAGGTAGGGATGTTTCTTCTGCTTTCTCGTAGCTGTTCATGCACCTGAGTTACTCAGGGCCTGGAACAGCCTAAGTGTTAAATAAATGGTGGTGTACTTTGATGGGGGTTGGTGGGGACAGGAAAACGCTGCTTCATGGGCTAAGCAGCGTGGCAGAGTCTTAACGTAATCAGACTCTGGGAACCCTGAATTTAGCTTACTCGTCCTTAAGATTTTTTGAGTAGTATGAATTTCCACGTGTGCGAGCAAATAAGTGTCTGGAAATTAGACATAATTCTTGGAAATTCAAACAGTGCAAACTGGTTTATAATGTGAAACAAGTAAAGAATATTGCTTGTCCCAAACTACATGAAAGTGTATATTTCTAATTATTTCTCAAAAGTGTCTTCAAAAATGAAACCCTTTAAGGAGACTGTGCTTTGGAAAAACGGTCTTATTTTGACCTGCACAAAGCCCACACAGTCTTTCCTCCAGCCCTCTCAAAGCAAACGTTTTACTACAAGCAAACCCCCAGTGCAACTGCCACAACAAAGCGGGAGTCCACGTAGAAAGACCGTTTCCTGTCGAAGTAAATGCCTTACTGATTCATGTATTAATCCAGTGGTAAGCAGGTAACAATGCTGCTTGTGTTACAGGCAGGTAGAGGTGTTTTATAGATCTGCTCACACACATCTCTCCAGCCGTGAAGTGGTAGTTTCCCTTGGACGCTTACGCATCCCTTTTTTTTTTTTTTTTCCGCCAAACCATTGAATTCTAGATGCAAAGCCTACTCAATGAAAGACTACAGTCTGTCCGCTTCTGGCTTCCACCTGTAGCGGGCCTGGCCATGTTCAGCTGTGACTTCATGGTGTCAAGGTTCACTAGAACTCATCCCTTTCAGTGTTCAGAGCTGCAAACCAGCCACTGCTTGCTTTCACATGTATGTAGCTTTTAAATCGCCTTTCCCCATCCTCTTTTCAAACCGTTGCTTTTTTTAGGATCCAAATTTAGTGACTTACCTGTTACATACCAAATGTAATATGTGAATCTTCATCTTACTGGCTGTGTCTGTCATAGGAGCCTATGGAGATGGGAGGCGTCTTGACTGTCGTCCATCACGTTATTCCACCAGCTGGATGTTAGCTGCTGACTCTCACATAGCCTTTATGTAAGCTGGGGTTGTACATCAGAAATCCCTTCTAGAAACAGCCTCGAGGAGTGGTTGAACACGTTACTGTATGTCACGCGGATGTATGTGTGTGCATTTGTTTAGCAGAATACATCAGGTCCCTGTGGCGTCCACTCTGGTGTCTGGCCAGCGACCACTCTTCTCCCAGCACCCAGCGCTCCCTCCTTACAGAGCCCCAGTTTTTTCTTCGGGTAGCAGGTAGAAATCTGCTCCTTCGGGAAGAGGGTGGAACTATCTTAGCTCGGGGGATTAATCATGATTGGCTAAACAGCGAAGGCAGTCCTTTTTAAAAAAAAATTTTTTTTTTTTAATTTATTTTTGGGCCACACCACATGGCTTGCGGGATCTGCGTTCCCCGACCAGGGATCAAACCCAGGTCCCCAGTAGTGGAAGCGCAGTGTCCTAACTGCTGGACCGCCAGGAAGTCCCTTCCCCCGCCCCCCAAGGCAGTCTTACTTCCTTTAGCCAGTGATGGATGTGAAAAGGAGTTGGGAAGAATGTGACCCAGTTCTGGCCAGTGAAATATTAAGGAAAACATATGTTACTATAAAGGCTTCCCTTCCCTAATAAAAAGGTAAAGCCCCAAGAGAAGACAGCCCCTCTTCTTCCTTCCTGCCCAGAAACCGGCGTGATGACGAGGACTGTGGCATTATCTCGTGACTGGGTGGAAAAGGCGAAGGGAATTGCAGGGTCAGGGGTCAGGCCCTGTGGAGCCGTGAACCCGCTGCTCCCACTGGGCTTCTCGTGTAAACCCTTGTCCTGGGGTGCGAGGAACTTGCAGGGGCCCATTCTTGACCTACTGCCACAGGGGAGACTGTAAGTTGTTCCCTTGGGGAACGGGATGGAGGGGAAGGGACATTGAAGGGGGTGTTACCGTTCTGTGTGTCTAAAGTGTTGTGTCGGTAATTTTTTTGTTTTTTTTTTTTTTTGGTCTCGGTAATTTTACGGTCCATCCATATGGAATCCACGGGATAGATTTTATATGTAAACGTTTTTAATATGAAAAAATGCTACGATACAATAATAAGCGAAAATGTAGCACGTTTATGTATATATTATAATCCCAGCTCTTTTGAGGGAAAGGTATAGGAGAAGTGGAAAGGAAACATGTCAAAACAGTGTTGTTTGCTTCCGGGAACTAGGATTTTGAGCAGTTGGGGTTTTTGTGGTGGTTTTGTGTTTGTTTGTTTATATTTGTGTGCAGTTATCACATGTATTTTTATTTTAAGATTTTTTTATTGTAAAAGACATAAAATTTACCATCATAATCATGTTTAAGTGTGCAGTTCGTTGGTGTTAAGTATGTTTGTATTGTTGTACATCCATCACCACCGTCCATCCCCAGAACTCTTTTCATCTTGTCAAACTGAAACTCTGTTCCTGTTGAACAGTAACTCCCCACTTGTCACTCCCTGCAGCCTCTGGCACCCACCATTCACTTTCTGTCTCTGTGAATTTGACTGTTCTAGGTACCTCACTCGTATAAGTAAATCATGCAGTGTTTGTCCTTTTATGTCTGGCTTATTTCACTTAACAAAATATCCTCAATATTCATCCATGTCATAAGGTATGTCAGAATTTCCTTCCTTGTTAAGGCCAAATAATGGTCCTTCGTATGTATATATCACATTTTGCTAATCCACTCATCCCTCAGTGGACACTTGGGTTGTTTCCACATTTTAGGTGTTGTGAATAATGCTGCTGTGAACATGGGTGTACAAATAAACAAGTATTTTATAATCTTTTTTTTTTTTTTAAGTAGCAAATGAAGAAAAGCTTGTGGCAGCCAAATTATCTATATTAAATTTGTGCTTTTTTCCCATCATTTCCCATTTTGTATCAGATCTTTTGGATACTTTAGCCAACTGTACCATTTCCCTATCAGAAGGAAGAATGGTGGCTGGGAGCCTTCTCCCCATTTAAAAACCTAGGCGTAGTGAAGTGGTTAACCATTTTCAAGCGTTCTGCCCACCTCCCCCCTTCCCTCGCAGTTAAAGAGCAGGTTATGTGACTTCTTACCCCCTGAGAATGCTCCCCTAGTGCCTGTCGGCCCCCCACCTCTGAGACCGTCCCTGGAGAGCCACTCACTGTGCCCACAGCCCGGGATGTTCCTCCAGCACTCAGAGGGTGTAGTGGCGTCATCAGGTTCCCCAGCGAACTACACAGAAAGCGAGAGAGCAGCGAGTTCAAGTCACTAGATTAGGTGCTCCCACGTGGCAGTCGCCCCGCTAGGCACCCAGGGGTCAGCGAAGAACAGGCCCACCGGGTACCAGACGGCCTTCAGGGAACCTGTCGCTTCAGGTGGAAGAGGCAGTGTTAGAATCCGCTAACTTGGTGGGCGTCGTGGAATTTGAGCCCAGAGGGGAGTTCCCTGGTGGCCTAGTGGTTAGGATTTGATGTTTTCACTGCCGTGGCCTGGGTTCAGTCCCTGGTTGGGGAACTGAGATCCTGCAAGCTGCGCGGCATGGCCTAAACAAAAAAAAGAATTTGAGTCCAGAGCCCCTAGACCTGATTGCGTCCAGCCACGTGAGACACTTAGGCGAGGCATTCAGGCGGTAGGTTGAGCTGAAAGGGCCTTTCCCGTGCTCATCCTGGCTGACGGCCATCGTCTGTGAGCTCTGATCATCCAGGCAGACCCAAGTCAGCTCTTTGGCCCTAATCTCCTCTTACAAGCCTCCTGTCAGCCCTACTCCTTCCTCCTTTGCAAGATGTCACTCTGCGGTCACACCGGGTGTGCCTTGTCCCTCCCTGCCTTTCCTTCCTTGTGGAAGGTCTTCCTCCCCAGACTCCACCTCTGCCCGCTGGATCCTTCAACTTCCGCCTCAAAGGCCACCTCCTCAGCATTCCAGCCGGACAGGACGGAGGCCCTCCCTGTTTGAGCAACCTCTGTTCTCTGATCCGTGCGCCGTTTCTGTTCCGTGTGGCAGCAGGCTTGGGGCTGTGCTTGTGTGTATATGTTGGCGGCTCCTCTCTACCCTCCGTCCCCATCCTCTCCCCCCCACCCCCAGACATAGATATACAGATCATCTTTATGTTATATGAGCATGAAGAAAGGAACGGGAATGTACCCACTCTTTAGTTAGTAATGGTCACCTTAGGTGAGGCAAGGGAGAATGTAAAGAATTGAAAACAAGCTTATCTACTGAACTCTGAGCAAGTGCGGGGAATACGCCGGAAGGAGCCGGGCAGCGCACATTTGGGCCGGAAGGAGCCGGGCAGCGCACATTTGGGCCGGAAGGAGCCGGGCAGCGCACGTCTGGGTCACTGGGGAGCAGGTTGAGGACGCATCAAGGCTCCTCCCGCTGGCTGTGGGTTACGTCAGTGACTCGGAGCGGAGGAGCTGGAGCCCGCTTCCAGAAGTGTGGCATATTTTTATATTCCTGGGGAACTAAATAGAGCTCTTATTTATGGGAGAGCAGGCACAGTCGCCCTCTCGTCACCCGGGCCTCTCGCTGCCTGTGTGGGGCTGCGGCCCTGTCGCCCGCCGCTTCCCCCTCTGCGCCCAGCTCTCCCTCCTCTTGATTCTCTCCTTTATGCACCTTGTCTCCCTGGCTTCTTCCCGGGCTCTCCTCTCCTCCTCTGTTGTTTTCCCTTTTCCTGTCCCCATACGTCATCCTTCCCTCCCTGGCTTCACTGGCTCCTCCCTTTTCAGTATAAAGTTAATGTATATGCTTCACGCTTGTTCTGTTTATTGGCTGTGGCTTCGTGTGTTATTAATAGAGCAGTAGATAAGTTATGGTTTGGAGCTTCTTTTCCCCTAGAAAAATTCCAGCCCAAGTTACTTTTTCAGTCAATGGGCTTTAATTGATTTTTCTCCCCCGATCAATGATCTTCTACAGAAAAGCTCCCCACTGCCCTGTGAAGTACAGGCCTGGGAAGGAAGCCCAGAGACTCAGCTCTGTGGGAGCGGAACTCTGGCCCTCTCCGGCCCCCCAGCTCCACGCTTCCCCCGCCGCCCACCCACTGCACCGACCAAAACCTGGGAACAGGCCTTCTCCCTCCCCATCCAGCCCCTGGACCAGCAGCGTTGGGTCTGTGGGGAGATTTTCTCCCTCTGCCTCCTGGGAAGGAGGATGGGCTGGGCACCTTCTTCCCTGCTCTGCTTCCCAGACTCTCTGGGGTTCTGGGTGAAAATTGGGTTTCTTCGATCAGATGCTCAATTTTGGAAGGCTGAAATAAAGTGTCAGCTTTGCTGTGTACAGGCATATGCAGTGTGTGAATGACAGGCTGAATTTAAAGCAGGAGGTGGCAGTGCAGTTAGTTCGTTCATTCGTTTGTTCATTGGTTCTACCCCTCCCTGACGCTGAGGGCTGTTTTGCGTTGGAGAGTGGAAAGACAGAGGCTCTGGAGGGAAATCACTTCCAGTCCAGTTCCTATATTAAGCACCCCTCTGTGCCAGGCTTCCCAGTACTTGGTTTTCTGGCAAGAAAGATCACAGAGACACCAGCATATCCACGGCTGTACCTCCAGCCGTCACCCTGCTTTCTGATCCCTGGGTCAACTCCCTGCAGCACACCTTTGAACTCGGCAATCCCAGTGGTGGCCTTCCTGGTCTGGGCCCTTGTTCGTGGTTCAGCCATTCCTGGATCTCTGGCCCATTGTTTTCAGCCCATGCAGTGATTTTGTAAATTAATTCCCTGTGTTAACCCCTGTCGGTTTAAAATATAACTAATGCAGGGGTTCCCTGGTGGTGCAGTGGTTAAGAATCTACCTGCTGATGCAGGGGACACAAGTTCGAGCCCTGGTCCAGGAAGATCCCACATGCCACGGAGCGACTAAGCCTGTGCGCCACAACTACTGAGCCTGCGCTCTAGAGCCCATGAGCCACAACTACTGAAGCCCGCGCGCCTAGAGCCCGTGCTCTGCAACAAGAGAAACCCCTGCACTGCAATAAAGAGTAGCCCCCGCTCACTGCAACTAGAGAAAGCCCGCATGCAGCAACAAAGACCCAATGCAGCCAAAAATAAATAAATAAATAAATAAATTTAAAAAATAAATAAAATAAGAAATATAACCACTGCAGAGAGAGAGCCTGCTAAGGACTAAATGTTTCCCCGAGCAAAATTCATGTGTTGAAATCCAGTCTCCAGTGTGATGGTATTAATTAAGAGGTGGGACTTTTGGGAGGTGATTAGGTCATGAGGGTGGAGCCCTTGTGGATGGGATTAGTGCCCTAATGGACCCCAGAGAGCTCCTCTGCTCTTTCTGCCCTGTGAGGACACAGTGAGAAAACGGGCATCTGCAGCCAGGAAGAGACCTCTCACCAGGACCCAACCGTGCTGGCACCCTGACCTCAGGCTTCCAGCCTCCAGAACTGGGAAATAAATATCTGTTGTTTATAAGCCACCCAGCCTATGGTACTGTGTTACAGTGGCCTGGCCAAGACAGAGCTGTCTCTCACCATCCGCACTGGGCAGCAACCCCTCCCCATTATTGCTTCTCCCTTCCCCTGCAGCATCGTGGCGTGTAGTTCTGTACTGCCTTGGGTACCTGTTGTTTCTCTCTCCTCCTTCCATTGTTAGCAAGGGGCTAGTTTCCCAGGCCTTGCACAGAGAGGTGCTTAATCTGGGATCTGGACTAAAGTGACTTCCTTCCCGGAGCCTCTGTCTAATTCCCAATGCAAAACAGGTCAGGGAAGGGGTAGAACTAACTAGTTGTCACTTCCTGCTTTAAACTCAGCCTATCATTTACACGCTGCATATACCTGGGGGTGGTTTAACACCTGGCCGGGCCCCCTGCCCTTAAACCTAGTTGCTGGTTGGTTTTAACAAAGCTCTGATCCCAAAGCCCATCAAGGAATTCTAGCAGGACCTGGGTCATGGGTGTGGCTCTGTCCTCAGGGCAGGTTCTGGCCTACCTCAGGGACAAAGAAACTCCTCTGCCTTAAATGAGGCTGGAATCTGTATCAGCTCAAAAGTTGTAAAACAAATACGAGCTATTTCTGGAGTGGAACAACTGCCTCGGGATCCAGGTGAGGTGAGGAAGCCGCCTGGATTTGCAGGAGAGGCAAGTGGGGCACACAGGACGGAGGCGCCTTCCTGGAGCTACAGCAGGCCGGCCGGCCCTTCCAGTGGGAATCTGCACTGCCGCGCTTCCAAATGACCTTAAAGCTTTCCGTCGAGGCACAGGAGTTAACTGGGACAAAAGGGTGTGAAGGCAAGGGGAGAGGAGGCCGAGCAGCTCGTGCTTGTGTGGGCTTGTGGGTTCGAGTGGCTTTGGACCCTGCGACGGGAGCCCGACCCCACTTTACCTTATAGTTGTGGAGGGAAACGCCGCAGGAGCCACTAAGTGCGAGCCGTGGGAAGCCCCGCATCTGCTGTGCTTTTTTTTTTTTTTTAATTGAACTAAAAAATAATCTCTCTGTACAGTATAAACTTTTTCTTCTTCTTTTTTTTTTTTTTGCCCGCGCCTTGCAGCTGGCGGGATCTTAGATTAGCTCCCCGACCAGGGATCAAACGCGGGCCCAATATAAACTATTAATAGATACCTAAATACAATATGGTTTTTCAAATGAAATCATGTGTATAGTGTTGTATTCATAAAGTACACTAATCAAAAGCTATACAACATTAACAGCAAATCCAAATACAAATGGAGATACTCCTCTGAATTCCACATTTCATCGAGCGTCAGAAACTACCAGTCTTTTAGTCCTTTTCTTGTGTATTATTCTGTATCTGCATTCTCTGCATCGGATTGGATCACTGGATTTTATTTCATTTTCTGTGGGACATTCTCCACAGATATGTATCATCAGCTGCCGCTTTGGGGATTGCACATCCTTCTGGGTGTCCATTGTTGTCCCCACATAGCACGGAGAAACTTGTCTACGCCTCCAAACAGATTCCCGCTCACTGCTGTGTCCTGCTGGGCTTTGCCCGTGGATGAGCTGGACTTCTCCAGTGCCTGCCTGCTCCAGCTTGACAATTCTTTGCTTCTGTGGCTGTGTCCTAAATGCGACCCAAGCTGGACACTGACTAGGAAGAACAGGGCCACCCTTGCTTCTTTACTAGCTGTGTGACCTTGGACAGGTGACCTAACCTCTCTGAGCCCCAGTGGGGAAACAGGCCTGGCTTTCAGGGCAGTTGTAAGAATGAGGTGAGGTTCTGTATGTAAAGCACCTTAGCTTGGCGCCAGGGGGAGGAGGGGGCAGGCCCTAGCCCACGATCAGAGACCTGGATTCTATTTATCTCTGCTAACTCGATGTGACCTTGGGGAAGTCAGTCCCCTCTGGGTTGAAATGGACTTATTTTGTGATATCTGTGAAAAATACCCCAAAAAAGTCACAACGTGGCCCATTTCACTAGTTTCTACATGGCCTTTTATCTGTAACTTGCAGTAGCATCCGGGGGCTCAGGACCCAGGGTGGGGAGACTGCAGACCAAGGAGCACTCCTCAGCAGGACCAGGGCGGGGGCTCCTAGATGGGGCCTCTGTGGTGGGCTCAGCTGGTTGTGGAGGCCATCCTCATGGAAGACAGCCACCAGCCTGGAGGCTTGTTGTTAACTTACCCAGGAGCTCATGAGCCCAGAGGCCAGGGGCCACCTCTCTTTCGCCCTGTGCCTTGCCAAATCGGCCAGAGCACAGGAAATGCAGGAAATGGCAGTTGATCCAGACAGACGGGAGTGACGGTGGGCAGGCGGGCAGCTGCGCTGAAGCCAGGTCTAGCCCAGGGCCAGCAGGTGTGTGAGCAGGTGCTGTGCTGTAGCCAGGTGCTGCTGTCCACTCTGGTGAGCTGCAGCAGCTGGCCCTGGCCGGGGCCCCTCTGGAGGGGGTGTGGAGGTGGATGCTTGGGAAGCTGAAGCGGCTGGTAGAACAGCACTGGGGTGCAGGAAGCGGGGGTGGTCGGGAAGCGCTGAGCAGAGCAGAATGGTGGGGTTTTGCAGCCATGGGGACGTTGTCTCCAGTGCACCTGGGCTGGTAGCCGAGCCCAGCTGGCTGCATCAACCTCAGGAGAGTCATCCCCCGGAAGCATGGGGCATGCTTACTCCAGAAAGGCTTCAGGGGGCTGTTGGCTGGGTGCCAGGTGCCTTGCAGTCACTCCGAGGGCTGGGCACCATTCCCTCCATTCCACACAGGAGGAAACGAACCCAGAGAAGAGGGGGCTTTCCTGACGTCAAGCAGCTAGTAGGTGGCCAGAATTCAAGCCACGTTGCTGGATATTGAGGGGCTTTTTCCTCCCAGTTTTCAGTATTAAAAATAACATTGGCGGGGCTTCCTTGGTGGTGCAGTGGTTAAGAATCCGCGTGCCAATGCAGGGGACACGGGTTCGAGCCCTGGTCTGGGAAGATCCCACATGCCGCGGAGCAACTGAGCCCGTGTGCCACAACTACTGAGCCTGCGCTCTAGAGCCTGCGAGCCACAACTACTGAGCCCACGTGCCACAACTGCTGAAGCCCGTGCGCCTAGAGCCCATGCTCCACAACAAGAGTAGCCACCGCAATGAGAAGCCCGCGCACTGCAACAGAGAGTAGCCCCCACTCGCCGCAACTAGAGAACGCCCATGTGCAACAACAAAGACCCAACACAGCCAAAAATAAATAAATAAATAAATAAAATTAAAAAAAAAAATTATTTCTAAAAAAAATAATAATAACATTGGCAAGGAATAAATTACTTTTTTTTTTTCTTTTGGATTATTCTCAGGAGAGCAATGACAGGGTCAAAGCATTCCAGCATTTTCATAGATCTTGATATATATAATTAACAAATTTTGCCCCCAAAGGGATGCATCAGTTTACAAGGCCAACAGCAATGGACCAGTTTTGCCTGAAAATGTTCCCCCCCCATAAAAACACTGCTGAACCCCAGAGACTGTGCCCTGTCCTGACCATGATCCTCCCTTCTCCCTGCAGGTAAGCCCAGTGCAGAGCTTTGTGATACAGCCCATTGGGGTTTTACCTGGGATGGCATTGAACTTATGTATCACGTGGGGAGAGTGGATCTCTTTATAATGTTAAGTCTTCCAATCCATGGACATGGTATATCTCAGCATTTACTGAGGCCTCTTTATCTCATTATCAAGTCTTATGATTTTCTCCAAAGAGGTCTTGTACGTGTTTTAAGAGGCTTATATTTGATGTTATTGTAAATGGTTGTTCTTACTTCATTTTCTAATTGTTTTAGCTAGAATTTTTTAACGTAGGTGGGTTGGGGGGGCGGGGTTTGCACATTGATTTTTTTTTTTAAATCTGTTTTTTTGTTGTTTTTTTTTAAAGTTATACAATTTTTTTTAATTAATTTATTTATTTATGGCTGTGTTGGGTCTTCGTTTCTGTGCGAGGGCTTTCTCTAGTTGCGGCAAGTGGGGGCCACTCTTCATCGCGGTGCGCGGGCCTCTCATTATCGCGGCCTCTCTTGTTGCGGAGCACAGGCTCCAGACGCGCAGGCTCAGTAATTGTGGCTCACGGGCCTAGTTGCTCCGCGGCATGTGGGATCTTCCCAGACCAGGGCTCGAACCCGTGTCCCCTGCATTGGCAGGCAGATTCTCAACCACTGCGCCACCAGGGAAGCCCGCACATTGATTTTTATATCCAGCAACCTTGCTAAAACCTTTGTGTCCTAGTAACTTATCTGTTGGTTCTGTGACTTTTCTATCCTCTAAATAAGGACAATTTTGCTTCTTCCTTTTGAATCTTTATACCCTTTTTCTCCTTGCCTTACTGCTCTAGCCAGGACCTTCAGGACAGTTTGAATCATACTGGAAGTGGTAACAATGGACATCTTTGTCATGTTTTCAGTCTCACAGGGAAAGCTTTCAGTGCTTCAGCACTGTATGTGATGCTTGTTATAGGGTTTTGTAGCCACCCTTTATCAGGGCAAGGAAGTCCCTTCCATTCCTAGTTTGCTAACAGTTTTTCTCATGAATGGATCTTGAATTTCATCTGCAACCATAGAGAGGATGGTATGACTTCTCATTTTTTTTCTGTTAAAGCAATAGATTATGCTGAGTTTACCAATGTTGAACCAATCTGCTTGCACTCTTGGGATTAACCCACCTTGGCTGTGTTGTTATCCTTTTCATGTATTGCTGGATTCAGTTTGTTACCCATGTTGAATTTTTGCATCTATTTCATGAATGAGATTGCCCTGTACTTTTTCTTTTTCCCATTTCCCTTATCAGGTTTTGGTGTCAAGGCTATGACTGCCTCACAGAAGGAGTGGGGCATTTCCCTCTTTTTCTACATTCTGAGTTTGTGTAAGAGTGGAACTCTTTGTTCCTTAAATGCATGTGAGAGTCACAGGTGAAGCCATCTGGGCTGGCCATTTGCTCTGTGGGAAGTTCGACTCCTGATCAACTTTCTCAGAAATGTCATCCCTTTCTTCCCCTCCTCCCAGACCAGACCACCTCACAACTGCACCATTGTGGCACCCTAAGGGGTACTGCCCTGGGCCTCCCCAGCTAGTCTTCCCGAAGCTCCATCTCCATCCTAGCTCTCTCCTGCTCCAGAGCATGCATGGGTCCCCACTGCCCCCAAGCAAAATCCAGATTTATAGCAAGATGCTCATGGCCCTCAACTGTGGCTGGACCACCTGTCCACCCTTCCCTAATGCTGTGCCCTGCTGAGCTTGTGGCACACCTAGCTTCTGTCCATGTGGACACACTACAAAAGGCTGTCACGTCCTTACCCCTTGTGCCACTAACATCACCTCTTCCAGGAAGCCTGCCCCTTCCATTTAGCTACGGGTCCCCTCCCTCCTGTGGCTCTCTATTTCTTTTCTTTTTCTGTGCTGCTCTCATTTTTAAAAAATTTATTTAAGTATAGTTGATTTACAATGTTGTGTTAATTTCTACTGTACAACAAAGTGATTCAGTTGTACATATATATACATTCTTTTTCATATTCTTTCTCTATTTCTGCATATTATCAAAATTGCTTTGGGTAGAATTATTCTTTACTCAAATGAGTGTTCCAAGAGGGCGGGCATTGTTTTTGATGGTTTACTTATTCAGTCAACAAACATGTCCAGTGCACCAGGCACCATGCTCAGGGCTGGGATACATCAGTAACTAAGACAGACAGGTTCCAAGCATTTCGAAACTTTCCAGTGAGCAGGAAATAAAACAGCTTGCACTGTACAGGTATGAGTATAAATAAAGCAAAATTAAATCACCCCAAATCTCACTGTTAACTATTGGTGCACTTCTTCCCAGCTTTAGAAATGCATTAATAACCTACCTGAATAGGTACATCTATTACAGATAAGGAAACTGAGGCACAGAGCTCTTAAATCAAAGGTCACAGGGAAGATGGAGGCCTGGGTTTTAACTCAGGCAGCCTGGCTCTGAGACCCCACCCCACACCACCAGCCCTTTAAAAAATATAATGGGTCAAACTGTGTGTCCCTGTTTGGGGGCCCAAATTTTTCACTTTTCTTACAACACACATCTTACCTTGGGGATACCGAAATGTGCATCTGGCCCCTACCTTAGTATCACACCTCATGGGCTCTACCTGCTGCCTTCTCAGACTGTCGTGGGGAGAGGCCCCGCCCGGGGAGTTCAGGGGCCTGGGTTCTTCTCGCCCTGCCACCAACTCACTGTGTGACCTAGAGCTAGTCACGCAGCCTCTCTAAGCCTCAGTTTCTCCACCTGTAAAAAAGGAGCTGGGATTGTGTCACACTACAGGCCGGCCTTGAGGAGCCCTCTCTGTTGAGCGGGTGGCAGTCCCGGGATCTCTGCCGAGTACTGGGCTGTCCAAGGCTGCGCTCCGCGGCGCATCTGGGCCTGTGGGGCCCACCTCCCCCCACCGGCATGGCCAGTGCGCCCCGTCGCGTCCGGGTCCGAAGGCCCATGGCAGCAGCTGGGAAAGTCGCCCCGCCAGGCCAGGGGGAATCGGCACCAGCAAGCGTCCCACGAGGGCGATGGCTCCGGACGCTGTGCCCCCTCGCCCCGTGGCACCTACGGTCAGGGTGGGCGGGACAGGCGTGCAGGGTCCGGAGGCTGCGCTAGCGGAGCGTGGGGGTGACTTGCGGCGTCAGGGGACCACAGGCTGCCCTGGGAACCTCCGCCTCGCCTTCCCTGCCGGTGTCATCGGAAGGTGCGAAAGTAACACGGGATGCGCTTGGAGCTCCTGGCACGTTGCAGGCTGTCAAATGCGGCAGCCTTGACCATCCTCACAAGTCGGGCTTTGGGGTCCGGTTAGATTAACCGGGTTAGGGGCCAGAGTGGCTTCCTCCCTCCCCGCAAGGACCAGCGCCGTCTCCACCCTCCGTAGGCCGGGTGGCACGTCCTCTACGGGCTCTCCCCACGGTCCGGGCCCTGGCCGCGTGCCCCTGCTCCTCCCCTGGGGCCTCCAGGGCCACCCCTGAGAACTTTCCGCTTTCTCGACCAGGCACCTTTGAACTTTGCATGCCACGGACCCCTGAGGCAGTCTGGGGGAAGCCTATGGACTTCTCTAAACAGTATTTTAAAATGAGTAGATGGAGGAAACCAATTATACAGAAAAGCAATTAATAAAAAATCTTAAACACGTGTGCAATGTAGTAGTGTATTTTATTTATTAGCACATTAAATAAAAAGACCAAAGCTGCAAGTCTAAAATTCATCATTTTAGGACTTCCCTGGTGGCGCAGTGGTTAGGAATCCGCCTGCCAATGCAGGAGACATGGGTTCGAGCCCTGGTCCGGGAAGATCCCACATGCCGCGGAGCAACTAAGCCCGTGGGCCACAACTACTGAAGCCCGCGCGCCTAGAGCCCGCGCTCTGCAACAAGAGAAGCCACCACAATGAGAAGCCCGCGCACCTCAACAGAGTAGCCCCCGCCCGCTGCAACTAGAGGAAGCCCTAGCGCAGCAACAAAGACCCAACGCAACCAAAAATAAATAAATAAAAATAAAATTTAAATTAAAATTCATCATTTTAAAGTAGCAGTGAGTGTAAGTGATATTTAAAGATTTTTCTTCAGTTGAAATGTGATTTGAAAATACCTGCGTTTCTGTTGGTGACAAAGTCACAGGTGCAGCTGACACCACTGAAGTTTGTTGCCCCCATTCCTAACTGATGAGAAAGTAAATATCAGTCAGAGGTGTGTGGAAATGAGGATGTAAAATTTTTCTGTCCAATTTCAGAAACCCCTGGCTTCTCTATCCTCTGGTCTCCCCCTCCCTACGGTTCTCTCTGTGAATGCCTGGTTAAGAAACCCGCTCTGGTAATAGGCTTGTGTAAGAGGGACTAGAAGAGGAGGGGGGGAGGGTGTGTGCAGAGAGAGGCAAGCCTTCCTGATTGGGTGGGTCTGCTTGAAAGGCAAGCATAGGGCCGATTTTTATGCCCCTGGGCCTTTGCACATGCTGTTCCCGCTGCTAGGCCTTTCCATCCCACGCCCTTGCCTCATCTGCCACCCCCACCCAACTCCTTGGAAAGCCTCCACCTGCCTCAGCCCCAGCACAAGGTCCCCCTCACTCTAGCTTCCTGCTGTTACCATCTCTCCTCAGAGCATCTGCATTGATCTCAAGTGTTTGTATTCAGGCTGGGCTATCCTGCTGGACTGACCCAGGCAAGGTCTCGGCCAGGGCTGCTCCACCTCTGGGTCTCCAGGGCCCAACTCAACATCAGGGCTCAGCGGGTGTTTGTTGAATGAATAAATGAAAGAGTGAATGAATGAATGACAAAGTTGCGCCCTGCCATGATCTCTAAGCTTCTTGCAGGGCTCACATTTCAGAGAAGACTGCCTGCAATGATGTGTGTTACTTTCCTAATATGCGGGGTTTTTTTTTAAGTTGTTATTTTTTAAAGCAGGTTAAAAACAATGTTTAATTGGCCTCATAGAATGACTTGGAAGATGTTCCTTCCTCATTTTTTAAAGCATTTGTGTAGAATTGGTGTTACTTCTTATTAAAATATTTGGGAGAAAAAAAAAAAAACAACAATGTTTAACTACAGTGGAATATTATATGGCCATAAAAAGGAATGAAGTACTGACACATGCTACAATATGGATGAATCTTGAAAATATTATGCTAAGTGAAAGAAGCCAGCCACAAAAGGCCACATATTGTAAGATCCAATTGATATGGAATATCCAGAATTGGCAAATCCAAAGAGACAGAAAGTAGATTAGTTGGGGCTGGGGAATGGGGCACGACTGCTACTGGGTACAGGGTTTATTGTTGGGGTGTTGAAAATGCTCTAAAATTACATAGTGGTGATGGTTGCACAACTCTATGAATATACTGAAAACCGCTTAATTTAAATGGGTGAATTTTAGGCCATGAGAATTGTATCTCAATAAATGTGTTATTAAAAAGTGTGTAGGCAAATACCTACATTTCTGTCAATTTCCACACGTCCCTGCAATGTGGTCCCTGCACAGAGCTGGGCAGTGAGATTATTGTGTGAGATAAACACACACAATAAACTTGTGTTACATTTGTAATCAGTAGTTTTAAAAAGTTTACGTAAGAGCACTTGATTCTTGGGACTTCCCTGGTGGTCCAGTGGTTAAGAATCTGCCTTCCAATGCAGGGTACGTGGGTTCGATCCCTGGTCGGGGAACTAAGATCCCACATGCTGCAGGGCGACTAAGCCCACGTGCCGCAATTACTGAGCCTGCGCGCCACAACTAGAGAGCCCACGCACTCTGGAGCCTCTGCCACAACTAGAGAGAAGGCCACATACCACAACTAGAGAGAAGCCTGTGCACTGCAACGAAGAGCCCATGTGTCGCAACGAAAGATCCTGTGTGCCGCAACTAAGACCCAACGCAGCCACAAATAAATAAATATTTTTTTAAAAAGAAAACAAAAAAATGGAAAAACACGTGATTCTTGGACTTCCCTGGCGGTCCGCAATGAAAGATCCTGCGTGCCGCAACTAAGACCCAACGCAGCCATAAATAAATAAATAAATAAATATATATATATATATATTTTTTAAATGAAAAAACACTTGATTCTTGGACTTCCCTGGCGGTCCAGTGGTTAAGACTCCATGCTTCCACTGCAGGGGGCATGGGTTCAATCCCTGGTCAGGGATCTAGGATCGCGCATGCTGCATGGCCAAAAAAAGAATAAATAAATAAATGAAAAGGTATTTTTAAAAAAAACACTTGATTCTTGTATATATTATGTCATCATCTATCTAAAAAGGTTAGGGGGACACAAATAGCTACATTTTTATTTATGTTAGAAAGAAATGATGGGAGGAAAACCCATAATATAAAGTGGTTGCCCTTAGGCTCGTGGGTTGACGTAGCTGTAGCTGGTGATGGGTCCTTGGAGGTTCATCAGACTGTTAAATTCTCTCTACTTTTATGTATGTTTGAAACTGTTTATAATAAAAAATTTAAAATATACCTGAACCAATCAGCAGATATTTATCACTGAATAGCTGCATTTATTGAGCGCCTGCTGTGTGCCAAGCACTGTGTGAAGTGTTCCTAGGATCCAGGAGGTCATTTTATCCTCACACCAGGCCTGAGGAGCCAGCACCTGTTACAGGTGAGAGAGACCTAGAGGCGTGTGGTCACGTTGGGAGGACAGGGCAGGGGACAAGTGTGGAGGTACCAGGGTTTAACAGAGCTAAATCCTCATCTTTCAGCAGCAGGCAGCCATTGGATCGTATCCAAAAATGAGAAATCAGGGACTTCCCCGGCAGTCCAGTGGTTAAGACTCCACAATTCCACTGCAGGGGGTGCGGGTTCGATCCCTGGTTGGGGAACTAAGATCCCACGTGCTGTGCTGTGCGGCCAAAAAAAAAAGAAGTGAAAAATCAGTAATTGTCAGTATAAGCCTGTCACTTACACATATAAAAGTGAAAGCCAGAAGAAACATCTAGAAGAGCACAAATGGCTGCCTCTGAGGGAAGGACTCGGGGTGGGGCTGAGGGAGGGGGAAGGGTCGGGAAACTGCCATTTTTTCATTATAAACCTTGTAGTTCTATTTGTCCTTTAAAGATGTGTACCTGTTACTAATTTTATTGAAAATAAAAGAGTAAAAAAAGAAGAGAGAAAGAAAACAGAGGATCAGAGAGGTGAAGGAACTTGCCCAAGGTCACACAGGATTCAGAGCTGAGCCAGAGTTCAGACTTGAGACGGAGGTGGGCCCTACAGCCCCGCTGGACCTGATGCTGGAGGTGCACAGAAGGCCATCTGGCCAGAGGGCCCAAGACTCATGTTGAGGACAGGTTATTTTCACTATCAGATGTTGCTAAAGTTAGAACCTGAGGGTTAATGTTAAAAAGCTGTTTATGAACCTGAAAGGCCCTTTCCACACGTCTGACCTTGCAGGCTGCGCTGTGGAGGTTCAATGTCCACCAAGCCCCTGCTCAGTGACGGCAAATCAGCAGAGTTCTCCCTAAGTAGGCTGCACTGTTTTGCAAGAACACCGATGAGCCGTTCTCCCAGGGCGGCCACAAATGTGTCAGGCAGAGGGCTGGGTTTGAACTCAAGTCTCTGCAACTGTGGGTCCTCAGGGAACTGGTGGGGCCAGAGCAGAGCCACTGGGCTCTGGAAAGTAGGGACTGTTCTTGACCACGTGATGGGGGCGGGGTTGTGTGAACCCCGGAGGCGGCGGCGTGCGCAAAGTCCCGGGGGCCTTGATCTGGGAGTTTGGCACGGGTCAGCGTAACTGGAGAATGGGGGGAGGGAGGCTGCAGTTGAGGAGAGATGGGGGATGGAGGGGGAGGGGACGTGGGGGGAAGGGCTGACTATGCACAGGGCACAGGTTGGGTAAAAGCCCGGGGCAGGAGGGAGCTGTGCCTGGAGCTGAGGAGCCGACGGGAAGGACGAGGCCCGAGGGGAGGCTGAGAGGCCGCAGGGCTCCGATCCGCAGGGCCTCGTGGCCTAGCAAGGATTTGTGTCTTTATCCCAAAAAAGCCACTTCGGGGTTTGAAAACCTTGCTCCGCCACTAAGTGGGGAAGGGAGCCAGTGGGGAAAGGAGGCTGGGGCTGCCGCTCCCGGGCGCCGGGTCCTGAAGTCCCAGGGGGCCGGGAGGGGCGCACCCAGTCCCCCGCCGGGCGCTCGGGGCGGAGCGAACAGCTCCGCCGTCCCGCCCACAGCCCCGCCCGGCAGGAGACACGCCGGTGAGACTCCGCCTCCCTCTCTGGTTGGCCCGGGGCGGGGCCACCTGACCCAGAGCGGCCAATCCTCGCGCTGGCAGGGCCCCGGGACCCGGGCCCCGAGCTCTGCCGCGCCGCGAGGCGCGGACAGACCAGCTGGCAGGGGGCGGCAAAGGGTGGCTCGGGCTGCCGGGGCTCACGAATGGGGGCCGGCAGCAGGTTGAAGATTAGCAATTCCCCGGACGTCCACTTGGCCAAAAGACCAATTTCTATGAACTGACGATGACGTGTGTGTTGGCCGAGGTCGTCCGGCGTCCGCTGGGCAGTGATCATTTCTCGTTGTCCCTGTCCCACCCTGCTCTGCTGAGCCAGAGTTCCAAGCCTCTGAGGGCGGGAGTGAGGGGCTCTGGGGGCCGTGGAGTTACAAGTCTGCTCTCCTCCCCCCAACACTCACCTTCCCCCTTTGGGAGGTCCCGACTTCTAAGTCTCAGCGTGCACGCCGCCTCTTCCAAGAAGCCTTCCCTGGAGGCCCCGGTGGCTGGACTCCCTGGGGCTTCCCAGGGCTCTGAGCTTCTCTCTCCATCCGGAAGCATCGTTATTTGGGGATGTTTCTCGCGGAGGGCAGGGGCCCCCTCCCCAGCCAGGGCCCCAGGCTCGTTGGGGGTCCATCAAGGCAAAGTAAAAGGCTGAAGTTGGCCCACCCGCAACTGACGGGGAGGAGATGCAGACAGAGAGGCTTCTTCCGCCAAGGCCGGTGGTGCCTTGTGAAGGCTGGGAAGCCGGAAGTGTCCTCTGGCCCCGGAACCCCCACCTGTAACAGTCCAGATGGGGACCGATGACCGGCCTCGACCCCTCAGACGGCCCGAGGGTAAGAGAGATGCGCCTTAGAAAGCATCCAAGGAAGGACCCTTTGCTCCCAGTATTCAAGCTGTGAAAACGGCGTGTAACTGCATCAAAACTATGGGAAGCGGGCTTCCCTGGTGGCGCAGTGGTTGAGAGTCCGCCTGCCAATGCAGGGGGACACGAGTTTGAGCCCTGGTCCGGGAAGATCCCACATGCTGCAGAGCAGCTGGGCCCTGTGCGCTACCACTACTGGGCCTGCGCTCTAGAGCCCGCGAGCCACAACTACTGAGCCCACGTGCTGCAGCTACTGAGGCCCGCGTGCCTAGAGCCCGTGCTCCACGACGAGAGAGGCCACCACAGTAAGAGGCCCGTGCACCACAACAAAGAGTAGCCCCCGCTCTCGCCAACTAGAGAAACCCCATGCGCAGCAACAAAGACCCAACACAGCCAAAAATAAATAAATAAAATAAATAAATTTATTAAAAAAAAACAAACGCGGATAGCGCAGGGCAAAGCTTCGGGTAAACAGGCTCTCCTAGCGGGCGGCAGGTCCTGCTGCAGAGGCCACTCACCCCCGTGGGAGCAAGGACTTTGCCAAAACACAAAACACGAAATTGAACCTTACTGATTTACCTCGCTATGGCCTCTCTCCCTGCAAAAGGTAAGCTCTAAAGGCACCAAAGGGTGTGCAGTGAAAAATTTACCACCATTGTCATCATCTTTAGTGTATTTGTATTTTATTCCTTTCTTTCCTTGACTAGATCAACTACTGATTTAGCTATTTTCAATCTTTCTTCTTTTTTTTTAGCCGCACTGTGGGGTGTGTGGGATCTTAGTTCTCCCACTAGAGACTGAACCCAGGTCCTGGGCAGTGAGAGCCGAGTCCTAACCACTGGACTGCCAGGGAATTCCTGCTATTTTCAATTTTTAAAAAATTATTTCTGCTGGATTTATTTTATTTGAATTAGTTCTACTGTTTTTTCTCTTCTAAATCATTTTACACTTTTATCTTTAATTTCTATCCTTCTGTTTCTATTGGGTTTTTGTTGGTAGTGGTGTTTTTTAACCCCTAGCTTGAGTTTGATACTTAGTTCATTAATTTCTACTCATCCTTATTAATAGAAGTATTTAAAGCTATGAATTTCCCTCTGAATACTGATGTAGCTGTTTACCTTAGGTTCTGATATGCAGCATTTCAATTATGATTGTTTTCTAGATATTCAGAAATTTCAACTTGATTTCTGTTCTAACCGAAGAGCAATTTTGAGAGTTTTAAAATTTACAGGTAGTAACATCTTTTTGTTTTGTAGTTTGGTTATTAATTTCTAGTTCAATTTACATTGTGATTGGAGAATATTGTCTGTTCTATATTTACTTTTTGGAATGTATTGGTTTTTTTTTTTTTAATGGTTTAATATGTGGTTAATCCTTGTGAATGTTCAGCTGTCCACCTGCAAAGGAGCAGTCTGTTTTTAGGGTAGAGTTTGATATAAATTAATTAAATCCAGACTTCCCCGGTGGTCCAGCGGGTAAGAGTCCACACTCCCAATGCAGGGGGCCCAGGTTTGATCCCTGGTCAGGGAACTAGATCCCACATGCATGCCGCAGCTAAGGAGGAAATGTGCTACAACTAAGACCTGGTGCAACCAAAATAAAAAAAAAAAAAAAAAAAAAAAAAAATACCAAGAAAGGCTAACTTTTAAAAAATAAATAAATAAAAAAGAAAAGATCTTTAAAAAATTAATTAAATCTATGTCAATAATTATATTATTGTCTTCTCTAATCTTAATTTTTTGTACACATATCTCTGAGAGGTGAATTAAAATTTCCTACTACTGATGTGCTTTTTACTCTTTCTCCTTGTATTTCTTTCATTGTATGAATGTGGATACTGTGTTATTTGATGCAGGGTTGGCACCAAAGAGCAAATGAATGCAATTTGGTGCATACTAGATATGTGATACCTTCACTGTGACTTGCACTCATTTTCATTATAAAGTGCACCTCTTGGCCCCACCTAATGTTTTGCCTTGAACTTGACCCCTGCTTTCTGTTTGTTTGCATTTGCCTGTTATCCCTTGCACCATGCTTTTATTTTCATTCTTCCTGAGTCTTCTGGACTGGGGAGTGTCTTTTGCCTCCAGCTTAAAGTTGAATGTGAACCATCTGACGGGCATGTCCCTTTACAGATGAGTTTGCATATATCGATGTGACAAATCTATCTTAGACTCAATGAAGTCATCTTATTTTATGCTTTCTATTTTTGTAGTTTATAAAATATTGGCTTAATTTAGGTGCAAGATTTCTTCTGATATTTTGGAAATATTGTAGCTGTGTACTGTGGTTACCTCTGTAAGTTTATATAACACACTTAGTCCTTTATTTATCTACTGACTCCCAGCTACGAGTAATGATGACACTATTATGTCTTTCCTTTCTCCTTCCTTTTCTCCACCATCCTTTTCACAGTATAATTTTAAATGAAAAAAACATCAGGTTAAATATATCCATTTATATCATATATATATAAAATATGTCCGTGTGTCTAAGATGTCATTGATTTTAAGATGCTCCATTGACATAGTAACAGCTTCTTGAACAAAAACAAAACTCCTTCCCATCCCACAGTCCCTGCAGAGGGCTAACAGTGGTCATGCCCGAGATGGAATTCAAGGGCCTCTTGATCTTCTTCTCTCTGAACCCTGTGTCCCTGATTGGGCTGCCAACAAAGCTCCTGTCCTCCTTAGGGCCATTTGGGGGAGGTGTCCAGTGTCCTTGCCAGTGATCACAGCTGTGAGTGTCTCAGCAGGAGCCACCTGGGTGGAGAGGCTCTGGTTTTGTCACCCTGGATTCCAGGCACACAAAGCTCTGTGTCGGGCAGGGGGATGGGGTAGGGGTGTGGTGATGTCAGATCCGCCCTGCCTTGATGCTCCTCTTTCTCCAGCCTCTTTTGTGAATCTGGGCGTGGCTGACACTAGCTCAAATACAACTCCTGTTTTTTTTGTTTTTGTTTTTGTTTTTGGCCACATTGTACGGCATGTGGGATCTTAGTTCCCTGACCAGGGATCAAACTCGTGCCCCCTGCATTGGGATTGCAGAGTCTTAACCACTGGACCGCCAGGGAAGTCCCCCAAACAACTCCTGTTTGATAACATCTTATTAAAGCCTTCTGGAAGTTTCTCAGGACCCCAGAGTTCTCAGCAGAACCCAGCATTGCCTGGTGCCAACCCATGGCTGTGCCAGTCACACCTGCTCCGCTGAGCCTCCTCTAGCTCCTGTGTGCCAGCCTGACCAGGGCACCCTATCCCGCCCACACCTTGTACTTGCCTCCCTCCAGGCCTTTGCTTCTGCTGTTTCTTCCACCTGGGCTGCCGTCCTCCCTCCAGTTTTTGCTGGTCTAAACCTCACCCGCTGGTCTAAACCCTCAGCCTGAACATCGCCTCCTGCTGGAAGCATTAGACCCTCCCTCTTCTGGCCCCTCACAGCCTGGCTGGGTGGTAGCTGGCCACCGGGCCGCTGGAAGCCCGGGCTCCATCCTCGGACTCATGTCTCTGCCTTCATTCCCAGAGCTGCAGTGGCCACAGAACTTCCTGGGAAAGGCACTGGAGTCAGACAAGACCCACTTCCACCAAACTGCAGTTTCCATGGTTGTAAAAGTTGTGAGGTTGAATAGAGAGAGTTGCGGCCAAGTGGCTGCCCTGTGCGTGGCAGTGAGGACACGGCGGTGGAGACAACCCTTCCTGCCAGCGGGGCTCAAAAATGGGGGGACAATCATTAGTATTTTGGTGTATTATTATTATATTAGCTTTACTGGTTTATTTACATTAAAGTGTAAAATCTTATGTGAGCAGCCAGATGAATTCTTCCATATGTCTACACTGTGACTCCATGCAGATCAAGTTAAAGCACATTTCAGGGACTTCCCTGGTGGCACAGTGGTTAAGAATCCGCCTTCCAATGCAGGGGACGTGGGGTCGATCCCTGGTGGGGGAACTAAGATCCCACATGCCGCGGGGCACCTAAGCCCACGCACCGCAACTACTGAGCCCACCCACTCAGCAACTAGAGAAGCCCGTGCGCCACAAGTAAGACCCAGCGCAGACAACAACAAAAAAAACAAACCACATTTCAGCCCCCAAAATTCCCCACCAAGGGCAACTACTACCTTGATTTTAACCACCATAGATTTAATTTTGCCTGATTTTTGTACTTTATATCAATGGAATCATACAGTATGTGCTCTCTTGGGTCTGGCTTCTTTCACTCAACATTATTATGTTATCCGTCTATATGTTATTATACTAATAACAACAATAATAATAATTATATCCCCCTCCCCCTGGGGCCTGGCACATGGCAAGTGATTAGTTAATAGTTGAGTCTTGGTTGAGGGAACTTGACCCTTTCACCTTTTTTTTTTTTTGTACGAGAACGTGACCTGAGTCGACTCCATTGTTGAAAACTGTTCTGAAGGTGGAAATCAGGGCAGCAGAGAACGCCAGGGAGTTCACTTTACTGGTCGCTGGTATCTGTGGTTTGGCTTAGCTGTTTATAAATGCCCTGGCAGTGTCCTGAGGTTACCTCAAGCTGGTGGCTTCTGTCATCCCTTGGGGTCACTGGGTCCTACCCCTCTACCCTGCCCTGGTCTACCCAGGTCAAGTGCCTGCTCCTTGTCTAGCCTTGGTGTCTAGGACTCTGCTCTCCTCCTCTGTGTGTAGATACCCAGGAGGTGAGACATGCAAGGCACCCCTGGCCTTGGTCTGGAGGGGAGAAAACATTCCCTCATCCTGCTCCAGAGCCCCCAGGTTGAAATCTCTGGACTGGTGCCTTAGTCCAGGGGCTCCTAGGGGCTGGGTTCTCATTGGTCCTGAAGTCACTCCCGGAGAGACAGGCCATGTCTGCTCTTCCTAGCTTCCCTTCCACAGATGGGAAACTGAAGCTCCAAGTGCAGGCTGAGTCTTTATTCCGGGAGTGGATGAGCACTCAGCCAGCACCTATTAGGCAACTACTGTGTACCCTGAGTAGGCACTGAGGACCCAGAGATAAGCCAAGCTGTCCAGACCAAGGAGAGCCATGCTCCAGGGAGGGGTCTGGGGAAGCTTCACCAAGCGGTTGGCCTTTGAAGGCTCAGGGACTTTGGCCAGGCCTAAGTGAGGGTATTCCAGGCAGAGGGAACCGCTGGAACAAAGGCTTAGCAGTGGGAGAGTGATCTGGGGCCAGCGATGGGCTGCTGGCTGACAGAAGCGTTCAGGAGAGAGGCTTGTTTTTTTGTTTTGTTTTTTATTTCCTTTTTTTTCCCCTGCACCGAGACTTGTGGGACCTCAGTTCCCTGACCAGGGATCGAACCCAGGCCCCCTGCAGTGGAAGCACAGAGTCCTAACCACTGGACCGCCAGGGAATTCCCCAGGAGAAAGGCTTGTTGAAGCTGGTCCAAGACCCTCCTTGGGGTGGTGCTGGTGAACCCTGGAGACTCCCTTTGGAGCAGGTGCAGGACCTGAGCTCTAGGCTTTCCTTCCACCCTTTGTGTGACCCTGTGTTGGCCCCTGGGTAAATCTCTCCAAATCTCTCCCTGTGGCAGATAGATGAATGGAGGGTGGGGTGTAGTGAATCAGTGAATGGGGTTTGAAAGCTGCAGTCCATGCCAGGGAGGCAGGTAGGATTGAATGAGCCAGGGCCCTAGGCCCACAGGTGATTAAATCAGCACAAGGATTAGTCTTGGTTCTATTAGGCATGCTCTCTACTCTCACCTCCTGGAGCAGGCCATTCCTGCACTCCACCGATGGGGGGGCAAACTCAGCTTCTCTGGCAGGGTCAACAGGAGGCTTGGCCACCTCCCCTGGTTCAGCCACTGACCGACTTGCTGGTTGCATTTGTCTCCTTCAAGGTCTCAGGTACAGTCCCCTTTGCTCTTTGCAGAAGTGGAGGTGTCCCTGATCCAGCCCCCATGGAGGTGGCCCCAGGAGCAGGGGCCCAAGAAGAAATGTTGAAGGAGGATTCACTCTTTCTTTCTTTCCTTTCTTTCTTTCTTCCTCCCTCCCTCCGTCCCTTCCTTTTCTTTTTGGCTTCATGCGGAACTTCCCTTACCAGGTATGGAACCGGCGCCTCCTGCAGTGGAAGTCTTAACCACAGAACTGCGGGGGGAGCCCCCGTTTTACAGGACTTCTAATGGTCTCTCTCGTGGCCGCCTGTCATCTGCCTCTTCTCCCCCGCAACCGCTGGAGCCCCTCCCGAGGCCCCTGTGATCGCCCTCTCCAGCCGCAGCCCGCGGGCTCCTTCCCAATGCCAGGCCTCTGCCCAGCGGTGCCCTCCGCTGGGAGTCTCTTCCCTCTTCTCCCTCAGGTCAGGAACCCTCTCTTCCCTGTCCTTGGAGGCCCGAACCCACTGCTTCAGGGCTTCCCACCCTCACCAAGGTTGTGGCCTCTGGGTGGCTGTCCCCTCCCCGCTCCCGCCTCCCCCCGCCCCCGCATGGGCGTGGCTGGCGCCAGGAGAGCTGAGAGCCCTGAGCGTGGCCCAGGGAGGGGCCTGTTGCCCCCCTACCCCAGATAGGAGACAGATGGGCCGGCAGAAAAGGGGTTAAAGTAAGGATTTCAAAAGCGAATTTCTCCCTTCCTTGCGCCCCCCCCTCCCCGCTACCAAGCTCTGTGCTGGACCTGCGATTCTTCCCTCTGGGGCCTTCTTACCTCTGGCGCCTTTTCGCGGGAGGGTGGGTTGGGGGGCCGTCGGGCCACCAGTGCCCCGGTTCCCACCGGCTGCACGCAGGGGAGCCCCGGGGTGGGGACGGGGCGGAGGGGGGTCAGTTCAAGGCAGGGGCTGGGCTGGGCTGCCTCGGTGGGCCGGGATTCGGGGTGGGAGGGTGGGACTCTCAGAGGCAAAACAGCAAAGGCCACAGGCCATGGTGACCCAGCGAGGGCTAGGGACGCGGGTGGCCCTTCCAGCCAGCAGGGGGCGCGGGTTGGCCTTGGGGGTGGAGGAGGGCGAGACTCAGCGATGCTGGACCAGAGAGGTCTGTTAATTTTAAAACATTAAATTAGATGGCAACTGAAAAAAAATGCAAAACCTAAAAATTGAGAATTATGTTTTATTTGGTGACCTTACCGAGGACTTGAGAGATAGCTCAGTGCCTCTCAGATAGCTCTGAGGAACTGCTCCAAAGAGGTAAGGGAGGAGCCAGGGTATATAGGAGTTTTTGCTGGAAAAAAAAAAAAAAAAGTAGTAGAACATCAAAAGATTACTGCTAATCACAAAAACCAGGCATCTCAAGTTAATGATTCTAGTGCCTTTCTATCTATGGAAAGATGCAAGAGTCTGGGGACTTCCCTGGTGGTCCAGTGGTTAAGAATCCGCCTGCCAATGCAGGGAACACGGGTTCGAGCCCTGGTCTAGGAAGATCCCACATGCCGCAGAGCAACTAAGCCCATGGGCCACAACTACTGAGCCTGTGCTCTAGAGCCTGCGAGCCACAACTAGAGAAAGTGCAGCAATGAAGACCCAACGCAAAAAAAAAAAAAAAAAAAAGATGCAAGAGTCTGGGCTCATTGAAATTATTCCTTATATATGCATCTTAACTATTTAGGGTCAGTATCCAGTTTTTCTCCATCCTGAATTCCCCTCAGGGCGCACCGTAGGAGGCGGCTGCAGTGGCTGCTGGTTTGATGGCAGGCAACGGTTTTTGGTCCATATAGATATTTTTTATTCTTTTAATGATCTAAGCTTACAAAACTCAAACAGGACAGAAACATTAAAATAACACCCCTGGTCCCACAGCCCCTCCTCCCGGAAGTAATCCCTGCCCTGCCCTCCCCTCTTGGGGAGAATCCTTCCAGGCCTTCTCCAGAGCATTCACTTATGCAAGGACACACACACACACACACACACACACAGAGCAAGATGCCAGGCTCACAGATGCACTTACAGACACGCATTCACCCAGACACACAGGGACACGCCAACACATGAGAACACTTGTAGCACATAAATAGGTTGGTCAGAATACTCTGTGGTGTGGGTGTATTTAGGCAGACACATCTCTGGTGATGAATCTACATATATTTTATTTTTACAGGTTTTGCATAAAAACCTTGCCTCCTTTTCCGGCTTTCCTGCTGCCACACCAACAGGCATTTCACATTTCCATCCCATCTTCCGCGCTGTGTGTGAGCCCAGCTGCTAGGTGCAAGGTGGCCCATGTCTAAACTCTTCACGGCTGATGACACATTGCCAGGGCTGCTTGGGTGGTGGTGATGGGGGGCCCTGGGTGTGGGCATGGGGTATTGCCTACCCCTTGGGATTCAGGAAGATGCCCTGAGAGGGCAAAGCCAAGGAGGGGAGAAGTCAGAGGCCAATGGCTGGCCTGGGGCCAACCCTTGATCCTCTCAAGGGACATGTCTGAGGCCTTGGGGGCTCTTTGGATTTGTGTGGGCCGCAAACACTGATTATCCCCTGAAAATGCAACCATGTTGAGCTGAAACTAGACCCCGGAGAGACCCTTAAGGAGAGGGCTCTCCCACACCCGGGGTTTTTGGTCTACCTGAACACATGGGGGCCCAGTCACTCTGCCTGCAATTCCACCATTACCCCCACTCTGGTGAATTCTGGGGAGTTCTCTTGAAAGCCACTATGCCCCGGGTGATCCTAGCCCCAGCAGAGCCCCCAGGGGGCCTGACTGGTTGACACTGACTTCTACAGTCTGTGGGTGTGTGTGTTGGGTGTGGGGAGGAAGCATTTCAACCCCCAACTCCAGGCCCAGCTCAGAAGGTGTTCCCACTGGGTGGTGCCAGCAGTGAAGGTGAAGCCGCACAGCTCAGATGGGATTTGAATGCAGCCGAAACCCAGACTGTGACTTGAACCCACTGTCTTTTAATTAAAATCGCACACCTGGTCTCAGGACTTAATGAAGCTCAGGTTCTTTTATTTATTTATTTATTTATTTATTTTTGGGTGGGTCGGGTCTTCATTGCTGCGCGTGGGCTTTCTCTAGTTGCAGCGAGCGGGGGCTACTCATTGCGGTGGCTTCTCTTGTTGCAGAGCATGGGCTCTTGGTGCGCGGGCTTCAGTAGTTGTGGCTTGCGGGCTCTAGAGCGCAGGCTCAGTAGTTGTGGTGCACGGACTTAGTTGCTCCACGGCATGTGGGATCTTCCTGGACCAGGGCTCGAACCCATGTCCCCTGCATTGGCAGGCGGATTCTTAACCACTGTGCCACCAGGGAAGCCCATGAGAGGAGGATTCTTAAACACTGCGCCACAAGGGAAGTCTGAAGCTCAGGTTCTTTATGTCTCATCACAGAAAGAATTCAGTGAGAGACAAAGTGATAAGTAAGAAGTGGATCTATTTAGAGAGATACACATTATAGACAGAATGCGGGCCATCTCAAAAGGCAAGACCGGCCTTGGGAGAAACACACTCGACAGACAGATTGTGGGCTATCTCAGAAGGTGAGAGGCCCAGAAATATGGGGTGGTTAGTTTTTATGAGCTGGGTAATGAGTGGGAGGATTATTCCAACTATTTTGGAGAAGGGGCCGAGATTTCCAGGAATTGGGCCACCGCCCACTTTTTGGCCTTTTATGGTCGGCCTGGGGACTGTCATGGTGCTGGTGGGTGTGTCACTTAGCTTATGCTAATGTAGTACAATGAACGTATAATGAGGCTCATGCTTGAATCTTCCGCTATCTTGGACCTAGTTGGTTCTAACCAGTTTATGTCCTATCCTCAAGGGCTATGTCATTCTTTCAGAGGTTGTGCCCTGTCCCCTTCCCTCCTGTTTCAAAGGCACTTAGAGGCCTCGCACCCTGAATAAGATCTGAGCTTCAGAATGCTTCTCTGCAGGCTGCCAGGTCCAGGAGTGGGCCCTGCGGAGACACCTTGACAGGATTCACAGACAGGCGTGGACGGAGGCAGGAGAGGACTGAGTCTGCAGTGTGCCAGCCCTGGGCTGCCCCTGTGCCTGGCTGTCACACTGTCACACCTGGGCCTGGGCTGGGGATCTGGCCCTGGAGACCAAGAACCTTCCGGAGCTTTGATTTGGAAGCCTCAGCTCCGTGGAACACGCACAAGCCAGACAGGCCTGGGCTGAAGCTCATGTCTCTGCGGAACCTCTGTTTCCTCCACAGTCACATGGGAGGGGGGAGGCCCCCAGTTTACTGTTGGCCCAGGGGAGGTGCTGACGTGACCTGGGGCAGGGTCTGACTTCTGGCCCGTGGGGCTGGCACCACATCCCATGCCCCAAACATCCATCCACACCTGACTGGGTTCGTTTGTCTGTGGTTGGAACCCTCCCCCCGCCAAATCAGGGCAGACTTCTCCAACTGGTTTTAATTTTATCCTTAAGCCACATGTTTGAAATGACTTAATCAAAGAGGTGTCATGAATTAAATCTCAACAAGAGTGCTCAGGGCCTGGCTCCCCGCCCGGAATGCCAAGGGTCCCACGGAGGAGGCTTCCATCAATCCTGTGATCAGCCTGTTTCTCCCAGCTGATAACTGCCTTCATTTGAGGACCTACGAGGTGCCAGGCGAAGTCTTGGGTGCTTCCTACACAGGCTTCCACTTACATCCAACCACCCTGGGAAGTGAAGTAGCTATCCCCACTTTACAGGTGGGGAAACCGAGGCTGGGATGTGAAGCTTGCCCAAGGTCACCTGGCAGGTGAGAGGCAGAGCTGCCATCCCAGCTGGGTCTATCTGTGTCCAGAGGCTGTACTGCCCCTTGGGCAGAACTGGGAAGACAGAGATCACAGAGACAGATGTTACTGCTTGCTGTAGGACAGGCCAATAAATGGAGAGACAAGGTGCTGGGGCAAGAAATAGCGACTTTCTTCAGAAAGCCAACACACTGAGAAGGTGGTGGACTAGTGTCCCAAAGGACCATCTTCCCTGAGCTAGAATTCAGGCTGCTTTTACACTAAAAGGGGAGGGGGGTAAAGTCCTGGTTTTGGCCAGACTCTGGAGGGGATGTGTTACTTTCTTCCTTCCCTCAGCCATTCACAGATGGGCCGGGTCAGGAGGTTTCCTATGAGCTAAACAGAGGTATTTTAGCTTAACACTCATTACCTGGGAGGCAGGGTCCCCAGAGATGGGCCATTGTGTATAATTGAAGCTTATAGGCAACATCCCTTTAGTGATTAACTTGTAATAGAATACAAAGGTTCTTCCGTATTATATAGCGACCAGTGCTGAGGGGAGAGGGTGGAAGAGAGATGAGCCTCTAGTTCAGGCTCACAGGTCTGGGAAGCTTCTGGAGGAGGTGGCACTTGGGCTTGGCGTGAAGGATTTGGAGAGAGACGGGGAAGGCATGCGAGGTAAGAGATTTGGGGACACAGGGAGAGGGTGGGGGCATTGTGGGGTGCAGCTGGAGGAGCTGCTCAGACTGAGCTATGAGGGCAGAGCTGGCCTGGTCTGGGCTTACTGGGCAGGCTGGGGGCGCCAAGGTGGGAGAGAGGCAGGAGGGCTGGACCTGGCAGCCGGCTCCAGGGCTTCCTGTGCGCAGCATTGTTGAGGAGTCTGCGGCCAGGCTGACTCGTGTTCCTTTACAGGTTGTTTCTTTTCTGTCTCTTCTTGGAAGCTTTTGGCATTTTTCTCTTCATTGCAGGTATTCACAAATTTCTCGACAGTGTAGATGGTGATGTCAGGCTTTTTTGCTGTTATTGTTTCCTTTTGTGTTTTTTTTTTTTTTTTTTTTTGGCTGCGTTGGGTCTTCGTTGCTGCACGTGGGCTTTCTCTAGCTGCAGTGAGCGGGGGCTACTCTTCGTTGTGGTGCGCGGGCTTCTCATTGCAGTGGCTTCTCTTGTTGCGGCGAGCGGGGGCTACTCTTCGTTGTGGTGCGCAGGCTTCTCATTGTGATGGCTTCCCTTGTTGCGGAGCACGGGCTCTAGGGGCAGAGGCTTCAGTAGTTGTGGCTTGCAGGCTCTAGAGCACAGGCTCAGTAGTTGTGGCGCACGGGCTTAGTTGCTCCGCGGCATGTGGGATCTTCCCGGTCCAGGGCTCGAACCCATGTTCCCTGCATTGGCAGGCGGATTCTTAACCACTGCGCCACCAGGGAAGTCCCTGTGTTCACTTTTTAATTAAATTGTAACATGTATTGGGGGCATGGGACGAATTGGGAGATGGGGATTGACATGTATACACCACTATGTATAAAACAGATAATGAGAACCTGCTGTATAGCTCAGGGAACTCTACTCAGTGCTCTGTGGTGACCTAAATGGGAAGGAAATCTAAAAAAGAGTGGATATATGTATACGTATAGCTGATTCACTTTGCTGTACAGCAGAAACTAACACAACATTGTAAAGCAACTCTACTCCAATTTTAAAAAATGTAACGTATTAAATGCACACATTTTAGGAATACAGCTCCATGAATTTTCACATTTGTCTACACCTGTGTAACCACCGCCCCAGACCGGATGCAGACCACTCACTTCCAGCCCCTGGTGGGCTCCCTTTCACCCCCAAAGGAAACCACGATTCTGACCACTAACACCATTGATTAGTTTTGCCTATTCTTGAACTTCACGTAAATGGAAACATAGTCTGTATGCTTTTGTGTATATTTTAAAAATAAACTTCTGAAATTTTAGAACAGTTTTAGATTTACAGTTACTGGGAAGATAGTCCAGAGAGTTCTCCTATACTCGCGCTCATTAGTATGGCAGATTCGCTACAATTAGTGAACACGTACTGATATCAATACATTATTACTAACTAGAATCCATACATTATTCAGATTTCCTCAGTTTTTCCCTGATGTCCTTTTTCTGTTCCAAAATTCCTTCCAGGACACCACATTGCATTCAGTTGTCATGTCTCTTCTGGCTTCTCTTGGCCGTGACAGTTTCTCAGACTTTCCTTGTTTTTGATGGTCTCGGCAGTTTTAAATACTGCCAGGTGTTTTGTATAATGTTCCTCAACTGGGATTTTTCTGACTTTTTCTCATGATTAGACTTGAGTTACGGGTTTGGGAGGAAGACCACAGAGGTGAAGTGCCATTTCTTCATGTTAAGGACACATATTATCAACGAGATTCATCACTGTTGATGTTGACCTGGATCACCTGGCTGAGATGTGTTTGTCGGGTTTCTCCTCCGTGAAGTGACTCTTCCCCCTCCCCTTCCATACTGTCCTCTTTGGGGTTTTTTTGTTTTGTGTTTGTTTTTTTCTTTCTTTCTTGGCCGCGCACAGCATGGCTTGTTCCATCTTAGTTCCCTGACCAGGGATTGAATCCTGGCCCTTGGCAGTGAAAGCACGGAGTCCTAACCACTGGACCGCCAGGGAATTCCCTATACTGTCGTCTTTGGAAGGAAGTCATGGTGCAGCCCACACTTGAGGAGTGGTGAGTTGTCCTTGAGGGTGGGGTATGAACCTAAATTCCTTGGAATTCTTCTGCATGGGAGATTTGTCTCTTCTCTTCCATTTAGTTATTTACTCAGTCATTTATATCAATATGGACTCATGGATATTTGTTTAATGCTTTGGGTTATAATCCAATGCCATTTTCTTTCTTTTTAAAGTTTTTTTTGATGTGGACCATTTTTAAAGTCTTTATTGAATTTGTTACAATATTGCTTCTGTTTTATGTTTTGGTTTTTTGGCTGCGAGGCATATGAGATCTTAGTTCCCCAATCAGGGATCGAACCCACACCCCCTGCACTGGAAGGTGAAGTCTTAACCGCTGGACCGCCAGGGAAGTCCCAGTCCGTCCGTCCTTCCTCCCTCCCTCCCTCCCTCTCTTCCTCCCTCCCTCCCTCCCTCTCTTCCTCCCTCCCTCCCTCCCTCTCTTCCTCCCTCCCTCCCTCCCTTCCTCCCTCCCTCCCTTCCTCCCTTCCTCCCTTCCTCCCTCCCTCCCTTCCTCCCTCCCTTCCTCCCTTCCTTCCTCCCTTCCCTTCTTTCCTTCCTCCCTTCCTCCCTTCCTCCCTCCCTCCCTCCCTTCCTCCCTTCCTCCCTTCCTCCCTTCCTCCCTTCCTCCCTTCCTCCCTCCCTTCCTCCCTCCCTTCCTCCCTCCCTTCCTCCCTCCCTTCCTCCCTCCCTTCCTCCCTCCCTTCCTCCCTCCCTTCCTCCCTTCCTCCCTTCCTCCCTTCCTCCCTTCCTCCCTTCCTCCCTTCCTCCCTTCCTCCCTCCCTTCCTTCCTCCCTTCCTTCCTCCCTTCCCTTCCTTCCTTCCTCCCTCCCTTCCCCCTTCCCCCTTCCCTTCCTTCCTTCCATAGTTTTTTTTTTTTTTTAAACATCTTTATTGAAGTATAATTGCCTTTCTTCCATAGTTGATTTACAATGCTGTGTTGGTTTCTGGTGTACAGCAAAGTGATTCAATTATATATATATATATATATATATCTGAAATATACATATATATAAATATATCTTTATTTTTTTCCAGATTCTTTTCCATAATGGTTTATTACAGGATATTGAATATAGTTCCCTGTGCTATACAGTAGGACCTTGTTGTTTATCTATTTTATATATAGTAGCTTGTATCTGCTAATCCCAAACTTCTCCCCACCCCCTTTCCCCTTTGGTAACCATAAGTTTATTTTCTATGTCTGTGAGTCTGTTTCTGTTTCATAAATAAGTTCATTTGTGTCATATTTTAGATTCCACATATAAGGGATATCATATGGTATTTGTCTTTCTCTGTCTGACTTCACGTAGTATGATAATCTCTAGGTCCATCCATGTTGCTGCAAATGGCATTATTGCATTCTTTTTTAAAAAATTTATTTAGTTTTGGCTGCGTTGGGTCTTCGTTGCTGTGTGCAGGCTTTCTCTAGTTGTGGCAAGCAGGGGCTACTCTTCATTGCTGCGCGCGGGCTTCTCATTGTGGTGGTCTCTCTTGTTGCGGAGCACGGGCTCTAGGCGTGTGGGCTTCAGTAGTTGTGGCATGTGGACTCAGTAGCTGTGGCTCGTGGGCTCTAGAGCGCAGGCTCAGCAGTTGTGGCACACGGGCTTAGTTGCTCCATGGCATGTGGGATCTTCCTGGACCAGGGCTTGAACCTGTGTCCCCTGCATTGGCAGGCAGATTCTTAACCACTGTGCCACCAGGGAAGTCCTATTTCATTTTTTTATGGCTGAGTAATATTCCATTGTATATATGTACCACATCTTTATCCATTCCTCTGTCGATGGACATGTAAGTTGCTTCCATGTCTTGGCTACTGTAAATAGTGCTGCTATGAACATTGGGGTGCATGTATCTTTTCGAATTAGAGTTTTCTCCAGATATATGCCCAGGAGTGGGATTGCAGGATCATATGGCAACTCCATTTTTAGTTTTTTAGAGAACTTCGTTACTGTTCTCTATAGTGGCTGCACCAATTTACATTCCCGCCAACAGTGTAGGAGGGTTCCCTTTTCTCTACACCCTCTCCAGCATTTGTTATTTGTAGACTTTTTAATGATGGCCATTCTGACTGGTGTGAGGTGGTACCTCATGTAGTTTTGATTTGCATTTCTCTAATAATTCAATGCTACTTTATTTTATTGCTCAAATTGTCCTAGCTTTGGCCGTTGGGAACTCTTGTGGTTGGCTCCTGGGTCTCTTTGTCATGCCCCCGTCACTCTGTGTGTGTGTGTGTGTGTGTGTGTGTGTGTGTGTGTGTGTGTTGAGCACTTCCTTACTTTCAGCCATTACAGGATGCTCCAGGCTCATCTTGTATATTTCTAGCCCTAGTCGTACCATCTGCCATTTCTCCAAGGAGCCCGGGTTCTTCACTGGAGAAGGGTATTAGAAATCAAGATCACATGTGATCATAGCTACTGGGATGTCCTTATTTCTAGGTGCTCAGAGCTAACAAAGCAAGGCGATCTATTACTATTTCAACATGTAACCATTGTGTATATGTTAAGCTAAACATAAATTTACATTGATGTCTCCAACCCTAATCCATTACTGCCTGGAACATTTCAGCCTCTTGCCCTTGCTTATCTTAACATCCCACTCCAACAGCGAGAAACCTGGCTGTTACCATCTGCCACTTATTTACTTAATTGTTCAATTCCAGGATACCTGTAGAGTGGTTCTAGAATTGTTAACACATGTCCCCACAGGAAACAACTTTATCAACTAGAGTACAGTTCTTTTGCCTTTAGTCTTGCAGTCTGTACACATTTCCAGTGTTACTTAGGTCAGCACCTTATTCCCCCAGGCCCTTCAGTGAGGTTGTTTCACCCATTTTTAAGACAGTTAGATTCTTTTGTCATATTCTGCATTGCATCCTGGGATCCATACCACCTAAATGGCTTTTTGCATGCATTAAGATTCACTCTTTGTGATATAAAGTTCTACGAGTTTTGACAGTTGCTAATGTCTTATAGTTACTATTACACAATAATTTCACCTCCTTAAAAATTCCCCTGTGCTTTGCCTACTACCCCCTATCAATCCCTAACTCTACCCTCAGCACTCCTGGCAACTGCTGTTCTGTTTGTATTCGCAATAGTTTTGCCTTTTCCAGAATATTCTATAATTGGAGTCACACAGTATTTTCAGACTGGCTTCTTTCACTTACCAGTATGCATTTAAGAGTCATCCATGTCTTTTTGCGAATTATTAGCTCATTTCTTTTTATCTCTGAATAATATTCCATTGTATGGATGCAGCCCAGTTCCTGTTGCCCCACATCCTTGACATTATTTGGTGGGGTCAGTGTTCTGGATTTTAGCCATTCTAATAGGTGTGCAGTCGTATCTCATTATTGTTTAATTTTCTCAGCATGATGTTGAGCATCTTTTCATAAGCTATTTGCTACCTGTATATCTTCTGTGGTGAGGTATCTGTTCAGATCTTTTGCCCATTTGTTAATTGGGTTATTTGTTTTCTTATTGTTGACTTTTTATAGTAGTTTGTATGTTTGGATACAAGTCCTTTATCAGATACGTGTTTTGCAAATATTTTTTTCCTCCTCCGTGACTTGTCTGTTCATTCTTTTAACAGTGTCTGTCACAGAGCAAACATTTTAAATTTTAATAAAGTGGAAACTATAATTTTTTTTCTCTTTCATGGATTGTACTATTGCTGTTGTATTTAAAAACTCATCACCAAACCCAAGGTCATGTAGATTTTTCTCCTGTTTTCTTTTTTTAAAAAATGAATGAATGAATGAATGAATTTTTTGGCTGCGTTGGGTCTTCGTTGCTGCACGTGGGCTTTCCTTAGTTGCAGAGAGCGGGGGCTACTCTTCATTGTGGTGCGCAGGCTTCTCATTGTGGTGGCTTCTTGTTGCGGAGCACGGGCTCTAGAGCGCAGGCTCAGTAGTTGTGGCACACAGACTTAGTTGCTCTGCGGCATGTGGGATCTTCCCGGACCAGGGCTCGAACCGTGTCCCCTGCAGCAGCAGGCGGACTCTTAACCCCTGCACCACCAGGGAAGTCCGTCCTATGTTTTCTTTCTTTTTTTTTTTTTTTTTAAACATCTTTATTGAAGTATAATTGCTTTACAATGGTGTGCTAGCTTCTGCTTTACAACAAAGTGAATCAGTTACACATATACATATGTTGCCATATCTCTTCCCTCTTGCATCTCCCTCCCTCCCACCCTCCCTATCCCACCCCTCTAGGTGGTCACAAAGCACTGAACTGATCTCCCTGTGTTATGCGGCTGCTTCCCACTAGTTATCTATTTTACATTTGGTAGTGTATATATGTCCATGACACTCTCTCACCCTGTCACATCTCACCCCTCCCCCTCCCCATATCCTCAAGTCCATTCTCTAGTAGGTCTGTGTCTTTATTCCCATCTTGCCACTAGGTTCTTCATGACCTCTTTTTTTTTTTTTTCCCTTAGATTCCATATATATGTGTTAGCATACTGTATTTGTTTTTCTCTTTCTGACTTACTTCACTCTGTGTGACAGACTCTAACTCCATCCACCTCATTACAAACACCTCCATTTCATTTCTTTTTATGGCTGAGTAATATTCCATTGTATATATGTGCCACATCTTCTTTATCCATTCATCCGATGATGGACACCTAGGTTGCTTCCATGTCCTGGCTATTGTAAACAGAGCTGCAATGAATATTTTGGTACATGACTCTTTCTGAATTATGGTTTTCTCAGGGTATATGCCCAGTAGTGGGATTGCTGGGTCGTATGGTAGTTCTATTTTTAGTTTTTTAAGGAACCTCCATACTGTTCTCCATAGTGGCTGTATCAATTTACATTCCCACCAACAGTGCAAGAGTGTTCCCTTTTCTCCACACCCTCTCCAGCATTTATTGTTTCTAGATTTTTTGATGATGGCCATTCTGACCGGTGTGAGATGATACCTCATTGTAGTTTTGATTTGCATTTCTCTAATGATTAATGATGTTGAGCATTCTTTCATGTGTCTGTTGGCAATCTGTATATCTTCTTTGGAGAAATGTCTATTTAGGTCTTCTGCCCATTTTTGGATTGGGTTGTTTGTTTTTTTGTTATTGAGCTGCATGAGCTGCTTGTAAATCTTGGAGATTAATCCTTTGTCAGTTGCTTCATTTGCAAATATTTTCTCCCATTCTGAGGGTTGTCTTTTGGTCTTGTTTATGGTTTCCTTTGCTGTGCAAAAGCTTTTAAGTTTCATTAGGTCCCATTTGTTTATTTGTGTTTTTATTTCCATTTCTCTAGGACCTGGGTCAAAAAGGATCTTGCTGTGATTTATGTCATACAGTGTTCTGCCTATGTTTTCCTCTAAGAGTTTGATAGTGTCTGGCCTTACACTTAGGTCTTTAATCCATTTTGAGTTTATTTTTGTGTATGGTGTTAGGGAGTGTTCTAATTTCATACTTTTACATGTACCTGTCCAATTTTCCCAGCACCACTTATTGAAGAGGCTGTCTTTTCTCCACTGTATATGCTTGCCTCCTTTATCAAAGATAAGGTGACCATATGTGCGTGGGCTTATCTCTGGGCTTTCTATCCTGTTCCATTGATGTATATTTCTGTTTTTGTGCCAGTACCAAACTGTCTTGATTACTGTAGCTTTGTAATATAGTCTGAAGTCAGGGAGCCTGATTCCTCCAGCTCCATTTTTCGTTCTCAAGATTGCTTTGGCTATTCGGGGTCTTTTGTGTTTCCATACAAATTGTGAAATTTTTTGTTCTAGTTCTGTGAAAAATGCCAGTGGTAGTTTGATAGGGATTACATTGAATCTGTAGATTGCTTTGGGTAGCAGAGTCATTTTCACAATGTTGATTCTTCCAATCCAAGAACATGGTATATCTCTCCATCTATTTGTATCATCTTTAATTTCTTTCATCAGTGTCCTATAATTTTCTGCATACAGGTCTTTTGTCTCCTTAGGTAGGTTTATTCCTAGGTATTTTATTCTTTTTGTTGCAATGGTAAACGGGAGTGTTTTCTTAATTTCACTTTCAGATTTTTCATCATTAGTATACAGGAATGCAGGAGATTTCTGTGCATTAATTTTGTATCCTGCTACTTTACCAAATTCATTGATTAGCTCTAGTAGTTTTCTGGTAGCATCTTTTGGATTCTCTATGTATAGTATCATGTCATCTGCAAACAGTGACAGCTTTACTTCTTCTTTTCCGATTTGGATTCCTTTTATTTCTTTTTCGTCTCTGATTGCTGTGGCTAACACTTCCAAAACTATGTTGAATAATAGTGGTGAGAGTGGGCAACCTTGTCTTGTTCCTGATCTTAGTGGAAATGGTTTCAGTTTTTCACCATTGAGGACAATGTTGGCTGTGGGTTTGTCATATACGGCCTTTATTATGTTGAGGAAAGTTCCCTCTATGCCAACTTTCTGCAGGACTTTTATCATAAATGGGTGTTGAATTTTGTCGAAAGCTTTCTCTGCATCTATTGAGATGATCATATGGTTTTTCTCCTTCAATTTGTTAATATGATGTATCACATTGATTGATTTGCGTATATTGAAGAATCCTTGCATTCCTGGAATAAACCCCACTTGATCATGGTGTATGATCCTTTTAATGTGCTGTTGGATTCTGTTTGCTAGTATTTTGTTGAGGATTTTTGCATCTATGTTCATCAGTGATATTGGCCTGTAGTTTTCTTTCTTTGTGACATCTTTGCCTGGTTTTGGTATCAGGGTGATGGTGGCCTCGTAGAATGAGTTGGGGAGTGTTCCTCCCTCTGCAATATTTTGGAAGAGTTTGAGAAGGATAGGTGTTAGCTCTTCTCTAAATGTTTGATAGAATTCGCCTGTGAAGCCATCTGGTCCTGGGCTTTTGTGTGTTGGAAGATTTTTAATCACAGTTTCAATTTCAGTGCTTGTGATTGGTCTGTTCATATTTTCTATTTCTTCCTGGTTCAGTCTCGGCAGGTTGTGCATTTCTAAGAATCTGTCCATTTCTTCCAGGTTGTCCATTTTATTAGCATAGAGTTGCTTGTAGTAATCTCTTATGATCGTTTGTATTTCTGCAGTGTCAGTGGTTACTTCTCCTTTTTCATTTCTAATTCTATTAATTTGAGTCTTCTCCCTTTTTCTCTTGATGAGTCTGGCTAATGGTTTATCAATTTTGTTTATCTTCTCAAAGAACCAGCTTTTAGTTTCATTGATTTTTGCTATTGTTTCCTTCATTTCTTTTTCATTTATTTCTGATCTGATCTTTATGATTTCTTTCCTTCTGCTAGCTTTGGGGTTTTTTTGTTCTTCTTTCTCTAATTGCTTTAGGTGCAAGGTTAGGTTGTTTATTCGAGATGTTTCCTGTTTCTTGATGTAGGCTTGTATTGCTATAAACTTCCCTCTTAGAACTGCTTTTGCTGCATCCCATAGGTTTTGGATCGTCGTGTCTCCATTGTCATTTGTTTCTAGGTATTTTTTGATTTCCCCTTTGATTTCTTCAGTGATCACTTCGTTATTAAGTAGTGTATTGTGTAGCCTCCATGTGTTTGTATTTTTTACAGATCTTTTCCTGTAATTGATATCTAGTCTCATAGCGTTGTGGTCGGAAAAGATACTTGATACGATTTCAATTTTTTTAAATTTACCAAGGCTTGATTTGTGACCCAAGATATGATCTATCCTGGAGAATGTTCCATGAGCACTTGAGAAAAATGTGTATTCTGTTGTTTTTGGGTGGAATGTCCTATAAATATCAATTAAGTCCATCTTGTTTAATGTATCATTTAAAGCTTGTGTTTCCTTATTTATTTTCATTTTGGATGATCTGTCCATTGGTGAAAGTGGGGTGTTAAAGTCCCCTACTATGATTGTGTTACTGTCAATTTCCCCTTTTATGGCTGTTAGTATTTGCCTTATGTATTGAGGTGCTCCTATGTTGGGTGCATAAATATTTACAATTGTTATACCTTCCTCTTGGATCGATCCCTTGATCATTATATAGTGTCCGTCTTTGTCTCTTGTAATAGTCTTTATTTTAAAGTCTATTTTGTCTGATATGAGAATTGCTAGTCCAGCTTTCTTTTGATTTCCATTTGCATGGAATATCTTTTTCCATCCCCTCACTTTCAGTCTGTATGTGTCTCTAGGTCTGAAGTGGGTCTCTTGTAGACAGCATATATATGGGTCTTGTTTTTGTATCCATTCAGCCAGTCTGTGTCTTTTGGTGGGAGCATTTAATCCATTTACATTTAAGGTAATTATCGATATGTATGTTCCTATTCCCATTTTCTTAAATGTTTTGGGTTTGTTATTGTAGGTCTTTTCCTTCTCTTGTGTTTCTTGCCTAGAGAAGTTCCTTTAGCATTTGTTGTAAAGCTGGTTTGGTGGTGCTGAACTCTCTCAGCTTTTGCTTGTCTGTAAAGGTTTTAATTTCTCCATCAAATCTGAATGAGATCCTTGCTGGGTAGAGTAATCTTGGTTGTAGGTTTTTCTCCTTCATCACTTTAAGTATATCCTGCCACTCCCTTCTGGCTTGCAGAGTTTCTGCTGAAAGATCAGCTGTTAACCTTATGGGGATGCCCTTGTGTGTTATCTGTTGTTTTTCCCTTGCTGCTTTTAATATGTTTTCTTTATATTTAATTTTTGATAGTTTGATTAATATGTGTCTTGGTGTGTTTCTCCTTGGATTTATCCTGTATGGGACTCTCTGTGCTTCCAGGACTTGATTAACTATTTCCTTTCCCATATTAGGGAAGTTTTCAACTATAATCTCTTCAAATATTTTCTCAGTCCCTTTCTTTTTCTCTTCTTCTTCTGGGACCCCTATAATTCGAATGTTGGTGAGTTTAATGTTGTCCCAGAGGTCTCTGAGACTGTCCTCAGTTCTTTTCATTCTTTTTTCTTTATTCTGCTCTGCAGTAGTTATTTCCACCATTTTATCTTCCAGGTCACTTATCCGTTCTTCTGCCTCAGTTATTCTGCTATTGATCCCATCTAGAGTATTTTTAATTTCATTTATTGTGCTTTTCATTGTTGCTTGGTTCCTCTTTAGTTCTTCTACGTCCTTGTTAAATGTTTCTTGCATTTTGTCTATTCTATTTCCAAGACTTTGGATCATCCTTACTATCATTATTCTGAATTCTTTTTCAGGTAGACTACCTATTTCCTCTTCATTTGTTAGGTCTGGTGTGTTTTGACCCTGCTCCTTCATCTGCTGTGTGTTTTTCTGTCTTCTCATTTTGCTTATCTTACTGTGTTTGGGGTCTCCTTTTCACAGGCTGCAGGTTCGTAGTTCCCGTTGTTTTTGGTATCTGTCCCCAGTGGCTAAGGTTGGTTCAGTGGGTTGTGTAGGTTTCCTGGTGGAGGGAACTAGTGCCTGTGTTCTGGTGGATGAGGCTGGATGTTGTCTTTCTGGTGGGTTCGTCCACGTCTGGTGGTGTGTTTTGGGGTGTCTGTGGCCTTATTATGATTTTAGGCAGCCTCTCTGTTAATGGATGGGGCTGTGTTCCTCTCTTGCTAGTTGTTTGGCATAGAGTGTCCAGCACTGTAGCTTGCTGGTCGTTGAGTGAAGCTGGGTCTTGATGTTGAGATGGAGATCTCTGAGAGATTTTCGCCGTTTGGTATTACGTGGAGCTGGGAGGTCTCTTGTGGACCAGCGTCCTGAAGTTGGCTCTCCCACCTCAGAGGCACAGCCCTGATGCCTGGCTGGAGCACCAAGAGCCTTTCATCCACACGGCTCAGAATAAAAGGGAGAAAAAATGGAAAGAAAGAAAAAAAGAGGATAAAATAAAATAAAATAAAGCAATTATAATAAAAAATAAGAAAAAAAATTATTAAGAGTAAATTTATTAAGAAAAAAATTTTTTTTTAATTTTTTAAAAATAGATTTATTAATTTTTTTATACTAAAAATAAGAAAAAAATTATTTAGAAAAAATTTATTAAGAAAAAAATTTTTTAATTTTTTAAAATAAAAAATATGAAAAAACTTATTAAAAAATTTTTAAAATTTTTTAAAAATAGAAAATAAGGAAAAAATTATTAAGAAAACATTTATTAGGGAAAAAAAAATTTTTTAAGCCAAAAAAAAAAAAAAACGGACGGACCTAACCCTAGGACTAACGGTGAGAGCAAAGCTATACAGACAAAAATCTCACCCAGAAGCATACACATATACACTCACAAAAAAAGGAAAAGGGGAAAAGTTAATATATCCTGCTCCCAAAGTCCACCTCCTAAATTTGGGATGATTCGTTGTCTATTCAGGTATTCAACAGCTGCAGGCACATCAAGTTGTTTGTGGAGCTTTAATCCGCTGCTTCTGAGGCTGCTGGGAGAGATTTCCCTTTCTCTTCTTTGTTCGTACAGCTCCCGGGGTTCAGCTTTGGATTTGGACCCGCCTCTGCATGTAGGTCGCCTGAGGGCGTCTGTTCCCCGCCCAGACAGAACGGGGTTAAAGGAGCAGCTGATTCGGGGGCTCTGGCTCAGTCAGGCCGGGGGGAGGGAGCGGTACGGAGGAGGCGGGGCGAGCCTGCGGCGGCAGAGGCATCGTGACGTTGCAGCAGCCTGAGGCGCGCCCGTGCGTGCGTTGTCCCGGGGAAGTTGTCCCTGGATCCCGGGACCCTGGCGGTGGTGGGCTGCACAGGCTCCCGGGAGGGGCGGTGTGGAGAGTGACCTGTGCTCGCACACAGGCTTCTTGGTGGCGGCAGCAGCAGCCTTAGTGTCTCATGCCCGTCTCTGGGGTCCGCGCTAATAGCCGCGGCTCGCGCCTGTCTCTGGAGTTCGTTTAAGTGGCGCTCTGAATCCCCTCTCCTTGCACGCCGTGAAACAAAGAGGCAAGAAAAAGTCTCTTGCCTCTTCGGCAGCTGCAGACTTTTTCTCGGGCACCCTCCCGGCTAGTTGTGGTGCGCTAGCCCCTTCAGGCTGTGTTCACGCCGCCAACCCCAGTCCTCTCCCTGCGATCCGACCGAAGCCCGCGCCTCAGCTCCCAGCCCCCGCCCGCCCCGGCGGGTGAGCAGACAAGCCTCTCGGGCTGGTGAGTGCTGCTCGGCGCCGAGCCTCTGTGCGGGAATCTCTCCGTTTTTCCCTCTGCGTCCCTGTTGCTGTGGGATCCGCGCTGATAGCCGCGGCTCGCGCCCGTCTCTGGAGCTCGTTTAGGCGGCGCTCTGAATCCCCTCTCCTTGCGCGCCGCGAAACAAAGAGGCAAGAAAAATTCTCTTGCCTCTTTGGCAGCTGCAGTCTTTTTCCCGGACTCCCTCCCGGCCAGCACCGAAGCCCGAGCCACAGCTCCCAGCCCCCGCCCGCCCCGGCGGCTGAGCAGACAAGCCTCTCGGGCTGGTGAGTGCTGGTCGGCACCGCTCCTCTGTGCGGGAATCTCCGCTTTGCCCTCCGCACCAATGTGGCTGCGCTCTCCTCCGTGGCTCCGAAGCTTCCCCCCTCTGCTAGCCGCAGTCTCTGCCCACGAAGGGGCTCCTAGTGTGTGGAAACCTTTCCTCCTTCACAGCTTCCTCCCACTGGTGCAGGTCCCGTCCCTATTCTTTTGTCTCTGTTATTTCTTTTTTCTTTTGCCCTACCCAAGTACGTGGGGATTTTCTTGCCTTTTGGGAGGTCTGACGTCTTCTGCCAGCGTTCAGTGGGTGTTCTGTAGGAGCAGTTCCACGTGTAGATGTATTTCTCATGTATCTGTGGGGAGGAAGGTGATCTCCGCGTCTTACTCTTCCGCCATCTTGCCCCTCCCCCCCTTTTTTTTTGAGGAGAGAAATGTTTATTAAATATGACTGATTCCCCCTTCCCCATCTCCAGTGGGAGAATAGTAAAACTTGATCAAATCTTTATCCTTGGTTTTCCTTGTCCTTCCTGCCAGGATTAAAAGCCATGAGTTTCTTGTCACACACCTTTCTGTACCTTCCATGGTTGAGTCTTGGGGAGCCAGGAACAGCTGGTGAGGAGGGATGAAAATGTCACTGTGTGGCCCAATGCCCTCGTGGGTTCATCCTTCGAAGCCTGACACAGCTGGTGTCGAATCGGCCTCGCCTCCCTTCCTCCTCTTCTTCTGGGGCCCCTGGCTGCTCCAGTTCCCTCTCTCCTCCAATCCAGTGGAGCCACCCATCCCAGCAGCCTTCTTCCCAACCTTCATATTACAGTTACAGGCGAAGTAGGCAGCAAGAGCAATGAGTGTGGGTGGGAAGGTCACAGCCTTGCCCTGTTTCAAATGCCCTGCCCTACCCACTGGGCCCAGGCCTAGCGAACAGCCTGGATTAAACTCTCCCCGCACCTGGGATGCTCCTGTCTCACCTGCAAAGGGTTTTCATCAACCACGGGAGCAATGTGTACTCTGAAATCCACATACAACCACCCTCTATGCTCCTGGGAACAACATGCCTCCAGCCTGGGTGACCCGTGGAGCCAACCCTGAAGTCCCCGGTGGTGGCGCCCCTAGTGGTGGTGGATGGCACCCCCCAAGGCAGCCTGAATCCAGATTCTTCAAAGGACCCTCCCCGACCAGTAAGTGCCAGACCCTTTACAGTCAGCTATGAGCATCCCTGGGGCCAGAATGGGACCCTTCCAGCTGTAGGAGCCGCCAGGACCTGCAGACCCAGCCCTTTGAGGGCAGCACGTGGCAGGGACCCAACAAACACACCACCGCCTCACCGACACCCCGTTATGACATTGCTGACTGTGGTGCGGGAGTCCCGAAGGGTGTGGTACGCCCAGCAGGCGCCCAGCCACCAGAGCGTGATGGCCAGGCCCATCTCCACCGAGATGGCCGAGAGCTGGCGTCCCGGCACTGGGGGGTGGAGGGCATCGCTCCCGCCGCGTAATCCAAGATGCCCTTTCCCAAGGCTAGCTGCTGGGCCCCCTCCGCCTGGCCCAAGCCCTGGCTCAGCACGTGGTCACAGGAGGCCGAGGAGTGGGCCTAGGCCTAGAGGTGGCGCCCTCGGGCCAGTGGGGTGAGGGGGAACCCCAGGGCCCTCGTTTCACAGGGGCGGCCAGGGCTGGGCCCGCAGGGGGGTTAAGGGCGTTGCCGCCCCCCCGAAACTGGGCTCACCTTCCCCACCTCCCCCTCCTCTGCTTCATTGTCCCAGCACAGCAGTTGCTGGCGGACCCATCTGCAGAGGCCTGGGCGAACCTGGGCGAACCTGAGCGTCCTATGTTTTCTTGAAGAAATTTTATCATTTTGCACTTCACAGTTAGGTCTGTGATCCATTTTGAGTTAATTTTTTGTGTGAGGTCTGTGTCTAGGTTCATTTGTTCTTTTGCATGTGGGCATCCGGTGGTTCTAGAACCTTTGCTGAAGAGACTATCTTTTCTCCATTGAATGCCTTTGCTCTGTTGTCAAAGATCAGCTGACTGTATTTGTGTGGGGTCTGTTTCTGGGCTTTCTGTTCTGTTCCGTGGGTCTACGCGTCTGTTTCTGTTCTGTTCCGTGGGTCTGCTCATCTGTTCTTTCACCAAGGACATATTGTCTCATAGTAAGTCTTGAAATCTCTACTTTGTTATTCTTTAGTATTGTGGCTCATGGGCTTGGGATTGGTTAATTTGCATGTGGAAAGCACACTCCCAGTTTATTATCTCTAGGATGTGGCTAGCCCTGGGAGGTGGGTAGTCTCTTCAATGTCAACAAGGCTTCAAGATGTCAGAGCATTAGAATTACAGAAAATAAATAGGTATGATTAATATAATTGGCCCTGTGATGCTTTGACATCATTTTAAGGAACCCTTGTGGGGAGATGATAGAGGAAGTTTTTAGAGAGTAGGGCGTAATTTCTATAGTGAGAATAGGAAGGGAGGACACAAGTAGCAAGTATTAGGAGTCCTTCTAGGCTGGTCCATACCGAAGGTTCTCATTTATATGGCATTACCCAAGAAAACAGATCTGAAATTTCCAGGGTCTCTAACAATATCTCTGTGGAATCATAGAGTGTGTTAAAAATATCGGTATAAGAGATACGTATGATTTGTTGCTGTTGTCTGTTTTTCTACAATATTATCTTGGTGTGTTTTGGGGGGCAGTTGCTGGGGGCATGAGGTGACCGTCGGGTAAAGTCTATGTGAGGATGAGTGGTGTTGTGTGTAACCAAGGGGAAGGGGCAGTCATCGTGGTCCTGCTGGGAAGCTGGAGGGTGTAGTAGGGGAAGGCACTGGGGAGTGGGTGTTCTCATGTAGAGGTGATGGCAAAGCTGTCGAAGTCCCCATGGGTAGCCTGCAAAAGGTGTGTGTGTCCCTTTAGAGTTGAAGGCAAACTGGCAGAAAGGCTGTTGATATAGACACTGAACAGAGCATATCAGCCAAATCTGTAAGAGCAAAATGAATACTGGTGTTGTTTGGGTGGAGGGAGTGATTTTAGTAATATTGGAGGGACTTCCCTGATGGTCCAGTGGCTAAGACTCTGCGCTCGCAATGCAGGGGGCCCAGGTTCGATCCCTGGTCAGGGAACTAGATCCAGCATGCATGCTGCAATGACGTTCCCACGTGCTGCAACTACGACCCGGCACAGCCAAATAAATAAATAAATAAATAAATATTCTTAAAAAAATTGGATATTGGGTCAGGGGCCTTAATGCATGAACCACAGCTTTACTGTTGTGAATCCACCAGGAGGAACCCTTTCTTTTTCCCAAGTTTCAGGATAGGCAAAGTTGGGTCGTTAAATGGAAGCAGTGGGGATAATCACCCTTTGTTAATTAGGCTTTATATAAAAGTTTTACTCCCTGAAGGCCCTGTTTTAACTTACGTTGGGTCATATTAACTATTTTAACTGGGGGTTTGTGGGGTCCCATTTTATCAAGCCAATTTGTAGATGCCAAAGACTTTAATTTTATTATTCATAGTGTTAGAGCATCTTTGGTCAATATGAGATATTTTAGGGCAAAAAGTACTATGACTGTGGGAAATTTAGGCAAGGCTACCATTAAAATGAAGTATATCTATTTCCCCTCTATTTTATATTCAGTTTCTTCCCTAAGATTATAGGGGCCACAGTGTTCAAATTTGGTGGGATCCCCAGGTATGACAATCATTTGAGCCCCAGTATTGATTAAGCCCCATGAAGTTTTGTCAGTGGGTGATGTCAGCAAATACTAAAGCTAATTTAGAACCTATGTTATAGAAGCACAAAAGCCAACTGGTGCTTTTTAATTTTTTGTTACATAAATTCTGTGGTATTTTTGTTATGTATAGTTATGTATTGGTATATATATAATTTATTGTATATATTGTTAGTGTCTAAATTTTGGATCTCCAGTTGGGTCAAACTATGGACCTTTAATTTATGTATATATGTAAAATTTATTTATTATATATTTTATAAATATATTTAAAATATTAAAAAATACATACTATATGTAAAATTTATTTGTTATATATTTTATAAATATATTTATATATTTATAAAATATGTAATTTATTTATTCACCTTTTGCTTTCTCCCCCTGTATCTAGGGTTTTCTTTTTTCTTCCTTTTTTTCTCTTTTCCCCCACCCCTGCTTTTTTTCTTTTTCTTTCTTTTTTTCTTTTTCTTTCTCTTTTCTGTTTGAGGCTTTTAGCTGCTTGATTCTGTGGTTTTTAGTTTCTGTCTTGGGCCGATAAGCAAAAAAGGAGCAGGGACAAGGGGCCCAGTTGTCAGCCTCTAGGTAGCAGCCACTACCTGGGATGCTTCTTTTGCCTCCCCCCCGCCCCAGCTCTCCACCAGTGTGGTCCCTCCTATTCCTCTGGGTCAGGGGGAAAATGGGGCTGCACCAAGGCAAACAACACAACAACGATGGCCCTTCCCCCAGGACCTGCGGGGTGCCACGGTCCCTGGGGTGGGTGCCCTGGCAGTGTGCTTCTGAAGAGCACGACTCTGCCCCATGGGCCGGGCTGAAAGGCAGGGCACCTTTCACGGCAGCTCAGTTTGTCCACACGTATCAGGGCTGCCCGGTCAGGCCCGGCCACAGCACTTAGAGGGAAGTCACATCTCCTTCCCTTCGGAGGGGCCTTTGTAAACTTAGCTGGTCAACCAAGAGAAAGGGGGACCCTGGGAACGTCCTCCCAGAATCTAGGCAAGTAATGGCTCAGACCAGAACTCAGGGAATTGTGGCCACGTCCGGCCGGTCCCCAACGGCAGTGGCACCAAGCACAAGTGTTGCCAGCAGGTGGCGCCACCCTCCCAGGCTCCCACTGCCACCTGGTGGGACCAGTTAGTATGCCAAGAGCATATTCTTTTAATCTGAGGCCAAACCACCCTGCTTGCTGCACCAATTGTTTTAAAATGTAGATTTTATTATTATTCAGGTGTGGTGAGGCCAAGAGATTAGGAGGCCACTGCCCTTGACAAGACAGTTTGTCCTGCATGGTTCCCAAGAGCAGAGGTAGTGCCACCAGGGCCACACAGGGAAGCAGCAGGGTCAGTCAGGAGCAGAGGGTGTGAGGGGGAAGCAGGGCAGGAGCCTTTATTGTGGTTTCCACGAAGGATGAGGCAGGGTCAGCAGGCTTAGCATTGGTTAGTTTGAATAATTTTATTCAAGTTGTCTGTCGAGTTGTCTGGTACCTGGCCCTGGGGTGATTTGGGCAGGGGAATACTGGCCCTGAGTACAGAGCAGGTAGGTCAGGTGGTGGGCTGGAGATAGGTGAGTTTGCTTATGGAAGGCACGCTCCCCGGCCAAGCATTTACATCTCTAGGAACTGGCCAGCCCTGGAGGGCAGTCTCTTCAGGGTCAGCAATGCCCCAAGGTGTCAAAGTATTAGAAATACAGTAAATTAAAAAAGCTCAGATAATACACCACGTTGGTGTAGGTTTTGGTGCCACGGTTTGATTGTGGCACACCTTCCAGAAGGTGGATTTGCCATGAGACGTCTGTCCATTCTCCCATGGTGGGAGGTTGGTGTTGTCTCCAGGACTGGGCTCCTACCAGTAAAGCTGCTATGAACATCCCTGCACATGTCTTTGGTGAATGTCTATTTTCATTTCTTTGCAAGATGCACCCTGCTGTGAAAGTCCTGCATCATGAGGTGGACAGATGTGGAGCTTCAGCAGATTTTGCTGCAGAGTTTTCCAAACTGGCTGAACCAAGTTTTCATCTTGACGACACACTTTTCAGTCTGAAGACTCATGTCTTTCCTTTGTTCTGGGGAAATCCTCAGTTATTACTTGTTTGATGTGACTCATTCATTCTTTTTCAAAAAAATTATTTATTTATTTATTTTAGGCTGTGCTGGGTCTTCGTTGCTGTGCGTGGGCTTTCTCTAGTTGCATTGAGCAGGGGCTACTCTTTGTTGCAGCGCATGGGCTTCTCATTGCGGTGGCTTCTCTTGTTGCGGAGCACGGGCTCTAGGTGCGCAGGCTTCAGTAGTTGTGGCTTGCGGGCTCTAGAGCCGCGATAGTGAGAGGCCCACGCACCGCGATGAAGAGTGGCCCCCGCTTGCCACAACTAGAGAAAGCCCTCGCACAGAAACGAAGACCCAACACAGCCATAAATAAATAAATAAAGCATGACAAATTAAGCAATGTGAATACCATCAAGCTTTCATCATTTAAAAAAATTTTGTTAAATTAATTAATTAAAAAAATAATTAATTAATTTGGTTGCACCGGGTCTTAGTTGCAGCAGGCAGGCTCCTTAGTTGCAGCACATGGGCTCCTTAGTTGCGGCATGCGAACTCTTAGTTGTGGCATGCATGTGGGATCTAGTTCCCTGACCAGGGATCGAATCCGGGCCCCCTGCATTGGGAGCATGTAGTCTTAACCACTGTGCCACTGGGGAAGTCCCCACTCTTTTTTTTTAAATAAATTTATTCATTTTATTTATTTATTTTTGGCTGCGTTGGGTCTTCGTTGCTGTGCGCAGGCTTTCTCTAGTTGTGGCGAGCGGGGGCTACTCTCCCTTGCGTGGGCTTCTCATTGCCGTGGCCTCTCCCGTTGTGGAGCACGGGCTCCAGGCGTGCAGGCTTCAGTAGTTGTGGCACGCGGGCTCAGTAGTTGTGGCACACGGGCTCAGCTGCTCCACGGCATGTGGGATCTTCCCAGACCAGGGCTCGAACCCATGTCTCCTGCATTGGCAGGCGGATTCTCAACCACTGCGCCACCAGGGAAGTCCCCCATTCATTCTTTCATTTAGCAAATTGTTATTAAGGTCATCTCCTGTGCCAGGAACTCTTCTAGGCATTAGGGATGCAAGGGGTGAACCCAAGGGAACAAGACACTGGGGAGGAGGGAGCAGACAATAAGCAAATAAGTAAGTACATGATGTAACAATTTATTTAAGGTTGGCAGAATCATACGTGCATATAATTAAATTATAATTTCAGTGGGAGATGGCTTCTTTGAAGAAAACAAGGCAGGGGAGGGGTAAATGTCGCCTCTCCTTCATTCTCTCTCCTAGAAATCTCATTAAAAAGATGTTGGGGGGGCTTCCCTGGTGGCGCAGTGGTTGAGAATCTGCCTGCCAATGCAGGGGACACCGGTTCGAGCCCTGGTCTGGGAAGATCCCACATGCCGCGGAGCAACTAAGCCCGTGAGCCACAATTACTGAGCCTGCACGTCTGGAGCCTGTGCTCCGCAACAAGAGAGGCCGCGATAGTGAGAGGCCCGCGTACCGCGATGAAGAGCGGCCCCCACTTGCCGCAACTAGAGAAAGCCCTCGCACAGAAACGAAGACCCAACACAGCCATAAATAAATAAATAAAATAAAAAAATACCGTAAAAAAAAAAAAAAAAGATGTTGGGGTTCTGTTCCTGTCCTCCAGTTCTCATTTCTTTTTTTAAAAAAATTAATTAATTAATTTATTTATTTTGGCTGCGTTGGGTCTTCGTTGCTGCGCGTGGGCTTTCTCTAGTTGCGGTGAGCGGGGGCTACTCTTTGTTGCAGTGCACGGGCTTCTCATCGCGGTGGCTTCTCTTGTTGTGGAGCACGGGCTCTAGGCGTGCGGGCTTCAGGAGTTGTGGCATGCGGGCTCAGTAGTTGTGGCTCGCGGGCTCTAGAGCGTAGGCTCAGTAGTTGTGGTGCACGGGCTTAGTTGCTCCGTGGCATGTGGGATCTTCCCGGACCAGGGCTCGAACCCGTGTCCTCTGCATTGGCAGGCGGATTCTTAACCACTGCGCCACCAGGGAAGTCCCTCTCATTTCAATAGAGGTTTTTATTTTCCTCCTGTGGCTGCCCCATGTGGCAGGTGGGATCTTAGTCTCCCAACCAGGGATTGAACCTGTGCCCCCTGCGGTGGAAGTGAGGATTCTTAACCACTGGACCGCCAGGGAAGTCCTGAGGGTTTTTTGTTTTTGTTTTTTAAAGAAGCAATACATACCTGCCCATCTCTGGTGTGTTTATTTATTTTAATAGGTTGGAATAGCCCTTTATGTCTCCTGGGAGACATTACTCTCATTCCTCAATCCAGTTCTGTTTTCTCCAGTGGCTCTGTTTTCCCAGGTGTGAAGTTCCTCCCATTCTTGGGGTGGTTGCCCTTTTTCGTGGAGTGATTTCTCTCCGATGTTGGCTGGCTCTGGGTCACGGGCTGTTAGACTCAGCTGGCTTTGGGGAGGGCTGGGAGGTGCTGTGTGGAATGCATTCTGGCCTGTTTTCTGCAAACACGGGGCAGGAGAGGACTTTCTGCTGGGGCAGCAAACACTATAGTTAAGACTTCTGGGAGTAGGTGCTTCCTGCTCCTCACAGGCAGCTGAAGACACCAGAGCACCCTGACCAATAGCCTCCGATCAGGGTCCCTCCTGGGGGTCAGTGAACCCTGCCTACTGGGGCTGGTACCCAGCTTAGGGGAAGTGGGGGAGTGGACGGTGTGCAGGAGTCATGGAAGAGTGGCTGGCCTTGTTGGGTTCCTCGGTTTCCATCCACAAAAGTCCCTGTTTTCCAATACTGTTAGGGATTTAACAACAACTACTACATATATATATATATACACACACACATATGTATCTATGTATCTATGTATGTATGTATCTATATATATGTACGTTTTATACACTTCATTTTAATTTTATTTTTAATTTTATTTTTTGGCTACACCCTGTGACATGCGGGATCTTAGTTCCCCGACCAGGGATCGAACCTGTGCCCCCTGCAGTGGAAGCGCGGAGTCTTAACCATTGGACTGCCAGGGAAGTCCATACACTTCACTTTTATTTTTTTATTTTTTTTGATTTTTAAGAAATATTTATTTATTTATTTATTTATGGCTGTGTTGGGTCTTTGCTGCTGCACGCGGGCTTTCTCTAGTTGCGGCGAGCGGGGGCTACTCTTCGTTGCAGTGTGCGGGCTTCTCATTACGGTGGCTTCTCTTGTTGTGGAACACAGGCTCTAGGCGCACGGGCTTCAGTAGTTGTGGCATGTGGGCTCAGTAGCTGTGGCTTGCGGGCTCTAGAGCGCAGGTTCAGTAGTTGTGGTGCACCAGCTTAGTTGCTCCGCGGCATGTGGGATCTTCCCGGACCAGGGATCGAACCCGTGTCCCCTGCATTGGCAGGCGGATTCCTAACCACTGCGTCACCAGAGAAGCCCCGCTTCATTTTTAAAATGAACTTTAACATCTGATTTAGATTTACAGAAAAACTGTGAAGATAGTATTGATGGTTCCATAGCTTCCACACCTAATTTTCTTTATTTTACTATCTTAAAATATAGGGATACATTATAATCTAATATACAAGGAATTAACCAAATATTAATACATTATAATTAACTAAAGCCCGTCCTTTATTCAGATTCCCTTAGTTTTTACCTAATGCCCATTTTCTGGTCCAGGATCCCACCCAGGACACCACATTACAAATGAATATGCAGTTTCTTTCATTTCTAGGACCAGGGACCTGGTGGGTAGGCTAGCCTATGTGCTCTGAGTGGGTTCATCATCTTGAAGCCGAGATGCTGTGGTCCAAGCCAACCTCAGGGAATTGGGGATTACTTGGCCATGGCAGCTGATTGGAAGTCATGAACTTTTATTCCACTCTCAGGTCTCTCTCCAGTCTGTCCTTTGACTTGTCCCCTCTTTGGCCTCAATTTTCTCATCTGTAAAATGAAGCCATTGGGCTAGTTTCACCTGGACAGACTGAGTCCTGGGGTCGATCTCTGAGTGGTTTGCTGATCTCCATCCTGGGCAGAGGGAGCTGGCAGGCATGGTGGTGCCCCAGAGGGCAGAGCTGGGACCCAGATCTCACTGGTTGTAACACGGAGCCGACACTCTGACTTTGGGCTTTTAAAGTCAAAGATCAGGGGCCTGTCCCAGCTCTTCTGCTTATTCTGAGGCCCCCTTCATCTCTGAGCCTCGGTTTACCCATCTGTAAAGTGGCAGCCGCAGGGATGACTTCTGAGGGTCCCTCTGGCTGTGAACAGAGCAGGTTGCCCTGGGGAGTGCTAAGTTCTCCATTCCCAGAGGTGTGCAAGCCAGATAGGTGACACTGTTGGGTGGTGCAAGGGGTGGTGGCAACCCTAGGCTCTAAGCATCTCCCTGTTGGACAGGGAATCCAGCCTCTCTGTTGGCCCATTTTCCTACCCTTGACTCAGGGGCAGGTGGCTGGCTGCCACCAGATGCCCACACCCAGTTGCCTTCCTTCCCATCTCACGCCAGGACTGCCTTTGGCCCTGGCCCACAGAATTGCGGGAGGCTGGAGGGAGGCTCACCATTATTACCTGCCCACCTTGTGGTACCTCTGGCTGCCAGGCCAGTCTGCTACCTAGGCAGCTCCTACAGGCTGGGCTCCAGGTACACGAGGTACACCATACGAAGCTCCAAAGGAGCAAGAGGAGGCCGGGAGGAATCCCTGAGAAGGTGAAATGAGGGGCCCTGTGCCCCCACTCCCCACAAACCAGACTCTCCATTCTGACAATTTTTGGATTCTTCCAAGTCCCAGCCTTTGCAGCTTCTGTTCCCTCTACCACCAATGCCCTTGCCCTTCTTTAGCTGTTGAACTCCTACTCATCCTTTGAAGCCTAATACAAAAGACCCCTCTACTGAACATTAGCTGTCCCAGGACCTACCTGTGTCATAGCACGTATCATCCTGAGTCATTAATAGGCCTCTTCCATGCCTGTGTCCCTGTCGCTCGATTTCCCTGAAGGCGGAGGTGGGGCTGACTCACTCCCGCGAAGCTGCAGACACCTCATTGCCCTCTGTCTTATTGCATGAAAGGAGTGGGTAGGGGAGGGGAGAATCGCTGTGGCGAACCTTTCCCGAGCCCCTTCTGTTTACCAGCACTGTCGCATCCATGTAATCTCTACCCTCCAACCCCTGCCCCGTGCCAGGTGGGCGCTCTCACCGGCGGGTCTGTAGGGGCAGGGGTGGCAGGAGCGCGAGTGGCCCTGGGCCGCGGGGGGGCCTCAGTGAAACCGAGGGAACGGGGGGTCGCCACACAACGTGGAGTCCGGGGACTCTGCACGGGTTGCGCCCTGACAATCTCATTTTCCAACCGAGGAAACTGAGGCTCCGAGAGCCCCGGGGACCCGCCTCTGCCCCGACACAAGGCCGCGCCCAGGCCTGCTGGCAGAGGCGCTCCCGGCCCCGTCCCCGGAGGCCCCGCCCCCGGAGGCCCCGCCCCGAGCCCGAACTGGTCCTCGCGCAGAGCAGGGAGGCAGGTGGAGAGCAGCCGAGCCCTGAGCCGCGCTCCCGGCCCCACCATGGGCAACAGCGCGGGCCGCAGCGACTTCGAGTGGGTCTACACGGACCAGCCGCACACGCAGCGGCGCAAGGAGATGCTCGGTGAGCTCGGGCCGCAGGTGGGGACAGCCCTGGGGCCGTCTGGTGTCCCGGGCCAGCCCGAGCCCAGGGGTCGCTCCTGCGGGCCCGGATGCCCAGCAGGCCCTCCCCGACCTCTGCTCCAGAGAGGGCAGGAGCGCCACTCCCCCTCCCTCAGCGTCCCCGGCTCGGGGTTCCTGAGGGTCCCCAGCTCCGGCCTGAAACTCCCCTCGCGTCTCTGCCTCTGTCCTGGGATCTAAGACCCGAGGACCTGAGCCCAGATCCGCGCGTCAGGGGAGCGCGTCTCAGCTGCTCCACCCTGGCTGTGGGACGCGAGCCACTCCCAGGGCCGGGACCAGGGCTCGGACCCTGGGGAGAGGTCGCAGCGCAGAGGTCGGCCCCAGGGACGGTCTTTGTACGGGATGCGCCGCCCCCGCCTTCGAAGGCAGCTCCGCAGCCACCTGTCCGCCGCACGCCGGGCTCCTATGTGCGCTGAACGCCGGGGTCCCGGCGGCCCAGCCGGAGAAGCCGCCAAGCCGACCCCCAGTCCCGGAGTGTAGGGCAGAATGCGCGCCTCGAAGGAAGCAAACGCTGAACCAGAGAGACAAGTTTTTTTAAAAACAAAGATTGTACCAAAGAGTCTGTCCTTTTATTTTATAGCCTAATACACGGTGGCCCCCATCTCTGTCGTTTAGTGTCCCGGGAGGTCATTTTTACCTACGTGGTCACCAGTCCTTAGGATTCACCCATCCTTTGGATTCACCCATCCTGATGGGCTCCATCCGTCTCTCAGGAAGACCCAGGATGTACAGTCCTTTACCTGCAATTAGGGGTTAAAGGGCTTGCACCTCCAGAACAGCTTTTACTAGGTGCCACCAAATCGCCTTTGCAGTGCCGGGCCAGCTTCCAGCAGGGGAGACACGTTCCCCTGCCCTAGAATCCGTCGCCATTTCACCACACCCTCGCCTACATCTGGGGTTGGCAAACGTTTTTAATCTTTACTAAGCAGATTGACAAAATAATACTATTTCACTGTGGGTTTAATTTTTAATTTGATGATTGGTTTCAATGTTTAATTGGCCATTTAAATTTTTTTTTTCTCTTGGCTTGGTCTTTTGCTTGTTGGTGTTAGAGCTCTTTGTATAGAGGCTTTTAACCCTTTGTCTTATACATTGCAAATCTTTTTCCCTTTATAGTCACAAAAGCTTTTTTGTTTTTTTTAAAAATGCATTTGAATAGGTTGGCTTTTTTTTCTTTAGAATTTTCCCTTTGGTGTCTTCCTGCTCCACCCCAAGACTAGGGAAATATCTGTCCTATTACCTTTCAGACACCGGATGCATTGAGTGGTTAGTGTATGACTGTGCCCTGCTGTTGCTGGGGGTTCAGGGCCTAGAGACCCCTGGGTGGGTCTGTAACGTCTGTGGTTTTCTCCTGTGAGGTGAGCAATAACCCAGCACTATTTACGCCTGCGAACTTCCTGCAGGTGGCTCAGAGGGCACTTGGTGATCATCTGGTCCTCCCTCCCCCACAGAGCACAGGCATCTTGGCTGCTGTCTCTCAGCAGTTTCAAGGCAGGGCTGTGTTTCCTTCCCCACCCCTGGCTGTCCCCCACCTCCCCCTTACAGGACTCACTGGGCACCTGGCCCCAGGTGGAGAAGGCTGCGGGATGTATCCTGGCCCACAGAGCTGCCTGGAGGGATCCAGACACTCTGGGTTGCAGACTTACTTTCCCAATCTGCATAATGGGCACCATCATCCTTTCTGGCGGAGTGGGTATGAGGATAAAAGGAGAGCTTGGGTGAGAAGGTGCTCAGTGTGGTACCCGGCACGCCAGGACATGGAGAATGATCTGTGTCTGAAGAGGGAAGCCACGGGCCCTGGAACCAATCCAGGAAGCATCCGGCACAGTGGCTGGGAAGCCTGGACGACTTGGAGGAGAGGGAGGTGACGGGCCAGGGTGGGGACAGCACAAGTTCTCAAGGGCTGACTCTCCAGGGAGCTTGGTAAATTTCCTCTGTGCACTGGGTGCTGTGGGTTCCTCCCCACGCGTCCAGCTTTGAGCTAACGAACTTGGAATGTGCCATTCCCCCTCCCTCTCAGGCACGTGCGCACGCTGTTCCTCCGCCTGGAGGACCTTCCTCGCTACTCTGCCCCACTCGCTCTTGCTCAGTTCTCCCTCCTGTGGGAATTACCCTCCCTCCTCCCCCCCAAGCCTGGGCCAGGGGAGGGTGCTTCAGGGGGATTCCCCTCCACTGCTCCAGCCCATCGGGTCCTTATCTCTCTAGGGCACGATACATGGGTCTAGACCTTGGCTGTGAGCTGATCTCCTGGCAAGGACAACACCCACTCATTAGCCATGGGACCCTGGGCAAGTCAATAAGCAGATGAGGAAACTGAGGTTTGATTGAGTTAAAAGGGGTGAACTGTAGTACTTTCTTTACGGAGTTGTTGTGCAGATTTTTTTGTTTAAACATCACTTTTATTTTTTATTTATTTTTTTGAAAAAATATTTATTTATTTGGTTGCGACAGGTCTTAGTTGTGGCTGGTTGGCTCCTTAGCTGTGGCATGCGAACTCTTAGTTGCGGCATGCATGTGGGATCTAGTTCCCCAACCAGGGATGGAACCTGGGCCCCCTGCACTGGGAGCGCAGAGTCTTAAACACTGTTGTGTTTAACAGTGAAGTCCCTGTTGTGCAGGTTAAATGAGGTGGTGTTCATGCTTAGCCCAGCACTCAACGAAATGTTAGCTGCGATGATAATTATTACCTCTTGCAGAAAGGCCCATGTTTTCCCCAAGGACAGGGAATGCCTTTCCATCTCTGTTTTCCTGAAGCTTTGTGCTGTTCCCAGCCTGAGGGAAATCCTGTGTGTAACTGTCAGCCTCTCTTTACAGAGGAGGCCCCAGAGTGGGGCTCAGAGAGCGGAAGTGACTTGCCTAGGGCCACACAGCTCAGTGGCCACAGAGGCCAAGTTGGTGTTCAGGCAGGGATGTGCTCCAGTCCCAGCCAGCTGGCTGCTGTGGCCCACACCAAGCTCCTTGGGGGCCATTGGATGCTCGAAGATCCTAATCTTGAAGTCAGAACCCGGGTAGTCCTCGCATAGAGCTGGTTGCCGTGCTCTTCGGGCAGGACCAAAGTCCATCTCCAGATCCTGCCTGGATGGGGCCATGCCTTGCAGGCCAGGGCTGAGGCTCCCTGTGCTGCAAGGGCAGCAACAGAGCCGGCGAGACTCTGGTCACATTGGCGATCAGAGTCCAAGCCAGGTGTGCCCAGCGGAATAAGAAGCAGGGTTTGAATTTGTCTTTTCAAAAACAAATAGCTTTGTGATTTTTTGTTTTTTGTGTTTTACCATGTATGTGCCCTTTCATAAGTAAAAAAAAAAAAAAAAAAAAAAAAAAAAAAATCAAATAATCAAAAAATAATCAAAGGAAAGCAAGGAAGTGAGACTCTGGCAATTGTTGGATTATTTGCTCACGAAAGGCCCTGGGGTGGGCGTAGGGGTCTCTGAGTGGCGAGTGGTAAGATCCAGAACAGAACTGGCCGACACTCTCAGGCGCATTCGTGGAGGCTCCTCACCCACCCACAGAGATGCTGGAGCCAGGGGTGGAGGGCAGGCCGGCCACACGGCCATTCTCTCCCGCCCCGTCCTTGCTGCAGTCGGCCTTCTCCTCGTCCTCCAGGCGGGCTGCAGCCTGTGTCCACCCAGCTCTGAGATTCCCACAGAAGAGAGAGAGGTGCCTCTCTCCCCTTCTGCCCTGAGTAGCCCGTCCTCCCCTTGAGCCAGCTAATCTCTGGCCAGAGCTGTGAGTCCTCTGATTGGCCAGTGGGCGGGGGGCTGTGATGGGCAAGCCGCACAGTATCACATTGTGATGGCAGAGAGTTGCAGCTCTCCGAGAAAGGGGTGCTGTGATCCTAAGTTGGGTGGGGAGGGAGGGGTGCTGGGTGCATGGGCGCACAGCAGCACAGACAATAGGTGATCCCTGGGACCCTATTTTTTAAAAAAATATTTATTTATTTATTTGGGTTTTAGTTGCGGCATGTGGGATCTAGCGCCCTGACCAGGGATTGAACCGAGGCCCCTGAATTGGGAGCATGGCGTCTTACCCACTGGACCACCAGGGAGTCCCTCTAGGACCCTATTTGACCTGATTGTGTCCTCCCTGGCTTGAATCCTCCAAGGGCTTCCCTTCCTAATATCTCATCTCTGCTCTGCGTATTGGCACCCCCATGCTCTGGCCCCTGCCCTTTCTCCTTACTTTCTGCTCTCTAGCCACTTGGTGGAATATACCCCCCATCTGCCCATTTCCTACTTCATGGCTTTTGCAAATGCTGTTTCCTCTGCTTGAATTCTTTTTCCCTACTCTTCGTCTATGGAACTCCTATGCATCCTTCAGGTCTCAGCCTAAATGTCCCTTTCTCAGAAACACTGTCTAACAGCACGTGCCCTCACACACGGTATGCTGGGAAATATTAAACAATCAACTGAATCTCTGGAGGGAACAAAGGACCCTGATTCACAAGTTGGCATTTGCCAATTTTTATAGCTATTTCCATCATGGCCAATTTCAAACTACCAACATGCATCGCTGCCCACGGAGTTGGGGAGAGAGCGGTATATTTGGGCGCTTGCCAGCGGCAGGCATAGGCTGGTTGCCCACACCACAGTCTACCCCCGTCTCTGCCGCCCAGCTATTCCTCCCCTATCCTTCCGTGGGGTGCTGTGCACTGTTACCTTGTGACCTTTGCTCCCATCTGTAATTCTACATTGATTTGTGGGGTGATAGCTTTGTCTGACTCTCCCACTCAACTCTGAGCTTCCCAAGGGCAGGGCCGGGCCCACCTCCACCAGTGCCCTTCCCAGCGAGGCTGAGTGAGGCAGGAGGCACCTACCAAAGCTTGAGCATCTCTAGTCCAACCTGCCACGACCGTCGCAGAGTTTCCCTCCCTCCAGAGGTGCCAGGGACCTGGCAGCCACAGCTCAGAGACATCCCATTGGTTTTTTTTCCCCCTAATGTCTATCTATCTATCTATCTATCTATCTATCTATCTATCTATCTATCTATTTATTTGGCTGTGCTGGGTCTTAGTTGGCACACAGGATCTTTAGTTGCTGCACACTGGATCTTTTTAGTTGTGGATACGTTGGATCTTTAGTTGCAGCACGCGGGATCTTTAGTTGTGGCATGCGAACTCTTAGTTGCGGCATGTGGGATCTAGTTCCCTGACCAGGGATTGAATGTCGGCCCCCTGCATTGGGAGCGCAGAGTCCCAGGCACTGGACCACCAGGAAAGTCCTGAGACATCCCGTTTTAATTGGCATTTCTGAGCTGATTAGTGAGGCTGAGTGTTTCTTCCATGATTTCACTGTCTTTCTCCTTATGTGAATTTTCGACTCATGTCCTTTTTCTATCAGAGGAGTCCTTTTCCTGGATCTGTAGGAGTCTTTTATACATGACTTGTAGTGGTCCTGCTTTTGCCACATGTAACAAGAATCTTTCCATGTCTGTCCTTTGTCTTTTCACTTGGAACATTTTTTTTTTGCTGTTTTTTTTTTGAGGTGGGGTGCGCATTGCACATCACGTGGAAACTTAGTTCCCTGACCAGGGATTGAACCTGCACCCCTGCATTGGAAGCGTGGAGGCTTAACCACTGGACCGCCAGGGAAGTCCTGGAACAGTTTTGTCATTCGTTTCGTTTCTCCCCCGTTTTTTTTGGCCTTACAGACATTTGCATTTTTTTTTTGTGCAGGGCAGGACCCTGGGAAGTTAGGCCCCTTGCCCAAGGTCACCCAGCCTGGTTAGGGTTAGGACAGGGCTCTAACTTGGTGACTCTGGCCTGCGCCTCTGTCCCACCCTCTTCTCCACCCAGGACCTGAAGAGAGCCTGTCCCCCCTCGTGTCCTCCCTGGCACGTGACCCACAGGCAGTCGCCAGCTCACGAGGCCCCTTCCTCTCATTCTTTCCGGCCTCCGTACTGATGAGTGTGCTGTGCCTTCCACCTGGCCTGCTTCTAATCCACATTCTTTAATTCAGACCAGCTTTTATGAGGTGTGATTTACATGCCATAAAATGCACTAATTTTAAAGGCACAGTCCAGTGATTTTTTAGTGAAGTTACACCATCTAGTTTTAGAGCCTTCCCCTCACCCCAGAGGTCCCTAGGACCACCTGCAGTCACTCGGCAGCCCACCCTGTATCCTTAGAGCCACTCCTCATCCCTCGAGTTTCGGCTCGAGTGTCACGGGACTCGGTGTGTGCGTCCTCTCTAAGCACGTCCTAGTCGGGACACACCACTGTGCCCCGCACGTGTGCCTCCCACCCCCGCTCAGCCTGCGGGCCCCTCCCGCCTCTGGGGCCTGGGCCTGGCTCGGCCCAGACCTTCGGCAAATATTTGTCCAGGAATCAAGAGGAGGTTCGGCGGGAGGTGGGTGAGTGACTCCTGAAGGCACTTTGGGCCGCTTCCTGGTCCCCCAGAGCACCTCCCACACTGACCAGCCAGGCTTAGGCTTGCCTTTTGGCTCCGAAACCGGAAGGGAGGTGGGCGAGATGGGGCAGGGCAAGGCGGCTTAGGAAGCACTGGGGCCAGAGCTGCCGGGGAGCCGCTTAGGAAGGAGGGGATGAAGAGGGCTTGGGTGCCTTTGCTGTAGAAGCTGTCAGAGGACAGTTGCTCAGCCGCTGGGGGCAGAGGGAAGGTGCTCCGCACGGGGTGGCTTGTGGCGGGACAGGGTCAGACAGGCGCTGGAGGCAGGTGGGCAGCAGTGAGCTGACCGACACGATGGGATGTTCAGGCTGGGGCGCACTTGGTGGTGAAAGGCGGTGACAAGGCCCCCCTGGAGCCAGTGGGATTGTCCTGCGATGGCACTTGACCTCCCTGGGGAAGCGGTCAGGTTATCTAGCCCTAGATGGTGCCCGGCCCGGGTGCGTGGCGGATGCAGAGTGGGGAGAAGCCCCGTGTGCTCCTGGGAGCCCTGGAGGAGGCCGGAGAGAAGGGACCTCATCGCGGCCGGTTGGCTGGGGCTGCGTGGGGGGCCTTAGGACCGCCCTTGCTCCCTGCGGAGGGCGAGGGCCTGGCAGCCCCCCCGCCTGGCTGCCTGTTTCTGCCGTTTCCTCCCCACCACGCCGGGCACGGCAGGATTTGTCGGGGAAGCTTCTGGGAATAGCCAGGTGTCCACGGGTAGACGGTTCTGTGGGATCGTGTAGGGCGCAGGGGTGAGGCTGCCTTCCCTCCGGCAGGCTCCTCCTCTGCTGAACCCTCTGGGTCCTTATGAACAGGTCCGCCACGTGTGTAAATATATGTAATGCATGGAAGTGTTCACCCTGCTGGAGCCAAGCTCCCCAACACCTCAGGGCCTGCGGCCTCCTCTCTGCTGTCCACTCGAGGCCCATGTGCCCTGGGGAAGACCCCATCTCCAGGTCCTCACAGCCCAGGGTGGTCAGAGTGGGTGCCTTAGGGATGGAGAGTGAGGAAGCTGGCCCAGAGAGGGACAGGGGCTGGCCCAAGGGCACGCAGCAGTTGGACTGAGCCAGGCTGCAGTGAGGCTCTCTCGAACTGGGACCCAGGATTTTCTCTGGGCGCTCTGCCCTGACGACGTAGCCCAGCTCCAGGAAGCAGCTTCTCTCGAGGCTGAGGAATCCCTGCGGACTCTGGTGGAGGCAGTGGAAAATTAGGTCGTTTCACCACGTGGTGGAAGCTCTGCGTGCTCATCTCTAAGACGGGGGGACGGTCCCCTCCCGGCAGGGTGGTGAGGGCTGCGTGAGTAAGTGTGTGCCAGGCACCGGGCACGTTTCAGCTGCTGAGCACCACGTCCACACCTGGGCTCCGGCCGCATCCAGCGGGCCTGAAGTCGGGGGGTCCTGAGGTCAAGTCTTGGCTCTGTCGGCCTTGCCCTCACTTGTCAGACCCTTCCCTGGGCCTCTGCCCCTCCTTTCTGTGTCATGCCTGGACAGTGTGACTTCTAGCAATGGTTGTTTTCGTGGGCAGCTGCCTTGGGCCCCGCCCAGGCTGCTGCTGGAAGGCCACTTGCATGGGTCTGTTTGTCTCTGGTTCCATGTGGCTGTCCGTGTGGGCTCCAGGCCGCCCCACTGGAGCAGAGAGCCCTTGAGGCGTGAGCGTCCTAACCCAGCTTCTCTGGTGCTCTGTGCTGGAGGCCTGAGCGAGCAGGGTTCCCCCCGACATCAGCTGAGATCCCCCAGGGGGGCAGAGCCTGGTCAGGCTGGGCCAGGCTTGGGTGTCCAGCCAGGCCCGGAGGACTCCTCATGGGGCTGCCAGGGCACTCTCGCCCTCCTCCTGGGCATCCCACCTCTCCTGGGGCCCAGAGAAGATGGAGCCAGCAGCTTTCCCCTCCCCAGCCTCATCCCTGAGCCCCAGAAGAGGCGCCCCTCTGTCAGGCCAGCACCCCCTGGCCTTCTCCGTGACCCCCGCCCCGCATCTCTGTCCTCTCCTTCTGCCATCTGCTGGCCCCAATCTCTCCCATCTCACCCCCCGAGCCAGCCCTCCCTCCCCAGGCCTGCGCTTGGCCTCACCTTCTCACCTCGCCTCCTGCTGACACGGTTCTTGCTGGGGCCCCCAGGGCCCTGCTGAGTCCAGCAGGTGCCTGTCCTGCCTTCCTTCCCGTGACCCTCCTTGACCCCCGGCAGCTGGGCACCCCCAAGCCCACGGCTCCATTTATCCCAAACCCGACTGCACCCAGTGACCTCATTAGGCCTGCCTGGCTGGAGGGCCCCAGAGCATCTTCTCAGGGAGGCCCCTAGGCCTCCCACCTCCCCAGGGACCCAGAAGCCCTGGAATTGAAAAGGTTCGATGTTTGCTGTTTTGCTTGAGGGAAGATGGAGTCTTCGTCCAGCAGGTGGTAGATGAGCTAGTGAACCAGCCTGACCCTGCTCACTAGCGCGGCTCGGGTGGGTCCGGAGGGGCCCCACTCCTTAGATGGCGCCTTCCTGGGGTCTCCGCTGAAGGCCGGGGGTGTTCAGCGAGGTCTCTGAGCCGTGCCACCCCTGGAATCCGCTGGGCTCCTAGCCCCCTGGCCACTGTCTCTGAGCCCCCATTTTTGACTTGCTTGGCTTGCTGGGGCTCCTCCTCCCCGCATTGTGGTCTGGACAGGGCCTCCGGGCAGGGTGGAGGTGATCTGGAGCTTATGTGCTTGGCCCCTTCTCTGGATCTGCCTGAGCTGCCCAGCGTCCAGCTTGTGCCTTGGCCGCCTTTTTCCGTTGCTTCCAGCAGGATGGCTGGGCCCAGTGACTATCGTGGCCAGGGAGCATGGGGCCTTTTCTCATAGGTTAAAGCAAGCCTGGGGCCAGATCACCTCCAAGATCAGCCCACAGCCCCAAAGGTCAGAAATGGGATGTTTTTTACTCTCAGATCAGAAAACTGTATTTAATAACAACAGTAGTAACAGCTCCCAGGGCTCAGAGCTGTCATCCCAGCCTCACCACAGCCTGGATGGGCAGGTCGGGGTGTCACCCCCATTTCCAAGATGTGGAGACCTAGGCTGGGGCAGTGCTGTGGCCTGCCCAGTCGGCCAGGGTGAGGGGCTGGGGACCAGGCACCCCAGGCTGTGTTGAGGCCGCACCCGAGCTGAGGGCAGCTGAGTCCCTGGGAAACTGTCAGGAAAGGAGGAAGTGGCGCCAGGCAGGGAAGGGACACCCAAGGATGTTCTCCTTTGCTTCCACTCATGCACGACTTACTGGCCTTGTATGACAGACGGGGCACCAGAGGCCCACCATCCAAGGTCACAGCTGCTGGGCTCTGTCACTGCCCTCGCCTCTGAGGGGTACGGGAGTGGCCTGTTTGCTGGCCTGGATCCCTGAGCTGGGGTGCTTGTCCCTGCTGGCTTGCCAGTCTGTGCTCACCTGGTGCAGGTGTGGCCTGCCCCAGGCCTGGCCTCCTTCCAAGGGGAAGCTGGAGAGACCCGCTCTGTGGAGGCTGGTGGCCTCTGGCTGCCTGGCTGAGCTCCCAGGTATGCCTGGGCAGGTGAGGGCCCGGCCCCTGGTTGCCCAAGGGGCGAGGCTGGTGTCCAGAGGCCACCTCTGGTGGGCAGGAGGCTGGTGGAGCCCTGTGGCCTGTGGTCCCAACCTGACATTCAGGTATGCAAATGTTCGGGAACTTTGCATGTGATTTCCTGGGCACTGGGCGAGAACATTCCTGAAGCCTGGGTTGCAGGCAGATCCTTCTTGCCCTGGCCGTCGTGAAGACACTTCTATCCTCCCCTGCTCCACCTCACTGTGGCTGCTGGATTCCCGCCCCCTCGGGCCTCTCAGCCCCCCAGTGGAAGCACGCATCTTCCTGGGCACCACTGAGGCCCACCTTCTGAAGTGTGCCCGCTCACTCTGACCCCGTTTGGCGGCAGGAACAAGCTGGGATGAGGCCTGCTCCCTGCCCCCCTCCCGAGTGGGGCCCACCCCCCAGGTCGGGGTCCTTTTGTCTCCTTTGCCCCGCCTGGCGGGGTGATGCTGGGCGAGCGCCATGCTGGCTGGTCCACCTCGGCCAAGGCTGGCGGGCAGTGGGGCCCTTGAGGGGCAGGGTCGAGTGTGAGTCGCCGCTGCGCCCAGCGCCCGGCCAGTGCAGGGATGGGGCAGTGAGGTCAGCCGGGCTGTCGGAGCCCCGGGGTTTCCTCATCCCCCGTCCAGTTGCCGTGCGTTTCCTAGAGCTGCAGAGACACGTTACCACAAACAACGCGCTTGTTATCTTACGGTTCTGGAGGTCAGAAGTCTGAGCCGGGTCCCACTGGGTGAAGTTTCTTCTGGAGGCTCCAGGGGGGAATCTGTTTCCCGGCCTTTCCAGCTTCTGGAGCCGCCTGCGCCCCTCGGCTCGTGGCCCCTCGATCTTCACAGCGAGCGAGGCCGGTGGAGACCTTGCACATCCCCGGACCGCCTCTCCTGCTCGCTTTCCCACTGTCCTGAGCCTGGGATGACGCTGTGTGGCCGGGGTACTCCAGGCTCTCCTTGCTGTTGTGAGGTCAGCAGACCAGCACCCTGGGTGCAGCCTGACTTCCAGGGTCCCTCAGAAGCTGACCGATTCACAGTGAGGGGAGTAGGACCTGCACATGTTTGGGGGGGCCCCTGTTCTGCCCACCCCAGTTGCCAGCCTCTCCCTCCACCTTGGGAGCTGGTTCCAGGCGGCAGGGCCTTGGCACCCCCTTCCCTGCATCTTCCTCCACCTGCCTGGGGCAGCGAGTACCCTTCGGGGCCTCTGGCCTTTCTGGGACAGCCAAGTCGCCTCCCACACGCAACGCAGGGACAACCCACTCGGCCGCCGTTGGGCCACGTGGGCAGGCCCGGGAGGAGAGCACTTCGCGGCCTGATCCCGCCACCGCCGTCCCCAGCGTACCCGTCTTCGCGGCCTAATCCCACCACCGCTGTCCCCAGCGTACCCGTCCTCGGGCAGCATCCTGGCCGCCGGCCTTCACGGTGCGCTTTGTTGGGTGGTCGTCGTAAAGCGCAGATTCATCTGGGTGCCTGCTCCCGGCCAGTCAGCCTGAGCTTTCCGTGCCTTATCTATTCATCCTCCCAGTGACCTGTTTATGGTTCAGAAACGAGCCTTGGAGCTGACGTAACCTGCTCGGAGCTGGGATTTTTTTTTTTTTAAACTTTAAAAAAAAAATTGTGGTAAAGGATAACATAGAATTTGCCATTTTAACCGTGTGTGAAGCATGTAATTTGGGGGCATTCATTACTTTCACAGTGTGGTGTAGCCATCACTCCTATTTCCAAAACTTTTTCATGACTCCAAACAGAAATTCTACACCCATTACCAGTCACTGCCCATCCCCCTGCCCTGCCCCCCCAGCCCTGGAAACCTCTACTTTCTGGTTCTGTGAACTTGCCTGTTCTACATATTTCACGTAAGTGGAATCGTACGGTATGTGGCCTTTCCTGACTGGCTTCTTTCACTCGGCATCATGTCTTCAAGGTTCATCCATGTTGTATGCAGCCCGTGGTAGTCCTTCATGCCTTTTTTTTGGGACGGGGGAGGTGCTGCTAGTTTATTTGGGAGTCAGTTCCCGGGAGCAGGATTAAGGGAGCTGGCATTGTGAAACAGAGAAGCAGGAAATTCAATATAAGGACTTTTTAAATTGAGGTATAATTGACCTATAACGTTATATTAGCTTCAGGTGCACAACAATGATTTTTAAAAAAATTTTTTATTGAAATATAGTTGATTTACAATGTTGTGTTAGTTTCAGGTGTACAGCAAAGTGATTCAGTTATACATACATACATATATATAAATATATATATATATATATAATTTTTCTGCATTCTCTTCCATTATAGGTTCTTACAAGATATTGAGTAGAGTTCCATAGGTCCTTGTTGGTTATCTATTTTATGTATAGTAGTGTGTACATATATTTTTAAAAATATTTATTTACTTATTTGGCTGTGCCAGGTCTTAATTGCAGCGTGCGGGATCTTTAGTAGCGAGATGCGGGCTCTCAGTTGTAGCGTGCGGGATCTAGTTCCCTGACCAGGGATCGAACCTGGGCCCCCTGCACTGGGAGCATGGAGTCCTTTTTTTTTAAACTTTTTTTTTTTTTAAATTTTATTTATTTATTTATTTTATTTATTTATGGCTGTGTTGGGTCTTCGTTTCTGTGCGAGGGCTTTCTCTAGTTGTGGTAAGCGGGGGCCACTCTTCATCGCGGTGCGCGGGCCTCTCACTATCGCGGCCTCTCTTGTTGCAGGGCACAGGCTCCAGATGCGCAGGCTCAGTAATTGTGGCTCACGGGCCTAGCTGCTCCGCGGCATGTGGGATCTTCCCAGACCAGGGCTCGAACCCGTGTCCCCTGCATTAGCAGGCAGACTCTCAACCACTGCACCACCAGGGAAGCCCAAGGGAGCATGGAGTCTTAACCACTGGACCACCAGGGAAGTCCCAGTAGTGTGTATATTTTAATCCCAAACTCCTAATTTATCCCTCCCCCACCAACATAGTGATATGATATGGTATACTGCGAAATGATCCCAACAAGTCACCATACATAGTTACAATTTTTTTTTTTATTGATGAGTTCTTGGATGAGAAGTTCTTTTTTTTTTTAATAGACCTTTATTGGAGTATAATTGCTTCACAATACTGTGTTAGTTTCTCTTGCACAACAAACTGAATCAGCCATATGCATACACATGTCCCCATGTCCCCTCCCTCTTGAGCCTCCCTCCCATCCTCCGTATCCCACCCCTCTAGGTCATCGCGAAGCACCGAGCCGATCTCCCTGTGCTATGCGGCTGCTTCCCACTAGCTAACTATTTTACATACCGTAGTGTATATATGTCGATGCTACTCTCACTTCACCCCAGCTTCCCCCTCCCACCCCAAGTCCTCAAGTCCATTCTCTATGTCTCCCTCTTTATTTGGATGAGAAGTTCTTGATGAGAACTTTCAAGATCTACTTTCTTAACAACTTTAAAATATGCAACACAGTATTAATAACTACAGTCACCATTCTAGACATTACATCCCCATGTCCTACTTATTTTGTAACTGGAAGTTTCATTCCTTCCTAAGGCTGAATAATATTCCATTGCGTAGAGAGACCATATTTTGTTTAACTACTCATCAGTTAACAGACACTTGGGTTGTTTCCACCTTCTGGCTATTGTGAATAGTTCTGTGAACATGGGTATGCAAGTTTCTGTTTGTGTCCCTGATTTAAATTCTCTGGGGTATATATTTAGCAGTGGAATTGCTGGGTCTTATGGTAATTCCATGTTTAACTTTTTGAGGAACCACCCAATTGTTTTCCACAGTGGCTGCACCATTTTCCATTCCTACTAGCAACATACAAACAAGGGCCCCCATTTCTCTGCAGCCTCGTCAGCACTTGCTATTTTCCGTTTTTTGAGTTTAGTCGTCCTAGCGGCTCTGAGGTGGGATCTCACTGTGGGGCTGACTGCACCCCTGGTGACTGATGGTGCTGAGCATCTTTTCATGTGCTTAGAGAAACAGATGCACATCTTTGGAGAAATATCTATTCAAGTCCTTTGCTCATTTTTTATTGGGTTGTTTGTCTTTTTGTTTTTGGGTTGTAGGAGATCTTTATATATTCTTGTTACTAAACCCTTATCCAGAGCTGGAATTTGAACACTTTCTGAACGCTGCTCCCTTCCAACCTCCCTGGAGATGCTGTGGCCCCCTGGGCCCCTGTTAAGCAGGGCTGAGGTTTATTGCCAGGCCTGGGCTTGCCTGCTCTTTCCCAAGTTCTGCTTTGATACTTGTGCTGTGACCACCATCCTCCGGGACCTGATTAGGTGGTATCCTTAGCAGCTTTGGGGAGAGCTCCCGGGATCAAAAGGCCCAGGCAGTTTTGCCGAGCTTGGAAGCCTGGGGGTGGCCCCAGCAGTAGGGGCCAGCAGTAGGGGGAAGGAGGCTGGAATGGGAGCGGGGGGTAGGGGTGTGAGGTTCGGCCACCCCCCCGCCCCCCCGCCCCAGCAGGCTGTCTTGAGGGCTGTATAGCACCACTGCTCACTTGGTCGGAGCCAAAACCACCGTAGCCACCAGATGAGGTGAAGGCTTGGTGGGAGTGCTGGTGTGTAGATAGCAGGGGTGTCAGTGCTGCCTGGGGGATTCTGTGGGCTTCCTGGGCAGAGGTTCTAGGATGTGGGAACCCCGACCCCCCGCCGCCCCCGGCATCTCCAGCAGATGCGGGCTGTCCCACCGTCAGGCTCCAGGACCGGTGTGTGGAACACATACCCCGTGAGGCACATCCTGCCCACACTGTGTCACACTGGGACACAGAGGCCCAGAGAGGGTGGGAATGTACCATGGCCACACAGCAAGATCAAGACTGACCTCGAGATGGGCTTGTGGCACCACCATAGCTTGGGCAGGAAGACTCTGAGCCTGAGTCTCCCTCTGGGACAGAAGTCCTTGCCCTTGTTGTGTTTCTCCTTGCATACCCCCAGGGACAGGCAGCTCACCACCTATGAAGCAGCCTGTTCCGTTGCTGGGTGGCTCTGACAGAAAGTTCTCTGGGCTGGGAGAAAGAAGGAGCTGTTACACGCTTCCCATTCTGAGCACAAAAGGGCAGCGACTTCCTGGGTCACTAGGAGGGAAGCGTAGGCCAGGATTCGACCTTGGCCTGGCCGATTCCATTTGGGGCCCAGCCTCTGCTGCAGCCCTGGACACCCTCTTCACAGGCCAGCCTGAGGCCGCCCAGCTGCTGGATGGGTGTAGGAGGGGCGGACACTGAAGGCACTGGAGACGGGTACTGACTGTCCTAAGGGTGCCTGGGACGAGCCCCGCCCTCGCCGGCCTCGATCCCCATCCGTGTGTCAGGACGCTGGCTCCACCTGAGGGCCTGTCTCCTCTGCCGGGGAACCAAGGGACACAGCAGACCTGGAGTGGGAGGGTGACTGTCCCCTTGAGCACGTGATGCCCCCCGGCCCTGTCCCTCCGTGCCCCTGGATACAGCACCAGCTGCGTCACCAGCCTTATGCCTGCCAGCCCCCTCCCACCAAGCAGAGGTTTCTAGAAGGCACTGCTCTCTTGCCCCAAAGGCACCCACCCCATCCTGTTCTCTTCCGGCTGCTCCTCCTCGGCTGGGAAGGCCCTCCCTGCTTGGGCAACTCCCACTGCCATTGTTTTTTCCTTTTCTGTAAAACAGAATACAGAAAAGTACAAAAGATACTATAACAAACACCCACCACCCAAAATAAGCGTATTCAACATTTTATCATATTTCCTTCAGATCTTGTTTGTTTTACGAACTGAAACACTGAGACAAAGCCAGAGCCCTCCACATTCCCCTCCCCCAGCCGCCCTGCCCCCTCCCAGGGGCCCCGAAGAGTCTGCTTGTGGCTCTCCGGCTCCGTGGAAGCCCGCAACCAAGCAACGGTACACAGCACCGCGTGCACTGAACCTGCGGCTCTCGGCAGCTGTTTTGATTTCGGGAATTATGTTTCTGTGGCCCATGCTGACGCCTGCTCTTTATTTAGGCTGGTGACAAAGACCCCCCACCCTGGGAAGTCTCCCCAGAGCCCCCTGGGTGGTGGGGGGAGACGGGTCTGCCTGCCTGCCTCCCTCGGCACGAGCACAGGCGAGGCTGCTTCTAGGCCCAAAGCCACAGGGCTAGATCTTAGAGCGACTCTCCGAGTCACTGCCTGGGGGCTTAATGGATGGTGGAGGGAAAGAGAGGGAGGGAAGATGGCAGGAAAAATTTAAGAAGGAGAGGAGGGAGGAGGGGAAGCATGTATTTGGGACCCACACGGCCAGTGCCCCCCTCACCTTCTCTCCTGGTCCTCCCTGCAGCCAAGTACCCGGCCATCAAGGCCCTGATGCGGCCGGACCCTCATCTCAAGTGGATGGTGCTGGGGATGGTGCTGGCGCAGCTGTTGGCCTGCTGGCTGGTGCGGGGGCTGGCGTGGCGCTGGCTGCTCTTCTGGGCCTACGCCTTCGGGGGCTGCGTGAACCACTCGCTGACGCTGGCCATCCATGACATCTCGCACAACACCGCCTTCGGCACTGGCCACCCTGCCCACAACCGCTGGTTCGCCATCTTCGCCAACCTGCCCTTGGGTGTGCCCTACGCGTCCTCCTTCAAGAAGTACCACGTGGATCACCACCGCTACCTGGGTGGCGACGGGCTGGACGTGGACGTGCCCACGCGCCTTGAGGGCTGGCTCTTCTGCACGCCGGCCCGCAAGCTGCTCTGGCTGGCGCTGCAGCCCTTCTTCTACTCGCTGCGGCCGCTCTGCGTGCACCCCAAGGCCATGACCCGCATGGAGGTGTTCAACGCCCTGGCGCAGCTGGCGGCCAACGCCACCATCTTCACCCTCTGGGGGCTCAAGCCCATGGTCTACCTGCTGGCCAGCTCCCTACTGGGCTTGGGCCTGCACCCCATCTCGGGCCACTTTGTTGCTGAGCACTACATGTTCCTCAAGGGCCACGAGACCTACTCCTACTATGGGCCCCTCAACTGGATCACCTTCAACGTGGGCTACCACATGGAGCATCATGACTTCCCCAGCATCCCGAGCTGCAACCTGCCCCTGGTATGTGGCCATGGTCGCAGAGGCTGCGATGGGCACCTTAGCGGGAGGTGGGGGAACGTGGGGAGGGCTTTGGGCCACACTCTGGCCTTTCTCTCGTGCTGATCATGGGATGGCTACATGCTCACTTGGGGTCCCCAGGGCAGAAGGAAAGGCCACCTGGCACACGGAGTGCCTGGCTGGAGAATAAGAAGGTGAATTCGGGGGGGGGGCGGGGCAGGGGCTCAAGGGGCATTTTACAGTTCAGGCCTCTTGGTTTAATGAAAACCCATTTGAGCACAGCTATGATATTCACTGGCTGGCTGTGTGTCCTGGGGCAAGCCGCTTGCCCTCTCTGTGCCTCAGCTTTCTCTTCTGTAAATGGTGCAGCAGTAACAATACTGCGAGTGAAGCACCTCCCCTTCCTGACCCTGTCCCTCCGCATTTCTTGTCACTGCCCTGTGACCCTCCAGGGGCCCCCTCATGGCACAGAGAGGACAGGGTGGGCCTTGCCCTTTGTGACCCAAGGGGCTTGGCCCGAGCTGCCTCAGAGTGGAAGCCTCTGGGCTGGTGCCTCTGTCTTGGGAGACCTGGGTTGGAGAATTTCTAAAGAAGAAAGAGGGAGGGAGAGGAGGGGGAGGAGGAAGAGGGAGGGGGAGGGGGAAGAGGGAGGGAGAGGAGGGGGAGGGGGAAGAGGGAGGGGGAGGGGGAAGAGGGAGGGAGAGGAGGGGGAGGGGGAAGAGGGAGGGAGAGGAGGGGGAGGGGGAAGAGGGAGGGAGAGGAGGGGGAGGGGGAAGAGGGAGGGAGAGGAGGGGGAGGGGGAAGAGGGAGGGAGAGGAGGGGGAGGAGGAAGAGGGAGGGGGAGGGGGAAGAGGGAGGGAGAGGAGGGGGAGGGGGAAGAGGGAGGGAGAGGAGGGGGGAGGAGGGAGGGAGAGGAAGGGGAGGGGGAGGAGGAGGGGGAGGAGTAGTTGTTGTTATTCCGGTCTGGCACTGCTTGGTTAGAGCAGAAGTGACTGCGCACAGCGGGGTTGGAGATTGTGGTGGTGGGAAAGGTGTCTGAGTGTGCGAGACTGTGTGTGCATGTCTGTGTGTGCCTACATTCCTGCACGTGATTAGGTGTGCCTGTCCATATGTGCATGTCTGTGAGTGCATGCTCACCCACTCGTGTGCTGGAGTGCAAGTGAGCACTGGTCTGGGTGTGCAGGTGTTTGTGCCGTGGCCCACGTGACTCTGGAGTCTGACAGCCTCTGTGTCCACCCTGGCTGTGCAGGGCGCCCCCCTGCCCCCGGCCCCCAATGGTACTGAGGTCCTGCTCTGTGCTGGGCACCATCTCACCGAAGCCTCACCACAAGCCTACGTGGCATTTCAAGCCCATCATGCACGTTTCATGGACGCGAAGGGAGAGGCTCAGGGAGCTGGGGTCCCTGCCTCAGGAAGCAGCAGAGCCAGAATCTTGACCAGGACACTCACAGAAGCAGCTGCTGTCAGCTGTGAGCCTTTCCTTCTCCCAAGCAAAGTCAAAGGCTCCCTGTTCCTGCCGTGCGTGTCACCTCATCCCCCTTAGGCCCCCCTTTTCAGTTATAAAGCAGGCCCTGTGCACCTGGTGCGTCCTCTGTTGGGGGAGGGGGAGGCCTCCCCTGCAGTTGGTGTGGATGTAGGTGCTGAGGCTGGAGCACTTCTTGGAGGAGGCGGGCTGAGGGCGTCAGGTGCAGAGAGGGGCAGGGAGCTGGAGGGGGAAATGACACGCCCTGAGGCTGGCAGGAGGGCGACGGGGTGGGAGCCAAGGTCAGAGGGGTTTGCAGGTCCGAGAGGGCACCGAACGCCGGGCTGAGGCGCGTGACCTCGGTTCAGCAGGACTCGAGCCAGGCTGTGCCGCGGAACTCGGCCACCCCAAGGCTCCTGGATCAGAAACTCGGGGTGTGGGCTCCAGGGAGGGGGGTGTGCATTTTAACTCCTCACCCCCATTTGGGGCAGGGGCCTCAGCGCCTCTTGGTGCCCCCAGCCAATGGCCCCTCCGCCTTCGGGCAGCGGGCTGGCCGGACACGGGTACCCTGGGAGATGACAGGGTTGTGCGTGTGCTCACGTGGTCTGTGTGCTCACGTGTCCGCGCGCACGCGCGCCTGTGGCTGTGCACGTGCCTGTGTGCGGCCTCTGACCCATCCGTGCCCTCTCCGCAGGTGCGGAAGATCGCGCCCGAGTACTACGACCACCTGCCCCAGCACTACTCGTGGGTGAAGGTGCTCTGGGACTTTGTGTCTAAGGACTCCCTGGGGCCCTACGCCAGGGTGAAGCGGGTGTGCAAGCTGGCGGAGGACGGCCTGTGAGCCCGACGGCCGGCGCCCCGAGTGCACGGACCCTGCTGCCCGCGCCTCAGTGCCCGGTGGGAGCAGGGCCTGTGCTCTCTGGTTGCTGCCCGGCCTCGCCCCGCCCACCTGCTGCAGGGCTGGCCATCACCTGTCCCCAGGGCGTGTGGTGCCCAGAACTGGTTTGGCTGCATTTGGTTCCCGCACCCTAGGCTGCTGCTCTTGTCCCCCTGGAGCCCCGAGGCCACGCCTGGAGACAGCGGGCACGGGTGGCAGCCTGGAGAAGCTTGGTCTGCATGTGGACTGGTGACCGCAGGCTGGGCCCTCCCTTTCAGGACGCCACGGGCGAGGACTGGCCCGGCGCTGGGTGCTCTGTGCCCAGGGAGCTGATTTCTCTGGCGTGCCCATGCCCTGAATTAAATCAGCATTTGTTCTCAGGTCCACAGATGGTGCTTCCCAGGAGTGGGCTCGGCTCCTGGCCGGCAGGGCCTGCGGCTGCGCTCCTCGCTCTGGGGCAGCCCTCCCCGGGGACCCTGTCATTGAGTGGCCGGTTTTGGGGGTGTGGGCAGAGATCCACGCGGTCCTTGGGCCACGTCCCCGCTCCCGCCACAACCCCGCCCCCCCCCCGTGCCCACCGAGCTCCTGCTGCACCTCGGGCCCTCACCCCCACTAGCTCAGATGTGGGGCTTGAGGAGAACAGGTACCACAGGCCAGGCAGATGGCGGGTGCACAGGCGGCTGGACCGACGGGTGACTGCCCGTGAGCGAGGGCTCTGACGGAAGCAGGCTGGTGTCCTCGGTGTCTCTGCGAAGCGGGACGCGGCTCGTCCGGACTGTGCTGAGGACTAATGGCCCAACTGAGAGGTGGGGAGGCATCTTTGGTGTCAGCCCCTTGGCCCAGGGGCTGTGTCGGGGTGTGGGTTCTGGTCTCCCAGAGGCAGGCGGGCAGCACGAGGGATGCCTGGGCGAGGCCCTCCCTGCCAGAGGAAGCGGCCGGGCAAAGATGGCCTCCCCTTGGAGCCCTGAGGCTGGGGAGGCTGAGGACCACGGCCCAGGGGCGGGCATGGCGGGGCTGCCTTAGCTGACCCGGGAGAGGGAGGGCTGGGAGGGGAGGAAGGTCTCAGGTGCCTGAGACCGGGCAGCTGCTGAGCAAGGACTTCCTGCTCGGGGCTGGGAGTGGCCTCGCGTGTGCCAGGCACCCCTGTCCCCGGGTGGTCTGACCACTGAGATGGCCCGGGGAAGAGGCCCTTGGGCTGGCTGTGGGAGGGCAGTGCGGCTCTGAGCCTGGGCAGGCGGCCCCTCCTTGTGCACACAGGCTGGCCTGGGCCCAGGGGAGCCCCAGAGAGCCCAGCTGAGCCTCGCGAGCTCTCCGTGTCCGCCAGCGAGCTTATCTGCCGACGGGACGGTCACGGCTGGGCCTCACCCAGAGCCGAAGGTGGGCCCAGGGCAGGGGTCTGGCACAACTCTCTCTCGAGGCAGCTGCCCGGGAAGAGGACAGCACCCCATCACCACCTGCCAGCACTCCCGCCCCGAGGCCCCGAGGCGACAGGATTCCTGGACGGCAGGAGGCGGAAGGAGCCCGGGAGAGCGGCTCATGGAGCTGCGGGTTAAAGCCGCTCACCTCCCTACCGGCAGAACAGCCCCATCCCTGTGTCCCAGGGTCGCTGGGAGCACTCAGTGAGACGGTGTGTCCAGAGCCCGGCCAGAAAACAGTCCCACTGTCACGAGCCAGACTGGGGGCCCTCCTCCCGTGGCCCCCAGAGGACGGCTGGGCCAGCGCCTGGGCATACTGTGTCGTGGTGCCTGTGGGATGGTCACAGGATGCCAACGCTTTTCCACTGGCTGGGGCCTCACTCCTGGCTCAGGGGCAGCAGTCGCCAGGGCGGAGAGCCAAACCCTCTCTGGCTCCAACGGGGACCTTGCGCGGTCTGAGAAGTGCTGGGAAGTGCCTCAGGTGGGCACATGGGCTGCCCCTCCTGCCACGGAGGCGGGGACCTGTGCTCCTCCCTGGGGGCTGCAGGAGACTTGTGGGGCAGGGCGGAGGCCTTCCCTGCCCGCCTTGCTGGGCCCGAGTCACGGGGCGCCCCTCTGCGCGGCGGGGGAGGTTAAGCAGGTGCCTCCTCCTGGCCCCTCTGACGTTCCAGGCGCCACTCAGGGCCCGTCTCCCTGGAGGAGGCCCTGGGGGGCGGCTCCTGGGACCCCCGCCGGCAGTGCCTGAGCTGCCCGGCTCAGTGGCCCGTCCCCCCTTGCGTCTGAGTCAGCCCAGCCTCGCACCCATGGCCGCCACTGCCGTGGGCCCTTCCCCCAAAAGAGGCCTCCCCGGCCGGGAGCCACCAAGAGCGAGTGAGTTGGAGCCGGGGTGTGGACGGTAAGCGTTTATTACCACGTGGACACAGACCGCTTGGTGCGTGGGCAGACCCTAACCACCAGGACGCCGGGAAGGAGCCGCGTGGAAGCGGCCGCGGCTCCCGGTGGCACCTAGAAGAAAACTCGAAACCATCTAACAAGGCGCATGACTGACTCGGGGTATCTTCTCTATAAACCGAAAGGAATGTACACTTAAATAGGCAAATATAAAATACAAAAAAAGGCGATAGGCCTGGTGTTCTGTGTCAGTTTGAATCTAAAAAAATCCAGGAGCTGAACTTTTTTCCTCATTTTAATATTTTATCACAGGTTAAGACTTTTAAACGAAGCACATCCTAGCTTCAGTGCGTGCTCGTGTGTGCTGGAGGCCTGGGGCGCTGGGTTCCTTGCTGTCCCTGCCTTCGGCTGGACCGGGTCCCAGGCGGCGTCGGGGGCCGAGCGACCTACGAGGTGCTGATCCCACTCAGCTCCTGCCTGATGGCTGAGGGACAGGGCGGGAGAGGAGGCTCAGGTGCCGTCCCCCCACCCTGGTCAGGTCCTGCCTGGTGTCTGCCCCGCTCTGTTGTCTCCCGAGAGCCGCCCCACTGGCCCCCAGGCCTCCGGAGGTCGCAAACCACAGGCCAGAGGTCAAGCAGCGCAGCAGGCTCCGGCAGACTCTGGGGTGACAGCAAAGCCCTCTGTGGGTCTCATCTACCGTTTCTCGTGAACTGGCAGTCCCTCGAGGGTGGCACTGCCCCTTCCCCGTCAGAGGATGAGCTGGTAAGGGGCCGGCAGGCAGCCCAGCTCTGGTCGGAGGACCGGCAACCCCCCCACCCCGCCCAGAGTGGCAGCATCAAGTCGGTGACCTTGAGCAGGGCGGAGGGCTCCCATGCCCTGCCTCCCGGGCCTGGGCTCGCCCCGTCTGGAGGGGGCAGGGGCTTCTCCTGCTCCTCTCCCCCTTCTTAGGGTCCTCCCCCAGATTTGAGCCTTTGCCCAGACAGACCCCAGGGGGCCTGGAGCCGAAGGCCAGGAGAGGGAGCTGAGGGCCGGGCCCCGCCCGTCTCCAGCAGCAGGGGAACAAGGGGAGGGTTCCAGGAGCCCCCCATGGCCCACATCTCCCCCGGCCTCTCAGCTGCCCGCCCCAGAGGCTGCGTCCACCGCTGTGGCAGGTGCAGAGACGGGGCCCCCACACCCACTGGCTCCCTCCCTCGAGGCCTGTGCCCTCTGCTCGCTAGCGGGCGGGCTGGCTGGCTGGCTGGCAGCCCTGCTTCGGGCCCCACACCAGCCCTGGCCCTGGGGCCACACAAGCAGCCCTGCAGAGGTGGGAGCGCCCAGCACTAGAGCAGGGTTCATCATTGGCCTCTGTGTCTCCTCTCCGGCTCTGCTCTCTCTCTTCATTCATTAACTCCTTATCTGCCCATCCCAGGCCTGTGGGGGGACTCGGCAAACAGGAACTGAGTGCCCTCTGCTGGGTCAAGGACAGGGTGTGGCCGTCACCCAGCCCTGGGCAGGGGTCCGGCTCTGCTGGCGCCCCACACAGGTCCCCAGCCGCCTCTCCTCTCTCCAGCGTCTGGCGGCCCTCGGCCACCAGCACCCACCAGGTGGGACGGGGAGGGGTGTGGGCTCCAGGCTGTACCTCACTGCTCTGTCGGGTGGAGCCAGCCCTGCCCGAACCTTTCCTTTTCCTCTGGCTCCAGATCTGAGCCAGCCGTTATCAAAGGCTCCGGTGGGGACCGGAAGGACGGATGTGATTCACTGTGACGAGGCCCTGCCTCTGGAGCCACATGCCTGCTCCCCCAGGCCAGGCCAAGCAGGCTGTGAACTAGGTCAGGCCCATAGGTAATTCTGTGGCTTCTTGGAACCCTAAACCTCTGGGAAGGCAGTGGTTACCCTCATAACCCCAAACCCAGTGATCAGAAGTGGCAGAATAAAAAAAAGTAATCTAAGTCCACAGATGCTGAGCTAAGCAACAGATAATTCAGGGCTGCTCTTGGCTTGGGAATGCACTCTCTCTCGGTTCTTTCTCCCCGCCACAGGCTAATCCTGGGAAGGAGCCTGGGGGAGCCGAAGAGGCGGCAGACCAGCAGGGCGTGCCGGTCCTTAGACAAGGCGCTTAATCTTTCTGAGCCTCAGTTTGCTCAGAGACTAGGGAGGGTGGTGTTGGCCGCTGGGAGGAAGACTGACCCCCGCCCCCATGCCGGTACAAGCCCCAGGCCTCCTGGCCCAGGATGGCCTCCCTGGCTGCAGCATCCTGGCCCCCTGCTTGGCCGCCCTGGGCACAGGCAGGCCTCCCTCTTTAAGGACGCTGGGTGTGGCCCCGGCTCAGGGCGATGCCCGGGGGTGCGGGCCCTCTACTCACCGTCGATGATCTCCTCCTTCACTTTGTGGAGCTCGCGGACCACCTCCTCGAGGATCTCCTGGTGGGAGCAGAGCCTCAGAGTGAAGGGACAGACAGCAGAGGAGAAGTGGCCTTGATCGAGGGGCAGGGGCAGCGCCACAGCCCTCACCCCTGCCCACGTCCCCCCGTGTTCTCGGCTCCCTCCCCAAGCCGGGAAAGGGTGTGTGAGTGGGAGATGCGACACCCGCCCACACCTCAGAAATACTCTGGAGGAGCCGGGGTGCCCGGAAGGGGAAGCCCCCGATGTGGGCCGGGAGCGCCCAGAGCCTTTTCCCGGTGAGGACAGGGACGGGGGGACCGACGCTGCGCGTGTCCCCTCCCCCACCGCCGGCTCCCGGACTGCTGGCAGCCGCATGTGGCCCTCTTGGGCGGGCCTGCCTGCCCACGCGCCCCGAGAAGTCCCCAGCCTCTGGCTCCTTCACAGCCTCTCCAGAAAGGACACACTCACCTGTTTCATCCGGTCTAAATCTAAGGCATCCAGGGCCACGTCGTTTACACTTCCCGCCGGCTTCATCCTGGGGAGAGGGCGGCAGGGTGCGGTCAGGTGGGCGTTGGGGCCCCGCAGGCGCACCCCGTGCTGGGAGACTGAGCGGCGCCCTGGCGCCTCCCCGCTGCGGGCCCAGCCCTGCCCTCTCCCATCGTCCTTCAAACGCTTTCTGCTTTTACCTCTGGCCGCTCCTTAGCTACCTGAAAAGGACTCTAATGCCCTGTCTCCACCTCGAGAGGGGCTTGTGGATACTGCGACCATATTTGCCAACCCAAGAGTCAGGACTTGGGGTCTGCTGACTTGACAGCTCTCACACAGAAGCGGCCACGTAAGTGGAGAGCGTCACATGCTGCCTCCCCTGGAAAGGGACCCCGATAAGCTGGTCCTCAGTGTGAGGGTCTACGTTCCTGGCTTGACGGAGGCTTGGGGAAAACCAGTAATGATGGCATTAAATACGAGACAAAATTGCAAAAATCTTAAACACTCATCCTAAAGGCACCCACTTCTGACACAAACATGTATCCCTGGTGTTGGTAACCGGCTCTGGTGTGTAATTACTTCAGGAAACGTCCTTGGATGTGGTTTTGCTCTTCTCAGGCAAAGGTTTCAGTTTTGGGGACTGTCCTCTGATGCTTCTGAACTAAGGTTAGCTGGTTTGAAATTTAATGTCTCTTGCACATGAATCCTCCCTGGAAAATCTTGGCAGGGAATCCCCTGGCGGTCCAGTGGTTAGGGCTTGCTGCTTTCAGAGCGGGGGCCCAGGTTCAATCCCTGGTCGGGGAACTAGGATCCCACCAGTGGAAGAAAGGAGGGGAGGGAAGGACGGAAGGAGGGAGGAGGGGAGGAAGGGAGGAAGGGAGGAAGGAAGGAAGGAAGGAAATCTTGGCAAACGCTCGTCTAACCACCTGGCCTTTCAAAGCAGGACCATGGTGCTGAGGGTACACTTTCTGGATCCACTTTCTGTCCCCACGTGGAGAGAAAGGCAGGTTCAGGGAAATGATATGGCCAGAGCCAGCTGCAGGGATCGTGGACGTGACAGCTGGCGGACAGACATCGACCTGGCTGACTGGCATGACTACCAGGGGTCACTGTACAGATTAGGTCCATCTGGGGAAATCGAGGGCTGGTGTTCTCCACAGTGAAGGAGAACAAGCATGAAAACTAAAGTGCTGGTGCAGCCGCGATGGAGAACAGTGTGGAGGGGTCTCAAAGAATTAAGAACGTAACAACCACATGAGCCAGCAATCCCACCTCTGGGTACACAGCCGAAGGGAATGAAATCACTGTTCCAGGAGACAGCTGCACCCCCACATTCACTGCAGTGTTATTCACAACTGCCATGACATGGGAACAACCCAAGGGTCCGCTGACAGATGAATGGAGACAGAAGATGTCATGTCTGTATCTGTGTGCGTGTGTGAGTGTATGTACACACATGTGTACATATGTACATCACACAGTTATATAATGGAGTATTCTGCCACAAGAAAGAAGGAAACCCTTCCATTTGTGACAACATGGACATTATGCTAAGTGAAATAAGCCAGACAGAGAAAAACAAATGCTGCATGATCTCACTTATATGTAAAATCTAGAAAAGCCAAACTCAGAAACAGAGAGTAGACTCGTGGCTGCCAGGGGCTGCAGGGAGGGGCGCAACTGGTGGAGGTGGTCCAAGGGCACACACTTCCACTAATAAGAGGGGTACCGTCTCGGGGGTGTAACGTACAGCACGGTAATTATAGTTAACGATACTGTATCGTATGCTTGAAAGGAGCAAAGAAAGTAGATCTGAAAGTTCTCACCACACACGTACAAAAAAAGGTGACTGTGTGAGGTTATGGACGCGTTAACTTACCTGACTGTGGTACTCATTTTACAATGCATACATATATCAAATCACAGTGTTGTACACCTTGAACTTACACAACACTAGATGTCAATTATATCTCAATAAAGCTGGATTAAAAAAACCCCACTGAATGCTATGTAAATAAAATTTTAGTGGTCCAGTGCACAAACCTGGGTTAAAAAAGAAAAGAAAAAGAAAGTGCTCCTGCACCCCTCCTGGATGAACTCAATAAGAGACTCAATAAATGTGGTCCTGAGTCTGTAAGTAACTTTGGATGCGGAAAGAGGTCCAGCCTGAGATCCCTGGATCCATCACACCCATCCTGTAGGTTCAAGTCCCTGTTCCAATAGCAATTTTCCGGTCACCTGGACAAACCGCTTCACCTCTCTGGGCCTCGGTCCCCCCATCTGCAGACCTGGACAGTCACCCCGATGGTGACACCGACAGCTCTGTGAGCCCTGTGGCACCCGCCCCATCTGTGAGTCTAGAGAAGCGCTCTGGCTCGGAGCCGGAGAGCCCTCTCACTTGTGGGAATGCCCTAGACAATGCTCTTGCCCTGTGAGGGACGCCTGGCCACTCAGAACTTGGCCGCCCGTCCTTACTCCACGACCAGGAAGCAGCTAGCTCTGCTGGGAGCTGCAGGTCAGCCCCGGCCGCCTCGCCTCCCCGGCTGCTCTGGCTCCCGCCCGGCTCCGGTCCACCTCTCGCTTCACAGCCAGAGCGAGCTGCCCAGAGAGCGACTCCATCGCGGCGCCCTTTGCTCAGAGCTCGGGGACTGGGGCCCACACACAGAATAAAATCCACACTTCTCACCGTGAGGCTCCTTCCTGCTCCTCTAAATGTGCCTCCCTCTGCCCTCCCCACGTCCTACCACTTGCCAGCCACAATGGCCTACTTTCTGTTCTTTGAACTTGCCAGGCTAGTGGCAGGCTCAGGGCCTTAGCACTTACCACTCCTTCAGCCTGGAGGGCCGTCCCCACAATCTCCACGGGGCAGGCTCCCTCTCACCCGGGTCAACTCAAATGCCACCTCCGAGAGGCCCACTCGCTAAAGCACCCCTGTCCCCGGCACCTTCCACCACGCGGCCCTCTATGTCTTCCCCGGAGCACCTCTCAGAACTCAGTTGTCTTATTTACGGGCCTTTCCGACAGGAAAATGAGCTCCTCGCAGGCAGGGACCTGCAGGGTCCAGCTCAGAGCCTGGCCGACAAAGGCCCTCCACAAATCCTGGCTGCCGCCGAGACCCCTCATCCCTGTTCACCCGCATCTGTCACCGCCATTCCTGCTGGGCCGGCTGGAGCTCTCTCTGGTCACCTTGTTTGATTTGGCAAGACCAGGCTCAAACCCCACCTGCTCTGGGATTTGGGCTGTTCCCCTTCGATTTGTGATGGGCACTGAAGACATTTCTTAGTACGGATTCTAGAAGCCTGCAAATTCAGGCCACACTTGGCCCATAGTTACTGTGTGACTGTCTCTCTGATTTTTGGGGCGACAACCCATCCTGTTATCACATCAGCTTTTGGTTTGGGAAATACGGTCAGCGTATCTCCGGGGGAAAGGCAGAGGAAGGAGAAGGGGCGGGGCGCTGGGCCAGCCCCCGGGGTTCTGAGCTGCGGGATGCGGATGCGGCCAGGGCTGCTGAAGGTCTCCCGTGTCCACCTGCTGTCCACACGTGGCCGCCCTATGCGGGAGGGATGAACAGACCCCCCTGCGGCGTGGGGGAGGAGTGGAGGCTCGCAGAGGTCCCCTGGCTGGCCCGGTGTCACAGTTAGCGAGGCCAGAGCTGGGATTCGATCCCGGCTCCACCTCGCTGCCTCTCTGGACGCTCACTCCCCTCCCCTGGCCTCGGGCCCTCTGTCTAGGAGAAGACAGGAAGCAGCTGGCCTGCCCTGTCCCTGACGAAGCACAGGCCACCCTTTCCCAGAGCCGACTGTTAGATGACAGGACACGGGTGGGATCCGGGGTGTTAGTCATGGGCAAGGGACAAAGGAGGCCCCGGAGGCGGGGCTGTTCGGTACCTAGAGTGAGGCTGCGACTGAAGGGGGCTCTTAGCTTCGGGGCTCTTGGCCACAGACGGGGTTCTGCACGGTGGAACGGAATGCAACAGAGAGGTGAGTTGGTGCCGTCGCCCGCCTGGGCCCACTGACCCGGGCGCAGCGCCGGCCTTCCCGGGGCAGCTCACCTGGACAGCAAGGAGGACACGGGCTTCTCCGCCGAGCTGCTCCGCTCCCAGGGCTTCCGGCCGGCCTCTGTCGGTTCACGTCACGGATGAAGCGCCTCAGAGCTGGGCGGGCGCTCAGTGGCCCCCATCCCGCAGCGTCCCGGGCAGGAGGCCCCACCCGTGCTCCCCCGTCACAGCTGAGACCTGGCTCCTTACTCCAGTCCCCTTTGGCCCAGGCGGCCCTGGCAGGGTGTAGACGGCCCTGCTGTCACCCGGCGTCTCCCCCCCTCAGGACATGAGCCTCTGTTCCCTCGACTCGGTTGACCTTGACTTGTGGCCTGGTTTCGAGTCCTCTCACCATGACTGGATCTCTCCTTGGAATGTGAGCCAACTGGTCAGGGAACCTCTTAACTACGACTTCTAGAGGCGACCTGTGACTCCAGCAGTGGGCCGAGCAGGGCACAGGAGGCCCCCCACCAGGACACTCTCAGGGCAGCCCGGGGTCCATGTTCACTTTCAGGGGCCAGGCCCACGACCCACGTGCACCCCCTGTCCCCTGACTCCTTGGTTTCCCCCCGACACTGCAGCTGGTTCTTTCCCAACCTGGGCTTGAAAGTTGATTTGTCTTTCCTTTTTCTTTTTTAAGTGGTGTTAAACTACATTTCACTTTACTTCAAGAGATTTGTTGAGCTGGACAGAATTCACTGACTTTGCAGGATGAGCAGAGAGGCAGAAGGAAAAACCCCTGGGGCAGCAGGGGGCCAACCACTCTGAGCTGAGCCTGGAGACCGTGCAGGCCGACGGACCCACACTGGGCCTGCGGGGCAGGTACGAGAGCTGGGACCATGTCCAGGGTCCAGGGTCCAGGCATGCGGCCTGGAGGAAACCACTTAGACACACTGAGCCTCAACCTCCTAGACTGGGAAACACGGAACCCACCCACCGGGATGTGAGGTGTTCATGCAGTCACTCACCAAGAACTGTGGGGGCACTGCCTGAGAGGGAGAGGACGCGGACCACAGCCTCGCAAGGGAGGCAGACGCGCCAACAGAGTCAGGACGCTAGGCCCGTGCGGGGCAGAGCCGTGCCCCAGCGAGCAGCCAACACCTGGCAAGAGCTTCCCTCCACCGGCTGGCGGCGGGGGGGGCCTATTTCCCCTCCATCTCTCCCTACCCTGCACCGCACCACGTGCTCAGGAGCACAGGCCTGGCTCAGAGCAGACACCGAAATGTTGGACGAGTGACTGACTGCAGTGGCTTCTCCCCACCGTAGAGCCTCAAGGCACTCTTCTAATCGCATCCCCCCGTTCCAGAGCTCAGACTGGGAGATTTCTGAGCAGGGCTCAGGACCGCCTTGTCTGGTTGGCTTCTCAGTGAGCAAGACACACTGGTAATCACCGTAACGTGGGCCACAGCTGGCGTTTTGCAGGGAGCAGGAACGTGACGTTTCCATGCTCCTCTTCGGAGCGCGGGCCCAAGGCCGGGAACCTGAGCCCCAGGGCACAATCTCCCACGCCACTCGGTAGATGCCGGCAGGCCGGCTGGGAAACGCGAGGCTTAGACTGGGCGGTCTTTCCTCCAGGGTGCCCTGCTCCTGCTGAGGCTCAGCGTGGAGGCCGCGAAGATGGCGGGGAGCCCCCACCAGCGCAGCCTCTCTGCTCACCGTAAAGTGAGGCAGTGGGATCAGATCGCCTTCCTGTAAGAGCCCCTCCTGTGCTAAGAACCCGTGCTGGTGCCGGCAGGGCGGTGCACCTTACCTGAGGAGTTGGGGGGCTGGCTGGCTGCTCGGGTCCCCGGAGATGGAGAGGTGCTCGGCTCTTCCTGAAATGGAAGAGAAAGGCTCTGCTGTCAGCCTGCTTAGGAAGGCCAGCTGGGTGGGGGACCTCTGGGCCAGGTCATTTAAAAGACCTCAGTTTTCCAAATTAGCCAATGAACATATATTATTTTTATAATCAGTGAAACAACAAATACGATTCACCAATGAAAACCCCAGGTCGTGGTGGGGAGGTGGTCCACCCCACGGAAGTCAGGGAAGGAGAAGGCTGCAGGGAGACACAGTGGACGTGGCCTGGGCCCTGGGCCCGGCGCTGCCCACAGGCTCACTGTCCCTCACGAGGCGCTGCCACCCCTTGTCCACCGGGACCTTCCGCAGCCCTGGGAGGAGCCCGCTTCCGGTCAGCCCTGCTGGTCAAGGCTGGGCACGGACACAGCCTGAGTCCTAGGGACCCCGGCACTTCACTGCTCTTTCACAGGAGAGGAGGAAGCATTAAGAATTTAGAATGTAGGGACTTCCCTGGTGGTGCAGTGGTTAAGAATCCGCCTGCCAATGCAGGGGACACGGGTTCGAACCCTGGTCCGGGAAGATCCCACATGCCGCGGAGCAACTAAGCCCGTGCGCCACAACTACTGAGCCTGTGCTCTAGAGCCCACGAGCCACAACTACTGAGCCCATGCGCCACAACTACTGAAGCCCGCGTGCCTAGAGCCCGCGCTCTGCAACAAGAGAAGCCACCGCAACGAGAAGTTCGCACACCGCAACGAAGAGTAGCCCCTGCTCGCTGTGACTAGAGAAAGCCCGCGTGCAGCAAAGAAGGCCCAATGCAGCCAAAAATTAAAAAAAAAAAAGAATTCAGAATGCTCTAAAGGTTATTTTTAGCCCAACCAGCCTACGAGTTCATCAATGTTGCTGACCAGTGGTCCAGGCGGAGCCCCGAGCCTCCGGCCGCCCGCCCATGCGCCCCACCATCCCCCAGACACGGCCGCTGCGCGTCTCTGTCCTGCACGCCCGCTCCTCTCAGAACTCAGGGCAGATGCTGCCTGTCCTGGGAGCTCTCGCAGGGCTCTGGGCCCTGGTGCTCCGTCTCTGCCCTCAGCACTTTCTTTGTCAACAGTCGGCTTCTTGTGTCCTCCCTTGAGCACAGAGGCCGTGTCCTATCCACCCAGGACCCCCAGCGCCTGGCCCCCAGCGGGGCCCCACGAAGGCGGCCCGCGCGTGTCTGCTCTGCCCGTGGAGTAAGTCTGTGGCGACACTTGTAATGGAGGTGAGTAATGCAGCAGTAATACAAGCTGACGTTTATTATCACACATATTTTGGAAAGATTCTACACTCGTAGGAAAATGGCATTTATTAAGTAATCATAATTCCTCCATTTTTCTCAAGCAAAGCACATACAATTGCTACCCGGAGCTTTTGACCAGAAAGCCAGGCGACCTGACGAGACGGAACTAGCGTAATGCTGACCAAAGCCAAGAATCGCCTTCCGCCGCCGCCCATGTCAACTCTGCTTCCCATCCGGTCCGCCCGAGGCTTGGGGTGAGGGCTCTCGGACGCTCATGGCCACCTCCAAGGCCAGGACTCCAGGCTCAGCCCTCCAATCAGGACCCACCACGCCCACTCCACCTAGCGCAAGCCTGTGAGAGCCAGGACCACGACTGCTCACGCCTGGTCCCGCACCGAGAGCAGACCTGGCACCTATCAGGAACCCCCCACCCTGTATCTGCGTGGTGACTGAATGAACCTGGGAGTTGCTGGTCCAGGGGCAAAAGAATGTGCTAGGCGTGGGGCTCAGGACAAGTCTCCTGAGGGCTCTCGTTTAAAGAGAGAGTGGAATAAATGAAATTACATAAATCAACACATATGCATGGGGACCAGGGCCCAGAGGAAACAGGCAAGAATGAAAGTCATTATGGGTGAAGTTAGAGTAACTGAAAAAAATCAGAAAGTTGTTTTGTGTCATCCTATTATTATTTCAAAAACAGTTAATAAGAATCCTCCCTCCCAGCGCACGGGGCTCTGCGCCCACACCCCTGCCCCAGCTGTAGAGCCCCGAGGCTGCCGGCCCAGCGCCTGGGGGCTGTGTTTTCATGCCATGGAACACGTCCTTAGGGCAGTGACATGACTGGCCTGTGGCAAGTGGCAGAGCACCCGCCTGAGCCACCTGACTCCACATTTGGGGCGCCTTCCTTCTTTAACTAATGCTTACTTGTTTCTCATTAATTATAAACCTAGTACACGTTCAATGAAGAGGATCTGGAAAACACTGAAAAGTATAAAAAAGAAAAGTCAGGGAATTCCTGGCGGTCCAGTGGTTAGGACTCGGTGCTCTCACTGCTGAGGGCCCGGGTTCAATGCCTGGGCGGGGAACTCAGATCCCGCCAACCGCACAGCGTGGCCAAAAAACCAAAAAAAAAAAGAGAAAAAAGAAAAGAAAAAAGCCAGTCTCCAGTGTCTCTGTCCACGTGGCACCTGCTCTGGTGCGTGGAACTGCCCTAGCCCTGCCCTGGAAGAGGCTGCTCCCGGGTGGGCAGGGCCTCCTGACTGTGGGGCACCAAGGCAATCAGAACTCCCAGTGACCAGGAGGTTTCTTAAAAAAGGAAAGAAAAGAAAAAGGGGAGTCAGAGGAAGAAAACTCTACCCTTGGGGTCAAAGATTTCTCCTGGGTCCTTGGGATTTGAAACCCACTCTTCCTGGAGACCAGGGAGTAGGGAGGTTGGGTATGGGGGCTGGAGCTGTGATGGCGGGAACCGGCTGCCGCCTTTGGAGACCTGTAATTATTCCTGGGCTCCTGGCCAGACAGGCCTCTGCAGTTTGAGAAATTAGTGGGGAGTTAGCTGGATGAACTCCATACTCTGTGCACGGCATGGGGACAGTGGAATATGCACGCCTGGTCCTCACAGGGCTCACGATCCAGCAGGAAAGAGCGAGTCTGAACAAGCAAAAATGTGTGTGCTAAGGGCAGAGGAGAAGCTTGGTGGGGAGAGGGACCCAGGGTCCAAAGAGTAGACAGCCTTACTAGCCTGGAGGTCGGGAGCCTGTTTCTCAGGGAGTGCTGTTTACGCAGAGAAGTGCAGGCCGAGGAGGAGTTAGCTACTGGGGCCGAGGGGACTGCATGTGCCAGGTGGGGGGATCAGGGGAAGGGAGGACCGCTGGCAGGGCTGGAGCCCTGGGGTCACACCCGGTAAGCCTTGCCCTGCTGACGGGGGTGGCACGGTACCCTGGCGCCTGGTGGTTGTAATATTTCTTCTGTCTCCTGCCACCGAGATGCAACCTGTATGCCATCTGTAGTTAAGGTCTAAACTTAGCCGTTTCAGTAGGAGTCTATTTTTACAGGGAAAGCTTAACACAGAGGGAAAGGGTGTTAGCCACCCTAAGTGACGGCGGGCGCTTGGAATCTGTGTGGATAGACTAGGCTCCAGGACCCCCTCGGGACAAGAGCCAGAGCGCCGGGTTCCTCTGCCCAGCTCACCTGCGGCTCCTGCTGGAATCGACGGACTCAAGTGAAGCCTTTCAAGAATAGAAATAATTTGAAAATAATAACTGCCCTAGTCTTCAAGCAGACATTGCCTACTGCGATTGTACTCTCCAACCCCCGAGTCCCTTGAGGAGATCTGTCTGCTGGCCCCTCTGAGCTCCCCAGCCTCCAGGCCTTTCCCTCAAGGCGCTCCCAGGCGGGTCCTGCTTCTCTCTTACCTGCCTTCCCTGCGAGGCTGCGAGCTCCAAAGCAGAGCAGTGTCTGCTAGATGCTCCGTGAGCACAGGCCTGCCACCCGGTGCAGCGGGGACGGATGTGAGCGCCCACAGGCCCTGTTCCCCCTGCACCACCCCCTCCTGTGTGTCCCCCTGCCCTCCTACAAATCACCCGGCGAAGTATCTACCACGTGTATGTCCAAACACGGTGTCCCGCAGGCCTGCTCTGTTCACACCTCTGGGGAAGCCGGAGTGGGCTGGCCGTGGGGCGTGCTTACCGTTTGGCTTTCGTCTTCCTTTTTATCAGCCGGCTTGTCTGTCTGGGAGGCTGCTTTTCTCCTAACACAAGGAGGGAGAAGATACAATCAGCCCTGAAGGTTTCCACACAGAGCAGACGTCGCCTCTGTGCAGACACAGCTTGGTCCTCAGAGACTCCTTGCTGGGGCCCAACCCCTGTTTCGTGTGAAGGAGGTGACTTGTCCAGGCACCCATCTGGCCCGTGGCGATGCCTGGGTGAGTGTCCAGGCCTTCTGTGCTGGTCCCAGGACCCTGGACACAAAACTGGTCTGGGCGGGGGGGTGGGGGACACCCCATCTCTGTCTACAGCACCTGAAGGCCGAGGAGGTTGGTTGCACCCGGTCCAGGTCCCCGGGGACCTGGGCTCGGCCGGGTAGCCGCTGTTCTCCCAGGACGCTCAAGGCCTGGCCGCGAGGGGCAGGAGAGCTGCCCCCGCCACAGGTCAGGCTGGGGGCATCCCGTCTGCAGGCCGCCTGTGGGACGGAGGAGGAAGCCTTTCCCTATCACCCCAAAGCTCCTCCTCCCTCAGAGCTCAGCAGCCATGTCCTCCCCGACCTGGACACCACGAAGAGCGGCACGTGCGCAGGAAGGAAAGAACCCAACAGACGCCCTCTAGTCACGGCGCGCACCTCCCCACAGGGATGAGCCCCCTTCTCAGACACTCTGAAAACTCGCTGCTCTTTTCCGGCCTCAGTGGTGGCCTACCTCTGGCTAATTCCCAAATCCACACACATACCCTTCCTACTCTCCAAAGATCCGGCCCTGGGGGTTCTCAACTCGGTGAAGCCGCCAGAACACAAAGCTCTCAGAGCTCACGAGGTGAGCTGTCCGTCAAGGGGGTGAGGGCTACCGGCTGGCTGTCCCTGTCTAGGGACCGGCCCCGGGGGGCTCCTTCCTCATCTTCTCATCCCGGGAAGGACAGGTCCACCCGCCCATGGCACTTCCCAGAAACCCGGGACTCATCCCCGACTTCTTCCTCATGGCAGTGTGCCCGCTCAGTTCTGGCTCTGCACTTGTTTCTGGGCTGTCTGGCCCGTCTTCACTCCCAATGCTGCGTGCAAGCACCACCAGCTCCTGCCTGGCCTGCTACTGCCACGGCGCCCGTGACATTCTGCTCCTACCCAGAGCCTGCGTTTAATCTTTTAAGGATACGCAGCAGACCAGGCCCCTCCAGGCCTGTGAAGATTCCCTGTGCTGAGTGTCTGTGGACACGCTTGGCATCGAGCAGCTCCCAGCGACACGATTCCCCCGCCTGGTCCACTGCCGGGACAGGCCTCAGCACCTGAGGAGGCAGCAACTCCGCAAGGACTTTTGATCAGCTAAGCTCTGTCACTGTGCTTGTTTGACAGATAAGAAAAAGAAGCCCTAATACAAAGGAACGAAATGGGGTCATTTGTAGAGACATGGATGGACCTAGAGACTGTCATACAGAGTGAGGTAAGTCAGAAAAACAAATATCGTATATTAACGCATATATGTGGAATCCAGAAAAATGGTACAGACGAACCTATTTGCAAGGCAGAAATAGAGACACAGACGTAGAGAACAAACGTATGGACACCAAGGGGAGAAGGGGGTGGTGGGATGAACTGGGAGACTGGGATTGACATGTATACACTAATATGTATAAAATAGATAACTAATAAGAACCTGCTGTATAGCACTGGGAAGTGCACTTCGCTGTACAGTAGAAACTAACACAACATTGTAAAACAACTACACCCCAATTTAAAAAAAAAAAAAAGGACTTTAACAAGAGCCTAGGCAAAAAAAATAAAATAAAATAAGAGAGACCCCAGAGAGCTCCCTGCTCCTTTCACCATGTTGAGGACACAGCAGAGAGATGGCCATTTATGGACCAGACAGTGGGCTCGCACCAGACACTGCCTTTGTCAGTGCCTTAGTCCTGGACTTCTCTAGAGCTGTGAGAAATAAAATTCTCTGTTTATAAGCCATGCATCATGATTTTTTTTTATAGCATCGCAAACTCATTAAGGTAGAGAATTAGCTGTCTGTACAAAGTGGAAGTAGAGATCTTCTTTAAAAAAAAAAAAAGCAGCCCTGGAGCGCATCTCCTTGTAGGCTCCACCCAGCATCCTGCGCCGAGGTGGGCTTCAAAGAGCAGCGTGACTGCCCCTTGCCGGTCGTGCAGGGTGAGTGCTCTCGGTGGGCCCGGCTCTGCCACCAGCTTCTGGCGTCTCACTGGCTCCTGGCACGCCGGCCTTTTCCTGTTCTCAGAAACTTCCTCTCCGTTCGGTCTAAACCATCTAGGCCAAGCTGTTATTGGGAACGCACTGGTGTTGGACTTGGGGAGAGTGTGAACATTTTCTCTTTTAAAGAATCTTCTATTTTTATGCGAGGCCCCTCTGGAATGGAATCTAACGCACAAGCACACGAGGCTCTCCCCTCTAGCCTGCGTTCTGGTCCACCTCCTCCAGGTCCTGGGCTCTGGGGGGGTGTCCCAGCCTCTCCAGGTGGTGTAACTCTGCCCACCGCACCCACCTCCGCTCCTCCTCTGCACGGATCGCTCTCCGCTGCTGCCTCGGCCCAGAGGACGCGCGGGACCTCCTCCGTGAAGCGCCCCGGCTCCCTGGAGCTGCTCTGCACTGCGCAGCCGCAGTCACCGGCTCACCTCTAGTCACGGCATGTGGACCCACCTGGCTGCTCCCCTCCCCGTGTGCTCCCTTGCTGGGCACACAGGGCCCTGGGCCGGCCCCGCCGAGATGTGCCAGACAAGCTACCTGCACCCTGGGGGCCTCTGTCTCCCCCGTGTCCTCGCAGGGCCATGTGGGTTTACTGAAGACCCGGCACAGAAAGCGCTCGCCCAGGGTCAGCCGCCACGGGGGCAGCGGGAAGAGCCTGGAGACTGAGAGAAGGCAGGAGGGGTCACGGGGGAGCAAGGCCCCCGCCGTTGCTTTTCTTGGACAACAAGGAGCATGCTGACAGGTGAGGCCCACTCCTGGGTCCTCTGGTGCCCGGGTGAGCCATGGCCCTGGGAACCCCATCAGGGCATTCCCGCTGCCACACCGCATTTACAAGTAAGACCCAAGCTTTTGCGACCCTTCTGAGAGGGAGCTGTCTGATCTCTCCATCTGCTTGGGATTCAGTTGGGGAACAACCAAGAGCCGTAGTGACAGGCTGATGGCCTTGGGCAAGCTGGAGGCGCATGTGCCGGTGAGGACGGAGGCGGAGGCCGCAGAGCCGAGCGTGATGGGGAGGGAACTGCTGCTCCGTCCCCGAGGGGTAACGTCCTCTGGGCTCCTGCCACCTCAGCACCCCTTCTCCTGAGTCCTCCGTAATGGCCCCCACAGGACGGGCCCCTTCATCATACGTTCACCGCTGGGAATACTCCTTTTCCCTCGGAATTTATCTCTGAAATGATCTCCAAATTTCTCTCTGCTCAGGACAAGGCTGATACATGGCAGATGTTTCAACGAATACTTGTTAAACTGAAATGAGGAAGGATTTAGAGTTTAGAGGACTCCTTTTGGCTTGATGTCTCAGACTGACCCCTGGAGAAGGGAAAACTTGACGAACAGTCCCCCCTGCTTGGCTGAACCCAGGGGACAATGGGTCCTCGGGCCAGGCGAGGCTTCTTTCCACTGAGGAACAGGAGCTCCTGACAAGTGGCTGGGTTTGGGGGAAGCCTAAACACTCACCTCTTGGCCAGCAGCTTGTTCATTTCTTCCATGAGGCCTCCTCCTCCACCCCCACTGCTTGCCCGGTTGGCGTCAGACTTCGAGGTCCCGCTGGGACTGGAGCCTCCGGACGCATCTTCTGGCTAAGGGGAGAGGACGAAGCGCTTCAGTCTGGTGTCCGTGGCAGGACGTCACTCGAGGGGAGACGGGGCCACGTGTGATGGCAGTGCTGGAAGAGGCCGAGGCCATCTAGTCCCCCAACCCCACCTGCTGGTGGCAGAGCTGGAGTCCAGAGAGCGACCGGGGCTGGAGGGTCACAGTTTGCAGGCACGCCCCAGGTTCGCTGGCTCACGGTCAGCACCCTTGCCAAGGCCAGCGTGGCTTGAGGGGGGAGGAGGCACAGTTCCGTATCCCAGGTGCTCCTAATCCCACAGCCACACGAACGGCCTTCTAGAAGCCCCACCTCCCAGGACACTACGGAAGGCTGGGAGGGCCAGCTGAGCCTGAGGGAGCTGGTGGACTTAAATGCAGGAGACCCAGGGCCTGAGTCCAAACTGCAACTGATGACCTGCGTGCTTTGAACAAGTTGTTATGCCTGCACCTCGGTTTCTTCATCTACGAGGGCGGAGATCTCCTGCCTCGCTTGTAAAGGACCAGCAGCAGGTCACGTAACGGGAGGCACCTTACGGCTCACACGCAGCCCTGTCCCAGTGGTCTCAGTAACCGGGTAACTGTGACCGAGGAGGCGGGAGGTGCCGTCTGGCTGGGGAGGGCGGCGCTGTGCTCCCCCCCACGGCGGGAAAGGGTCCGCCCCTCCGCCAGTTAGAAACCCGTCCCCCAGCCTGGTCCTCCCTGCCCGCCCACCCGCCTGCCGGGGCCCGGGACACTTACCCGCGGGACTCTTCTCAGCTTGGCCCCAGCCAGGGCGGCGGCCAGGCCGGACACGGAGCCCTCGTCGTGGCTGGCGCCCTGGGCTCCTCCGGCTGGCAGTGGGGGCGGGGGAGGGGGGGCGGCCCCTGTGGGTGGAGGCGGGACAGGGGGTGGGGGTGGGGGTGGAGGCCCGCTACACGAGAGGGGGGCGCCGGCTGCAGCGGAGGGGTGCCCCGCTGGGAGGGTGGGTCCTGAAACAACAGTGGGCTCAGTGAGTGCCCAGCCCCCAGAGGGCGCCTCCCCGGGAGCAGGGACAGAGGGCAGCCTACTGCCCTGAGGGACGAGGAACAGCTCAAGGTGGCCTCTTCCAGGAAGCCCCCGCAGGATGCACCTGGCGATGTTCCAGTCTCTCCCTACATTCGGGGGCCGGGCTGGACCCAGCGTCACATACTTGCTTAACAGCCCTTGAGCTCCGCTAACTTTCTCTTGCTCAACTGTGGTCTTCCAGTGGGACAAGAAGCTCTTTGGTGGCACGAATTGTATCTTTTTTTCCTTCTCTGTTTCTCCTCAGCTCCTAGCACCCCCCTGGGCATCAGCAATTGTTAGTCCCCAAGATACAACTGTGACTGCCCCTTGGCCTCTGGGGACGGCAGCAGGCAGCTGTGGGTCACAGGGCAGACCAGGGCATCTGTCCAGGAGCACTGCTGCGTGCTGGGCAGTCCCCTGTCCCCCACCCACCATCCAACGCCCGAGCCTCCGCTGCAGGCCTGGCCCTGTGCAGGGCGCTGGGGACAAACGGCCACAGGCTCCCTGCTCACGGTGCTCATGGCCTGGTAGCAGCAAACCAATCACACGGATGAATGCAGAACTGTCACTGCGGCAGGGTGACAAGTGCCACCAAGGGCAGGTGCACAGGGCCACCTTGGCCTGTGAGGAGGCGCTCCAACCTGACCAGAAGTCCGTGGAAGGCTTCCTTGGGGAAGTAATGACTGTGCTGGGACAGGACAGAAGAGCAGGAGTGACGCTTGGTGAAGGGTGAGTGCGTGCAAGGGAGGAGGAGGCCCTGCGGGAACTGAAGGAGCCGCTGGGAGGGAGTACGCAGGGCAGCGGGTCTGCGGGGACCGGGCCTGCACACCTGCAGCCCGTGCCAAGGACCCAGGTTGCTCAGGAGTGATGGAGAAGGGTGACCCGGTGACAGGGTGAGACCCGCATTAGTAACGCAGGAGTGGGGCAGAGCGGGGCAGGAGCCCGAGGGGTGCAGCAGCCTAGCTGAGAGGGGGCGGCACCAGCCAGCACCTCCATGAGCGGGGGGCTTCTGCAACCAGCTGGGGCCCGGTGTCCTCATCAGTAAGACAGGAAAACATTCACCTGCTTACTTCACAGGGCTCGAGAGAATTAAGTGAAACGAAGGACGTGGAAGTACTCTGTAAGTGATGAAGTCCCACGCTTACTAATCAACATTACCCTTTTCCAGAAAACCCCTCTGCTTTACTGTGCTGAGTTCCAGTCACCGTTCAGGACTGAAGCCACCCCTCCCCTGGGGTCTTCTCTGACCCCCAGGGCAGCCGGGGCCCCCTCCACGTGCCTCCACCCCTGCACTGACTCGGTAAGGGCATGCGCCCCGCGGTGATCCAGGGTCATCAGTCTGTGTCCCTGACTGGACAGTGGGCTCCCTGGGGCAGGGGGCGCATCCACCTCGTCCCCCGCTGTGTCCTCAGCCCTTACTTAGTCCAGGGCCTGAGACACGCTCTACTCCGGGATGAGTCGGGGGAGGACCAGAGGCTGGACCAAGCTGAGCTAACCCCGCAGTCCTGCTCTGTTCCCTCGCTTCCCCACGCTCACCGGGCGTGGCTGCCGCGCTCGGAGGCCTGTGCAGCCAGCGGCCGGCCGAAGCGCTCCCAGCGGGCCCCGGGGCGCCGTCCAGGGGGGACTGCCAGTGGGCAGGGGTGCGGCGCGCTCACCTGTGGCGGAGGCTCTTCTCTCCAGAGGCTCCTGGCGTTGCTGCTCCATCACCGGTCTGAAAAGCAAACACGGCAGAGCGGGTCCGACCTCCTGCAGCGAGAGCAGCGCGGCTCCGCGCCGGAGCCCAGGCTGTAGAGCTGGGCTTCACCGGCGCCCCCGGGGGCTCAGCAACGAGCTCGCCTCGTCCCACCCTGGGCTCCGGCTGCTGGGCTTGCCGCCCCGCTTCCAGAGGCAGAGTACAGGGGAGCGCCGGCAGCCCGCTGAGTCTTAAGACGCCTGGGCAGACCAAGCTCTCCCCCAGGCTGGACAAGCGCGCCTGGCTTTTGGGGGCCTATGGCCACAACAGACTCGACCTCAGGGGCACCCACTCTTACCGCACCTGGCTCAGTTTCCTGGAACAACTGCCAGGCATCGTTGGCTGGGAGAGAAGCAGACACTAAGGCTACCCGTCCTCCTCCTTTCCCACTGATCCAGCTGCGGCCTGGCCTCCATCTGGAGGGCCATTTGGGAGCCTGCGCTGTAGTGCGGGGTCTACCTCTGCGGGGACTAACCTCCTAGCTCCTCACATGAGCGGCCCTGGGTTGCTCTTCTAGGTTGGATAAGTGAAGACACTGACCCACAAACACATCCAGAGAACCTGGGGCTGAGATGCTGGGGCAGGAGGGGCTCGAGGAGTCATGTGGGCCCGGGTGGCAGCAGGGCGTCAACTGCTGAGAGCCAACTCTGAAGGCCTGTAATGGGGCGCGGGGCTGAGCAGCGCTCTGACTGCGGGAGGGCGCCCCCAGGGCGAGAGGCTGTGGGCCATGCGTCTGCTCCGCTGGTTTACAGCGCACTCACGTCTGGGGCTGGGGCCCGGTGTGCATGCAGCAGCTGCTCAGTACACGCTTTGTGTGGAATAGCGACACGGGGCTGCCCAGCTGCTTTCACCTTGGAGGAAGGTCACGTGGGACCCGGAGTTTACTGCAAGGTCATTTAGAGGTAGAGAGCTTTCTGGTTCCCGTTCTGGGATTCACTGGTTTGTGATTACAGGCAAGTCATTTCCCTTTCCTGGGCCTCAGATTCCTCTCCATAAATAAGCATAAGAACACCTGTTTCATGGGGTTCTTGTGAGGATTATGCCCGAGATCTAAAAAATAATGAAAAAGACCCTTTTGACACTAAAGAGTCCCTACCTCACTGCTGGGCACCACGCAGTTCCTCTCTTTCTGGGCCCCCCTCCGTGGTGACTGCCAGGGATGCAGGGGGAGTAGGATCCCTGCTCTGCAGTTTGATGCCTGTGGTTCACAGACTGACCTCCCGGGGTCGCTTGGTCCGTGCACAGTCGACTGCAGACAAAACTGAATGGCCCTCTGCAGCCAGTGGCCTGGAACACTGGACTTGGGGGGTGGGGTTAGATAAAGTGCGGGGTGTTTCACCAGTTCTGAGAGCGCAACTGCAGGGTCTGTTTAGGACCCAGGACCTTCTCTGGGTGGAGGCAGCCCTGGGACCTGGCACAGGGCTGAGCTGGGGCCAGTTCTGGTTCTGCTTCTAAGTTTTGCTTACTTTGGGCAAGTCATTTCTGTTCTCTGAGCTTCAGTTGGCTCATGTGAGAAACAGTACGGGTAGTAACAACCCCTGACGGCTAATGTGAGGATTAAAATGAGACAAAGTGTGTAAAAGCCCCTTGTAAACTGCAATATGTTATACTCCTGAGATGCTAGAAGACAGGCCAGTGGAATTAATAAAAAGGAGCCTCTGAGGTCAGGGGAACTGGTCTTGGCCACTTGCTGCCAGGCTGCCACCTGCATCCACTGGACAATCGTGTTCCTAACAGCATTATTTACAATAGCCAAAATGTCAAAGCAAGAAACATAAGAAAAATGTGGTCTATACATACGATGGAATATTACACACTTTAAAAAGGAAGAAAAAAAAATTTTTTTTTTAAAGTTAGAAAATTCTGACATATGCTACAGCCTGGATGCACCCTGAAGACATTATGCTCAGTGAAATTAACCGGTCACAAAAAGACTTACTGTATGATTCTGTTTATATTAGGTACACAGAGCAGTCAAATTCATAAAGACGGAAAGTAGGATGGTGGCTGCCGGGGGCTATGGGAGGGGGGAGGGGGGAGTTAATGTCTACCGGGTATAGAGTTTCAGTTTTATAGGATGAAAGAGTTATGGAGATGGATGGTGGTGATGGCTGTACAACATACGAATGTATTTAATACCACTCAACTGTACACTTTAAAAATGGTTAAGATTGTAAATTTTATGTTATGTGTATTTTACCACAGTTAAGAAAAAAAAAGCTTGTCACAAAAGGACAAATACTGTATGATTCCACTCACATGAGGTCCTGAGAGGAGTCAAGTTCACGAAGATCGGAAGTACAGAGGTGCTTGCCAGGGGTGGAGGGGAGGGAGAATGGGGTGTCAGTGCTTAATGGGGACAGAGTTTCATGTTTGATGTAAACATTCTGTGGATGGGTGATGATGCTGGTTGCACAACGACGTGGATGTCCTTAATACCACTGATCTGTACACTTAAAAATGGCTAAAATGGTATATTTGATTTTTAAAATTTTAAATAAATTGTTAAAAAGCCAGAAAAAAAAAAAAGGAACCTCTCCAACCTGAGTCTGGGAAGCATATTCCCATCTTTCCTTCGTTAACACTGTTACCTTCAAACAGGAAGCCGAGGCCTAGAGCAGTAACTGGCCCAAGGTCACAAAGTACACCATGGCGGCCGGAAGGCGCTCAGAGCAGGGCAGAGGCTCGAGAAGAGAACCCCCTGAGAGAGTCTCACAGCCAGGTGAGGGTGGGGATGTCGGCCTCCCCAGCTCCCGGTCCCGGGCTTTACCTGAGTCTCACCACAGGCCCCTGGAGGCACGCCCTCTCCCGCTGACCTGGGTGAGGACGCAGGCCCCAGGCCTGCCTCCGCAGCACGGCTCCTACAGAGCCAGGACTCCAAGCCCCTCAGAGACGCTGAGTCCCCACCCAGGCGGCACAGATCAGGTTCAAGCCCTGGTGCTGCCTTACCTGGCAATGTGACCTGGGGGGGCTGCTCCCTCCTTGGCCACCACGACCTCTTTTGTAACTTCAGGACAATGGCACTGGCCCTTCCTCCCAGTTCTAACACTTAAGAAGCTCCCTGGAGGGGGCCGGGGGGCAGGGCGTCACCCTATGGCCCAAATCCCACCGGCGCTGCCTTCTCGGCCGGCTGGCCTAACGAGGACTACGGCGCAGCCCTGGCCCAGCTGTCCAAGAGCAGCTGCGGCGCACAAAGTGCTCTCACAGCCTCTGCCTGCTTTAACCTCCGCCGGGAGGTGAGCAGGCAGGGGGTTAAGATTCTCTAGAGAGGCCGTGGCACCCACCCAGGGCATCCAGTGAGAGAGTGGCAGGACCAGGGCTCACGAGGCCTTCGGACAGAGCACAGGACGGGGTCAAGGATGGGCCTCAGTCGCACAGGCCTGGCGGGTCGCATCCGCCCATCTCCAGCAGTACAGCCTTGGCCACGTTACTGAATCCCCAGATGACTACCTCCTAATACACCCAGGAGGGCTGTGCTCAATAAGTGAACAACACAGGACACTGCCAGGCTGATCACGCGGCTGCAGCGTCGGCGAGCTCTCCCCCTGTGAAACCACACCCTCTCAGGTCACTGGCAAAGCGGCAATGAGCTGGCTGCCCTCCCTTTCTGGTCAGGCCTGTTCCCCCGCCCCCGTGTCTCTCTGGGAGTCCTGGCTGCAGCCACAGGTGTGTCCTCCAGGCTGGCCCTTGCTGCTGGGGGGTTACCTTCTCTGGATGTCCATCTCATCAGGAGACGGGCCATTCTGCACCTGACGCTGGCTGGAGGAGCCTGTGGGGCAGAGAAGCACAAGAGAGCAGCGGTTAACAGAGAAGAAAGGACCCCCGGGACTCTCCCTGCCTCTGCCCTCCGGTCCCACCGGAGATGGTCTCAACCGTTGGTTCTCAGCCCTGCAACACCCTGTCCCACCTCATCCTCTCAGTCATCCCTCCTTCTCCCGTTCTTGTGGCTCTTGCCTTGGCGCGAGTAAAGGGGGTGCCATTTCACACGGCTCAGAATCACCCCTTCCCGCCTGACCCCTCTGGCCTCCCTCTCAAACCGCACTTGCTGTTGCCACTTCCTCATTTGCCACTGTGCCCTCAACCCTCAACATCTGGCTCCGGCCTCTCCATGTCCCACAGAGCTGTTTTAACTAAAATTTGGAATCACCAAACCCAGTAGATCCATTTTATTCCGCCTTTTGAGCAGGCGAATGACCCTTACAGCAGGTATGTGTCAGAGCCGGGGTTTCAGCACCGGGTCTGGGCCGCAGCCCGTGCCCCTCACCGCGATGTGACGCCCTCCTGCCTGCATCTAGGAGTCTGGAGGTGTGGGGTGGGCAGAAGAGGACAGAGCAACCGTGGAGCCTTCCAGGCCACATTCTTGCCCTTGACCCTGAAGGCAGGGCCGCAGAGCAGGCGAGGTCTGACTAGTGTACCTCCTGTTCAGACCGGGGCTGGTGCTGTGTTACATTCACAGGAAAATCAGGCTTTTGCTCCAATCTGAGAAGGAGCCGATTGTTCCTTCTCTTTGCCAGCTCAGGTGTCACTGGGGAACTGCAGAGTCACAGCAATGAGGGAGGGACTCTGGGCAAGCTGGCCTCATGCCTCGCTGCCTAGATGGGGAAGGGGCATTGTCTCCTCTCTAGGATGAGGTGCCAGTAATGCTCAGCGTACGACAAAATCCACGATGGGCAGAAGGCCTCTCCCACAGGTGCTTCAAACAGCTGAGAGATTAGCAGGGTGTCCCCTGGGTCAGGGGCACAGCGGCCCAGAGAGTAACAGAATCTCAGAGCTGAAACAGGTCATCTGATTCTGGGGCAAGCTCCTGCTCAGCACAGGTGCCCTCCAGGCTGGCTCTCCTAGCATGATCCCCGCAATGCAAGCCTTACCTCCCAAGGGCGCAGGCTCCTTCCTACACCGAGGTCCCAAATCTACCCACCCAGGAAGGCCCGATTTCCACCCCCAGGTGTGACAACACGGGTTGAATCCTTTTCTACTTTTCTATGCTTGACAGTCCTTTCCAAGCCGGAAGTTTGCTTCCATATTCGGCAGTGCCCAGTCCTAGGCCCCAGTATGGGCTTCAATCAAGTTTTCAGTGAGCCTTGCTTTGCCGCTTCTGGACCCCTGTGTGGATGCTTCAGTTGGGGAAAGAGGAGGATCCAGATGGTGGGCAGTGGGCCAGCTGCTTGATGGGAGGAGGGCCTCCCAGCACCTGAGGATAAATTTCTCCCCTGGGTGGCCCTGCCTGACCCTGCCTTGCCCAATGCCAACTGCTGAACTCAGGGGCCGGGCAGGAGAGAAGATGCCTGCGTACTCTTTAGAGGTGACTACATAAATATCTGGTGGCCTGGCACATAGTAGGTGTGAAATAAATACTGGTTTTCTTTTCCTGTCTCTAAACATGCTTTTTCTGCTTTATTTATTTAACATAAAACAACTTCGCTCTTTCTAAAAATTGGTTTTTCTGTAAATATGTCCAGTATAGACATTAGAAAAATTTTCAAGTTTAATAAAGAAAAAACATTCCTAATTAAAAAAAGAATCCACGGTGGAGGGGATCTCTTTTCTCTCCTACTCCGTGAGGCCCAGGCCTTAGGGCTCCTCCCCTCCTTGTTCTCAGGAAACCAGAGCAAGAATATGAGAACACTGCTTTACAGCAGTGTCAAGGCACTTTTCTTAATTTAATTTACAGTTACTTTAATTCTCACAACCCTACTGGACAGCTCCCAGGAAGGCTTGTAACAGGTGAGGGAACAGCCCAGAAAGGGTAAGTGACACACCTGTAAGCAGGAGAACCAGGCTCAGACTACCTGCAAAACGCCACTTTCTTTCTTAAATTCAAACGCACCGTGGTGTCGGCTGAGACCGGCCCGTAGGATGAAGAGTGCAGGTGGCAGACTGGCCAGAAGAGTCCCGGGTGAGGGGCTGCAGCCCTCAGACGGCGCCCGGGCTCTGCCGGGTGTCCACGCGGTGGACAGTGCCACCCACTCAGCCCAGCATTTGGGGCTCAGGCCTGACAGCCGGACTCCTGCCTTGTTCCAAGACCCGGCCTCGGCTGCTGGGCCCGTGCCCGCGTCCGGATCTGCCCCTCTTCCGGGGCCAAGCCCCTGCCCTGGAGCCCCCGCCTGGCCCCTGATCTGAGGACGGGAGCCCACCCTCGCTCTGGCCGGGCCCCGCCAGCTGTCAGGACCCCCGCTGGCAGCCAGCTGCCACGGCGTGATCTGCGTAGGTCCTGCGCTTGTGCCCCTTGTTCCGCCTGCCGGCCTGGACTGCCTCCTGACGCCCTCAGCCGGCCGGCCTGTCCTCCTCAGGGTGGGAGGACCGAGCGGAGCCCTCGCTGCTCTCAGGGGGCTCCAGTCCCTGCGCGTGAAGCATCTCAAAATGAGACGGCTAGAACTTTATAGACACTACGGAGCAGGAAGAGACAACACTTCCCACTCTTCTTAACCTCAGAAAACGTGGGTATGTTTTGAGCTACGAGGGTCCTTAGCATTAGGAAGCACAGGCCCTCTGTCTCAGAGGGGAGGGGTCTGTCCAGGGTCGCGCAGGGCGTGCCTCCTTCTTCCTGGCCCATTCCACCCACTGGTCACGGTGCCCCACTGGCAGAGGCGGGAGGAGAACGGGGAGGAGGCTCTGCCCTCCAGAACGGTCTAGGGCCTTTGGGAAACCTGGGCAGAGCCCATCGTAGATGCTTCTTGTGCTGAGATCTCAGGGCGGGAGCATCGGGCGGCTGGTCATCACTCCCGTCTGTCCCGTGTCCCAAGTTACTTCCCATGATTCTCCGAGCGGTGCAATCATAAGCCACACACGCAGAGTGTCCCGTGCCCGAGTCACCGCAGGCCAGCCCACCCCCCAATCTCCTTAGCTACCAACTCCTCTGTTGCTGCGTCTGAGACCCCAGCAGAATCCACATGCCTCTCCCTGCTCACGTGGCTGCCTCAGCATCTCTCCTGGACCCGTGCCTTAGTCAACCAAAGGGACCTCTGCCTCTACCCACGCCCCTTTCTCCCCATCCAGCTTCCACACTGACATTGCAGACCATGTGATCTCTGGAAAACACAAGCCTGACCCTTATGGGGTCAAGTCCAAGCTCAATGGAGTTTAGAGTCCAGCCCATCCCCACAGCCACTTCTCCTGGACTCACCGCCCAGCAGGCCTTCTGCACCTGGTCACTAAGCCTGGATCACCTGCCGTGCTCCCCACCTCCCCGTCTCTGTGTGGCCCCCGTCCACCCGGGACACCTTCCTCACCTACCAAGTCTTCAAGGCCCAACTCCATAGCTGCCTCTTCCAGGAAGCCTGCCCTACATCCTCCCGCCTCCACTGCTCGGCCTCTCCCACACCACTTTCTGATATTACAGTGATTGGAGGGCAGAGACCACGCCTGTCACTCATCACTCCCTGCTCAAGGCCGGCTCACGTCAGGTACTCGGCGTATTTTATCAAATGGAGTTGGGAAGGTCTGAGGGAACGTGTGATCACCAAGCCCAGGTGAAGGAATGGGACTGAACTCGCTCAGATGAAAATAAGACCTACCTAGAGGTGAGCCACAGAAACACAGGACTCCCCAAGTCCGTGCCTGTTCAGAGAGGAGGCCGACTGAGGCACAGTTCCCAGGCTAACTACTCCCCGCCGGCACCAGGGGCCCACTGCCGCCCGGAGAAGGGGTGCTGGTGGCTTTGAGAGGTGGGGGGGGGCTTGCCCAAGGCCATGGGGCTCGGTGTCACAAGCTTGCCAAGTCTGGGAGCTCCAACTAAGATAGATCCCGCCCTTCTCTCTCACTCACTTCAAACAAGTTTTGCAAAGTCACAATAAAGAGCCTAATTTGCACTACAGACACATGACAAAGAGGAAAATTTAACGTGGAACATGGACCCAACATCGGGAGAAGCAGGGTGCCTGTGAGCTTCTGGTGTCTTGTGGGTCCAGCCCACAGCATCGGAGCTCACACCCTGGTGGCAGGCCAGGGCAGAGGGCGGCCCGTGCCTGATGGAGCCCCTGTCTGACCACAGCGAGAAGCCTGGGGATGGGACAGGCAGGCTCGTCCGCTCTGAGTCGATCCGACACGACGCTTCTTGGGGAAGGAGTGACTTCTTGTCCCCCGAGGCCCACGTTCCAGCTTCAGGTCGGAGGCCCATCAAACACCCACTCCTACAAACACGCTGGTGACTCAGAGGAGGCCCTTTCACCCTTGGGGGTCACGAGGTGGGGGAACGGGAAGGAGAGACAAAACCAGAGGGGAGGGTGAGGCTGGCCAGACCCAGGCCACGAGCCCGCCCGGGAGGGGGCGAGGAGGCTGCCAGAGACGGGGGCTGGCAGCTGAGGGCCCTAGGGCGAGTCACTGAGTGACCGGAGGCCAGACTGAAGGGGAGAGAGGGGCCGGGAGGACTGAGGTCAGACCTGGGGCCTCACCAGCGAGCAGGGCGTGAATGACCCCACGCCCTCCACAGGGCACAGGGCTGTTCCCAGGGGGGGTGAGAGCGCCCGGTCTGGGTACTGCACCCCGAAGACTTCCACGGCCTCCACCTGTGACGCAGATTCCCGCGTGAGACGCGATCGTCCTCGGGAACGTTGCCCTCATTTAGCAGCAAGGGGCCGGGGAGAGCAGACGAGGAAAATCTGGCTGCACAGGGTCAGGCTTCGGGAGACGGGACCCAAAGGGGCTGACCCCCGGCCCCGCCCCAGCCTTGCTGAGAGGGCGCACCTCCTCCCGGGGACTCTGCGAGCCCAGGCTCCTCGTCCCCTAGGACGTGTTACGTGCGCCTGTGTGTGCCAGGACCCGGGCGCACAGCCGTCCGACTTAACCTCCAGGCACGTAACTGTCCTGCTCTCCACGTGCCCAGCACTTAACGTAGTTCTTGGCATCTGGTCAACACTCGACAAATATCTGTTGAATAAATGAATGATCGGGCCCCAGGCAAACTGTCCGATGATCTCCAACAACTGCCGAGGCTGTGCAGGTGGCACATTCTAGAGCCTTCCCCTCACGCTGGAAACAGGCCGCGGCCGAGCTGGGGACGCGCCTCACAAGCGGGAGATAAGCGAGCAGGGAGACACCGTGGTCGCCGGCGGTGGTGGCACTTGGCAAACTCGAGGGGACGGGATGTGGGAAGACAGAACTCAAGTTTATCGGGCAGCCACCATGCTGCGTGCTGGGTCCTGCGCCAGAGACTCCCAAGTGTCACTCACTTAATCCTCACACTCATCCCGGGAGCCTTGGCACCATCCGCATTTTACCCTAAGAAAGCCCGAGCCGAGGACAGCAAGTGACTGCCCTCTACCACCCGCCGTGACTTCAGCTCCCTTAGACACATGTCCTTGAACTGCTCCGCCTCCGCCTCCCGGGGAAGGAAGGGTGGGGAAGACCGGATGGGAGGAGAGAGGCAGAGGGTCCTAAAGAGGGTCCAACAGGGGCGGGACCGTGAAGGGGAGGAGGGGCGGCGGGAGCCCTGGCACCCTTTCCCGGCCCAAGTCCAGTCCCCGCAGACTCTCAGCACCCACTGGCCTCTGGAGAGGGAGACCGTGGGTCGGCCTGCCTGCCGCCATCCTGCCTGACCCCACGCAGGTGCCCTGCCCACGCAGTGCTTGGGTGAAGTGAGCACAAATGAACGCTCCTGACCCAGGAGAAAGATCTGTGTCACAGGCTCTCAGCTGTGCAGGGCCTGAAGGGCCGCAGTGAGGAGAGACCCCAGAGCCTGCCCGGGGTCTACCTCCCAGTGGGCTGAAGCCCGTCCTGCTGGCACTGCTCGCACTGGGGCCGGTCAGGCCCAGACAGGGGCCCGGACAGTGGAGAGCGGCGCTCGTGCGCCCCCTCCAGTCCTCCCGGTGCCCCTCATTCCTCTTTTCCAGTCCCTCCCCGTTCCTGGCTAGCCTCCCTGGACTGTTTCAGTTTGTCCAAACCCCCTTCGGAGTGAGTCTGGAGCCGGGGAGACCCAGGTTCTTGCTGGAGTTCGGCCACTAGGTAGTTAAGCCCCTTCCCGCTCCTGGCCTCAGTTTCCTATAGAGTGAGAAGGATGGAACCAAGGATCTCCTACTTCTGAATCTCTGCAACTTAAAAGGACAAAGAAGGAAATATACCAAAATGTTCACAGTGGCTACCTGTGGATTGTGGATTTTCCCCCCTCTTTTTGAACTTCCAAATTCTGCACAAGCAGGACGCATCACCTTATAATAAAGAAACAAAAGACTAAGAGTCCCCACGGAGGGGATAAGCGCTCCACTGCGACTCCACTCTGCGTCTGGCTGTGCAGGGCAGGCAGAGGCCGTACCTACCGCTCCTGCCCCAGGTACTGCACTTCAAGTTACACCACTGAGGTAGGCAGATAAGCACTGCGGACACCTTCTCATGAGAAAGGCCGTCCTCCTGCTGCCCATTAACATTTATGAGGCCCTGGGACACCAGCCCCTAGCTCCTCTGGGACAGAAGGGACAGGCCAGGTTTCCAGGCAGTCTCTACAGGAAAGGCATCCCCTGGGCCTCCTGAAAAGATGGAACCTGAGATCCCAGCAGCACCGGAAACCAAGGATCCAGCACCTGCTCAGTGATGCCTGATGGAATTTCTGGCCAGCAAGTGACAGCCACCTGGCCCAGGCTGGGCAGAGCCCCAAGCCCTTTCGAGCCCCCTTCCCCTCTGCCATCTCTCTGGCCGACTCCTTCTCCTTTCTCCAGAGGTGCCTCCATTTTGGACCGGCTCAGAGTCACACTCTGAGATGGGGTGCAGCCTCCCCTTCTCGTGTCTAGGTTCCTGCTGCCAAGCAAGCAAACACACACGTGGGAACGGAGCCTGTGATCCGGGCCTAAGCTCTGGCCTGGCCACGGTCTTCAGAGCCGCCCTGCCAAGGCCACCCAGGAATTGGTGGCAGAGCTGGGACCAGCGCCCAGGACAAGTGTCTCCCAGCCCAGGGCTCTGTCCACACCAGCATGCTGATGCTCGGCTCTGGTTAGACAGACAGCTGCCTCACCACCTCTGTGCTTAGGAAGCCCAGGCGGGGTGCTTAACCCACCTCCTGGGCTTGGCTCAGCAGCAGACAAGTCCCGACTGCCGCCGCCCTGCCAGTTTGATCGCTTGCTTAAAGTTACCCCGCGTACATTTTCTAGTGCCTTTTCTGCCAGGCCTTATGAGTGAATTTAGCCTCATAGTGGCTGATACGTGAGGCAGCTTGTTTTGTTTTACTCAGATCACCAGGGCCAGCTGATTTATCATCCACTGCAATCCTGTAATACACCCTCATCCCCGGGCCCGCCAGTTATGGCTCAACCCCAGGGTGACCAGTGGTTAAAGCGGTGTCTAAGAGGCCAGTGTCGAAATGACCTGTAGACCCAGGTCAGCACGTGCAGATGCAAAGGCTGCGATTCAGAGAGGGGTGAACTGCCCAAGGCCACACAGTAAGAAGCACCTACCAGCCTTGCAATTAAGCACCAGCATGGTACACCAGAGAGGAAAGGCCCTTTCACTCTGACAATGACAGCAGGAAGCCTGTGTGCCACCCTGGGTGCTAGCAAGCAGGGTCTCCTCTCCTGGCGTAGAGGGATCCTGAGGCCAGGGGAAAGGGAGGGACTTGCCCAAGAAAACATCCAAACAGGGGTAAACGGGGCTAGAACCCAGGTCTCTTGGCTTCCAGGCCAGGATGCTGCCAACCAGCTTGCTTAGTCCCACTCAGGCTGTGGTCCTCAGGCCAATTATCATCCTAGTAAAATATTTTTTCTCCCTTTCTTAATAAGCTCCTTTCAGAACACATTACACACCTTGAAAAGAATCTCAAATAGAATAAAGTGCAATAAAATCGGTCACACATTTATTGTCTGTGTGACAAAGCACCTTCGCGTCATTTTCGTGATTAATCTGCCCAATTATCCAGGGCAGAGCCTGTCAGACCTATGTCATAGACGGGGAAACTGAGGCTTGGAAAGGGTGAGCGATTTCCCAAGGCCACAGGCACCCCAAGTGGACGGGGCTGCTGGGACCGGAGCCCACACTGGCCGCGGCCCAGCCCGCGTGCTGCTGCGTCTGCCCACCCTTCCTGCACGGCCTCGGTCAGAACAGCATCTCAGCCCTCTGACCATCAGTGACAGGGAGGCCGTAGAAGACCCAGAGCTCCGGCCCCGCCTCCCCCAGCACCTGGGAGCGCAAGGGGAGGCCCGGGAGGAGCAGGGGGGAGGGGGAGGGGCTCCCGGCACCTACAGCTCCCTCTGCAAAGCACGCTGCAGTCGCAGTGGCAGCAGCAGAAGCAGCGGAAGGTCCACTCCCTGCTGACCATTGCGGGCAGGCCCCGGGGCGCCGTCCGCAGGCGCGCTGCTCGCATCCTGCCCACTTACCTCTCCTTCCTCAGCCGCCTGGCTTGGGCACTGGGAAACCGATACGCCGGGCAGCCGTCAAATGGGCTTCGCCGCTTCAATGTTTAATGAGGCTTCCCAGCTAACCTATCAGAACCCGCTTGCCTACCCGATTCCAGAAAGCTCTGGGGGCCCTGGAGGAGGGGTCCAGACCCCTCGTGGGGCCAGCCCACAGGCCCTGGTGACGCCAGGTGTCTTCCAGAAGGAGCCTCCCACCGTGGCTCGCTCTCCTCTTGTCCCCTGTGGGCTGTGGGAGGGGACGAGGCGGGTGCGCAGCCAGAGGGAACAGGTGACCAACCGAAGGAAGAGTCCCAGGCATTGTTGACCTTGGCCGCCCGCTCTTCCCGAGCTCCATCCGGCTGTTCCTTGGATTTCCTCTCCTCTCCTCGCTGCTTCTCTCAGCCAATCCCTGCCTCTCCTGCCTGTTTTCCAGCCCAACCGGCTTCAAGACCCGCAGGAAGTCAATCCTTCACCCCCATCCACCACCCTGGACCCCGTTCTGCCATCATACCTGTGGGTGCAGTGGCTGCTCCTTCCGCCGTGAAGGCGCCTCTGCACTTCCCCAGCTGGCAAAGCCCCAGGGCCCATAAAGCCCAGTCAAGTGGGTCGCCGACCCCGTGGAGCCTTCCCCGACTCCTAGGTTGCCTCCTGCTCTCTCTCTGTCTCTGACTCTTCCCCTTGAGCCCTGCTTTCACAGCAAACATCAGAAAGCACAGCCCTTCTGTGCTGGTCCCCACGTGGGAAACATCATTCCCATGGGTCCCTCGGGAAATGCTTCCCAGCCCCCAGCCACCTCCTCCAGCCTCCTCTTTCCCTACCAGGGACCTACTTGGGTCAGGCACCCCCTCCCTTACCACCTTCCCTTGTGATACTGACTGCTCCCTCTTTACTTCCCTGAGCTAAAATGCAAATATGTACGGATTTGTAAGGTACAACAAAGGACTTCAAAGGAATCTGGGATCCCCCAGACTTGCTGCCTAGGAGGGGCATCTCAAGGTTGGCACCTCCTACCCCCCACTTCCTCCCTGATGTGGGGCTCGCACGGCCTTGCCTGTCCGAATCTTTCCCCGGATGATTAACACATCGGTTCTGCTGGGCTTCGGGGCCTTGGTAGCGAGTTGCTTTCCCTCTTTGGGACTTCATTTCCCGCCTGCGGGGCTGAGCCAGAGGCGGCGTCAGGTGCTGAGAACAGCACTCCCCGTTCACAGAGCGCACGGACCTGAAGCCACTTGGAGCTAAATTTGAGTCCTGGCGCTGTCACCCTTTGACCTTGGGCATACTGCTGAAGCTCTTTCACTCTGTTTTCTGGTCTGAAACACAACGAGAGCATCGCTTATCTCGGGGTGTGGATCTTCCACGTGTTAGTGTCAGCCTAGAGTCTGACACAGCACAACTCAGCCCTGCCAGGGCCTCTTCTTCTTAGGGAATTCTGAGTGACTAACATTTCAAATCTGTATCTATTACATTCTCATAACACATCCCGGGAGCGGCATCATCATTACCTCAGCAGGCCAGGGACGCCCAGAGAGATTAAAAGCTTGTCTACATCAAGTAAGTGACAGAGTCAGAAGCAGAACAAGCTCCTGCAGCTTCCAAGCCACGTTCTGTCCCCATCAGCTTCCCGTCTCTTCAGAGGTCAGCTCTGCGATGCGTCACGTTGAGAAAACTCCCCAAAGGGGGTCTTCAGGAGCAGTTTCTCTCCTTGGTATCCAGTGGTCAGAAATCCAACTCCGGGCCCACCCCACCAGCCATGGACCACTTCTACTTAGAAAAGCACTATGTGTTAGGTGCAAGCAGCTGGAGAAACTGAAGGTGAAGTTGTAACTGAAGCTAGGATGCGGGTCAGCAGATCTGAGTGTTAATTCTCTTTGGGCTTGAGTGTCTCCATTACCTCCAACTGCTGAAGGCGCAGTGGATGGGATCCGCAGAATTCACACCCTGCAGGTGGGAGGGCTCGGACCCCGACTGGGCTGCCTGCTCCACCTCCAGCTGCTAGATGCTCCAGAAGCGTGTGATGACATTTCAACAGCAGTGTTTGCAAAGGGGAATCAGGAGCTACCGAAACACAGTCAGGCAAACAGCTGGATTTGAGCCCTGTTGCTGCCGGTGCCAGACTTTCCGAGCTAGTTTTTCTGTGTATAAAACGAGGGTCTTGGCTGATATGGCTTGTGAAGTCCTTTTTTACACTATGAGCCTATGAACTAGCTAATTAAATGTATTTGTTTCTTCAGCAAGGATTGATTCTAAGTTTTCTAGATGAGCTCATGTAAGAATGTCCTGCCAGTTATGTGTGGCTTGGCTAATCTCCAGCTGTGCCTGAGTCACTGAGGTCACAGCGGTAGGGCTGCTCCTGCACTCTGCTGCTGAGGCCAGGCCACTCTCCGCCCTCCACGCCTCAACTGGAGAGGCCCCTGTGGCTTGGGCAGACCCTTCCACAGCTTGGGGTGCTCTGCGGTATGTGCAGAAACAAGAGGGCACAGACCACCCTTCTGGAGCATCAGTTTTACTGAATGGGAAATAATTCCAAATAGGGAAGGAGGCACAGATACACCATGGAGAAGAACATAAAATCTGCATGAGTTTTTACAATATGGCCCAGGACTTGCAAGGACTTTGGAGACTGGGGGTCTCTTGCAGCTCCACTGCACACCAGCCCCAGGACAGGCGGGATCCTGACCGGCATCCAGGGCCCTGTGACTCACTCTCTGAGCCTCGTCCCAGTGTGCTCTCCTAACCTCTCTGTTCTTTAGTAGGTCACGGGCGTCCTCCTGAAATGTTTCTTTCTTTCCCTTCTTTCTCTGGCGCTGCCTCTGCCTGTGATGTGGCACGTTCCCACCTCTGCCCCACAAACCCATGGCGCCAGCTTTGCTCAGGGACTTGGTGAAGCCCCGCCCGCCAGGCCCCCCGGCTGCCTTTTATCAGAGCTGTGTAGGTGCCCGTGTGCACCCCTGCTGGATTGCGAGCACCTTGAGAAGAGAAACACCCTACATTTATGCCTCCACATCACCGTGTCTACTTCTCAAAACCACCTGACAGGCTGTTATTACAACCCCGTGCAACAGATCAGAAATGGAGCTTCAGAGGCATGAATTACCCGCAATCGGTGGTAAAGATGGGTGAAGCCAGGACTCTTTCAGTCCCACCCGTCTGCCACCGCAAACAGCATGCCGTGTCCCTCCAAAGCTGGGAGACAGGCGGGGTGCTATCCACAGACAGCGGCGACTGGGGCTGGCCGGCCGGGGCAAACCATCGCTGAGTCCATTTGGAAGCCACGGGCTGTGGCCAAGAGCTGCCCAGGAGCCACAGAGGCAGAGCACAAGGCTCTCAGGTCTCAGGAAGTCCCAGGCAGCTGGGAATCGGCAAGGACCCTCCCTCTAACCCCTGGCAAGAGCCACGGCGCCAGGGCAGGATATCAGGATGTAATTTTTCACCTCTGAAGATCTGTCTGGCAGGAAGAGGAGGCCATGAAGGCCTGGGGCTCGAGGGGAAGGTCTAGGCCCTTCAAGACCTGGCCCTGACTGTTCGGTAAGCCTCACCGATTCCCCCACACCCGTCCAGGGTGGGAAGTGTCCCTGTGAAAGGCTCAAACACGCCTCTGTGCCTTCGCACATGCAGCTTCCTCACCTGACTGCCCTCTCTCTTCTCTAACTGGCAAACTTCTATCCATCCTTGAAGCCCCAGATCCAGCATGCCCACTGCAGAGGCTTTCCTGGAGCCCTGTCCCTGCATCTCAGGCTCCCGAGGCCCTGGACTTATACTTCCCTCTGTCCCCGCACTGGCCACACTGTACTGTCAAGTCCCTCCTCTCTGCCTGACTGAGCCCTGCAGACGCGGGAACCGTGTCTTGGGCCTCTCTGCGTGCTGGTGCACGGCCCAGAACAGAACAGGCCCGGGATACGCCTGGTCCTTCATCCATCACACAAACGTCACTGTGCGTGGCACTGGGGATACAGCCGTGGACACAAACCGCTCCCCTGGGCCCTTGGTTCTCGAGAGGAAAGACAGGCAACACGGGAGCACGTAACAGGAGGAACACAGCAGGAAGAGCTGAAGGGGCAGGTGTGTGGGTCCTGCCTCCCTGACGAGGTGTCATGTGAGCCATGGGTTACTTGGAGGGAAGAGCATTCCAGGCAGAAGGGACACCGGGGTGAAGGGGCACGTGTGGCACAATCGGGGGGCGACCAGGAGGCTGCTGTGATTGGAAGTAAGCGGGTGAGGTAGAGAGTGGGGCGGAAGTGAATGAGCAAGGCAGCCAGGGCCAGGGAGGTCCACGCAGGCCTCGGTCAGGGTTTGGATCTGATTCTGGGTAAGACTGTAAGTCTCTGGAGAGTCCTGAGCAAGGGTTGACCTGGCTTGACCTAGACGTGGAAAGAGCAATCTGCTTGTGTGTGGAGAACAGACTAAGCACAGAAGCAGGCAAATCAAGTAGGTGTCCACTGTGAAAGCCCAGTCATTTGTTGAATGAATAAATGATGAATGAAGGCAGGCAGCTGACAAGCAGGTGGGGGGCAGGGCCTCAAATGCTCACACCCTGTCCACTCTAGAAGCTGCAAGTTGCATCCAAGTTCAGCACCTGGGTTTCTGCGTCCCTGGGATGGTCACTTACTAAAATATTTGAGCTGGCTCTTATCCTATATGAGCTAAAGTTGGCAGAAGGCTGACCTGGAAATTATCATTCTTTAGGAAAGATATTAAGTATGCTAAATGAGAAAAAAGAAAATGAATGCTGATTAATTTTTGACTTATTTCAGAAGTAGGCATTTCCCTATAAAGATGGGCCAGGTTAAATGCCCATAATAATCAACCCATGATCAAGCTGGGTTATGATTTAGAAAGTGTGGAGGCCACCAGCTGACTGGGGTCTCTTTGACAGGCCATCTGGCTCACTGGGCAAAGGCCTGGACTTTGAATCGGAGACTTGGGCTCTGTCACTCACTAGTGTAGCCTTTGGCGAACCACTGCTGTGAGCCTTCGTTTTTTCAGCCTTAAAGTGGGGACAGGAATTCCTAACCTGTCCCTGACAGTCTCAGGAGGATTGCCAGGAGACCCACTGAGACCAGGTGGGACAGGTACAACAAAAGACACGTTCCTTTCCTTGAGGAGCATGTGGGCCAGCCCCCGGGCATGTCACTGTTTCTTCCCACACCACTGAGGACGCTGGCCGTTTCTGAGGGCTGAGATCTCAGACAGTGTCCTGGGATGGGGTGCTCCAGGGGCAAGCATGACAATTTGCATTCTTAGGGTGCTTTACAGCTTGCAAGTCACATTCCCACTTATGTTATCATCTGAGTCTCACAGCAACTTTGTAGGCGGTTATTATAACCACCTTTAAAGATGAGGAAACTGAGGCTCGGGGTGAGGAAACGGCTTGCTCAAGGTTTCACAGGCTCTCGTGTGACAGGGCCTGGAGCCCGGGCCTGGCACTCTGTCCTCTGCCCCCAGAGTCTGTGTCATCTGTCAGTCGCTGTGCTGACCACAGGCTGCTCACCACGACCCAACCCGAGATGTACTTGGTGGGCACCGGTGAGGCGGGCATCCATAATGGACCATTCACGAGCTCAAGCCCCGACTGAGCATGTGGTGCCCAGGCCAGATCTAAGGAAAACGAAAAGCCCCAAAGAAATCCTCCCATTAGCGTTAGGAAGATGACCCTGGGGCTGGTGGAAGGAGGTCCTCCTTCTCCGGGATGGGAGCTACACACAAACCAGCAGTGCTTTAAAGGAAGACAATGATGGCAGCACGCTGCTGCTGGGATGCTCAGAAATTAGGGGCCCCAAGAAGGCTACAAAGTACTGCCAAGGTGCAGAGGGAGACCCCAAGGTCAGGCACAGCCTCTCCTTGGACCCTTGACTTGAACTCACCATCCCAGCCCAAGCAGTCCGGCCTCCCTGTGTCTCCCAAGGCATCACCACAGGAGTTGATATGTTAGTTAACTTTTCAAATATTAAAAAAAAAAAAAAAAGGAACTTCGAATTGTTATAGTAATCTACAGGTGACAAAAAACTTGTACAAACATCATCTCATGTTATCCTCACAACAACCCTGTGAGGTAGGTGTGGTAAACCCATTGTATAGATGGAGAAACTGAGTCTCAGAAATGTGAAGTGACTTGCCCGAGGGCACACCCTTGGCACGAGCAGTGCCCAAACCCAGACCTGCCTGACTCCACGTCTGATACACCTGTACCCTAGGGCCACAAAGAGCTGGAGGTCGGTGAGAACACGGCTGCTGGCTGGGGAAGGCGCATTCCTCGGTTCAGGGTGCTGCTAGGCGGGCCAAGGTGACGGGTGCGATTTCTGTGTGAGACAATTCTATGTGCCATGTCCCTCAATCACAGATAGCACCCCTCGCCTTGTGCCCAGTTCCAGAAGTGGTGCTGGTCCAGGAACGTCGTCTTGGTCTGCAGAGGATGGCGTGACGGCAGGAAGCATCAGGCCACGTGAGGGACAGACAGACAGACAGAATGTGTGACAGCACCAGCGAGCTCACCTACTGTCCAAACACCTGGGACGCGTTGGCCCTTCTTCGGGGCTCCTGCCCTCGACGGGCTCACAGTCTAGATGAGCAAATAGCGAGCTCAAACCAAGTGGATGACCACGTGTTGAGAGCAGGAGGAGGCCCCTGGAGGGGAGGGGAGGGGAGGGGAGGGGAGGGGAGGGGAGGGGAGGGGAGGGTGCCTTGCGGCTCGCAGCCCAAGCACGAAGCGCGAGGACAACACACCACACGTGAGGCTGGGGTCTGGGGTCGGGCCCGGCGCACGCCCGCGTCAGGATAGGCCATCCAGTGCGATCGCAATATGGGGCTGGAGGTCTCAAGACCGGCAAGCCCCCGGGTCTTGGTTTGCCCCCCTCACCTGTACGGATGCAGCCAGAGCTTGTCAGTTAGACAGTGTGTTGGTTTTTGAGGGTCCAGAGAGAAACAGGACACTTTCTGACTTCCCAGCCTGACCGAAGTCACATGCTGAGGACAATATGACATGCTAGGTGGCATTAACCCCCGCAATGGAGGCATAAATGAAGCACCGTGGGAGTGCGGGGAAGGAGCGGGGCATCCTGCCACGGTGGCTGGAAACGGCTTCATCTGCAGAGCTAGGGTCCCAGAGAAGGAGTGGGGCTTGGAAGTGTAGGGACAGCAGGGCACGCTGGGGGGGGGGTCTGGGGAAGGCGCCCTGGTGAGTCACCGTGGGTGCGGGTGGTAGGACGCCCCTGGTGTCTGGTGCGCAGGAAGCGGCCACCAGGGGGCAGGCAGGAGAGGACGCGGAGCCTCAGGGAGCGGGTGTCCTCAGTGACCCTTTGTCGGGGGTAGAAAGTGCCCACAGCCTCCGCAGGAGGGAGGTAAAGACAGCTTTTTTCCTTAGGAGAAAAAAGCAGGTAATTTTAAGAAGAAAAGACGTTTATGAAAAGCAGAATCCAGCCCCGGCTCTACCAAGCCGGGAGGTGGGGCAGTGAGAGGCAACGGCTCTGGGCCTCACTCTTCAGGAGAGGCCCCTGGCCTGGGCGCCCTCCCATGGGAGCTGACGTTGCAGCCGTTAAGGACACTGGAAAAGTTGGGGGAACATCTATCACCAGCACCAGCTTGAAATGTACCAACGAATGATGTTATCACAAGCAAACCAGGTAACGAAAGGCCACACCGCTATGTTCTGAGAGACGTGCTTTAACTCACCCCGCGTGGATTTGCACCAAGCTACCAGGTGTTCCTTTTCCTTTTTTGCAGAGTCCCAAAAGATGCAATAAAGTGGAACTATTCTGGTTGTTATCAGGGTGATGGCAGGACATGCCTGGTGAACCCCTGGAACTCCACAACATAGACAGTGTGAAATTCACTGCATTCAACCCCCAAACTGTAAGCAAAGTTGCCTTTGACCAGGCAAGCTCCTGTTCCCCTCCCTGCCCAGCGCCAACAGCAGGCTTTAACATTCTGAGGCATCCTGCATCTAATCCTGAGCCCAAGGCCTTTAAAGGAAAGCCATACTCCCACGCAGAGCGTGGATGCTCTGAGGTGTTACCTCCTGCTCGTGACAAGCCAGGCAGTCTTCAGAACTCCTGCCACCAGCACCATGCTTTGCTGTACACCCATGATCTCATCTGAGGTAGGCCTGACCACCCCATTTTACAGATGAAGAAGCTGAGGCTGGGAGGAGTCCTGCCCAAGGTCTGACAGCCTACAGCAGCAGTGCTGCTCCTGGCCTCTCCCCTGTGAATGCAACTTCACGGTCCCGCCCTAGAAGCCCAGGCACTGGGACACAGGTCCTGCCGGCACCCCTCCGGGGGCTCCAGAAGCCCAGGCACTGGGACATAGGTCCTGCCGGCACCCCTCCGGGGGCTCCAGAAGCCCAGGCACTGGGACATAGGTCCTCCCGGCACCCCTCCGGGGGCTCCAGAAGCCCAGGCACTGGGACACAGGTCCTCCTGGCACCCCTCCGGGGGCTCCAGAAGCCCTAAGGTTCTGGGGAAACGGGCTCCCGCCTCCAGTGCTGGCTGTCACGGTCTCCTGCTTGAAGCATTCTTGGGCCCCAGACCCTGGCAGTCTGTGCGGAAGGCCCAACATGCCGTGGGGGCCTTCTGGGCCGTCTCTTCCACTCTTCCCGGCACACTCAGGCTCGGTCACATGCACATGACGTTGGCCCCCTCCCCTCATCACTGCTGGTGACCTACTGGGAGCGTCTATGACTCTGGGATGAGTTGAGGGTTGCCGCATCTTCTGATTTGAAGACTTTCTTGCGGTCTTAGCGGGAATGGAGGAGGGGACCCTCAGTTTTGGTTTGGGGTCTTCCCACTCTGTTGTGAGTTGACAGTAAGAAGGTGAAGCCGTGGGAGAGTGAGCTGCAGGATAGCATGACTCTGCCCACTGGGAGGGTCAGACGGGATGTCACTGGAGAGAACACGGACAAAGCCAAGCTCTCAAGCCCTCCCGAGCCCCGCCTTCCAGGCTCCTCAGCTCTCTTCCTAGCCCCACCCTGGGTCTGGGTCCCAGGGAAAATCCTTTTTTAGGAAGGAGTGGGCGTGACGTGGGACAGCGGGAGGAGCCTTGGACGCAGGTGCCAGCTCCACCCCGATGTGCTGTGCAACCCGCACAAGTCCCTCCCCTCACTGGGTCCCAGCTGCAAAATGGAAGCCCAGCTTCCTGATGTCTAAGCCCTTCTCTGGTCCCACATCAGTGCCGGCCGGGCCTCCAGCATCTGTCCTCCACACCAGTGGAGGCTTAGAGGGGGAAGATTATTCTCAAAAGCCCACTCCCACCAGATGGCTGGAGGCCATCAGCCTGGGGCCTCGCATCCGGTGCCACCAGGGCCCTACCTTTCAGGAACAAGGAAAGACAACTAGACAGTGACTGCGGGAAGCTCTGAGAGAACCTAGTTTAATGAAAGAGCGCTTATTTGCTGACAAGGAGCAGCAGTGCCTGTGAGGGGGGGGAGAGCAGAAGCCTGGAGGGGACAAGCTTTATTTACTGGACACCTACAGGCACAGGTGTCACACAGGAATTGTGCTGGGTGATCCTCCAGCCATCAATGGTATTATTATATCCATTTTACAGATGAAGTGACTTGTCAGGGTCACACTGCTTGTGAGCAGCAGAAATTCAAACCCAAGGATGATATTGTGATTTATAATAAGAAATGTATATTTGGTCTTTGGACACTGTTCCCGGCACATAGCTCCTAAAACCCTTGTAATTTCCTAAACAGGAGCCAAAGGGGCATCTTTCGTGATAACATTTAGTCTTTTTCTCACTTCCTGAAACAGCTTCAGGGCATGGAGGTGAAATGGGTGTATTCTGTTACTCCTAACAGGCCCTTTCAACCACCCGTGAGGTGATGTTAATGCAGCGACTTTTGATTAGAGGGTTGGAACTTTCACTCCCCATGCCCTCGACCTCTACGGAGGGCAGACTGGCTAGAGATTGGGTTCAATCACCTATGGCCTAGGTAATGAAACCCCCATAAAAAACCCAAAAGGATGGGGTTCGGAGATCTTGGGTTGGTGAACATGTGGAGACTGGGGAGGGTGCTGCCCAGAGAGGGCACAGAAGCTCTGGGCCCGTCCCACACGCCTTGCCCCGTGCATCTCGTCCATCTGGCTGTTCCAGAGTTCCATCCTTTTCTAATACACTGGTCGGTAATCTAGTAAGTCAGACATTTCTCTGAGTTCTGCGAGCCACTCTAGCAAATTCATTGAACCTAAGGAGGTCACAGGCCCCTCTGACTCATGGCCTGTTGGTCAGAAGCACAGGTGACTGGCTCCCGAAGGGGGTGGGGGCGGTCTTTTGGGGCTGAGCCCGTAGCCTGTGGGATGCTGCCTGCAGGCAGGCAGTGTCTGGACCGCCTGGTGCGCCGTCGGAGGGACGCGGTGCCGGAGCAGAGGCGTGCTCGGAGGAGAGGAGGGAGGAACGTGTGGCTCTCCTTCACACCGCGGTACCCTGGCTCCAAAATGTACATTCCCCGCCCCCCCTCCCCCTCCCGGGGGCCCCGCTGCCTCTCCTGCTTGTCTCTGGAGGAGAAGAGGAACAGTGTCCGGAACCCAGCCTCCCTTATCCAGCCGGCACCGTTAGGTGACGATCCAAGGAGATAACAGATGTGACGAAGACGGAACTCGTCTCGTTTTTACAGAACTTCTAGCCCTTCCTTTCAGATTCAATGGCCCCTTTTTATTGCAAACATTTTATAACGCTCCCTGTATTATACTGAAGTGAAATTCAAAGATTATATAACCTACCTACATAAATTAGAAAAAAATAATAAAGGAGAGAAAAGAGAGAAGTAACCAATAATAAGACAGCACTGCACCACGTAAAAGCTCAGACAACTACAGTAGGAGACATCATCAGTCAGATGCTGGCACCACCCCCAGACACACAGTGACCACTACTGACACAAGCGGTTTCAATAATGCGGTGCTGTGTGTGTATCTCACCAGCGATAATGCTGGAGATAAGATTTTCCAAAAGAGAAAACAATTCTTGGTAAAGTTACAAACAAACTAAAGCACAATTTTCTTTTGAAGCACGTGGTGGCTGCATTCCTAGAAAATTCAGCACATACTAAAACTGGTATTAAAAAAAAAAGGAGGGTCTTTCCTGGTGGCACAGTGGTTAAGAACCCGCCTGCCAATGCAGGGGACACGGGTTCCAGCCCTGGTCCGGGAAGATCCCACATGCCACGGAGCAACTAAAGCCCGTGTGCCACAACTACTGAGCCTGTGCGCCACAACTACTGAGCCCACGTGCCACGACTACAGAAGTCCGCACACCTAGAGTCTGTGCTCCGCAACAAGAGAAGCCACCGCGATGAGAAGCCCGTACACCTCAACGAAGAGTAGCCCCCACTCGCTGCAACTAGAGAAAGCCCGCGCGCAGCAACGAAGACCCGACGCAGCCAAACATAAATAAATAACTTAATTAAGATAAAAAAAGGAGTGCTTTTTCTTACAACACAGTAAAGTTCTGGCTCAGATAATTAAGTTCCTCGCCTCCACGTGTTTGGTGGGACATGCAGGACGATACATGATCGTGCGGGGCTGCCCAGTACACTGTGATGCGTCCAGCGCTCCTGGTCCTCTGTCCACCGGCCACCAAATGCCTCCTCTCTGCTCCCACACTGTCCCTGTTAGAACCACCTGACTAGTCCAGCCTAAGCACCGACGCCCGCACAGCAGAGGAGACATGCCTGAAACCACAGGCGAGGCGGCGGCCGAGTTGGCCAACAGCCAGATGCCCGACCTCCAGGCCAGGCTCTTCCCACCGAGGGCGGAGTTTCCCGGGGAACCCAGACGCTGTGCTGGGTGAGCCTCTTCCTTAGTCGGACGGGGCTTGGCTGGTCGCCATCACAGCCTTTCATGCGCCGTGCTGCGCTGAACGCCTCAGAACCCGCCCATCTTACAGATGGAGAAACCGAGGCTCAGAAAAGGGAGGTGATTTACCCAGGCTGCATGTAGGCGAGCAGCACCCAGGCCTGCTAACCTCCCGGCCACCATGGCCTCTTCCTCCCCGGAGCCGACAGGGCAGCACACACAAAGGGCTCTGAGGGCCTCTGGCCTGGAGGGACCTTGGAGGACAACCAGCACTGCATGTTTCAGACGAGGAAACTGAGGCCCACGGAGGTCACTGCGCCGATCAAGGGCACACGTGAGGAGCGGAGCTGGGACCAGAGCCAGGCCTCCTGAGGCCTAGCCCCGAAGAACAGAACTTGGGCTCCTGAGATTCAGAAGGTCACAAAGGCTGCTGCTTCTCACACACATCTCCTGAGCTCCCTGTGTGCCTCTCCGGCTCTGGTCCTGGAGAATGGCTGGTGACTAAGGCTACACCGGTCCTACCACCAGTAGAACCAGTAAGGTGGCGGGGAAGCAGGCCCCACAGAGGTGTTGCGAGTAAAACACGTAAGTATCCCGGCAGAGGGGATGTGCAGGGCCAAGGGTGCTGGCTGTAGCTGCCCGAGACGGGAGGCCGTGGGGCGCGGCAGCAGGTGCACGGGCCGGGTGCTGGCACGACCCGCTGAGGTCTGTGGTCTCCGGAGCCGCCACAGAGCCCTCGGGGAGGCCAGCTCCCCTCCGTCCTTCCCGTTCAACCAGAGAAGTAGCTCCAAATATCAAAACAAAAAAACAAAAAAACCCCAGTTTTTTTGGGAAAAAAAACTTGGCTAAGTATCTCTAAGATCCTTCCCATCTTTAAATTTATTTCTAAATATAGGTCAATGAGGGAATTATTTATCTACACATTTGCTTTTCCAACAAAATAGCCATTTTTCTTTTTCATGTTACCGAGTGAATCATTCAGGGAAACGCTTTCTCAAACAGGCACCCAGACACCTGAGAGCTCGAAACAGCTAGGTCCTCTAACTCCTAGACCCCCCTCCCTGCTTTAAGAAGCCAAATGAAGGAACAGCCAAGGAATCTCTTTGACCTACTGACATGATTCTAGATTCTAAACAGAAAGAAGTTCCTCCAGCAGAAGTTCCAGGGAATGAAAGAGAATGAAAGTGAATGTTTTCTTCTACGTCTATGCAGACGAGCATGAATAACAACGACTCCGAAGATACAGATGACGTAATACTACTTCACAGCAGCCGGGTGAGGGAGGTGTATTTATTATCTGTCGTGAGCCTGAAACATGCTACATGAGAGCAGACTGCCTCCACTCATTTGCCAAAGGAAATAAAAGATCTCTTGGTCATTAGAGGACGCACCTGCTTTGGGAGTGGGAAATTATGCAGACGTGACTAAAGGCGCAGGAGGTTTGCAGCCCTCCGTGTTGCACTGCACTTAATTAAAGCTACTGCTGAAAATAATGGGAAAAATGAAATCTCAAATTAGCATATGAAAAATGGTCATCATATTAGTAACCAAAAAAGCAAATTAAAATGATACGTTTTCCCTTCTCTTGTGTTTGCTACGATTACAGGAGTACTAAGGCCTGGTCCTGGTGCAGGTTCAGCAGTGGGTGACCGTCAACTGGGCTGGACACAGTACAAACTAGTACTCTCATTCCGGAAGGTGTATTCAGCAAGATACGTCAAAGCTTTAGAAATGTATTGTTTGACTCAGAAATATCCCAAGATATAACTGGACAAGTGTGTAAAGATGAACATAAGACACAAAGCATACATACAAATTAACATATAAACATACAAGAGAGCCAGCCCTCTGTTACACGAATGTAGTAGTGAAAAATGGGGACAACTTACTTACAAGCTGAAGGCTGGTTAAATTGTAGTAACATCTCTATATGGTACTCAGTGCAACACTCTGGCCACTTAAATGGTGAGGAGATCCGACTTCCTTGGCACAGAAGGACATGCGTACCATAGTGCCAAGTGAGAAAAGCGTACAAAACAGTACATACAGACTATTTCTGGGGAATAGCTCTTCAGTCATATGTGAACACAGAAAACTCTGGAAGGCTACATAAGTGTTAACAGCAGTCATCTCTGGGTTTTAGGATCAGAGGTAATTTTTTGTTTGCTTGTCTGTATTTTCTATTTTGCAGTTATAAACAAGGACTATGGATGATGAGGGATGCTGCCTCCCGGACGTGCTAGGTCCTTTGGGAAGTAAAGAAGGACATTCTTCCATCCAGTTTCTTCACAGGGTTATTCCTACTTCTAGCATCGGCCACAGTGACCACATCTGTAAGCAGTGAGGTAGCATTCACTCTGTCCAGACAACATACATAAAACCTAAACCATTAGGGCTAGAAGGACCTGTAGAGAGCTGGATCAAGTCTGTATCCCTCCTTTCAGAGACGGGGAAACTGGGGCCCCCAGAGAAATGACCTGTTTAAGGTCAGAGGCAGGCTCACATGGAAGCATATAGAAGCAGTTGCCTTTATAAGGTCACTAAACTGTGAACTGAAGTCTGCTAAGAGAATGAACTGCAGCGGGGAGGGAAGCTGAGCCGGGCCGGGTGGCCAAGTATAGCCTGTAAACACTGCTGCGCTGCCTGACAGCTGGCGGCTTTACCAGACGGTGGTGTGCGTCCACTGAGGACAGCAGCCGCAGGGAGTCCAGGTACGTGCATCAGTGGTGCGGGAGTTGAGACGGTGCAGACCTGCCGACACCGAGGCCCGCGCCCTCGGTCCTTTTTCTGTAGCAGCTGTAACGTGCCATGAGCCATGCTCACTGCCCTGACCAAACCCCTGTGATCCCCAAAGCAAGAAGACCACCCGGCGCTGTGGGCTCAGGCTGGGCCCAAGGCTGGTTGACCCTCCCCGCTGACCTACTGAGGCAGTGCAGAGTTGTAGAAAAAACACTGGATTTCAAACCAGAAGCCCTAAAATTGAGTCTCAGTTCCACTGGAAGATTCTGGCAGACATGTCACCTCTTTTAACCCCAAGCCCCCATCTGAATAAATGTGTATAACAGTAGCCGGCCTGACAATCTGTGGGAAATAAAAGCCAAATTATAGGCTCTTTAGAGTATAAGAAGTCCTTCCTTAGCCAGCTAAGGCCCACCTGTGGGGCTGCCTGGTTAGTGGGAGCCTTCCCACAAGAAGGGCAGGGAAGGGGCATGTGGGAGAAGATCCTGGTAAGAAACAAAAATCCTGGGCTTTGAAGAGGAAGCCTAGATGTTATTATTACTACAGTCATTAGTAGTAATAGTAGTAGTAGTAGTAGTAGTCGTCATGGTCTCCGCCATCCAACTAGACCACAGAAGCCCCACTCTGAGTCCGCCTAAGCGCACACACCACCCGTGGCCATCACACCACGTCACGGGGAGGCCCCGCTTCCGCCAACGTCGGCACTCCTCCTCCTCCCTCACGGCTGTGCATCAGGAGACAGACAGCTCCCCCCCACCCCCAACTACCTCCAGGCGCCAATTTCTACAGAAAAAGCCCCAAGAACCCAGTGGCTGACTGTCCCTACCCACCGAGATAACCCCTGAACCCAGAGCCTTGTGGGTCCCAAGAGAACCCTGAGCCAGCCCTGCACTCCTGTCCCTACCCAGGGAACTGAAAGCACCAGGCAACAGGACCATTATTTAATTTATTGATTTGACTTGCTAAATTGGCTTTAGGTTCCCTAGGTCGGGCCTGAAGTTGAAGAATGAGTATCCAAAACTCACTGGCATAAAAAGACAGGTTTTGTGGGTACCAAGGAACAATGTCAGCAAAACAGATCTCTCCAGGGTCAGATGCCTGACTCTCTACTCTCTCTTCCACGTAGAAGCTGGGCAGCGAAAATCTTACTCTGTTGCGCCCATTCTTTCTCCAGAATAATGTCAAGAACTCTGGCTGAACAATGGGTTTCACCAGGGTGACAGGCAGGAAGGAACAAAGAAAGAACAGAGTCGTGGCCTGTCCTCAGCACACAGAGGGTGCAAACTGCGAGAGCGGGTCAAGTCCTGGGTGTACATCCAGGGAAGCCCCTTCCCCTCTTGAGCCCCGGCCTCCTAACCCAGCGATGTTGTCTGGGGACTCACTTCCCAGGGCTGTGGCGAGAATCAGGTAAGAGAAAGGGGTGTGAAGACTGGGCGGCCACGATTTGCTCTGCTTTGCTTTCAGGGTTGTATCTAAGCATCTTGTGTCTGCCAGGTTTGTTGGACCCCAGGAGGCCACACTAGTGTCGCTCACGCATGAGGGGGAGGTGGGAAATGCTGATGAGACCCTGAGTCTCAGAAGGTCCACGATCCGATGGCCCAAGCCCCAGATGCCTAGCACAGAACAGGACATGCCACTGAGGAGAGGAAGGAGCAGAGGCGGGCATTACGAGGTGCCAGGCCCCATGCCGGGCAACTGAGTCCTCTCTACAACTCTGTAAGTGGGACTTATGACCCCATTTTACAAATAAGGATGCTGAAGCCTACAGAAGATAAGCAAATTCAACAGGACCAAAGGGGAAAGAACCAGTATTATTCACGCTCTTATCACACACCAGGCACTGTACACTAAGTACTCTATAAACATTTTAAATTTAACCTTCATGACAATCCTAGAAAGTAGGGTTTATTACCCCAAGGCCACAGGTGGCAGAGCAAAGACTTAATATAAGATCTCACTGCCTCCGAACACATGCTTTTCTCACTACACTTGACCCCTGAACAACGTGGCGGTCGGGCTCTGAGTCTGCACGGGTGAAAACCTGCGTGTAACTGCACAGCCGGCCTCCACGCCCATGGCTCCACACCCGCAGATGCGACCAACTGTGGATCACGTAGGGCCGGAGACGCATTCGTGGAAAAGCAACCACTGTCAGTGGACCACTTGGTTCACAGCCGTGTCGGTTCAAGGGTCCACTGCACCGCAAACAGCCTCCCGCCGAGGAGGGTAGAACACAATTCGCCAGTACAGAGGGGATTTGATAGAAGGCTCACAACTGTCCTGCAGCGGAGGCCTCCTGTGGTAGCTGGCGGAGAGGCTGCCTGCGCCCTGCCCGCGCTCTGACGCCTGGACTACAGGGTGGCAGCCGTATCGTGGAATGGCACTCCACAGTGACAGAGCCAGCTGCAGAGACACACGGGTCCAGGGGCGGGTCTCTCAGACGTAATGTCGAGGGACAGAAATCAGGCCCCGAAGTACACACTACATGATCCATTTACATGAAGTTCGAACACAGGTAAAAGTGCTCTGTTGTCACAGAACTTGACATCCTGGTTTTCCTGGGAGGGGGCGGAGGGATGTGGTCCCTGGCAGGGCCTGGCAGGGCCTGGCAGGGGTTCTGCATATGCATGTGTACAAGCTCATCGAGCTCACACTTCAGGTTTCTGTACGGTACAGTGGGCTACACCCCAGGTGAAGAAAACGCTTCCTCCTCAGTGGGCCCAGGGTCTCCCCTCCACCAAAGGCCGTGGAACCGGGATGGGCGACTACTGTTCATGATGAAAGTTTCAAGTCAGGCCACTGTCACCTCGTGAGCACACATCCACCCCCTACCCCAACAAAGACATCCGTTCAACCCAGAGGAGACGCAGGAGGTCGGGGTTCTGAATCTGAGTTACTACCTGGCACCGGGAAGTTATTTCTTCATACTAGGTCACACGTTTCTTATCTGAAAATGAGGGTTGGATTAGCTGATTTCCTTGTGATTCTACGGTGAAGTTAAAAAAATAACTAGTATTTGCTTTGCGTCAGTCATCTGAATAAATTAAAACCTTTTTTTTTTTTTGCCCCTTAATGTATCTGTATGTACAGATAAAATAAAGCTTAACTCCCACATCCCGGGGCAAGTGAGGCAGCTCGGATCGGAAACCTTAAACTCAGCTCACTCTACCACGAAGCTCAAGGCTCTTGGGTGGAAAAAAAGACAGCTGACTAAGCGGTTATTTGGTGCCTACGATGTTGCAGGCAGGCCCTGCACTCATCACTCACACCGCTGTGGTTCCTCACTGCGCACCTCCAGTTCTCAGCAGAAAATCCACAAACCTTGGGGCCTTTTCACAGCGGGGACAGAACTCTACAAGTACTGGTTCTGTGTACGACCTGCGGGAAGCATACTCAAAACGTGTTCTTTCTTTTCTTAAAAAAATTCTCCTAGGGTTTAAATTGGGTCCCAAAGCTCCAACCTGTCAGGCACAATAGATATTTAAAAGCCATCTCCCTCCAGGTTCCAAGTACTATGTCTCTCCACTTCCCACCCCAGTTCTGGCAGCAGTAGCAGCAGCAGCCATGACAGTAATAATGCCCACAAATACTAATACTGGGTGATTAATACGTGTCAGGCAGCCTGCGAACATACATTCGAGTTCATTTAAACGTAGAAACAATCACATATCACCCATCTTATGGCTAAGGAAACTGAAGCCCAGAAAAATGACCGGGACTCAAGGCCAGCAGGGCACCCCGAGGCCCAGTTTCCTCACTACCACGCCCTACCAAGGTAAGATCTCCGGCCAAGTGCAAGACTGTCTCTGTGGCCACCAAGATGCCAACATCCTGGAAGGTCTCCGACCTCCCTCTGAAGCTAACACTACAAATTTCCGAGAACAGCCACGTGTGTTTTTGCTCCTTTGCTTTACCTGCACTGCATAGAAGCTTTTGCTAGCGCCACTCGCCGCCCCCAGCCCATTGTCTAGACCCCAAGCCTTCCAAGTTGGAGCCTTCCACTGTGCAATCCGTGCCACCCTTCTAATTCCACAACCAACCTCTTTCCTGTCGCCACCGCAGGCTGCACAGACACTGCAGTGTTCTCTTTCCCAGCATGTGCTGGACTTTCAGGCCCATGTGCCTTCGTATTTGCTGTTCCCTCTGCCTGGGATGCCCACTCCCACCTCTTTGCCCTTCAAAACTCCAGCTCAAATGTCACCACCCGCTCAAAGCCTCCCTTGGCAGCCCAGATGGGCAGTCCCTTATTTCCCTTTCTGTGCTCCCGAAGTCCCTGCCCTGCTCATACTTTATCAGCACACTTATCACAACACGTTACAGTCAGCAGTTAGTGAATCCGTCTACTCCAAGATACCAAGTGTCTAGAGGGAAAGGACTCCATCTACCCATTTCTTACCTATTCTGTCTAGTCAGTTTCTACACTCAGTAAATGTTTAGTCAAAGTGTGCTAAACATATGCATAATCGAATACAAGAATACATTTTTGCTTGTTCCCTCCGATCTCTGCCAAACATGTGTCTAGAATATGGAATTAGGATGACAAATGTAAAACGCATCTGGATACTCGGCTTTAGGAACACAGTACAAATCTGTATTTCACCAAGGGCAAAAAAGATGTAAATGCCATTCTCTCCTCCTTCAAATTGCTAACATAGCTTTAAACCTAGAGTCAGGCAGTGGGTTTCTCTGAGAACCCACAAAGCATCAGCTCGGCACAGCTGCAGGGCAAGGACACCCAGGAAGCCAGAACTGTAGGAGGGCAGAGGTAGAACAAGAGAGGGTCTAGGCACCAGGCCAAGACAGAGCCCCGCTTACCTCCTTCTTGGGAATTCATGATGTTCAGGGCAAACAGCATGGCATTGGAGAACGTGGTTGCCTCTTCCTTACTTGCAAAGTTTAAACCATAGACCTGGCGGGCATCTCGCCACTGGTGGAAGGTTGGCGTTGCCTGATTGTACTTCAGCCCTTTCACGATTGAATAATTGATCACAACCTGAAAGGGAAAAGAGAGAGAAATACGTGTAAATAAATAAAAGGTAAGTGAGCTGGAGGGAGCTGTGTAGGGCAAGGATATTGTGTCCCCTGGGGCTACAAGAGGACAGGGGGACGGGGATGGGGTCAGAAGAAGGAGAAAGCACGACCAGGCAGCTTTTCAACATGATCTATACCACAGTGAGGATTTGAAAAACAGTTATTTCATTTAACTAACAAAGAGTGTGGTCGTGACCTCCACATGAGAGCCCTAAGCTGGGAGTCAGGTTCCCTGGGTCCTGGTGCTGGCCCTGCCTCCCAGCCGTGTCACCCTAGGCGGCACCGCACTTCTCTGGGGCTCAGTTTCGCCAGTCATAAAATGGGGATAATGATCCTGGCTCTACTGACCTAATGGGGTTACTGCAAAGGTCACATTGTGACACATATCTTATGGAGACTTCTAGATATAAAGATCCTTAAGGGCAAGAGTCTTTTCTACTTCATATTTATGCCTCCCACAGCCCTCTGCATAGTGTCTAATACTTAGAATGCATTAATAAATGGATTATTAGTTAAAAGGACAACTATCCATTCTTTTGCATGTGGCTATTCAGTTTTCTCAACACCATTTATTGAGGAGACTGCTCCTTTCCCCACTATATGCTCCTGACTCCTTTGTCATAAATTAATAAAACCATATCTGCATGGGTTTATTACTGGGTTCTCTATTCTGTTCCGTTGATTTTTGTGTCTGTTTTTATGCCAATATCATGCTTTTTATTTACTGTAGTTTTTAATTACTATACTAAAATTACAGTAATATAGTTTGAAATGAGGGAGTGTGACGCCTCCAGCTTTGTTCTTCTTTCTCAAGATTGCTTTCGCCATTTGGGGTCTTTTGTGGTTCCATACAACTTTTAGGATTATTGTTCTAGTTCTGTGGCATTTTGATAGGGATTGCGTTGAATCTGTTGATTGCTTTGGGTGGTGTGGACATTCTAACATGAGCACAGAGTCCGCTCTCTTTTCCTTGGTGAGTCTGGCTGAAGGCTTGTCAGTTTCATTTACATTTTCAAAGAATCAGAGCTTAGTTTCCTTGATCTTTTCTATTCCCTTTTTAGTCTCTATTTCATTGATTTCTTCTTCTTTTTTTAAATGATCACCTCCTTCCTTCCTTCCTCCCTCCCCTCCCTCCCTCCTTTCTTTCTTTCTTTCTTGGCTGCGTTGGGTCTTCGTTGCTGCGCGTGGGCTTTCTCTAGTTGTGGCAAGCGGGGGCTACTCTTCATTGCAGTGCGCAGGCTTCTCACTGCGGTGGCTTCTCTTGTGGCGGAGCGCGGGTGCTAGGCGTGTGGGCTTCAGTAGTTGTGGCTCATAGGCTCTAGAGCACAGGCTCAGTAGCTGTGGCGCACAGGCTTTGTTGCTCCGCGGCATGTGGGATCTTCCCGGATCAGGGCTCAAACCCGTGTTCCCTGCACTGGCAGGTGGATTCTTAACCACTGCGCCACCAGGGAAGTCCTATTTCATTGATTTCTGCTCTCATCTTTGTCATTTCCTTCCTTCTACTAACTTTGGGTTTCTTTTGTTCATCTTTTTCCAGTTCCCTGGGGTGTAAAGTTAGGTTGTTTGTGACTTTTCTTGTTTCTTGAGGTAGGCACTGACTGCTATGAACTTAGCAGTAGAATGCAGAACTGCTTTTGCTGCATCCCACAAATTGTTATGTTATACTTCCATTTCCATTTGTCTCCAAGTACTTTTAAAATTTCTCTTTTGATTTCTCCTTCAACCCACTTCCATAGCATGTTGTTTAATCTCCACATACTTGTGACCTGAAACCATAAAGCCCCTAGAAGAAAATATAAGTGGTAAGCTCCTTGACATAGGCCTTGGTGATGATGTTTTGAATCTGATACCAAAAACAAAAGCGACAAAAGCAAAAATAAACAAGTGGGACTACATCAAACTAAAAAGCTTCTGTATAGCAAAGGAAGCCATCAACAGAATGAAAAGGCAATCTACTGAATGGGAGAAAGTGTTTGCAAAACATATATCTGATAAGGGACTAATATCTAAAATATATAAAGAACCTGTATTGCTCAATAGCAAAAAAACAACCCAATAAAGAAATGGGCAGAAGATCTGAATAGATATTTATCTAAAGAAGACATACAGATGGCTAACAGATACAAGAAAAGATGCTCCACAATATTAATGATCAGGGAAATGCAAATCAAACCCACAAGGAGATATCATCTCACACATGTCAGAACGGCTGTTATCAAAAAGACAAGAAATAAAGTGTTGGCAAGGATATGGAGAAAAAGGAACCCTTGTGCACTGTCAGTGGGAATGCAAATTGGTGCAGCCACTACAGAAAACAGCATAGAGGTTCCTTAAAGTTAAAAATAGAACTATCACATGATCCTGCAATTCCACTTTTGGGTATTTACCCGAAGAAAATGTAAACACTAAATCAGAAACATATATGCACCCCCATGTTCACGGCAGCATTATTTACAATAGCCAAGATATGGAAATAACCTAAGTGTCCATTGATGTATGAACAGATTAAGAAACTGTGGTATATACACAATGGAATATTACTCAGCCATAAAAAGAATGAAATCTAGCCATTTGTGACAACATGGATGGATCTCAAGGGCATTATGCTAAGGGAAAGAAGTCAGACAGAGAAAGACAAAAACCGTATGATCTATCTTGTATATGGAATCTTAAAAAAAAAAAAAAAAAAAAAAGCTCATGCATACAGAGAACAGATTGATGGTTGCCAGAGGTGGTGGAGGGGGGGTAAGGAAGGGTGGGGGAGAAATTATGCATATGAAACCACTTAACACAGCTGCTAGCACACAGGTTGTCAACAAGTGTTAACTGAGAAATATTAAGGTCCTCAGAGATGGAAATATGCAAGCAGAGTCTAGATAAGGCTGGATGGCTTGCTGTTAGTGATACAATGGAAAGATTCTGCTTTAGGAGAGGTACAAGATGATTTCTCGGGTCTCCTCTGGCTTTGAGGCTCTAGGGTTTTGTGACCTGAATTGGAGATAACTCAGTCTATTGTCCCCCCGGTCAGGAAGGAGAGCTCAGGAAAAGATTCGGAGATGCAAAGAGACATGGCCAAGACACCCTGTGTGCTGGCTGGGGCGCTAAGACGAGAACTCTGATTTACTGCTCCATCCTGCTGTGCTGTTGGATAAAGTAAGGCCAGAGGACAGCAAATACGGGCAATATCCACAAGAGCTTCTTCCCAAGTCTCAGCCAGGTGGAAGGTAGGTTTGGATTGTCCGATAGTGAAAAAAGAGCGAGCAAGTGAGAGAGACGGAGGGAGAGAAGCACATGTACTAAATTAGCTAAAGAAACACAACTGTTTCTTAACTTAGCTGTTACATACTGACACTGCAGTTTTGGCCAGATCTATACCCAGGTTCCTCGGTGGTTCTCTCTCTGGGTTTAGCTCTAGATCGTCAGAAAAAGGGCTGGAGGTTTTGTGGCTACATGCATGATAAGAAGCATAGTGACTTGTGGTTAACACAGCTCTTCAGAGGAGAGGGCACAATAATAGCGGTACAGTGACCAGAATGAGGGAGATAAGACCCTCTTCCTTTCTGCGTGGTTAAGTCTATACCAGAAGGTCTGTGTTTGTGTGGTTTTGGTGCTGCACTTTCAGTGGACATTAACAAACTAGAGCAAGCCAGAGGGATGTGTTTCAAATGGAAGAAGGTCTGGAAACCACATCATATCAAGAATGGTTGAGGGATACCGAAGCAAGATAAAAGAAGACTCTTCAGTGTATCACATACCCTCTCCAGGTACTTGAAGGGATGATCTGGGGAAGTGAGATTTAGAATCCTAAGATTTGGGGCTTCCCTGGTGGCGCAGTGGTTGAGAATCTGCCTGCCAATGCAGGGGACATGGGTTCGAGCCCTGGTCTGGGAGGATCCCACATGCCGCGGAGCAACTAGGCCCGTGAGCCACAACTACTGAGCCTGCGCGTCTGGAGCCTGTGCTCCGCAACAAGAGAGGCCGCGATAGTGAGAGGCCCGCGCACCGCGATGAAGAGTGGCCCCTGCTTGCTGCAACTAGAGAAAGCCCTCGCACAGAAACGAAGACCCAACACAGCCAAAAAATATAAAAATGAATACAAAAAAAAAAAAAAAAAAAAAAGAATCCTAAGATTTGAAATCTCTGGTTGGCTATGTTCTTGGAGGGGGACTTAGAGGGAGCGGGAACGGGGGGAGGTGGATGCCTATCCAGAATCTAGAAACAATGTGGCGTAAGGAACTCAGAGACCAGAGAGAATGTCTAACTCAGTCCTCCCTTTTTACAGGTGGGAAAACTGAGGCCCAGGGAGAATAAGTGATTTGTCCAAGGTTACAAGGTAAGTAATGGTAGAACTGAATTTAGAATCCAAGCCTGCAGCCTAGGACTTTGTGCTGCTTCTGACTGCCAGCATAATGAGCTGCAATCTTTCTTCCCATAATTCCTTCTCTGGTCCTAGCTCTAACCTCTAAAGCCTCAGAAATCGATTCTCTACTTTTAGAGATTTTCGGATATTGGATTGGGAGAGTGTGATAAAGCTGTTCCAGAAGTTCTCTGGGTTCTTTGCTGCACATGGCTGGCCTCTCCTCCGACTGCAGCTCTTGGGTTACCATTTCTGATCCATCTACACCTAGAGCATAGAGTTATAAAGGCTGCTCACCGAGTGCTGTGTCTGCTAGCCAGACACAGCCCACAAAGGTCTACGACTGCTCTGAACGCAACTACCGTACTAGGTACATGGACTGAGCAGAGGGTTTTGAGTCAAACTGTGGCCATGCCCCTTTCAGTTTTTCTCTCCTCCAAGTAAATATCTCTTGCTACTTCTTCAGCTGTTCCACATATTAATGCTGCTTTCAGACCTCTCACCAGTTTGGACGCCCTCCTCCTTACAGATTCCATTTACGGCACTCAGATTTGGTCCCAACATTCATGGTAAAGTACAACCAGTGCAGAGCAGAGCAGGACTGTAATATCCCTCCTTCTGGACCTCTACTTCTATTAATTCAGCCTGAGACTCACTAACATTTTTAGTGGCCAGAACTCATTCTCAACCAAACATCTTTTGGTTTCTTCACCTTCAATGTGAGATTCAGGTTAGACCTTGGCTAATGATACTATAACTTACCAGTCTTTTTCCCCACAAATGATGACCTGGTTTTATGTCCACCTATTTAGCAAAACGGGGGAGAGAATTCTTACACCATTATCCTCATGGGGTTACTGTGGGACTGAAATAACAAACATGAAGAGTGCTCTGTAAGCCACAGAGAGCACTGAACATGTAAGATATCCCCCCCTGGTTATAAGACCAGGAATCTCTGTCTCTCTTAAGATGTTTGACCTTGTAATCCATACTGACTGGAAATCAGACCTGTGAAAATTCATATTTTCTCCTGGGTCCATAAAAGTTATTATGGACCAGGTTTCCTGCCACTTTCTCTAATACCTTGGTTTACTGAGAATCTCTTTTGTGTTCCTGGCTAATGTGTCCCACCCCCCTGGGCAGAGTTGCAACCATGTTCCAGGAGCCTGTCTGACGAACGTGTAATGCCAACTGGAAGGCTATGTTGGTAACGTCTCCATCAGGTCCCAGAAGGTCTCTAAGTTAGAGGCAACAGAGTCTCCCTCAGTTTCCCCAGGAGATCACCGAGGACTGCCGCCAGTCCTTCCCTGAATGCAGGAAAGGTCTCCTCCCGAATGAGCCCCAACATGTGCTTCCCTCCGAAGGAAGCTGAGGCTTCCGAGAACAAGGTTCACGTTGGTTCCCACACACCATGGTGTCTTCCTAGTGTGCCCTGCAGGGCAACCAAGAGGCATGAAGAGAATGGAAAACTTGTCATAATAAAAGCAGCCACTTAGGGAACACCCACTGTGGTTCAGGAACTGCATGAGATAATGGGCCTTATGTCAAAGGCGAGTACCAGGGTGGAACTTCCCTGGCTGTCCCCACCCATGGGTGTTAGGGAAATGTGTGATATGTTTTTGGCTGTCGCTATAGGTGACAGTATGTGGTGCAGTGTGCCTCTGAAAGGCAGAGCTGGAATCAGTGAGCTAGAAGAACAGGGAAGCAGCTTCTAGAAGGTTTTTAGAATAACCTGCCTACCCGTGAGGCTCCTCGACAAGGGACAGGGATGCCCCTGAAGGTACCCAGAGTTCCAGGTCAGAAGGACCATCTTTGACCAGGGGTTCCGAAGTGGGGAGGTCCCTTTTAGCCACAGGAACCTGAAATTTAATAGGACTATTTTGGCAAAAGCAGAAACCCATTCAACAGGCAACACACACTGACAACAGAGCCCTGAGTTTCTGTTCTCTCTTTTCTATTTGCGAACACGATGGTTCTTGCAAAGACAGCAGCAAACCTGCTGCTCAGCTCAGCCATGGGCTGACTGACAAAGGCTGCCTACTTAAGGCAGAGGTGTTCACAAATGCTGAACTACAGATCTGCTGATTTCCCTGCTGAAAAATGTCCTCGTCCACCTCTAAGAAGAGAGCTGGAGGGAGAGCCTGAAGCCCTAACACAGTCGCTGTGGCGAAGCCACACGAGCCCTTTCTCCACGTCTCTATTTCAGTCCACGTCACGTCAGACCACTCTGTCTGAGTTACGTGTACACGACTACCCCGGACATAGGTGGACTTACCTCGTATTTATTGGCACAGGTACTTACCAGGTACACTCACAAACTATCTCACCTGATTTGTCCAGGATGTACTATTAGGGAGATGAATGATCCCAGATTCTTTAAATCATCTTGATGTTCCCCCCAAAGTAAGACTTAGGGGGTTGGTGGACCAAAAATCTTCACAGCTATGTTACTTATGGGTACGCAGGCAGAGAATAATACTAACACATTCGTACTATATATTTTTCAAAGCTGTTTCACATCTATTATTTTATTTATATTCTAATATGACAATAACACAGTGAGGTAGGCAGGGTGTGGATCACTGCCTGTGTAAGACAGCTGTGAAAAATGAAGTTCAGAAAAGATAGTTTGCTCAAGGTCTTACACCTTGGAGTATGAGAATACAGAGCCAGACTCTGAACCCAGACCTTTGACTCTACATCGTGACCTTGTTGTTCTCTGACCATTTTTCACCAGTGTGTGTGTATGTGTGTGTGTGTGTGTGTGTGTTTGTGTGTGTGTGTTTGTGTCTGTGTGAAGTGTGTGAGGTGTGTGTGTGGTGTGTGAAGTGTGTGAGGTGTGTGTGAGGTTTGTATGTGTGTGAGGTGTGTGTGTGTGAGAGGTGTGTGAGCTTTTGTGTGTGTGTGTGAGGTGTGTGTGAGGTGTGTATGTGTGTGAGGTGTGTGTGTATGTGTGTATGTGTGTGTGAAGTGTGAGGTGTGTATGTGTGTATGTGTGTGTGAAGTGTGAGGTGTGTATGTGTGGTGTGTGTGTGAGGTGTGTATGTGTGTGAGGTGTGTGTGAGGTGTGTGTGTATGTGTGAGGTATGTGTGTGAGGTGTGTGTGAGGTGTGTGTGTATGTGTGAGGTATGTGTGTGAGGTGTGTGTATGTGTGTGTGGTGTGTGAGGTGTGTATGTGTGTGAGGGGTGTGTGTGTGAGGTGTGTGTGTGGTTTTGTGTGTGAGGTGTGTGAAGTGTGTGGGGGGTGTGTGTGTGTGGTGGTGTGTGTGTGTGTGTGTGAGGTGTGTATGAGGTGTGTGTGTGGTGTGTGAAGTGTGTGAGGTATGTGTGTGTGAGGTATGTATGTGTATGAGGTGTGTATGAGGTGTGTGTGTGTGAGGTGTGTGTGTGAGGTGTGTGTGTGAAGTGTGAGGTGTGTATGTGTGTGGTGTGTGTGAGGTGTGTATGTGTGTGAGGTGTGTGTGAGGTGTGTGTGTGTGTGAAGTGTGAGGTGTGTGTGTGAGGTGTGTGTATGTGTGTGAGGTGTGTGTGAGGTGTGTATGTGTGTGAGGTGTGTATGTGCGTGAGGTGTGTGTGTGTGTGAGGTGTGTGTGTGAGGTGTGTGTATGTGTGTGAGGTTTTTTTGTGTGTGTGAGGTGTGTGAAGTGTGTGTGTGGTGGTGTGTATGTGTGTGTGAGGTGTTTATGAGGTGTGTGTGTGGTGTGTGAAGTGTGTGTGTGAGGTGTGTGTGTGTGGTGTGTGTGTGTATGTGTGTGAGGTGTGTGTGTGTGTGTGGTGTGTATGTGTGCGAGGTGTGTGTGTGAGGTGTGTGTGTGTGGTGTGTGTATGTGTGTGTATGCGTGTGGGGACGGCCTGTCACCCCAGCACTCACCTGCTGATCCTGAAGCTTGACCCCAACGACTCTGAAGGTGTTGCTGGCAGTGTTGTGGTAGATGTTGATCCGGCTGAATCCCTGCTGGCCAGGTTTGATTGGTACCCACTTCTTACTGGTGTCATCGTAGACCATCACGGAAGCCCGGGCTTGGCAGATACTCTGTTCACTGCAGACCAAGAGAAAACGTTAAGCGTCAGCCTCAGTTACAAGGGATGGATGCTGGCTTTGTCCTTTTCTGAAACAGAGGCCAACTGCCGCTTGACACAAAGGAACTTCCTAGTTGCCAGAGCTTCCAACTGTCTGTGGAAGGGCCGCTCTGTGAGGCGATAAGTTTCGACTCTCCAAAGACCGGGGGAGTGGACAGGAGGTTCTATGCCAAAGTTTTTCATAGCATGGGAGAGACTCCCAGCTTCACTTTCAGGGGAAAAGGTGCTTGAACTAGAAAGGAATTACAGCTATAATTTGCCAACTGTCCACAATATTCCAGGCATGGTGTTAAATAAGACAATGCACTAAAGCACATAAGCTTCACAACTTACGAAGCAGCCATTTATTACCCCCATTTTGTAGATGACAAAAGAGTGGCTCAGAGACGTGGAAAGATTTATACAAATTCACATAGGTACTCAGCGATTTTATCTGGAATTTCCAACCAGTTCTGTCTGACTCTAGAATACATGATATAGATAATATTCTCCACAACATCCAACAAAACGCTCAATTCGTGATAGTACGATAGTGTGGCTTCACACAAGCTATGTAGACAATAACATGATTAGGTGATCCTCTACAGAACAGAGTGATGAAAATCAAAATAAATAGATGGTTCACCCTGCTTCAATGGAGACATTTCCAAGCAAATTCCCCTGTTCAGCATAGGACAGAAAACCAGGGAAGAAGCGAAAGAAACACCCGGAGAGAGAAGACAGTCGTCACTGAAGTGAGCGCACTGCAACTCCCGCCACAGCGCTCAGGGCAAGTCTCCCAGAGCCCACCGGCCTCTTCATTTACATATAAGCCTAATAATCGTAAACATTTACTTTCTCAGTCTCTAGTATATTAGAATCCCCCAATTAAAAAGGTAAGACTGGTTGTCAAAGGTAGGCACACCAACAGCAGCAAGGGGTGGCTGTCAGCGGAAAGGGAGGCTGAAGAATTAGAAACGGAAAGTTAAAGCCCGGCAAGTCGGCGCCAATTTATAAAGAAGTGAAAGTGTGTGTAATTGTGATAATCATGATGATGAGACCAAGCAGTCAGGAGAAAGTCACAGTCTGTTCCCTTCACCATATCTAAGAGGGCGGGGAAACCAAATATTCGAAGACGTTCTCTCTCCCCAGTCCCAGTGGTTACCAGGTGACAAAATGACGGTTTTTAGGAGATTGGCCCTCAGGGACCTGGAAACCTCAACTTGGCCTAGGCAGCCTGCCTGAGGGCTCTTGCGGGCTGAGCTTCCCCGGGACCTGGCTCCCCTACGACTCCAAGACGGTGGAGGAGCCGTGTACAGATTATTACTATCTTAACAACAATTCTGGGTATGTGCACACACAAACCTGCCCGTACATATTCCCTCACTTCACGTTACACGAATCCCTACGTACACTTGATGGCTGTCCAGCTAATGACTTCACGTGCCAGCGCTCTCAGACCCACTCCAAAGGCCTACGCTGCTCCGTCTCAATCCTTCTGCTGGCCCCTCAGCTCTGCCCTAGGGTGCAGGAGTCTGCGGTACACTGGACGTCAGCCGTCCAAGCCCTGTGCTGAGGCTCTTTCTGTGGACACATGTATTGGGAGTGAATTATATGGGTTTTGTTGTGCAATTGTGCTACATCTTTTTTCTCATCATTCATTATTCATTCAACAAATAATTAAGGGGAAATCAGTGATAAGCCGAGCAGGCATGGGCTTCCCCAGAAGACAGCCATATCATACTGGCGGGGAGAAAAAAGAAAAACAAAAAGAAAACCAAACACGGCACTGTGCTTTGCCGTCTCTGAGCTCTGGAGCCTAAAACCATGTATCTTCTACGAGACTATTAGGAAGAGTTGCCGCTCCCCTAGCTGAGTCTTTGGGGCCCTGTCCTCATGAAGTCGAAGGTAGGAATCAGAGTAAACTGTACACAGAATTAGACAGACCTTGGTTCAGATCAAGTCAGAGTCCCACACCAATATAAACTAATTACTAATCAAGTTCTGGGCTAAGTTGTGTCACTTACCGCTACTCACGCACTTAGGCGCTCACGGTGACAGTGGGCAAGTAGGTGTGTGCTCTGAATGCTGGCTCAGGAGCTGGGAGAGATCCTGAGACGCAGCACAGGGTTAGGTAACAAAGCACAGACTCGATTAAGTCAGAGGGATCTGAGCCAAAATCCCAGGCGTAGCGCTTACTGGCATGCGACACAGAAGCCCTTGAGATGCCTCTGAGGGAGCCAACCAGGAAGGAACCGTGTGGTAGAGTCCCTGTGTGAAGGCCGTGGAGTGCCGTCCTTCTGATCACCTTCAAACGAGCCTGTTCTGGAGCAGAGCTGACCAGTGGTCCCAGCTGCTGCCCTCTGGACGCCCACCACGTCTGCACAGAGGCCACATTCTCTGGGCCACTCTCCGCCAATGACTAAATGGTGGCAGGGATAGCTGGCCCATGCAGGGCTCCTCCCCAGGGGAAACCTCATCAGCCAGGCCCAAATTTTCTCGGAACTGTGCTGTGGGCTGAGACGCTTCCTACTCAGTCCTTCTTACCCCTTCTCCTCCTGCAGACGTCAGACCTGCAACTTGGCCTGAGGCTCTCTGGGCCTCTCCGCTCCCTCCATCCTTCCCTGACCTTCTGATAAATCTCTGGTATCTAACCATCCTGGGGGTCTTGGTGTCTGCTTTTGGAAGACCCAAAGTAACACAGCCTGCACGGTGCAGGCTCCCTGAGGGCAGGGACACAGGGGTCTCATTCTCCACTATCTCCAGAACCCGGCAGAGAGCAGGGGCCTGATGGCTGCTCCCTGTGAAGAGAGCTCTGGAGAGGACCTAGTCCCTCTCCTGCTCAGCACAGCATGCCTCCTAAAGCAGCGCTAAGAGCACGCCGAGCCTCTGAATGGAACTGCTGGCAACGGGGAACTCTGCTCTCCAAAGCAGTCTGTTTGTTGTGGAATGGTCTGAGTCACCCTTGTTCTGAGGGTCAGCCCGCTCCCTGCCCTGCAGAGGTACCAAGGTGTTCTGAACAGTTCTGCCGGTCTAGTGGACAACTGAGGGAAGGCCTTGGCTCTGCCATCCACCATTCACACACCGCAGCTACAGGCCCCCGTGCCACCCCAGTCGCTCTGCTCCAGTGAGTCCCCACCTGTCACACGTTCTCTTGGGATCTGGGTATGATACTCTTGTCTTCGTCTGACAAGCACAGATGCCAGTGAGTCAAAAAACATTTAATGATGCAGAGAGGCATATGACAGTCTCTGCTCACAGCGACTCAGGAAATAAGACAAATGGTTACACACCTTACTCAGCCTGGAGGGACTGGGGGAACAGGGGAGACTTTCTGAAGAAACTGCGGTGTGGGTTTAAAGCTGAGGAGCTCTCAACCCCGGGCGGGTTCAGGAAGGGGATGTGGGATCCTGGGCGGGGGCGGCCAGCAGCCAGCGAGGCAAGGACAGCGCACTGCGTGCAGAGCCTACCTGGGGCACCACATACACCTCTCGGGGCTGTGCAACGGACATGATACAGCACCGGACCGACCACTGTGCTTGCCCCTGCTAGGTGCTTCAACATCAGCCACTGTTTTTTTAAATTGTAATCATAGCCACAGGCTCCCTTTTTGGTTTTTTTGGGTTTTTTTTTTAGCAGTTTAGGTTCAAATTGAACTTGTGGTTAATCAAAAATCCCTATTTTTGTTCCCATTTGACTAGTGCTTGTCTATCTCTGCTTATTTTATTACCACTAACAAACCCTAAATGCAAGAAAATACTTGTTTACTTAAGATTCGTCTTACTTATTATCCCTTTGGGATTTTTGTTTTGTTTTGCAGGAGTCAGCATTTTATTATTTTTCATTTTTACTGAGATATAATTGACATGTAACATTATATTAGTTTCAGGTGTATAACACAATGATTCAATATTTATATCTATTGCAAAATGATGACCACAGCAAGTCTAGTTAATATCCATCACCACACCTAGTTATGAACGTTTTTTCTTGTGTTGTTTTAATAAACTCTTGATTGCTATCCAGCCTAGACATTGCCCCTGAGCCCCACATATTCACTGTCTTCTCGACACCTCCATTGGGGTGAATACACAAACTCTATACTACACGCGTAGTTCACAGGCACCAGACACTTCACTTGTCTAAATCAGTTTTTGGAGGAAAGTTAATTTGGTAGACAAATATTAGAACGACTGAACTATTTTTTAAACACATACATACAAAATTCCCTTTACTAAATTGAAAAAGACTATTGCTACCCCTCCCCTCCCTCCCCCCCCACCCCCCCAGCCCTGGCCCCATACAACTTGCGCCAAAGCTGGTCCTCCTGAGGGCTCATCTCGGACAGGCTGCCTTCACGTGAGCAAACAACCACTGACTAGTGGGAATCAGTCCGATATGCGTTTGGTTTGTTCCACATGGTGCTGAACTGCCAGGCTGATGGACTTTTGCCCCCTGGGACCTGACAGGCTGCTCTGAGCTGCAGGTACAAGCAGAGTTTCTCTCCCAGGAGAAGGCTCTTTCAGAGCAAGCGGTCCAATTCCAGTCTCATTTTGGGCTTTTGTATGGGTATTTGTGGGCCCGGCAAAAAATTCAAGTCTGTAACTTCCCTCCCAGTGGCAGGTGAGACATACACTAACAAAGCTGGGACAGCTCTTTCGTCAGGACCTTAGAGGAGGAAGACGGCATCCTCTGGGCCTCAGTTTCCTCATCTGTACAAGGCTAGTCTGACCTCAGGGCCCCCCTCAGACAGCCGTGTGTCCATGATGAGCTCTGCCCATAAGCCCAGCCCCGGGCCAGCAGTCAGTGTCTTGTCACTGGTTCGGCAGTTAACTCTTCTAGGCTATACGTCAGAGACCACTACTGAATCCCTGTTGAAATCGCTCACTTAAAAAGAAGAAGAGCAAACACACCCCAAACTTTCTGCATATAACTGTGAAACATACTCACAGATATTCCTGGACTTGACGTAAGAAACCACTGATGCACTTGTGAATAAAACTAATACACGGGAAAACACAGTGAAGGTAGCCTGAAGTCAGTCTCCACCTCTGCTTCTGTCTTTTCCTTCTGGAAAAGCACAGCTCCCACGTCCCACCAGCTGTTGGACTCCCGCCCCACCGCTCCCTGCATGAACGGGAATGAGGTCTCTGAACCTCCCTCGGGCTTGCGGTGACACCCCATCCTGGCCACGCTCCTTCCTGTGCACAGTGCATGTGGAATCCTTTCCACTCTACAAATACCTTTCGGGGCTTTTCCAGGCATTTACTACAAAAATTTGAAGGACAGAGGGTCATTTCATAAAGTAAGGGCAAAAAGGTGCAAAGCCAAAAAGGGAACAGAGCAACAGGGCCAACGAAGAGAGGCTCATTGGAAAACTAAGTCCAGGGTTGAGCTTGGAACCCGTACAGCACTTGGACCTGTAAGAAGAACTGGCCCCCGCAGCACTGTGCTCATCTCTGCCTCTCACCAAAGCTCTTACCTGTCTGTCCTGCTTCTCAGTATCTGCATCAGCAGCCGCCTGCCCCACTAGACGGTGAGCTCCTTGAAGGCAGGGGCTCTTATCGCTTTCCCCTTCGTAAATCTGGTCCCTTGTGTGCTGCAGACACTACAAACTGCTGAATACATGACTCTCTAACTGTGAATAAGTGCATTTATGACCGCGTGCCCATGGGAACATTCCATCTACAATCCGACTCCGCTGATGCTGAGAGAGAGTAGCTGCGGAATAAAAGCCTCGGTTACGGAGCACCGTCAGATCACCGCGGCCTGGGATCTGAGAGTCAGGAGACCGCAATGCTGAGGGTGGGCCTACTGAGAGTGAGGCTCCCAGGGGGCCAGCTGGAGACACAGACCTGCTGCTCTAGGAAAGTGCAGGCTGCCCTCTGGGGGTCCTCTGGAGGGTCGGCCTAGGAGCACACCCCGTCGCCTGGATCACACCTCACCCTCCCCGCCGGCACTGGCCCAACCCAATGCCCAGCTTGGTGGCTCCCTTCAGACAGAACAACTCCCCACACTCTGTCCTGAAGGCTGATCTCACCCCAGCGGACCGGGAACCCAGGTTCGCCTGGGGCTGAGGCGTTTCCCGGGAGGTGGGGCAGGACACTCAGCGCTAAGACCAGGATGGTCCCAGGCAAAGCAGAGGGAGTGGTTGCCCTACTGGGAGCTCCCTCTCCCTCTCCACAATAACTATCACGGGATTAAGTACCTAATAAACACCCACTGAAGGTGAGTTTGGCTGATGTAAGTTGATATGAGCTGGCACCACTCCCTGCTCCCAGCTGCTACCTCTCTAGCTCTCGTTTTCTCTTCCATCAAGCTGAGAAATATGATACCTGGCCAGACAGACCTGCAGAACAGTGGCAGGTACAGTAAGTGGCATGAAGAAAAGCTATCCAGCATCTTCTCCGTGGGGTGGGCCATCACCCTCCCAGGAGCAGGCACTCCAGAGAGGAAGTGGGCAAAGCAGGGCTCAGAGACCCGGCGTGGGAGACGCCCCCGCAGCACAGCCGGTGCCCCCAGTGGGCAAGCCTCCGCCCTGGGGCTCTCGGCAAAGGCAGGACCCGACAGCCTGCGCGCTACCTGAACGCCCAAGGTGGCTCTCCAGGTCACACTCAGGAGCCTCTGACCTTGGTTTTCTCCTTAGAGGTTAGAAGAATAAGGGGTAAGCGCAGCTCCAATGTGGATACAGAAGGCGCCTCACACTGGCTTCACCTCAAGTCTTACCTCATGCAGATGTGCTGTTTACTTGAGCCAGTATGCCCCTTGTTCAAGACGACTTCTCTTTCCTGCATCCACAGTCTGCATCTCACCTTTCTCAGCTCAGTGCCATTGCCTTCAGGAAACACCTATCCATTCACTGCCACTGTCCTGAAGGTCTGCTGATTTTCTCTCTCCCCCACGAGGCAGGTTTTCTGTGGTTAGTTTAAAAATGTTGTTCATCTCTGTAGCTCCAATAACTGGGACCTGCTGGATCGCTCAGTAGTTACCTTCGAATAAATGCTTGCTTTTGAGTGCGCCTAGCTTTGCCAGGCATCATACTTCTCAGCCTTCGAAGATTCTTTGGGGTGGGACGGGGCGGGGAGGGGGTCACGACCCACCTGAGATCGGGCCACCACTGCTTTCTCTTCCCGCATTAATTTAACAAATAAACTAAGAACACACCCCTTTCACTGAGTACTGACTACGTACCAAGTATATCCCCACGCCTGGTACTTAGAAAGCAGACTGTGTGTTGAACAGAAGCCATGGTCTGCGCCATCAGGGGAAGGCACACGCGCACAGCCCATGGCACTGCAGGGGTGCAGAGCGCCCGCAGCAGAAGGGGAGCCTGGTGCGTCTGGCCCAGGGTGGGGGTGAGTGCGTCTCGGGCAGAGTGCCCGGTGCCCCTGGCCATCACCCTGGGCCGCCCGTTACTTCTCAACACGCACACATTCCAGGGGAACCAGGAAGCCCGCACCAGGCGTACTGGCACTGCATCCCAATCCAGGGACCAAGGAACAGGGATGGAAACACAGCCCTGTCAGAGCCGAGAAACATTCGGAAGGAACCCTTTAGATGGAGGAGTCAGGCCAAGTGAAGGGGGCAAGTTTACCAATGTCCCACAGCTAATATGGGGGAGGCCGGGAATAGACTGCAGACCCCTTTCTGCTACACGATAGGGCTTCTCTGCCTCCTGAGTAAAGCATTTTTACCACATGCAAGTTTTCTCTTTTTTATGTCATTTTTTTTCTGAACCATTTGACAGTTCCAGATATCATGATACATCAATCCTAAGGTTTTTCCATTTCTTTAAAATAAGGACATTCTAATATATAACTTAAACACCACTATTACATCTAAGAAAATTAGTAATTTACTAATAGATCCAATACAGAGCCCATATTAAAAGTCACCCAAGTTTCCCCAAAATGTTTTGATTTTTTTATAGATCTAGGATCCACTCATGCATTACATTTGGTTGTGTTGTCTGCTTACTCTCTTTTAAGCTAGAATGTTAGGCCATATTTTTTTCCCGTTTTTCACTGATATTGATTTGTGTGTGTGTGAAGAGATCAGGCCAGTTGTGTTGGAGGCCGTCCCCATCCTGGATTGTTTCCTCGTGACTAAATTCAGGGTAAACAGGACGAAACGCAGCACAGGTGGCAGTGGGCATTTATTCCATCACGTCACGTCGGGCGCCTTCTCTTTGCGAGGCAAGCTTGTCTACGGGAGCAGACGCCGGATCTCTCCAATGGAAAGGTGCCCTTCTTCTTGGTAATGAGTAAATCCCCTATAGGGTGACCTTTTTTTCTCTTAATGGAAACAGGCCTGAAACAGGTTTGGTGTTTTCATCTAAACTTAAAATGTTTATTCTGAAACAGTTCATGCCTACAGGTTTGGTGTTTTGTTCTAAACTTAAAATGTTATTCTGAAACAGTTCACGCCTGTGAGAAATAGGTTCCCATGATCCCACCACTCAGGCCAGGAAATGTGATGTCATCGCAGAAAGCTGTTCAGCTTGAGAGGTCCCCGCATCCCAGTGCCCTCCCCTCGACCAGTGGAAGCCACCATCCTGAACTGGGTGCTTACCAATTCTGTGCATGCCTTTCATAGTACAGTCACATAACGGACTATTTTACAGAAGTGGTTCTCAAACTTTTTTGGTCTCAGGACCCCTGTACGCCCGTATAAATTATTGAAGCTGGCAGCTAATTATTAGAGAAATGCAAATCAAAACTACAATGAGGTACCACCTTATACCAGTCAAAATGGCCATCATTAAAAAGTCTACAAATAACAAATGCTGGAGAGGGTGTGGAGAAAAGGGAACCCTCCTACACTGCTGGCGGGAATGTAAATTGGTACAGCCACTATGGAAAACAGTATGGAGGGTCCTCAAAAAAACTAAAAACAGAATTACCATATGATCCTGCAATCCCACTCCTGGGCATATATCTGGACAAAACTATAATTCAAAAAGACACACGCACCCCTATATTCACAGCAGCACTATTTACAAGAGCCAAGACATGGAAGCAACTTACATGTCCATCAACAGATGAATGGATAAAGAAGATGTGGTGCCTATCTATATACAATGGAATATTACTCAGCCATAGAAAAGAATGAAACAATGCCATTTGCAGCAACATAGATGGACCTAGAGATTATTCTACTAAGTGAAGTAAGTCAGAAAGAGAAAGACAAATACCATATGATATCACTTATACGTGGAATCTAAAATATGACACAAATGAACTTATCTACAAAACAAACAGACTCACAGACACAGAGAACAGACTTGTGGTTGCCAAAGGGGGTGGGGGTGGGGGAGGGATGGATTGGGAGTTTGGGATTAGCAGATGCAAACTAGTATGTATAGGATGGATAAACGACAAGGTCCTCCTGTACAGCACAGGGAACTATATTCAGTATCCTGTGACAAACCATAATTGAGAAGAATATGAAAAAGAATGTATATACATGTATAACTGAATCACTTTGCTGTATAGCAGAAATTAACGCAACATTGTAAATCAACTATATTTCAATAAAGTAAATTTTAAAAAATTATTGAGGGTGCCAAAAAGCTTCTGTTTATGGAGATTAAGTCTACCTGTATTTACCATATTTGAAATTAAAACTAAGAATTTTTAAAAATACAAGCATACACTTCCTTGGCTGTCACCATGACAATGTCAACACACGTCACGTAGCCTCTGGAAAATTCCACTTTGCACTCATGAGAGTGAAAAAGGCAAATAATGTCTCAGTATTATTACAAATATAGCTTTGACTCACAGACCCCTAAAAGGGTAGGTCTTCTGATCACATTTTGAGAACTGCTGCATTACAGTAATGAAAACAATAAATTAGATCTGCACAGAATAACATGCATAATCTCAAATGGTGACTAAGCCCCATTTTTGTGAGTGTTAGAATTAAAGAAAGGCTTTGGGTAAACGAAGAATAAATTTGGTATCAAACCCAAATATCTTTTCTTCTACCCAAGTTGGTTGGGAGAGTCAGACTGCCACGTCATGTGCGGTCAAGACTGTTTGCCTTTTCTCCGCTCTGATGCCAGTGTCCTGGATGCCTGGACAGCTGGCTCCACTTCTCTGTGAAGTCTAGTGGAATCTGGAACAAACACTCCAACCAACTGTCGAGAGAGCCTGACATCCTTAGACTGAACCTGTCTCAACCCCTTCCCACACTTTCTCTCGAGGCCACCGACGCAGCCCTTCCCTTGGGGAGCCATCTGACAGGCCATGTGGACACGAGGACTGCTCCAACTTCAAACATTTAAATTCCACTCTATGCCTGTGTCCCCAGAGTCTGTGCCTCTGATCACTTGTGGGAGTGGAACAGGTTTCAACACAGCCTTGGGACAGCTGTAGAGATCTGGCTGGGCCAAGGACTGGGGCAGTACGCGCACCTCCAAGGGTAAATTAATCGCCTGGGAATGAGACCTGGCTGAGCCCCGGCTGACCCCCTCGATTATCGGCAGGGCGGTTCGGCTCAGATTCGCATCAGAGTAAGTGTGTGCCATCCCCTGGCCACAGGGGCAGACGCAGACCCTGCCCATGAACAGCTCTAGGCTGGGAGGGGAGGTGGTGAATGAACGGATGACTGACGGAGAGGAGCGTGGGCGCTACAGGAGGGCTGAGGAGGTCTCCCGACTCCCGTGGTATTAACAGTGGAAAATCGGAGACTACAAAGAAAGACAGAGATCAGGAGCCTTGATTCTAACTCTGACTGTAATTCTGGGCAAGTTCCTTCGAGAGGCTATAGCTAAGCTTAGCTTCTGAAAACACAAGAGACCTGGCTTCAAAGCCCAACTCTGCCAAGTGATACCAGTGTGACCTGGAGCAAGTAAGCTAACTTTGCTGACCCCTGTTCTACCAGTGAGATGGGAACAGCAACGCAACACCTCCGAGGATGAGGGTTAAGTACAACACATGTCGAATCATATCAATATAATTAGCACAGTGCTTGGCATGTAACACTCAAAAAAGGGTACTGCTGTTACTTTTCTCTTTTAAGGGTTCAGGTGTCAAAGTCTAGACCAGCTCTCAACCATCTCCTGCCTCAGGAAACCCAGGGAACACAGCACACTCCCATGAGAATAACTTAGAGTCGTTATGGGAGTGTTTCTCCACTGGAGACACAGTGGACTCTTCGAATAGAAGAAGACAGCGAAGTTTCAAGACGCTCTTCAAATGACTGGGCTACACATCCCGGGACAGCAAACGGACAGCATGATCTCTGAGGGCTCGATTGGTTGTGAGCTGCCAGGACTCAGACTCGCCTGTGAGGACGAGACATCAAAGGAAACACCAGCCGCCCTTAGAGACGGTCTTCCAAACCCTGCAGCAGAGGCAAGGGTGTGGACTGGGGGGGACTGTGGGGTGGCCACGCCATGGGACTTCTTCCACGTTTGCATATTCAAGCTCTGAAGGGCTGTGGAATTAGCGGTGACTGCTGTGCCCAGGCAGCTGACTACTGACTGGCGCACGGGGAGCCCTGGCTCCATCACGAGCTGAGAACCCACGAAACATCCGCTCTCCTGGCCGCTTCTCCAACAGGCCACACTGCGGAGCTCCACTGGCAGCTTTGGTGGCCCAGCCATCTCCAGCATCATAACGAAAGTATTTAATTAATTCCAGCAAGTTAATAAATGTGTATTGCTGGGCACTGTTTTAGGCACTGAGCATACACTAGTCAGCAAAACACAAAAATCCCTCCACTTTTGAACTTGCATCCTTGCGGGGCGGAGACAGATGACAAAAACCAAATTAAAAAGTCATGTAATACGTCAGAAGGTGACAAGTGCATTAGAAAAACAACGCAGCAAGCACAGTGAGGACAAGAGGGAGACGAGGGAAGGGGCTGGAATCAGCCGGCTGCACCAGGAAGGGTCAGATGCATCACCGACGCGTGCAGTCCTCCCGCGGCGGCGACGCGCTCAGTTCCCGCTTCGTGCAGCCTTGTTCAGCCAACACTCCCTGGGAAGCCGTCCTGCACTGGCTTAACCCCACCGACCCAGCCAGTACGCAGGCTTGCAGCGGGCTTCCCCGCGTCCGCCCGAGTTGGGTTTGATTCACTTCCCTCCTTCACACCACCCTGGATCCAGCGGGCAGTCCCAGAGGCTAGACCTCCACAGCACCTCCCAAATCCGGCCACTCTCCCGTTACGCCACTGGCGCCATCACGGGTCCCAACCGTGGCCTGTCACCTGCGTGACTGCAGCAGCCTCCCTGACGCCTTCCTGCCTCTATTCTGGTCGCGCTACAGACCCTTATCCACTCGGTGGCCAGAGTGACTTTTCTTGAAGCTCTAGCGGATGTCTTTCCCCTTGCGTAACCCTCTCCAAAGGCTTCTCATGACATGACAAACACAGCCTAAACTCCTTCCGGGCTCCCGGGCTCTGCGTGATGAGGCCTGGCTGCCCCCCAGCCGCACCTCCCTTCACTCTCCCCTTACGTCGCTTCAGCCTCCCCGTTCTTTTCCTGACCTTTGAATGCACCAAACCGTTCCCGTCTCAGGGTCTTTCCCCTCGCTGTCCCTCCCCGTGTGGCCCCTCCTCATGTTTTCATGCTCAGGCTTTGCGTGGCTGCCTCGTGCCCTCACCAAGGTCTGGAGGTGAAGGCTGCACCGGGCGTGAGCGGGGCCCTGTCTCTGCCATCGCTCTAGCTGGTCTTTCCGCTTCTCCACGATTTTTCGACCGTGCGCCCGCTCCCTACTGCCCCTAGTACAGTCTCAGGACATCTGTCTTGTTCCCTCTGTCTCCCTGGCACCGAGAGCAGCCCCTCGGTCCCTTTTAAAACTCATCCCTGGGACTTCCCTGGTGGTCCGGTGGGTAAGACTCTGCACTCCCAATGCAGGGGGCCTGGGTTCAATCCCTGGTCGGGGAACTGGATCCCGCATGCATGCCACAACTAAGAGTTCGCATGCCGCAACTAAGAGCCAGCATGCTGCAACTAAAAAGATCCCACATGGCACAACGAAGATCCCTCATGCTGCAATTAAGACCCAGAGCAGCCAAAAAAAAAAAAAAATAATAATAATAATAAAAATAAAACTCCTCCCTATCCTTCGAGTTTACCTGAGACCCCACTTTCTCCCTGCAGTACCTCCTGACAGCCCCCAACTTCTCAACTCCTGCTGCTGCTCCTGTCTACACTCACCATGGTCTACACTGCACTGGACTAAGGACCTGGGATCCCTTCATTCCTGAGAACGCTGTCTTCCCACTCGACCAGGCTGCAAGCCGCAGCCCCTCCAGCTCAGGAGCAGGAGTGCAGAGCGTCTGCATCACGAGACCCGCTCCAGCCTGGGTCTCTCACTTCCTGGGCAAGTTACTCACTGCCTCTCTACCTTGGTTTCTTCCGCTATGAAGTGGGAACAATAAAAGCAATACTTCCCACCTTCAGGATCGCTGTAGGCATTAAATGAAATCATGCCAGAGAGAGCGTGCTGTACGCTGGCACGTGCTCAAGAGAACTCCCCGGTCCCGGCCCAGGGTTAAGTGCTCAGATAATGCTTCTTGACTGATGGATGGCCGGAGCTGGGACTGACACGTTTTCATGATGGGAAGGCCTTTTCCATCCCCACCACAGGAACCACGGTGACCTAGGAATCCAGCGATCACATCTCTGTTATGTCAGCATGTGGAAAGCAAACCATCTACGGCTCTCACAGCTGCTGTACGTGCGGCCTCACTGGCACTGTGAGCGCAGGCAGCCTGGAACGGGGAGGGTGGGTGCAGAAAACCTGGGTTTTGGTTTGGCTGGACCACTAACTCACTCACCAAAGAACGAGTTCTGCCCCAGCTCTGCGCCTCAATTTCCCCAACTGTGTATACCTCAGAGCTGGACTAAATAAGCAGTTTTCAGATTTCAAAATCATCATCACCAGCAACAATACAACTTCTTTTCCTCAAAGAAATATTGAGGAATACTTTAAAAAGATAAAAGAGTGGATCTGGTTGAAGTGGAGGGTAAGATGCCTGAAGCACCACTAACCCAGGTGATCTACTGTAGATGGTCTCAACCTGCTTTCACGATGGAAACTCCTAAGATTTCTACAACTTTAAAAGATTTTTAAGCATTGCTTTGCTTCCTCCTGGTTTACTTCTGATACTGTTTTCTGCAATCAGTAGTTGACAGGATAGAGTAGACTCAGCTTTTCAGTGTAGTTTTCGGCCAGTAATGACTTTGGTGCCTGCCCACTTTGGAAGCTAACGAGCCTTTGAAACGGAAAGTCTTGTTTGCCGCAGCTCCACCCACATGTCCTCTAGAGCTCAAGGAAAGTTACTAAAATGATAGAAAACTGGCTGCAAAGGAGCAGGAAAGGCCAACTGAGGCCCTGGCCTTGAGAGCTGCCAGCGCCTGGAGGAAGGGGCTCCGGCAGCCTGCCCACAGCCGTGCCACGGCGTGAGAGCGCCGCCCTCTCCAAAGCTCCCCTGCCGACCAGAAGCATCAGACAGGCCCCACTTACTGTGTGTCAACGGTCATAACTCCCTGCAAAACGCTTCTAGAGAGCCCGTGTTGCATCCTGGGAGGAACGTTGGACGCAGCTGTTCTGAGTGGCTCTCCCTCCAGTCCCTCCTCAACCAGCCATGCAGCCCTGAGCAAGGGCCACAGCCGATCAGAGGCCAGGCCTCCTCGCCCACAGAGCAGCAGTGATGACCCCTTCCTGAGCTAACCATCCAACACGGCTGAAAGAATCAAGAAAACTGGTGAAACAGCAGTTTGGGAAAGGTGAAGTAATTTTTAAGGGGAGGGATTATAATTTATGCTGAGACACAAAGCTGCAGTGAGTCAATCAAGTCAATGCCCCAAATCCCAGAGGATAAAGCTCTGTCCTATGATCCACAATATTTTATGGGGTCGCAGGGCAGGGGGAAGTCATGTCCGAATCGTAATCTCACCTTTGGAAAGGGCGCTCACAATTACCAGTTCAGGACACAGACCGGCCGGTGCCCACACATGTGCTAAACCACAGCAGCCTAAGTGACCCGCGGGCTAAAGTCAGTCCCAAGTCTCTCAAGCAGAAGGTCAGGGTTCTGCTGTGACAGCCCATGAGGTCTCAACTTGTACAAAAGGCACCCCAGTTCCTCCTTCTGAGCCCAGTATTCAGAGAAAACCCCCTGATGCTTTCAGGCCATTCCGAGAGAAGAGCCAGGACCTGTCCACAGCATCTCTCAGCCAAGCCCCAGTCCCCTCAGAGAGTTCAGAGCCCCCTCTGCCATCCGAGGCAGGCGCCTGACTTCTGAGGAAGTGATTCTGACACACACACAAAAGAGCCATTAAAGATGACAGGCGTCCAGAGACACAGGCCGGTGCAATGGACGGGCCAGCAGACGGAGTGGACAGGCTCCAGCATAACCTGCTGTGCGGCCGTGAGAGAGTCCTCTGCCCTCTGGTCCTCGGTCTCCCCATCAGCACAACCAGGGGATCTGCGGAGATCTCTACAGTCCCCGTGATTCTCGGTCTCCTCTGACGTCCCTCTGTCCCCTCTGGTCCCCGTACTCACACTGTGGCCATGGCTGCACGTCTGTAGCACAGCGAACCCGAGGAGGTAAGTCCTGTATTCCCACCAGGCCAGCTGATCAGAGGGCACAGACCCTCGGAAGGCAGCAACTTGATTTTTAGACTCTACTTAAAACCAAACAGGAAAAGGAAGCTGAACCAGAGGCAAAGGAGAAACAAACCCCAGCTGAGAACTGAAACCTAAGGTAGAAAATAGAGAAACAGAGCTTGTGGTGCACAGACCCACCAGCGTGGGCTGCCTGAAAGCGCCAGGCTGCAGGCTTAAGCTCCAGCGCTTTCTGCAAGGCCGGGATGAGGTCGCAGGCGGCACGGCGTGTGAATGGTCAAGGCCCAGACTCCCCCACCGGTCAGGATGCCGAGGCCCAGCGCCGAGGGCTTCCTACAGGCCTTCAGGGAAAGGTGCCCTGGCCCGTCCTCCAGAGAATAAAAGATGACATGATGAGGCTATAGCTGGTGGAGGCTTCAGTTTTACTCCGGTATAAATTCTACACTTCTGTTGGGGAGACGCTTCTCACTAATGGTGACGTTTCTGTCAGCAACTTAGGACCCGAAAGAAAAGTTTCTGAGGAATGATGGAGACCTGGCTTTGTCACCGGCTCATTAAGGGAAACTGGGCTTCTGTTTCCTGAGCTGTAAAATGGGGCTAATAATTCTTAGTTTGCTTGTCTCCACAGGGTCCTCATGAAGATAAGGTCCATTCCCAATCTTTCACTCAAAATTGACTGAGGACCCACAAAGTGTCATGCACTGTGCCAGAAACTAGAGACAAAACATTGACGGGAACAGCAGTTACTTGTCCTTAAAGCGTTTTTGCGGTTTAGAGAGGAAGAGACTGACAAGTTAGCAAATTGATGTGTTAAGATGTTATTATTGATATAGTGGAAAACAGCTACACCGAGAACAGTACAAAAGAAAGATCACTTCTAACTAGAGAGCTGAAAGCACAGGCAGTGAGAGCTGAAGGCTGAAAGTGCATTTTCAAAGGATTTCAAAGATACGCATCTCCCTTTAAGCACAGCTTCAGGTTGCAAACCATAAACTTTGACATATTGTGGTTTTCATTTTCTCTTAGTCCAAAATATTTTCTATTTTTCCCTGTGACTTCTTTTATCCATAGATTATTGAGAAATATTTTGTTTAATTTCCAAATATTTGGTGTTATCTTACCTCTGTTATTATTTATTTCTAATTTAATTCTACTGTGGTCAAAGAACATACTTAGTAGAATTTCTTCTTTTGTTTTTCTTGGTATGACTGCAGTCCTTTTAAATTTATTGAGACTTGTTTGATGGTCCATCAGGTAGTTGATCTTGGTGAATGTACTACATGCACAAGAAAAGAAGACGTGTTCTGAAATTGGGTGCAGTTTTCTAAAAATGTCAATTAAGTCAAGGTGGTTAAAAGTGTGGTTTGGGGGCTTCCCTGGTGGCACAGTGGTTAAGAATTCGCCTGCCAATGCAGGAGACACGGGTTCGAGCCCTGGTCCGGGAAGATCCCACATGCCGCAGAGCAACTAAGCCCATGTGCCACAACTACTGAGCCCACGTGCCACAACTACTGAAGCCCATGCACCTAGAGCCCATGCTCTGCAACGAGAAGCCACCACGAGAAGCCCGTGCACAGCAGTGAAGAGTAGTCCCTGCACGCCGCAACTAGAGAAAGCCTGCATGCAGCAACGAAGACCCAATGCAGCCATAAATGAATTAAAAAAAAAAAAAAAAGTGTGGTTCAGATCTTCTTATGTCTTTATTGGTTTGTTGTCACTGTTGACTTATTTTTGTCTAATTGTTGTATCAATTGCTGAGAAAAAGGTGTTAAAATCTCCAAACATGATTGTGGATTTGTATTTCTGGCAATTTTTATTTCATGTATTTTGAAGCTTTTGTTAGGTGCGTATATTTTTAAGACTATTCTATCTTCCAGATGAACTGACCCTTTGATCAGTATGAAATGCCCCTCTTTATCGCTGGTAACACTCTTTGTCTTTAAGGTTACTTTATCTGATATTAATGTAGCCATTGGAACTTTCTTATGCTTACTATTTACCTAGTATATCTTCTTCCATCCTTATTGGTTTTCCACTGCTGCTATAACAAATTACCATAAACTTGTGGCTTATAACAACACAAATTTATTACCTTAGTTTTGTAAGATAATTGTAGGCCAGCCATCTGACATAGATCTCATGGCCTCACTGGGCTCAAATCAAGGTGTTGGAAATGCTACAGTCTCTTCTGGGGGCTCTAAAGGAGAAGAATTTCCTGGCCTTTTTTTCAGATTCTAGAGGCTACCTGTACTCCTTGGCTCATGATATATATATACATTATGAAATAATCACCACAAGTAAGCTAATGAACATATCCATCCCTACCTTTTTTTTTTAAACATCTTTATTGGAGTATAATTGCTTTACAATGGTGTGTTAGTTTCTGCTTTATAACAAAGTCAATCAGTTATACATATACATATGTTCCCATATCTCTTCCCTCTTGCATCTCCCTCCCTCCCACCCTCCCAATCTACCTTTTTTTTTTTTAAAGATAGATTTTATTCATTTTATTTTATTTTATTTATTTATTTTTGGCTGTGTTGGGTCTTCGCTGCTGTGGACGGGCTTCCTCTAGTTGCGGTGAGCGGGGCTACTCTTCATTATGGTGTGCGGGCTTCTTATTGCGGTGGCTTCTCTTGTTGCAGAGCACCGGCTCTAGGCGCACGGGTTTCAGTAGTTGTGGCACACGGGCTCAGTAGTTGTGGCTCGCGGGCTCTAGAGCGCAGGCTCAGCAGTTGTGGTGCACGGGCTTAGTTGCTCCGCGGCATGTGGGATCTTCTTGGACCAGGGCTCGAACCTGTGTCCCCTGCATTGGCAGGTGGATTCTTAACCACTGCACCACCAGGGAAGCCCTATCTCTACCTTTTAATTGGAATATTTAGCCCATTTACATTTAATTTATTGATATGATTGGGTAGAGATCTACAATCATTTTGCTACTTTTCTGTTTATCTCATTTGTTTTTGGTTCCCCTGTTGCTCCTTTCCTGCATTCTTTTGGGTAAACTAAATACCCTTTAGAATTCCATTTCAATTTTTCTATTGACTCTTTAGCTATTCCTCTTTACATTACTTTTTAGACGTCTTTCTAGAGATTAAAATATACATTCTTAACTTCGTAGAGTATACTCAGAATTAATATTGTTCACTTCATGTAAAATGTAAGAACTTTATAACTGCATAAATCCACTCCCATCCTTAATGGTATAGTAGTCCTATGCATTATATATTCTCAGTAGAACGTTGTATGTGTGTTTGTATTTTTTAATTATGGAAAAAAGTCTTTTATATTTACCCATATACATTTATTCTTTCCAGTATTCGTCATCCCTTCCTAAACATCTCAGTTGCCTGGTATCCTTTTTCTTCAGCCTGAGGAACTGCCATTAGCATTTCTTGTACATCAGGTATGATGGCAATAAATTCTCTTACTCTTCTTTTATCTGAAAAGTATCTTTATTTTGCTTACATACTTAAAGGCACTTTTTTTTCTGAATAGAGAATTCTGAGATTTTTTTCTTTCCCTTTCAGCACCTTAAAAATGTTGTTCTGCTGTCTTCTGGCATCCATGGTATCTGATGAGAAGTCAGCCATCATTCATATAATCCTCTCTATATAATTTTTCTTCCATTATGATACACTGCAGTTATGATACACTGCAGAGTCTCGGTTATGCTGTCTTCCTTTAAAGGTATTGAGTTTGTCCTGGCAGTTAGGTAAATTATTGGCAGGTCCTTTTAGTGTTAACAAGCTTGGATTAATTCTTTCTTAAGTTCTACTTCCATTTTGAATTTAGCCCTAGGGTATGTCCCTTACTCAAGGGCATAGTCCTTACTCCTAAGGTGTAGCTGTTCTGGGGTCTCAACTGAATGCCTAGGTGCTCAGTGAGGTCTCTTCATTCATGCGGACAGGGATCTCCAGCACTTACACTGCATGACCTCTGGCATCATCATTCAGCTCTTAGCCCTACAGAAGGCCATCTGTGCTAGGTCTCATGGAGAGTGTCATTCTACTCATTCACAGCCAGCCCTTAGCCAACAACCCAAAGTGAATTCCCTACACAAAACTCAACATGGCTTCCTCTTCCCTATTTCCTTGCCCTGCAACATCCAGCTATTTCAGTAGCTTGGCATTCCAACAACTGACTCTTCCACTCACTAAGATCAACTTTTAGCCTGGGTTCCACCATTCTGTGCCAAGACCAGAAAGAGACTCCAGGTAGAAAGCTAGAGCCATTGTGGGGCTTATCATGTGCCTTTCTCCACTCGAAGATCAGAGTACTGTGCTGCCTGTTCAATGCCTGAAAACAGCAAGAATTTAATATTTTGTCTGAGTTTCACTATCCTTCATATATTTAGGAATTTTGTATATTTTGTTCAGTTTCACAGTTGTTTTTGTCACGGTGACAAGTCTATTACAAATACTCTGTCATGGCCAGAAGCAGAAGTTGATTATGATTATTGAAGTACCAAAGGGTATTCTTTTTCATTTCCTGAGCATTTCCTAAAGATATTAGTTTGAGTGTAAATATCCTCACTGTGAGAAATGTGCCTTTCACTTTCATCCTTCATTTCCTCTGTCCTCCAAACATGTTACTACTGTTTTTTCTTGGTTTCAATAAGTAGGTAACGGGTAAGAGTGAATCTTTTGGAGGCATTTTTAAAAATTCTACCATCTGGCTTAATACAACACTTGAGTAGGATTATGAGATGGAGCAAGAAATGTGGAAAGATTTATGAACAGGGTGTTATGAGACATGGATTCTAGCCCATGCTTTATTATTGGCATGCTGTATGTCCTTGGGCATTCACTTCCTCACTTTCGACCCTGGCTTCCTCATCTGTTCAATGAAAGGACTGGTTATATTAATAACTATGGGCTGCAGGTACAGCACCAATTCCTAAAGCAACTGTGTCAGCGAAATAGAAAGTATTGGAAAAATAGGATAGGGGCTGTTGACACTTGAAGAGCAGTTTAGTGAGAGAGTTAAGAAATGTCGTTTAAGGTAGCACCCTATAATGTGTTCCTATGAATTGAGCTCAGCACCTAGTATACTGTTTAGGATATAGTAGGTACAGGGTAGATGTTAATTGCATGAATGAATGTATGAATGAAAAAATGAAAGAGAAGGGCGCCAAATCTCACACAGGATATTAAATGCTAAAGCATTTGGCCCTTGATCATGCTCAATAAACAACAACTATATTGACTTGAAAGAGGTGTTTTCCATGTGGCTAGATCCCAAAAGGAAGCAGAATGGTTGAAAACGAATCAGGAAGCTATACTAAAAGACACCTTACTTAGGAGATCTAGTTAAGATCTAGTTGCTTGGGGAAGTCACCTTCTGTGGATTTTAGTTTCCTTTTCTCTAAACAGACTAACCGTTCTTCTACTCTGCCTCAGTGGTATACTTGAGCATAAAAGGGTCTCTGACTAAGAAATACAGAAGAAAATTATGCTTGTGTAATACTGGCTTTTCATGAGAATTTGTGTTAAAAAGAGGCAGAGTGTCCTGAGCAGAAGGTCCTTGTGTTCTAGGAGTGGAGAAAAAGAGGACAGAGAAATGGCTACGCAGAATTAGCTAACATCATTGACATGTTATGAAAACCTACTAGCAAGGTTCATGACCAACTGTAGTCAAACGTGGATTTGTCCTTCAAGACCCAACTTACATATCGCCTCTTCAGTGAGGTGTCTAATGCCCTCCAGGCCCCCAGAGAAAATTATACCTGCTGCTGTGTTTCCTCAGCATTTTACAGCATTATCAATTTAGTTGTCATAGATCATTGTCCTTTAGGTAAGGGCTACCATGTTTTATTCATCTTTTATAACCACCTGTACCCAGCACAATTCTTGGTACATACTGGGTGTTCAGAATGTTTGTTAAGCTATTCTGCTGCAGAGACTGGGACTGAAAAAGTACATGAATTATTAGTGGTACAGAGAGGGTACAGATACGGCCTTGCTTTTCAAATCTCAGCATTTGGAAAGGGAATGGTTGAGCCTTGTCCATAATACCACGGTCCTCTGCCCCAAGGAACTTCCATCCCAACTAAGCTCCTGGCCAAACTCATCTGCAGCATAAATCAACATGACTAGCCAAGGCAACTGAATTTTCCAAGGAAACAATGATGAACTCACAGGGGAAAGTGATAATATCTCTGAGAAGTGTAAGCACTATAAAAAAAAAAAAGACTTAAAAGAAAGGCAACTAATGAAGAAAACTGTGATATATAATAAGAAATATATATTTGATCTTTATCCCTGTTTCTGGCTCATAGCTCTCAAAACCCTTGGAATTTCCAAAGTATAAGAGGAATGGAAGAATCCTTTGTTATAATACTTGGTCTTTTGTCTCCACTTCCTAAAATAGTTTTGTGTGGTAACAGTGAAACTGATGTCTTTTGTTATTGATAACAAGCCCCTTTCAACCACCCTTGAATTAATGTTAATGAGGTGACTTTTGGAAAGCCCCTAAGGATGAGGGCTGGTTGCCTGGAGAACCAACCATGTGATTAGAGGGTTGTAACTTTCAACCCACAGCCTTGACCTCAACTTCCAAGGAAGGCAGAGAGGCTGATACAGTAAGTCCCCTACATACGAACCTTCAAGTTGTGAACTTTCAAAGATGCAAACGTGCATTCCATCAACGTCAGGCGTGAGTGAAATTGCAGTTTGCCCTCCGGCTCCTATTGCTGACGATCCTTCAGCTCTACCATCTCCCACCTCCTCTCCCTCCTCCAGTCAGTAACTCTTCTTGCCTGTTCACTTGATGCCAGCCCCCATATGCCAGCTGTTGTACTGGACTACTGTACTTTTCAAGGTACTATACTGTAAGATTAAAAATGTTTTATTGTGTTTGTTTTTTATGTATTATTTGTATGAGAAGTATTATAAACCTATTACAGTACAGAACTATATAGCCGATTATGTTAGTTGGGTGCCTAGACTAACTTTGTTGGACTTAAGAACAAATTGGACGTACGAACACGCTCTCGGAATGGAGCTCGTCTGTATGTAGGGGACTTACTGTACTGAGTTCAGTCACCAATGGCTAATGATTTACTCAATCACACCTATTTAATGAAGCCTCCGTAAAATCCCAAAAGGACAGGGTTTGGAGAGCTTCCAGGTTGGTGAAGAGAATGTATCCACAAGCTGGGAGGGTGGCACAACCTAAACATGAGAACAGAAGCCCCTGCGCTCAGGACCCTTCTGGACCCTGCCTTTTATATCCTTTCCTCTAGCTGTTCATTTGTATCCTTTAATATCCTTTGCAATAATCTGGTTTCCTGAGTTCCGTAAGCTCTTCTAGCAAATTAACTGAACCCCAGGAAGGGGGCGTGGGAGCCTCCAATTAATAGCCAGTTGGTCTGAAGCCCAGGTAATAACCTGGATTTGTGATTGGCATTTGAAGGAGGGGGAGGAACAGCCTTGTGGGACAGAGCCCTTAATCTGTGCGATCTGATGCTATCTCCAGGTAAACAGCATCAGAATTGAGCTAAACTTAGAACACCCAGCTGGTACTGCAGAATTGTTTGATGTGTGAAAACCCCACACATCTGGTGTCAGAAGTGAAGCAGTGTTGGTCTACAAATAATAAATGCTGCAGAGTGTGGCGAAAAGGGACCCCTCCTACACTGTTGATGGGAATGCAAATTGGTGCAGCCACTATGCAGAACAGAATGGAGGTCCTTAAAAGACTAAAAATAGAGTTACCATATGATCCAGCAATCCCACTCCCGGGCATTTATCCGGAGAAAACCATAATTCGAAAAGATACATGCACCTCAATGTTCATAGTGGCACTATTTACAATAGCCAAGGAATGGAAGCAACCTAAGTGTCCATCGACAGATGAATGGATAAAGAAGATGTGGTATATATACACAATGGAATATTACTCAGCCATAAAAAAAATGAAATAAAGCCATTTGCAGCAACAAGGATGGACCTGGAGATTATCATACTACGTGAAGTAAGTCAGACAAAGACAAATACCATACGATATCACTTATATGTGGAATCTAAAATATGACACAAATGAACTTATTTACGACACAGAAACAGACTCACAGACATAGAAAATAAACTTATGGTTACCAAAGGGGAAAGGGAGTAAGGGATAAATTAGGAGTTTGGGATTAGCAGATATAAACTACTGTACATAAAATAGATAAACAACAAGGTCCTACTATATAGCACAGGGAACTACATTCAATATCTTGTAATAAATTACAATGGAAAAGAATCTGAAAAAGAAAAAAAAAACCAAAAACTGAATCACTTTGCTTTACACCAGAAACTAACACAACATTGTAAATCAACTATACTTCAATAAAACTAAAACATAAAAAAAAATAAAGTAGGAAGTGAAGCAGTGTTGTAGTAGAGCAGTGTAACAGTAAATGAAACACACAGGAGTTTCTCCTTTAGAAAACCTATACCATGGGAAACGGAATTCGAAAATTTAATAAGCATAATAAAAGTCATTGGAGATATAAGGGAAGATATAATAATGACGTGGGAATAAGCAGTGAGAAAGAAGAACCAAGCAATATTTTAGTATAAAAATATAATTGTTGAAATAAAGAACTCAATGGATAGCCTCAGCAGAAGAACTGAGAGAGATGAAAAACACAAAATCAGGTCAAAGAACTGACCTAGACACATCAGGAAGGGAAAAAGAGGAGGACAGGAGAAAAGTACCAGTTTCTGTGAAAAAGCCATCTGAGAAGGAAAGAAAAACAAAGAGATGAAATATTTGCAGAAATAATGGCAGAATTTTTCAGAATTCAAGAAAGATGTAAGACCTCAGACTGAAAAGGCTCACAGGGTGACAAACAGAATTGATAAGTAAAAAATGTAAGTGTGCATGTGCACACACACGGATTATAATAATATTCAAAAACATCAGACAATGAGGACTTCCCTGCTGGTGCAGTGGTTAAGAATCCACCTGCCAATGCAGGGGACACGGGTTCAATCCCTGGTCCGGGAAGATCCCACATGCCGCGGAGCAACTAAGCCCGTGCACCACAACTACTGAGCCTGTGCTCTAGAGCCTGCGAGCCGCAACTACTGAGCCTGCGTGCCACAACTACTGAAGCCCACGTGCCTAGAGCCCGTGCTCTGCAACAAGAGAAGCCACTGCAATGAGATGCCCGCGCACTGCGACAAAGAGTAGCTCCCGCTCACCACAACTAGAGAAAGCCCACGTGCAGCAACGAAGACCCAATGCAGCCAAAGAGAAATAAATAAAACAAAGTTAATTAAAAAAAATCAGACAGAGAGAAAATTCTAAAAAGTTTTCCAAGTAAAATGAGATGACCAATAAAAGAACGAAAATCAGACCAGACTTCTATATCCTAGCTGCAGTAAGACAACAGGATATTATCTTCAGAATACTGGATGAAAAACTTTGATACTCACATTTCATACCTAGCTAAACCATTATTTAAATGTGGGGGGGTGGAAATGTACTTTCAGGTATATAAGATCTTAGAAAGTTTACCAGGTACAGACCTTATTTTGAAGAACTTTTACTGGATATATTCCGGCACAAAAGAAAATTTACGAAGGAAGAAATAACAAGATATAAAAAATGGGAGCATGTAATTCAATACTATTCAGCCATAAAAAGGAGGTACGTACTGACACACGCTACAGCACGGATTAACCTTGAAATCATTATGCGAAGTGAAAGAAGCCAGACATGAAAGGCCACATATTGTATGATTCCATTTACATGCGATATCCAGAATTCACAGAGATAAATTCACAGAGACAGAACACAGGTTAGTGCCGTCACGGGGTGGGGCAGGGGTCATTTGTGTCTGGATCTTCATATAAAGGTGACTGAGTGACGACAATGCCGTTCAAAGAAAAGTTTAACGTTACTCACAGTTCCCCTTGAAACAAGAGGTTTGGGATTGCGAAAGCACCAGTGTTGGTCAGGAGGCAGGAAGGAGCAAGGGGAAGGCAGAGGCCACAGCCCTCTTGGAGTTTCCGTGGGAAGAGCAGAGCAGGGTAAACAGATTAGGATTGGCTGGTTTGAATAATTCCAGCAGGCTGTGGGGCACAGGGGCTGTCCCTGGCTGTCTGGTACCTGGCCCAGGGTTGATTTAGGGCAGGGGAAATACTGGTTCGGTGTGTGAGTTAGATAAAGGAGGTGGCTGAGGGTATGGACTCCAGACTGGTTGGTCTGTACATGAAAGGTGGACTCACCAACAAATTTACTGTCTAGAGGAATTAGCCAGCCCTGGGAGGGGCAGTCTCTCCCCAGCCAGCAAGGCCCCCCAAAGATGTCAAGACATCAAAAAAAAAAACATTAAAAATATAATTAATATGGAGGGGAGGGGAGGGAGGTATGGGAAAAGATTACTTAATGAGTATGGAGTTTCCTTTTGAAGTGATAAAAAGGTTTTGAAACTAAATAGTAGTGACGGTTGCACAGCACTGTGAATGTACTAAATATTACTGAATTGCAGACTGCAGAATGACTAAAATGTTTTTTAAAATGGTTAGAAAAATTGGGGGGGGCAAAAATCTAGTGAAGCTTCTTATAGCCTGAGGTTTAATTATGTTTGAATAAGCAATGATAATCAGTAACCATTTTTTAAGAAAGTGTATCTATAATTTTGAACAAAAATTCCAGATATACCAACTTGTGTGTGTGTGTGTGTGTGTGTGTGTGTGTGTTGGGGGGGGTGGGGGAGTATCGCCTATGAGGAACAGAGGGAGGTCAGAGAACATTAAAGACTGAGGAAAGCGCAGACACTGACAAGCCTTAAAACAATAATGATAATGAAAGAGGAGGAAGCATGGGTCACAGCAAGTTAGGAGCAGCAACCAGGAGAATAAAAACAGAATTTATAGCTTTCAATTCAATTTAAGAAAATTCAATATACATAATACACTAGAAGGCAGGGCGGGAGGAAAAAAACAAGGAGAAAAGCGTTAAAAATAGAAATATAGAATAAGACAGCAGAAATGAGTGTATTACTCTGGTCACCCAATTTTTCTGCTTATGTACCTTCTAGAAATATTTAGAAAATTATATATCCTGCTGCATATTTTTAAGGCGACATGTATAATTTTTCACAGGAAGTGTAGATAGTTGCAAAGGATTTAATATTTAGAAACATCATATATGGTATATGTGCACTAAATATGTTAAATTTATAAATGCAATTTAAGATGTAAGCTTAAGTTCTTTCAATTTATGAAAAAGGTCTGCCATAAAACTTAACTGGTAGAACTTGTTTGCTCTATCAAACCATTCGGCCAAATCAGTTTTACTTTCTATCAGAAGAAGTTTGACTAACTTTTTAAAAAAATTAATTAATTAATTATTATTTTTTGGCTGAGTTGGGTCTTTGTTGCTGTGCGCGGGCTTCCTCTAGTGGCGGCGAGCGGGGGCTACTCTTCGTTGCAGTGCGCGGGCTTCTATTGCGGTGGCTTCTCTTGTTGCGGAGCACAGGCTCTATGCATGCGGGCTTCAGTAGTTGTGGCTCGCGGGCTCTAGAGTGCAGACTCAGTAGTTGTGGCCCACAGGCTTGGTTGCTCCGCGGCACGTGGGATCTTTCCGGACCAGGGCTCGAACCTGTGTCTCCTGCATTGGCAGGCGGATTCTCAACCACTGCGCCATCAGGGAAGTCCCGTCCTTGACTAACTTTTGAACTCTAACATGCTTATACACATCACAGTGAGAGAATTCTTAATTTTAGAACAGAGAGCTACACATATAAGGCATGGCACTTTGCACGAGTTGGCAGCCTAGATGAAATAAGAGCTGCCCTCTTCGGTATTTTCTTTATTTTATTTTTAAACTTACATTTTTTTTGGCTGCATGGGGTCTTCATTGCTGCACGCGGGTTTCTCTAGTTGTGGTGAGCGGGGGCTACTCTTCATTGCGGCGCGCGGGCTTCTCATTGCGGTGGCTTCTCTTGCTGTGGAGCACGGGCTCTAGGCACGTGGGCTTCAGTAGATGCAGCACGCGGGCTCAAGTAGTTGCGGCACGCGGGTCCTAAATCTCATGGGCTCCAGTAGTTGTGGCTCGCAGGCTTCAGTAGTTGTGGCTCATAGGCTCTAGAGCACAGGCTCAGTAGCTGTGGCGCACGGGCCCAGTTGCTCCGCGGCATGTGGAATCTTCCTGGACCAGGGCTCAAACCCGTGTCCCCTGCATTGGCAGGCAGATTCTTAACCACTGTGCCACCAGGGAAGCCTGGTATTTTCTATAGATGCTTTCTTTGCTCTGCTCTCAGGAGACTCTCCTTCAGGGCCAATGCATTCTCAAATTATTCCTCTGCTTGGTCTACTGAAGGTTATTATATCCTGAGGCAATGAATCTTCATAAGATTTGGAAAGGGCAGGCGATACGCCTCTCTTCCACACAGTGAGAAAAGAGGAATCATGAGAGGTGATGTGAGGAAGGGGAGCCAGCATACCACAGGCACACAGAACTGGGAACTCAGGAAACTTATTCCCTTCAAGCTATCTTTGCCAGTGTAGCCCCAGGAAGTTTTAACACACCCCCAGGAATGAATGTGCCCCACTTTGAAGATGGCTGTGCTAATGTAATAGTCATGACCTACCATAAACGGGTTAAAATCACTGGTCAACAGACGGGGATTTGTTGGATTTCATAAAAAATAAGAACCAGAGTTACGGAGTCAACACAAGACAGTTAAAACAAAAGGATACTTCAAGATTGAAAATAAATAAATGGAAAAGTTATAAGGCAAATATAAAGAGAACATCATTAGCAATTTTAATGAGACAAATACAATTTAAGGAGAAAAACATGATTAAGGATCCAGAGGAGTATTAAATACAAAAAAATAATCATGAGCACATATATATGTAATATAGCTTCAACTATGTAAAGTAACCAAAAAATTATGAGAAATAGTTAAATAAGCCATCCCAGTGAAAATTTAGAAACATATGACTTATTAGATCTTTCTTAAAACAGAGATACAAAGTAAACAAAGTGGGAGGCATTAGCTCTCCACTCAGCTATTCCTTGCTTTAAAGTTATATTTGTTTAAAGTTAGAAAACTCAAACTATAGAAAGATATGGAAAGTAAATTAAGGCCCCTCTCCTCTCCTCTGGTCCTCTCTCCCCAAAGAGAACCATTGTTCATGCTGGGGAAAATGTTTGTATGGAATAAGGGGTCACAATTTTCATTTATCACGGTCCAGCGCTGCTTCCATTACACCTGTGTCAGGTGTAATGCGGGGATGGACTAAAATGAGCCCTGCTTTGTAGAGGGACTCGTGCAACTTAGCATCTCAAAAAGGGATCTCAGGCATCTCAGGCTAAGGGAGAGACGCCCACCACGAAGAACCACACATCATACAATTCCGTTTATATGAAATGCCCAGAATAGGCAAATCCATAGAGACAGAAGTAGACTGGTGGTTGCCGGGGGAAGAGACTGGGGGAAATGGGGAAGGACTGCTAATGGGTACAGAGTTTCCTTGTGGGGTGACGATAATGTTCCAAAATTCATTGTGGTAACAGTGGCAAAACTGAATATACTAAAACCCCTGAACAGTACACTTGAAGTGGATGAATTTTATGGTATGTAAATTATGTCTGAATAAAGCTATGATTAAAAACTAACCCCAAATGCAGCAAATATAATGCTTCCAAATGGGTTATGAATTAGTGGGACTTTGAGATTGTTGAAGAAAACCATTCTGGCTCACATCAGAAACAATATCCAGTAGAAAGGACCTCACGTAGGGTGACGACTCTCAAGTTATTTCAGCCTTCTAGAATATAGAGAAAATAAAATGAATCAAGGGGACTTCTGACTAAAAAAGCCTCCCCAGAATCCAGCAGTTGCAGTATATGTGCTCTTTGGCTTCAAGGCAATGCCTATGAACCTGAATTATGCTCAGGCTTCAAGGGAAGCCCATGAACCTGACCCAAGAACAGAACAATTCATATCTCAAGCTATATGTTGAGTATTTTAACGTTTCCAAGCCTTCTGCCTCCTTTCAGTGATTTCCAATGGTTTTAATGATCATCTGAAGATAGAAGGACACATTAGCTAGTTTTGGTTAACTATAAATCAAATAAATCCAAAGGAACACAATAATGAGAAACCATTTTTCATTATCCAAACAACTGGAGCTTTTTGTTTGTTTGTTCCTCAGAACTTTTGGTTTGGCTTGGTTTTGATTTTATTTCATTTCAATGAATTTAACACCCATATGGATCTGAGTAACCACCACTGCAATCAGAGGATACAGTTCCATCACCCCCTAAACCTCCTCCACTGTCCCTTAGTGGTCACACGTTCCCCCCCCCGCCCCCACCTTGCTCTCACTGATCTGTTCTCTCGATCTATAGTTTTCTTTCATAGAATGGTATACTAATGGAATTCTATGGTATGTAACCTTTTAGGACGCTTCCTTCACTCAGCATAATGCCTCTGAGGTTCATCCAAGTTACTGTGTTTATTAAATAATTTGGTTCTTTTTTCTTTTTTCTTGTTTTGCAGAGTAATACTCCATTATACGGATATACCATGAATTGTTTACCCAGTAAGCCGAAGCACATTTGAGTTGTTTACAGTTTTTGGCTGTTATAAATAGAGCCACTGTAAACAGTCTCTCTCTCTCTCTCTCTTTCTCTCTCTCTCACACACACACACACACACACACACACACACAGGTTTTCATGTGAATGTAAGTTTTCATTTCTATAAGGTAAACATCCAGGATTGAGATTACTGGGTTATATGTTTAACTTTATAAGAAACTGCCAAACTGTTTTCCAGAGTAGCTGTACCATTTCTGTTCCTACCAGAGATGTAGGAGAGCTGCATCCCCACCAGCATTTGGCATTGTCAATATTTTCTTTATTTCAGCCATTCTAGAAAGTGCGTTGTAGTATCTCATTGTAATTTTATTTTATTTTATTTTATTTTTTTAAAAAAGTTGATGCTTTTCCCTTGGTTGTTTTTTTTTTTTTTTTAATTATTTGTTTATTTATGGCTGTGTTGGGTCTTCGTTTCTGTGCTAGGGCCTTCTCTAGTTGTGGCAAGCGGGGGCCACTCTTCATTGCGGTGCGCGGGTCTCTCACCATCGCGGCCTCTCTTGTTGTGGAGCACAGGCTCCAGACGCGCAGGCTCAGCAACCGTGGCTCACGGGCCCAGTTGCTCCGTGGCATGTGGGATCCTCCCAGACCAGGGCTCGAACCCGTGTCCCCTGCATTGGCAGGCAGATTCTCAACCACTGCGCCACCAGGGAAGCCCCTCATTGTAATTTTAATTTGCATTTCTCTAATGACTAATGATGCTGTGTATCTTTTCATGTGCTTGTTTGCCATCTGTATATCGTCTTTGGTGAAATGTCTATTCAAGTCTTTTGCCCATTTAAAAAAAATCAGGCTGTTTTATTACTGTTAAGCTTTGAGAGTTCTCTATACATTCCGAAGACAAGTCCTTTGGGATGAACAATTATTTTTTCCAAGTCTGTCTCTTGCCTTGTCAAAATTATTTTAATTTGATTAAGTCCAATTCATCTCTCTTTTTTTTCTTTTACAGATGGTTGCTTTTGCTGTCACGTCTCAAACCCTTTGCCTAACCCTAGGTCATGAAGGTTGTCTCAAGATTTCTTCCAGAATTTTTATAGTTTTGTATTTTACATTTAGATTTAGCATGCATCTTGAGGTAACTTTTGTATAATGTGTGGGGATTAGATCAAAGTTCATTTTTTGGCAGATTAATGTCTAATTGTTCCAACTCCATTTGTTGAAAAGACAATGCTTTCTCCTTGAATTGCCTTTGCACCTTCGTCAAACATCAACTGACAAATCTGTATGGACCTATTTCCAGATTTTCCACCCAAGTGTCCAACATGTCTCTAAGTCATCTTGCAAAATCACAAGGCAAGCTTGTTGGTACCTCACACATGTCTCAACATCAGAACTCAGAACCTGAACCAGGAACAGTGATTAGGTACTTGATTCATTTATCTTTGTGCTACAGGCTGTGGAGTATGTAACCCATGCCCTCTCCAGGCTGGACCACACATGGAATATTGAGATCAGTTTTTGATATTGCAATATGAAAGGTATTGCCCACCTGGAAACATTCTGAGAGGGTGACTAAGATAGTGAGGCAAACAGAAATCATAACACATGAGGACTGGCTGAGAAAACTGGGGCTGCCTAGCCTGGAGAGATGAAAGGAAAATGTGAACACTAGCTCTGGACCTATGAAGTGGAGCTCACCGGAAAGACGGAGTACTTCTTTTATGGGATCTTTAGGGAGATGATTAGGACCAGTGGCTAAACCAGGCACTGTGCTATGTGCTGGGAGCCCAGAGACGGACAAGATATGCTTCCTGCTTTCAGAGGGGGAAGCCACAGGAAAAACTGTTTTGGTTTGACGTGGGCCATCCAATCAATTTTAAGTGTAATGGACATCTGCTTTATAGGAGACTGGATTGAATGATTTGTTTGCCTCTGATTTTGCATGGTTGCCAAAGGTGCCCCAACAACTCTATTCTGAACAAATGACTTGTTTCTGTCTTTGGGTTTAATGGCCTCAGGAAGAGGCTCAGGTCATGTGAAAGAGATCTGCCGAAGGCCTCAAGACAGTGGTTGCAGAACTGAATTTGTAAACCAAGCCTCCTGATGCTTAGTCCAGGACTCCTTTTTACTGTTTGTCAAAATTATTAATCAACACTGTATTTGCTGAAGACTCAGTAACCCGATGCCTCCTCTTGTATATAGTGTCTCCTGGGTTTTTCTGACCCTTTGCGTTTTCAGTCTTGCAGGCTCACTGTCTCAGAGGCCTTTTAAAGAGAAAGGAATCCTACATTTGAAATTTCAACACTTTTTTTTCAATGACAAGATGGGGGAAAAAAATCATATCAAATCAGACAGGGCTCTTCTGAAGATTTTAGTTCTGCTCTGAGCTGCTTCTGGGTGACCTACTACTCTAATTAGGCTGGAAGTAGACCTGGCTTTCATGAGATTCAGGCTATGGCTGGAGGAAAAAGTTGTCAAGACTACTTAACATCATCAGTGCCCACAGTGGCCTCAGAGCATTCCGGGAATTCACTGATTCATTCCATAATTCATTCCACCGATGAACCATAAACACAGACACACAAGGAGAACAAACATCACTGAATGATTCAGTATTAACTAATATACCCAGGACAGGACAAAGCAGAAAAATAGCTAACGCTTCAGTTTATTGCTAGTCCCTTCCTTCCCCAAGCTCCCCAAGCAAGGGCGCAGGCAGGAGGAAGTCAGCATAGGGCCGAGGCTGACAGTCCCACCTCTTCCTTTCTAATGGGTGCTCAGTTACAAAAGGGAAGAAATAACCCCAGTCCTTTCTAGCAGACAGAGTTCTGGTGAGGATCAAAGGAGATGACGGATAGGAAAAGTGAAAAGCACTGTACTCAAGGGAGAGATTTATTCATTTAACAAGCATGTGCCGGGCACCTATTAAATGGCATGCACCATGTGAAATTTCACGGATATAAAGTAAAATAAAATATATCCCTGCAGACCAGACAGTCAGATATAACATACTGTTGCAAGCACAATGATGGGAAAGTACAGGGTGATGGGAAAGTACAGGGTGATGGGAGAGCTCAGGAGGGGTCCATTCCCAGGCTGGGCAGTTAGAAATGACGACTGTGAAGATATGGCATGAACATGAACAGGGTATTAAGGCAGCAGAAGACGGTACTAGATTTTAGAAAATACCTCACTCTCTTTATTTTATATGATGCGTGAGATAATCTGCAAAGTGGGCCATGATTTTACTATTACCCTTACTGTACCATAAAGCAGTGGCTTCCAACCAGGGAGGTTACTGGCACCTGGCAGGTAAGAGCAGGGATGCTGTAGACACCCTATTAATACAATGCACAGGGCAGCCTCCCCGACAAAGGGTTACCTGGCCCCAGATGTCGACTGTGCCAATGTTGAGCAGGCCTGCTGTAAAGGAGACAGGCCTGCAGAGGAGAAGTAATTCGTCCGAAAGGCCACAGCAAGCTAGTGGAAGGGCCGGAACCTGAACGCCGGTCTCCCGTGACTGAGCACCTCAGACAGGTGTCCCAGGTCACAGCCTGTACAGGTCTACACCTGGGCAGCAGAGGAAACGAGCGTGAAGGACAAGGGGCTGGGGCAGGAGCTTGCCTGATGCTGGAGGACAAACCTGAGTCCTAGTATCAGAGCAGCACAGACTTGGAGCAGTGAGAGAGGAAGGAGAGAGAAGGGGAGAAAGAAAAAAGCAGAGGAAGAAGCAGGCAGCTGGCAGTCTATTTCCGACTCTTCCCTTTAGCATCTCTATGGTGGTCTGCACTTAAAGCAGTGGGTCTCACACGCTCACAGCAGCCTCATCAGCGAGGTGGCAGAGGTGAAGATAAAAATATACTCACATTCTTGGAAGCCCAGCAGGGCGAAACGCGGTACCCAGGGTCCCTGAGCTTTGCAGAGAGAGGCAGGACTCGACGGTCAGCACCCTCTCGGGCAGTCGACAGGCGCTGCACCCCAGCCCTGCACCAGCCGCGAGCTTCTCGGCCCCCCTGCGGCCCACGGGGGTGGGACAGGTGTCTCTGAAAGGGCTCCCTGTGACGGCAAGCACGCACGCCTCCTGGCGAACTGAGGCCCCGAGCAGGGAGGCACTGCAGGCCCGGGCTGCTCCCTGTTTCGAGATCAGGTGTCTAAGTTCAGGGAGCCTCCTGGCTTCTCTGGGCATCGCTGCCTGTCCGCACAGTGAGAGAACCACGAGATCACCTTTGAGAGCCCTCCCTGCTCTGAAAACGAAGTCTGTGCTATTTTAAAGTTCTCTATTCCTGAAGCCAATGATACTGCTTTTAAGTGTGGCCAACAAAAACTGTTACGGGGGAGGCAGCTGGTATAGCTTAGTGCCTTAGTCTACGCTGACAGGAAATATAATTACTTGGTTAATGAATTAATTTTCAAAAAAATGAATCCTTAAAAGAAATCTTTGCCCAAATATCCTGGCTGCTGCTTCGGGCGGCTTTGCTGACGACGGTTTAGCTCCTCCTCACGCTAACATCTCTCCTGTGACTGACGCCCTGACTGGGCCTCACGGCCTCGCGGACACACAGGGCAGGTGCGATGGGACGAGCTGGGAGTGGGGAGTCAGGAGACAAGCTACACCTGCTCTGGGTCTCAGGGAAACGAGTTACCTTTCAGGGCCATAATCTCCTCATCTTTAAAATGAGGGACGGGATTAGGAGGCCACCTGCGCACAGCCAGCACCGACTGTCTCAAACTATTTTAAGTCTCAACTGGTCCGAGTCTGTTTCTTCATTACCATGCTGCTTGTGAAGATTAAATACAACAGTGAATGGGGAAGATTCTTGAAAAGTAGAACATTTCACTTGTCAGAGAAGCTTGTCAGAGGGGTGTGGCGCTTAGCACTCCGCTTAATTAATACACGAACGGCCACGCACATGGATGCCAGTTTACGCATGCAAGGGGTCTTTAGCAGCAGTTCTCAACTAAGGAAATGCAGCTCACCCGGTGTGTCAGGAAAAGTTCTACAGAAAATTGCATTGCAAGTTATTACTATGAAGTATCAATGTTTGCAAGAAGTACCTTTTTCCCCATCACCAAGATGAATCAAAGTTACCCCTATAACATCGTTCTTGCTAATTTACATTACAGTATGATCTTTTTAGCAGAGAGGTGGAATCACATTCCATACAACCCTGGGTGGGCATCCTCTAAGCGACTACCACCCATCTGACAGTCACTTCCTGGTTTGGGGGACTGTCTTCAACTTCTGCTGAATTCCACTCCAGTTTCATCAGTCTAATCTAGCTAATAACAGAGTTCGTGATTTAAAAATTTAAAAAGACCCTATCAGGCTGGCCTGAAATCTATGAACTAATGTATCTGTTTTTTGACACATGCCACTAAAATCTGTGCAGGATAACAACAGGCACATAAGTCCACGGAACTCTGCCTCTTCCGGATGCCCACTCACCCAACGCTTCAGGAGAAACTCCTCAAAGTCGCTGCCTCGAAGTCGTCTATTCGACAGTGACTAGATAGGTCCAGCTGTTCCATCTGTCAGGCCCGAAAGGAGATCACAATCTCCAGCCCTTCACAAAGCATCTGAGGTCTAAGATTTTAGTAATAGTCAACCTCTACTTTCCACCAATACCAGTCTCTTTTTCAACCTGGAGTTCACAGCCAGGAAACGGTTGCCTAAGGTCCTGCCCAAACTGATTCAGAACAGACCTACCTGAGAACCCAGCAAGGGAATATGGAGGGCAGACACGCTCTGCTCCATCCACCTGTATCCACTGCAGCACTGTGTCCTCTGGGAAACCACCACCAAACTGAGCCTTCGGGCAGGGATAGTGTTTTAGTCATCTCTGCAGCCCCAGGCCCTGACACAGGACTGGATTCGGGCTGTTGTATAAATGGAGGATTACTGGATGGAGGAAGGCTGACTTGGGAAGTACAGTACATTATAGTGAAATGGCCTGACCTTGGCACCAGAGACCTAGACAAGCCCAAGCTCTGTCCTTTAGTAGCAGCGGGACTCCAGGCAAATCTCTTTACCTCTCTACCCTTGGCCTATTTCATCACCTGTAAGATGAGGTGACTGGTCCTTATTCTGCCTAGGACTGATGAGGAGACAGCAGACCTGGAAGCCATGGGTATTCTATAAAGCAAGTACAAAAGTGATCAGTTGTTTTTATTTTAAAAAAACCTCTCCTAGCCTGGCCTTTGGGATAGTGACTGCCAACCAGAACTTTCCCTGGGTGCTCCGTGCTCTGCAAACATGATGGATGCCAGGCTAATCCCACGTGCTAGCATGTTCCCTAAAATCTTAAACTTAGGAGATGCTCATTTTGGCACACAGAGGAAAGAGCCCTGGCCCAGGAGGCACGTGACTGGGGCAGCTGGTCCTGGGTTTCCCGTCAGGTCTCCTGTCAGTCCCCCATCAGCCTTGGCCAAGTGAGTCCCCTCTCTGGGCCTCAGTGTCCCTAGGAGAAGAGAGACGCTCAGATCCTCTCAAAGCTTCCTCCTGCCGGCTCCTGCCTCTCAGGGGTCTCCTTCTGTTCACAGCCCTTCCCCCACCCAGAGTTCACAGGCGGCTCTAACTCCATCAACCCCAGGCAGGAGGCTCACCACCCTAGGGCGGTATCAACACACTGGCTGGAATTAGCTACTCTTTCATCGCCTCTATGCCCAGCTTTTCCTCTAATATTTTCTACTTTAATTAATGCTACCACAATTTATTTGGCAGGCAATCTGGAATTTCTTTCCTATTCCTCATCCAATTATTTGCCAAGAACTGGCAACCCAGATTAAACCTCAGCAGTTCTCACCTGGACTAACTCAGCTCCCTAACTGGCTGCCCTGCCTCTAGCTATAGCTCCTTCAAACCCATCTTCCACACAGTTTGTTCCAAGAGTAACTGGATAAAATGCAAATCTGACAATGTCAGGTCCTCACACAAAACCCCCGGAAGAAGACCCATCTCCTGCGGGAAGGGGTGTAAAGCCGGCCCAAGCTTCAGCGCAGGGGAGCTTATCCCCAGCACGGTCCACGCTGTCCCCCACCGGCAGCCACTCTGGTCACCCCCGCTGATGTGACAGGGCTCCCTTTAGGCTCTGTCTCTGGGGGAATTCAGGACTCACCCAGAGGGGCCTATGCATTTAATTACCCCTTCCCCCAGGTCTGCCTAGGACATGCTTGGACCCCACTACGAGGTCTGTTCCGGGTCTGTCTGCCGCTGTGGGCTCCGGGAGGGCAGCCACCAGGCTCTACTTTACCTTCCCCAGCACCTGGCAGCCTGAGAGTACTCAGCCCACGTTTATTTTCCTACGGCTTTGGTAACGCTTTCTGGACAGTTCTAACATGGGATTCTGGATGGAGGGGTGGTGTTGTGTTTGTATGTATGTGTGCTGAAGCAAAATCTCTGTGTTTAGGCAATGTGGCATGTCATAAAAATGTTTTTTAAATAAAAAGCTCCGTCCGGGGGTAACTGCTGGTACTAGTTCCGCGTCTGTTCTTTCCACCCACCCCCATGCACAGTCAAGTGTGTGGTGAGCCTCCAGCCCCTTCCCTCCCTCACAAACGGGTGCAGGCGATACACCCCGCTCCACACCGGAGGGGCGCACACTGGCTTCAGGGATCCATGACCCCCTGAAACTGCACGTAATGCTGTGGTTTAAGCATGTTGGACTTTCTCAGGGATTGTGTTAATAACTTCCATGAATGTTTCAAAGTTGCTCCAAATCTCCAAAAGGAGACCTTCCCACCGCCGAAAGCTTACGAACTGCCCCCAGCCCGGGGGCTGCTGCTGAAGCCCTGTCATGGTACATTCGCCTGCTCAGAGACCACTGCGCCCACAGACGAGGGGGTTAAAGGAGGCAGCATGCCCATGGGGCTCGTGTCAGGAGCAGAGAAATTAGGAGCAACGAGGAGTATCTGGAAGCCTCCAATATCAGTGCAACCTAATACAGAGCAAGGAATACTGCACAAATCTGGAAATTCTATTTAGCTCAGCACTTTCAAGTGCATTTGCTAAATGCAACAATGTAAAAGAGATCTCTGTCTGAGTTACTTTTCCTTCTCAGTTCATGGGGACACGGGAGCTGCACTGTCCAGTGCCATGCCTTGAGCCACGTGACCAGGAGCACTAGAAATGTCGCCAGTCCGAGTAGAGAAGTGATGCTAGTGTAAAGGACATACCAGACTTCAAAGACTTAGTACCAAAAGTCATCTAATATAGCTCATTAATAATTTTTATGTTAATTACATGTTGAAATATTTTAGATACAGTGTTTTAAATAAATATATTACTAAAATTGATCATATCTGTTCTTCTTACTTAATAGGGCTATTAAATATTTAAAATGTGGCATATGGCTCCCATTAGTGGCTTGTGTTCTATTCTATTGGTCAGGGCTGCTCTAGAGAATGTGGCACACTAGCCACTATTCTGTGCTTCTATTCACTCTATCACTGCTTGATTCCCACCTTAGAATCGTTCTATTCTTTGCAAATCAAAAGCAAAACTTTCAGAGAGGATTTTCTAAGTCAGATACTAGTATTTTCACACAAATAAAAAACAGTTTGGCAAAAATACCTGGGAAAATACACTAAGACAGACAAATTTATTTATGGGGTCCAAATCCATGGTGAAATCCACTTGGCAATATGCAGTTGAAAATGTCACATCCAGGATATACGTCTAATAATAATCTATTTCTACAGACATTTACTGAGCACCTACTGCATGTTGGGCTCTTCACATTTACTATCATTATTTCCACTTTAAATACGAGAGAACTGAAGCTCAGAGAGTGGTTCAAGGCCACTTAACTTGTACGTGGCAGGTCACCTTGAACCCCGGTCCTGGTACCACAGCACACTGCCCCATCCCTCCCTCTGCCAACATTCTGCCTTGGTAAACTGTAAAGGGTGAGGCAAACATAAAGTACTTTGAGATACATTATATCATCTAATTATCCAAGCTATTCTGTGAGGTAGACATGGAGGTTATCAATCACCATATTAAAAGCAGGGCATTAAAAGCTTGTGTGAAGGACTTGTCCTACACCTAACAGCTTGGTGGAGCACCATCTTACCTCTAGGAGTTCTGAAAACAAGTCCAATATCCTTTCAAATGCACCCTCTCCATGCTACCAAACATAGCTTCCTCCTTTAATTAATACTGACTGCGTTCCTGGTCTTGGAATTAAGGGAACAACAGAAGGGGGCCCATTACTGTCAATAATAGTCATATTCATATTCGATGACAAATACATATTACCGCATATTATATACTCTTATATTATGAACGTAGTAACAGCACCATGAATTTTTAGTGCGATATTTTATGTATTCATCAGCTCTTCCACACTTACAGTGTCATACTCCTTTGAAAGAGGAAGAAACTGAGACATAGGACAGTTGAGTGACTTTTACAAAAGCTCTCAGAGCTACTTATGGACCAAACAAATTAAACACACAGGCAGCAAAGGTTAAACGACGAAGCGCCTGGGAGAAGCCCTTCTTCTTGGTCTCTAACAGCCCAGGGAAGGTCTGACTAATTGATGTATAAACTCTTTGGTGCAGGTGGGAAAATGTAAAAGCAAAAGCACAGAAAGATTCATAAAAAGGTTTAACTTCTTGAGAGGGAAGTGCATCCGCTGTGTAGGAGTCAGGTTTGGTTTTGTTCTGTCTTGTTTTGTCCTCAGGTGAGTTTCCTGAGGAGCAAGAGTGCAACCACACTCCATCCTCTCTCTGCCCTAAAGCTTGAAGTCAAAATATGGGAAAAACAGTGGGACACAGAAGTAATCCAAGTACAGCAGAGAAGGTGAAGCCTGCGCGTGGACCAGCGGGAGAGGGGGCAGGGCAGGAGTCACCCCACACAACAGATTATGAACAAGGAGCGAGGAGACGTTCACAAGAGAAAAATACAGCAGCTGATAACAGCGGATGAGAACAGGGAGGAGAGAGACAGCGGGGAAACAAAAGGAGCTTGTAAGAAACTGCGGAGGGAGCAAGGTGCTAGCAACACCATCACCATGTACTGAGCCGCTGGCCAAGCTGTCCACGTGCCCGAAGCCAGCACGCAGAGGGACAGACACCAGCCAGGACCGGCTCGAAGCCACCACCGGGACGCACGAGCCAAGGGAAAAGAGTGGGTTAAGATGCTGACGCGTCCAGGAGAGGAAATTACTTACGACCCCCTTAGTGTGGAGGGATGGACTCACGTTGTCATTTATTTAGAACTTTCTTGCATGTGGTTTAAACCTAGTTCTTTTATCTATACTGTGCACCCGAGGTTACTCACTTTACTTAAAGTTCCACTTTAAGAAGCCTGACATGGGCTCCTCCCGCTTCCGCCGTTGCTGCGCAGCATCAGCTTTACCCTGCCTAGTCTTCCTTCTTCAGGTTTCTACCACTGGCTGTCCATCTTCTGGGTTTTCTTGCATTTTTTTCCCCCTCAGAGTTCAGTCCACCACTCCTGCCCTTTAGTTTCACAGTCACAGGGAACGGTTGCTGTATTTTAGGACCCAGTGGATGATGAAATTCACCTGAGACCACAGAGCCAGAGAAGGCCAAACTGAGTTTTGAACCTGGCAATCTTGACCCCAGAGCCCTCCGGTCTAAAGCCACGTGGCTGACAGGGTCTTCGTGCTCTGTCCAGGTGTCAGGCCTGTGCCTCTGAGATGGAAGAGCCAAGTTCAGGACACTGGTCCACCAGAGACCTCCCAGCTCCACGTAATCTCAAATGACGAAAGCTCTCCCAGAGATCTCCATCTCAACGCTAAGACCCAGCTCCACCCAATGACCAGCAAGCTACAGTGCTGGACACCCCATGCCAAACAACTAGCAAGACAGGAACACAGCCCCATCCATTAATAGAGAGGCTGCCTAAAATCATAATAAGGTCACAAACACCCCAAAACACACCACCGGACGTGGTCCTGCCCACCAGAAAGACAAGATCCAGCCTCATCTACCAGAAAACAGGCACCAGTCCCCTCCACCAGCAAGCCTACACAACCCACTGAACCAACTTAAGCCACTGGGGACAGACACCAAAAACAACAGGAACTACGAACGTGCAGCCTGCAAAAAGGAGACCCCAAACACAGTAAGTTAAGCAAAATGAGAAGACAGAGAAATACGCAGCAGATGAAGGAGCAAGGTAAAAACCCACCAGACCAAACAAATGAAGAGGAACTAGGCAGTCTATCTGAAAAAGAATTCAGAGTAATGACAGTAAACATATCAAAATCTTGGAAATAGAATGAAGAAAATACAACAAACGTTTAACAAGGACATAGAAGAACTAAAGAGCAAACAATGATGAACAACACAATAAATGAAATTAAAAATTCTCTAGAAGGAATCAATAGCAGAATAACTGAGGCAGAAGAACAGATAAGGGACCTGGAAGATAAAACAGTGGGAATAACTACTGCAGAGCAGAATAAAGAAAAAAGAATGAAAAGAATTGAGGACAGTCTCACAGACCTCTGGGACAATATTAAACGTACCAACATTCGAATTATAGGGGTCCCAGAAGAAGAAGAGAAAAAGAAAGGGACTGAGAAAATATTTGAAGAGATTATAGTTGAAAACTTCCCTAATATGGGAAAGGAAATAGTCAATCAAGTCCAGGAAGCGCAGAGAGTCCTATACAGAAAAAATCCAAGGAGAAACATGCCAAGACACATACTAATCAAACTATTAAAAATTAAATACAAAGAAAAAATATTAAAAGCAGCAAGGGAAGCGCAACAAATAACACACAAGGGAATCCCCATAAGGTTAACAGCTGATCTTTCAGTAGAAACTCTGCAAGCCAGAAGCGAGTGGCAGGGCATATTTAAAGTGATGAAAGGGAGAAACCTACAACCAAGATTACTCTACCCAGCAAGGATCTCATTCAGATTCGATGGAGAAATTAAAACCTTTACAGACAAGCAAAAGCTAAGAGAATTCAGCACCACCAAACCAGCTTTACAACAAATGCTAAAGGAACTCCTCTAGGCAGGAAACACAAGAGAAGGAAAAGACCTGCAAAAACAAACCCAAAACAATTAAGAAAATGGTAATAGGAACATACATATTGACAATTACCTTAAATGTAAATGGACTAAATGCTCCAACCAAAAGACATAGACTGGCTGAATAGATACAAAAACAAGACCCGTATATATGCTGTCTACAAGAGACCCACTTCAGACCTAGGGACACATACAGACTGAAAGTGAGGGGATGGAAAAAGATATTCCATGCAAATGGAAATCAAAAGAAAGCTGGAGTAGCAATTCTCATATCAGACAAAATAGACTTTGAAATAAAGACTATTACAAGAGACAAAGAACACTACATAATGATCAAGGGATCAATCCAAGAGGACGATATAACAATTGTAAATATTTATGCACCCAACATAGGAGCATCTCAATATATAAGGCAAATGCTAACAGCCATAAAATGGGAAATCAACAGTAACACAATCATAGTAGGGGACTTTAACACCCCACTTTCACCAATGGACAGATCATCCAAAATGAAAATAAGTAAGGAAACACAAGCTGTAAATAATACATTAAACAAGATGGACTTAACTGATATTTATAGGACATTCCATCCAAAAACAACAGAATACACTTTCTTCTCAAGTGCTCATGGAACATTCTCCAGGATAGATCATATCTAGGGTCACAAATCCAGCCTTGGTAAATTTAAGAAAACTGAAACCATATCAAGTATCTTTTCGGACCACAGGCTATGAGACTAGATATCACTTACAGGAAAAAATCTGTAAAAAATACAAACACATGGAGGCTAAACAATACACTACTTAACCAAGAGATCACTGAAGAAATCAAAGAGGAAATCAAAAAGTACCTAGAAACAAATGACAGTGAAAACATGATGACCCAAAACCTATGGGATGCAGCAAAAGCAGTTCTAAGAGGGAAATTTATAGCAATACAATCCTACCTCAAGAAACAAGAAACATCTCAAATAAACAACCTAACATTAAACCTAAAGCAATTACAGAAAGAAGAACAAAAAACCCCCAAAGTTAGCAGAAGGAAAGAAATCATAAAGATGAGATCAGAAATAAATGAAAAAGAAATGAAGGAAACAATAGCAAAGATCAATAAAACTAAAAGCTGGTCCTTTGAGAAGATAAACAAAATTGATAAACCATTAGCCAGAGTCATCAAGAAAAAAAGGGAGAAGACTCAAATCAATAGAATTAGAAATGAAAAAGGAGAAGTAACAACTGACACTGCAGAAATACAAAGGATCATGAGAGATTACTACAAGCCAACTCTATGCCAATAAAATAGACAACCTGGAAGAAATGGACAATTTCTTAGAAAAGCACAACCTTCCGAGACTGAACCAGGAAGAAATAGAAAATATAAACAGACCAATCACAAGCACTGAAATTGAGACTGTGATTAAAAATCTTCCAACATACAAAAGCCCAGGACCAGATGGCTTCACAGGCGAATTCTATCAAACATTTAGAGAAGAGCTAACACCTATCCTTCCTTCTCAAACTCTTCCAAAATACAGCAGAGGGAGGAACACTCCCAAACTCATTCTACGAGGCCACCATCACCCTGATACCAAAACCAGACAAAGATGTCACAAAGAAAGAAAACTACAGGTCAATATCACTGATGAACATAGAGGCAAAAATCCTCAAAAAAAATACCAGCAAACAGAATCCAACAGCACAATAAAAGGATCATACACCATGATCAAGTGGGGTTTACCCCTGGAGTGCAAGGATTCTTCAATATACGCAAATCAATCAATGTGATAAACCATATTAACAAAATGAAGGAAAAAAACCATATGATCATCTCAATAGATGCAGAGAAAGCTTTCGACAAAATTCAACATGCATTTATGATAAAAACCCTCCAGAAAGTAGGCATAGAGGGAACTTATCTCAACTAAGAAAGGCCATATATGACAAACCCACAGCCAACATCGTTCTCAATGGTGAAAAACTGAAACCATTTCCACTAAGATAAAAGGAACCAGACAAGGTTGTCCACTCCCACCACAATTATTCAACATAGTTTTGGACATTTTAGCCACAGCAATCAGAGAAGAAAAAGGAATCCAAATCGGAAAAGAAGAAGTAAAACTATCACTGTTTGCAGATGACATGATACTATACATAGAGAATCCTAAAGATGCTACCAGAAAACTACTAGAGCTAATCAATGAATTTAGTAAAGTAGCAGGATACAAAATTAATGCACAGAAATCTCTTGCATTCCTATAAACTAATGATGAAAAATCTGAAAGGGAAATTAAGGAAACACTCCCATGTACCACTGCAACAAAAAGAATGAAATACCTAGGAATAAACCTACCTAAGGAGACAAAAGACCTGTATGCAGAAAACTATGAGACACTGATGAGAGAAATTAAAGATGATACAAACAGATGGAGAGATATACCATGTTCTTGGATTGGAAGAATCAACATTGTGAAAATGACTATACTACCCAAAGCAATCTACAGATTCAATGCAATCCCTATCAAACTACCAATGGCATTTTTCACAGAACTAGAACAAAAAATTTCACAATTTGTATGGAAACACAAAAGACCCCGAACAGCCAAAGCAATCTTGAGAAAGAAAAACGGAGCTGGAGGAATAAGGCTCCTGGACTTCAGACTATACTACAAAGCTACAGTAATCAAGACAGTATGGTACAGGCACAAAAACAGAAATATAGATCAACGGAACAGGATAGAAAGTCCAGAGATAAACCCACACACACATGGTCACTTTATTTTTGATAAAGGAGGCAAGAATATACAATGGAGAAAAGACAGCCTCTTCAGTAAGTGGTGCTGGGAAACCTGTACAGCTATATGTAAAAGAATGAAATTAGAACACTCCCTAATACCATACACAAAAATGAACTCAAAATGGATTAAAGACCTAAATGTAATAAGGCCAGACACTATAAAACTCTTAGAGGAAAACACAGGCAGAACACTCTATGACAAAAATCACAGCAAGATCCTTTTTGACCCACCTCTTAGAGAAATGGAAATAAAAACAAAAATAAACAAATGAGACCTAATGAAACTTAAAAGCTTTTGCATAGCAAAGGAAACCATAAACAAGACGAAAAGACAACCCTCAGAATGGGAGAAAAGATTTGCAAATGAAGCAACTGACAAACGATTCACCTCCAAAATTTACAAGCAGCTCATGCAGCTCAATATCAAAAAAACAAACAACCCAATCCAAAAATGGGCAGAAGATCTAAGCAGACATTTCTCCAAAGAAGATATACAGATTGTCAACAAACACATGAAAGGATGCCCAAGATCACTAATCATTAGAGAAATGCAAATCAAAACTACAATGAGGTATCACCTCACACCAGTCAGAATGGCCATCATCAAAAAATCGACAAACATAAATGCTGGAGAGGGTGTGGAGAAAAGGGAACCCTCTTGCACTGTTGGTGGGAATGTAAATTGATACAGCCACTATGGAGAACAGTATGGAGGTTCCTTAAAAAACTAAAAATAGAACTACCATACGACCCAGCAATCCCACTACGGGGCATATACCATGAGAAAACCATAATTCAAAAAGAGTCATGTACCACAATGTTCACTGCAGCTCTATTTACAATAGTCAGGACGTGAAAGCAACCTAAACGTCCATCAACAGATGAATGGATAAAGAAGATGTGGCACATATACACAATGGAATATTACTCAGCCATAAAAAGAAACAAAACTGAGTTATTTGTAGTGAGGTGGATGGACCTGGAGACTGTCATACAGAGTGAAGTCAGTCAGAAAGAGAAAAACAAATACTGTATGCTAACACTTATATATGGAATCTAAAAAAAAAAAAAAAAAAAGGTTCTGAAGAACCTAGTGGCAGGACAGGAATAAAGATGCAGACGTAGAGAATGGACTTGAGGACACGGGGAGGGGGAAGGGTAAGCTGGGACGAAGTGAGAGAGTGGCATGGACATGTATACACTACCAAATGTAAAACAGATAGCTAATGGGAAGCAGCCGCATAGCACAGGGAGATCAGCTCAGTGCTTTGTGACCACCTAGAGGGGTGGGATAGGGAGGGTAGGAGGGAGACGCAAGGAGGAGGAGATATCGGGATATATGTATATGTATAGCAGTGAATCAGCTAACATACCACTGTAAAGCAATTATACTCCAATAAAGATGTTAAAAAAAAAAAACCTAAAAAAAAAAGATAAATGAATGAATGAATGAATGAATGAGCCTGTATTAGTCAACTTGGGTGGCTGTAACGAAATACCCCAGAGTGGGAGCTTAGAAGCAGCAATTCACTTCCTCACAGTTCTGGAGGCTGCAAGTCCAAATCAAGGTGTCAGCAGGGTTGGTTTCTCTAGAGGTCTCTCACCTGACTTGTACAACAGATGCCGCCTTTCCTTGTGTCCTCACACAGCCTTCCTCTGTGTGCGAGCTCTCCTGGTGACTCTGCCTCTTCTTATATGGACACAAGTCGTATTGCATTAGGGCTCCACCCTTACGACCCCATTTAACCTTCAGTACCTCCTTAAAGGCCCCATCTCCAAATACAGTCACACTGGGGATTAGAGCTTCAACCTATGAATTCAGGGGGACACAATTCCATCCATATCAGTTTCCTAGACCACAGTCCTCTGTTAAACACCCAGATGGAATACAACACTGTAAATGTGGTCTGACAATTTTGAACATTACTGGGACAGTCATCTCCTCTGGAGGTAAAAATGATACAGTTTTTAGTCTGTTTTTATTTATCTTGCATGGTTTTGTATTATTTGGGATTCTTTAGGTTGTAAGTGACAGATATTAATGGGAAAAAATGGAATTTATTAGTTCATACAGTACAAAAAAGTGGGCTCATGAATAAGCCTGGATTAAGCAGGGCGGAAAGCGGGACACACAAGCTCAGCGATGCCAGGAGAATTCAGTTTCTTTGGTCTTTGCTGAACCCTACTTCTCTCTCTGGCTTCATTAGCAGACCACCTTTCCCCACATGGTAGGAAAGAAGGTTACCAATGACTTGAGGCTTTCTTGATCCTGACAGAGAAAACCGGCATCTTTCCTAATAGCTCTAGCCCATCAGGGGTCTCATGGAGGACTCTTAGATGACATGCCTGCACCTAAACCAATCACCACAGTCAGGGGATTGAGTTTTGGCCGGGCCAGGCCTGGGCTGTGTGCCACCCCAGAGTGGCGGTGAGGTGTCAGGCCCACACAAACTGCATGACCAGGTCAAGTTACCAGGGAACAGAAAGCTAGTTCCCCTCTACTTAACCCCTCCTCTCCAAAACGGCTGCTGGGCAAAACACAGTATCTTTCTAGCAATAAATGCTATTCCAGCAAACAAACAGGTGTGCTAAAAAATATTTTGACTGCCTCTCTCTTTTTAAAAATTTCTTGATCTTTGTGCAACGTCTTACTTATTGAAATAACCTCAAGCTCATCTCTGTCTCTTTGGCCAGGTGCTAAAAAACAAGTGACTTATTTGAAGTGGGTAAAGAATGCCCTGACATCTTAGCACTCCCCATCAGTAAGATCTGTACTGGTAAAAGCAAAACCGCAGCAAGCTTCTCCTCCTTACAGTCCTTTAAAAGAGCTAGACTTTATCATGGAAACATCAAGAGTAATTCCATCAAGAGGGTGATACATTAGAAATTCCTTTTGAAAAAAAAACAACCCACAGATGGGCACATCTGAGAGAATGAGCAGTGTAAAAAAAAAAAAAAAGAGGGCTTCCCTGGTGGCGCAGTGGTTAAGAATCCGCCTGCCAATGAAGGGGACATGGGTTCGAGCCCTCGTCTGGGAAGATCCCACATGCCGCGGAGCAACTAGGCCCGTGAGCCACAACTACTGAGCCTGCACTCTAGAGCCCACAAGCCACAATTACTGAGCCCGCGCGCCACAACTACTGAAGCCCGCACACCTAGAGCCCGTGCTCCGCAACAAGAGAAGCCACCGCAATGAGAAGTCTGTGCACCGCAACGAAGAGTAGCCCCCGCTCGCTGCAACTAGAGAAAGCCCGCGCACAGCAACGAAAACCCAATGCAGCCAAAAATAAATAAATAAATTTATTAAAGAAAAAAAAAGCTAACATGTGCACACTGTTGAATGAAATTTACCATTTGGAACTGTCCAAAAATTTCTTGCTGCCAGGGACATGTCAGAAACACACAAAATAAACTGTCTTGGCAGTCCAAACTGGGGTACAACAAAGTGAATGACAGAAACATGGTTCTTGATTGTCCAATTGAGTGACTTCATTAAACTCCAAAAACATAAAACCTAGCAAAAACACAATTTAGAAAGAAAATTCAAGGAACATTTAAAAAAATTTTTCAGTTGTAACATGTCAGCTACAGAACTCAGAGACACATAAGACAAAATTCACTCATTCATGGAACAACTTTTAGTTGTCCTTCAAATAGCTAGTAGATGCCGTGTTAGGTACTAGGGCACTAAATGAACTTGGCAAATAACAACTGAAAAAAGAACTACGCGTTTTACTGTTAACAAAGCACTTTTGCGTATATAATGACACTTTTCCTCACAACAATATTTTACAGATAAGGCAAGTGAGACCCAAAAAGAATAAATGATTTGCCCCAAATTACACAGCCAGTAAGAGCAGAAGCCTGAACTCACACCTAAATGAGACTTCAAATCACAGGCTCTATTTATTATCTTCTTCCATTTACGTATTTTGCTCTGAATATTCTCTTCTCCCCCCTCTTCTAATTCCCAGGCTCAGATTCTCCTTCTGCTACAGCAGCATTTTCCAGAGTTAAAACTAAAAATTAAGTGTTAGGCAATAAAAGTTCCTTCATCAAACACACATGGGAAACTCGGGGCAAAATTCACACATATACACACACCCGCCGCTACAGGACTTCTCAGAGCCTTCATGCTACTCTCCAAGGCATGGGGTGTGCAATTTTTCTCAAACAGCTGACCACAGAACTTAGTTCCCCATGAAGCCCCTTGTATGACTAAGACAGCAGTCAAAAGCACAGGTCTCAGAGTCAGACGGCCCTGGGTTCAAGTGCCAGCTCTGTGTGATGCTGGACGAGTTGTGAAACAGATATAACAATAACAGCAGCTGTCTCATAGGATTCCTATGAGGACGGTAGTACATGTGTTCATGCCTATAAAGTGCTTAGCAGGTTACAATTAACACAGTCAGGGCTCAATAAATGTGATATATTCACTTATCCAATGAAACATTATATAAAACAAATAGTGCCAGAATACCTCACAGACTCTGTTTTACAAAATTAGGGTCAGAATGATAAAAACAAGCATTGACTTTGTAGTTAGAAGACCTAGGTCCAATTTCCAGCTTTACCAATTAAGCCGATGTGTGACTCTGAGGAAGTGACCTAACCTCTCTGAACCTTAGATGCCTCTTAGATAAAATGGTAATAATAATGCCTAGCTCATAGGATTGTTGGGAAAATTAGAGATGATAACAAAAGTGCCTGGAATATGGCAGGTACACGTGCACATGTGTTATCTTGTTTGCATCTGAATCTAGAAGAACCAGAAAAACTTTTCATTTCAGTATGTAACGACTCTTTAAACTTCACATGCATTTTTACTAGCTCAAACCTTCTGTAAGTCCCTACAGCTTTGAAAACCTACCACCTGGTCCTCTCAGGCCTTCCTGCTGATCTACTGCCCGGACAAACCCTGCCCGTGCACAGCAGGTCTTACTCCCCAGACTCGGTACCTCTCTCAAAACCCCAATCATGCCTTCATGCTCAGTAATGAACAGATGTCAGAGAGGCAGCAAATTGTCCTTTTTCCTGCCGTTTCCCCTTCTAGGGCCTGTAACAACGACTGGCATATGGCAGAGGGTTTTAAATAAGTAACAAAAACGAGTAAATAAAAAGTGCTGAGAAGCCAGGCCTCATCCAGCTCTGCTCAAGTGTGACAGACGGGATGAAGATGCATCAAACACTGCCTCTGCCTTCAAGCGTGCCTCAATCTAGTCAGGAAAATAAGACTGAGCAACATTAAATACTAGATTATGTGTTACACAGCTTGAGTGCTCTATGGGAGTTCAGTAAAAAAGAGACGTTTATTTGGGCGACAGAGGTCAGAAAAGGCTCCCCGGAAGGTAGTGTGTGCAGTCCTGGGTTTTGAAGGGTTTCATGCGAAGAAAACAATGGTTTTGACAGGAAAAGAGTAAAGGGACAAAGTAGGTGATTAAATAGTTAATTGCACTAGGGAATCGTAAGCAAAGAAGAAGGCATGGGCGAATCCTGTAAGTTAATGATCAGTCAAGAAAGCAGGTTTGCTTAACCACAAAACCGAACAGGCTTGCTTAGCAACAAAACCGTGCAACAGAAGCATGAGACTTGCCCCCCAGAACAAGAAAACAATGGTGGCAGGAGGCCCACATCCTGCCCAGGGAGGTCAGTAAGTTAATGACTCCTAGGACATGCTCCTCTACACACACGAGAAACAAAAACATAAGGAAAAGGCGACATTATACTGAAACCTGAGATGATTTACTGTATTTCAGTGTATGTTGCCGCCTTTTTGCTCATCTCCATTGCGCCATGACAGTCCCAGTTTGACCATGTAGGGACAAGAGAACTCCCCCGCCTGACGTGGAGAAGGAGGGGGAACTGATGATGGAAGCCTGACATCTGCTTAAGAGTGAGGAAGAAGGTGGTCTTCTCCCCCGCCCCACTTTTCCTTTGATTATAAACTGTAGCCCACTAAGTCTGGAGGCGGCACTCCCTTGACTGCCCGCTTGTATCTCTCACAAGCATCCTATACTTACTAATAAACTCTTTCCTTACCTGTCACTCTGCCTCTCGCTGAATTCTTGAAACGTGTTCTGTGGTTTCAGTTTAGAGACGGGGAAGCAAAGTGGCACGTGTAGATCTGTGACTAAATCCGTTTTTTGGAGCGGAGGGAAGATTCCTGGGAGTTAAGCTTTAAGAGAGCGCACGCAGTCAGGCCACAGCGGGCTTCATTTGCAGAAGACAAAGAGGAGCTGGACTGGCGGTGGACAGTTATACTGCAACTTGTCCCCCAAACACTAGGACGTGTTCCCCGCATTGCCCACCTTTCTCTGAGGCAGGCTGCATTTAAGTTTTCAGTCAGGGCGGGGTGAGCTGATTCACACTTCGAATCACGACAGGAACCTGATTATCATAATGCCCCAACCAAGACCAGGAAAACAAACAGTTTTATCAACTGTAGCAAAACATATCTGCCTTCCTCCACCTTAGGAATCTCTAATGCCCTCAACTCTTCAGTAAGTTGGTGAATAAGGAAAATACACAGTCTTCACTCTCTGGCTTTGGAAGTGCTCCAAGGTTCATTGGACTGTGAAAGCATCCTCTCTCTAGGAAAAGGAATTTCATCACTGAGTACAAACACTTCTTTAAATCATACAGTTTGTTTGATGTCCTGTTCATAAGAGTATATGCAACCACACAGTTGTGCCCATCTCCCCATCTCTCCTCAGGAGGCTCCATCTTGACTCAGTACACAGCTTCTGACCCACGGCACATGGTGAAACAGGAAGGACAGAGCTTCCGAATGCCCTGGAGGGAGCCCCGGAGGGACACCCACCTTCCTGCTCCGGGTTCTCTCTCCCATGACCCTGTGCTCCAGGGGCACAGGGGTGATCTCAGGGACGGAAGGGCTCCCAGTTTTCAGTCTTCTCCAGTGCCTCCACAAATAAACGCAGGCTGCCTTTTCTCTCCTCCAGCCCTCGTGCTGAGGAAGACGGAGGCCAAGCTAGTCTCAAAGACGCACAGCGAGATCCGTCCTGGCGTCGGGCAGGCCCTGAAGTGGCTGACTGGAGTGAAAACAATCCCACTCACTTGTAACCGGGTTCAGGATGAACTCCTGAGAGCCACGTGACCAGTTACCAAACCCAACAGACCACAAACCAGCAGGCCGTCAGTTCTAGACCCAGTGTTGAGTCTGTACGAGCACCACACACTCAACACACCTGGGTTCAATCTGCCGCAGGAGGCGCCAGCTGAACTTGAAAGCACGCGTGACAGCGCCTTTCATTATCCAGGGCTCCTGACTTTCCCACGCTCCCGCATGGCCGTCATCTTGTTCTCTCTGAACCACGTAAGTTATTATTTGTATTTTCCAGGTGGACCAACTACATCCCAGGGAAGTTAAGTGGCGTATCTAAGGTAACACAGTATCGTTAGAACCTAGGGTTTTCAGGTTCCCAAGCTCAGGTTCTCCCCACAAACTCCAACTAGGGAGGTGTCATCAGTGGAGCCTTGAAAAAAAATGGACACGCCTGGACTCCACCTCTGAATACCTGGACTCGGTAGGTTTGAGGTGCGACCTGGGCACCTGTGCCAGGTTTCAGTGCACCCTCCCAGTAGGGAACCGTTACGGGGGACCCCCAAGTTGAGGTCTTCCGTGGCTTCTCCTGAGGCCCGGGTGTACTACACCCCAGGATGTACTACACCGCACCCACAACAGCTCCTGCTGGTTGGAATGGTGCTCTCCACAGAGTTCCCACCGTAATTCACTCTGCTTCCCCCAAAGGAGAGCTCACACACCGAACCGGTCCAGTGCGGCCCATGTCAGTTCAACAGACATCTATTGCTCATGTCAGTCTCTGGAGATAAAGAGGTATGACCCGGAGGAATACAGAACAATGAGTAACGGGCTGCGGACTAACCAGGGAGGCGCTGGGACAATGTTGACACGTGATGGTGGGCTCTGGCTATGTTATCACGATTAGCCAGAAAGCGGCAGAGTCCCAGTTATGTCAACTTCAGGGAACTTAATTAATCTCTCAGCCCAGTGAATCTGTGTGCCAACCAAGCCGAGATCCAGGCTCTCAGCTGATTAGTCACACCACAGTCAGTTCACTGTGTCATAAACATTTCAGCAGCAAACAGGATTATCTTCCACGGACTCATTGCTGGCATTCTGAGTCTGAAATGCCAAGGAAACGGGGAGATCAGAGGTGCTCCCCATCCTTAAGAGTGTGTCAGGTCTCCTTCCTGGCTCCTATGTAATTTCTAATCCAGGATGAGGGTCTGAATTAAATGCTCTGCTGCTTAAGGTAAATTAAAGGAATTAATTTATTGAGTATCTACTAAGTGCCAGGAACCCTGCCAGATGCTTTATATAAGTAATCTCATTTAATCAACACAGTAGCTCTGGGAGGTAGGTAATACCCCCATCTTACAGACAGGCAGACTAAACCACGAAGAACTTAGGTAACTTGTGCGAAGTAACAAGCCAGCACTGCAAAACATGCGTTTCCCACGAATACTACACATTCCCTAAAGGTGAAAAATGTCTACCTCTGCAAAACAGTGACCTTCAGGGCAGAGAGAAGTGACCCTCATGAGGAAAAGACAACCAGGTTGGGTTACCCTGAAAAGAGTGAGAAAAAGTCCCTTCTCCTCAGGTTTTACCAGCCAAAATATGGCTAAGAGCACACGGCCCCTGGCTCCCGGCTCCCGGCTCCCGGCTCCCGGGCCTCAGCTCCTGCACTGCTGCCAACAGCCCTTCCCTTTATTCTCACCCACCCAAACCCTATGCTTCTCTAAGACTCGCTCCAAGAGACGGCCCGGCCCGCCCCACAAGTCTCCCTAACTTCCACAACAGCAAAACCAGACCCTCCTCCCGGCCCAGGCACCTTATCTGGAGCCCTGTGGAACTTCTCCTGGTTTTCCCTGTGCTCCTTTTGTCTTTGGCCACCCCCACGCCATGCTTTTGGTGTTGGTTCAGCACCTTCCCGGGACAGTAATTCCCTGAGGGCAGGACCAAGGATGGCACATATTTGCATTTTCTACTGATGTTCAGGAAGTAGTTTGTTGGATGAACGGCTATCCTAATAGCAAAAAGGCCCTCCCCTCTCCAAAAGGACACACCTACACAGTTGGGAGACTCTTCTGCAACCATCCTAAGTAACTAGCAAGAGTTACACAGACCCAAGCTGGTGTCCTATTCCGGGGCTTATTCCTCTAGGTAATGAGTTCAGTTAAAATTCTTTTCTCTTAGTTCAGTTTTGCTTTGTTGTTTTCTATATAAGAGACCAGAATGCTAAGCAAAGAGAAATGGGAGATGGAAACAAAAATTGTTTTATAAAGCAGCACCTGAACCGGTTAACTATTAACTGATTCCAAAATATAAAATGCAAACATTTATAGCGAAGTTTTATAATTTATACACTTCTTTCCTATATGTTACCTCAAAATAGCCCTTCTCCTCTAAGTGAGGTAAAGAGAGATAAAGTGACTTCTGCAAGGTCCCAGCTTTTAAATTTACATTGTATGAACTGCAGGGGAGTCTGGTTCCACAACACTGCTTCGCTCTGAGTGAAACTCAACAACTGTAACACTTACTTAATAATGGAGAACAGACTGGTATTTTAAAATATATCTGCGTTGCCATCCTACAGCTAAATTATCTGTTTCGCAAAATAACTTTTGCTTGTGGCTAGACAAACACTCGGCGAAACTGTCAAGTCAATGAAACGTGTCTGTCCTTCCCTCTCTGCTGCTCTACTTTTCTCTCCCTCAACCCTCCACCCTCTGCCCATGTACTCCAACCAGGTGCCCCTACCACCCCCTACTAAAGACCCGCGTGGCTGTGCATACTAATAGCCCTGGGGGACCAGACAGCGTGACTGTAAGCTCCCCACAGTTAGGGACTGTGGCTTATTCAGTTAAAGTTATCCTAATGCCCACAATACCAGCAGTGTAGACATTTAATAGTCAGACATTTACTAATCCCTCCTAGAGCTGACACTAGGCTAATAGCTGGTAGTGAGGTAAGATGACTAAGATATGCCTCCTGGCCTCCAAGAGCTCACACTTTAGTAGGGTAGAAGGATGTGAAAGAAACTGATTGTTCTACAATTGCGCTACAGTAAGCACTATTGATACATAGCTACATCACTAGGAGCCGTGGGAGCTAGGAGGAGGGGTCAGTCTATTCTACCCTTGGGGGCAGAATATTCCTCTTCTATTCCCCGGCTTTTCCCACAGTCAGGGAGGTGAGCCAAGTGCCTGGAGCTACAACAGGCTCTGGGCCCAGAGGAGAGACTCAGAAAGGCTGTGCTGGCTGGAAGACACAAGGTCAATTCATAGGATGGCATTCTGGGCCCAGAGTATCAGAGAAAGAAGGACTGAACTGAAATTGACCAGATCCCCATAACTGCTGGGTGACTTCAGGGAAATTACCTCACCCCTTTGAGCCTCTGTTCTCTTTTCCTTCACTCACTTAACATTATTTATGGAGTGGAGGTTTTGGGACAGTCCCATGTCTCTGAGCCTGTTTTCATTTTTATGTGGGTTAAAGTGACCAGGGGCAAAGCAGCTAGCAGTGTCTGGTACATAGTAGGTACTCAGTGATCAAGTTTCTGTACCTTCCCTTTCCCTGCCCAGCCCAGTTTCCATCTCCTGTTGATCTGAGATTTATTTCCTCACCACAGTGTGAAAGTCACTGTACCTAAATATCTGTTTCTTCAAGGGATTACAGGACCCTGGGAAACGAGAGGGACTAAGCTGGCTTGGGCTCTGGACACTCGAAAGGGGTGGTGGGGCTCTCCTCGTTTGCGAACTTCAGGTCTTCCCTGATGCCACTCATTTTAACTCGTTTCAATACTCCAGGGAAAGGGCAAGAAAAGTGCTAACACTTCCCAAGACCAGACATAAATTTAAATTAATAAAGAGCTAGTTTGAATTTGAATCCAATCCTTCCATAATAATGTTTTACTTAAAAGTAAAATAAAACAAAACAGACCCAAAGTAGTAACTTCCCATTTTTATGTGATGGACACATTCCAACTGTGGATTTTAAATCCTGGAGTTGGTATACCACATTCCTTCTGGAAATAAATCAGAATAAGTGGCAGGAATTGTGAGAAACAGCGGTTTCTGATTCGGGTTCCATTCTCACTTGAGGGATTATGAAGCCGAAAATCACTTTTCAAACTCTTTATTCCAGGGTCGGTAAGGGGATGCAGTCATTATTCTGGGTCTAGAGGTGGAAGAAAAACTAGACAGGATTCCACAAAGCTGTCTCCAGCAGGGCTCAGAGGACAGCCTCTGTGGTGTGCAGTAACAGGTAAATGTTGACTTAAACTATCAGTTCAGCACACATCTTGCCTAAGAAGTTTTTTTTTTTTTTAAAGGAAAAACACAAATGCAGTGTGTCTCCTAGCACAGCCAGCTAGAACAGCTGGCCTGGTGTTAGGACAACACAGTCTTGCAATCAGTGGAAGGCAGAAACCCCCTAACCAGCTGGAAAATGCTGGCCCGGCCTCTCAAGCTCTCGGGACTCTGCAGCTCTCTAGGCTCGGGCGCTGGGCCCCCGCGAGTCATGACCATCAGCAGCCCATTCTAGAGTGACAGCATCGTGGAGATTCCTTATGAAATGTGGTTGAAGTTCTCTGGCACTCCTGCAACGGGGCTGTGCTGAGGACACTTTGCATTTTTCTCAGGAGGTCAGATGTCAGCTTTTCGACATGCTCTTCTGGACCCGCACGCTCAGAGGGCACCATGGCACCATCCCAGGCCTGCGCCGAGCTAAGCCAGAGAGCTTGCTTGCTTTTTCTTCCTTATTAAGTCCTCGTGAAAATGAACTGCGTCCGCCACTTACTAAGGCCTTACTGTGTGTCAAGCGGTTTTAGGCACTAAGGAAACAAAAGTTAAAAACAGACAGGATTGACAGACCACATTGGAACTCAGAGTCCAATAGGGAGTAACGGCAGGTAAACGTGTCTGTCAATCAGACTTCCTTTTAAAATGAACGTGGCCCTCGCGCTCTTGGAGTTGGGTGTGTGTACGGAGGGCTGTGTCCACAGATAACCTGATGGAGACCCTCAGGGTCCTCTCCTCCCTTTATTCTCATGTGGAAAGAGTGCTATAATTTATAAAGTAAGTTTATGTTATCTCATTTAATTCTAACAGTATTATAGACTTTCTCGGCAAGAACAACTATCCCCATTTTCAGCTGAGAAAATTGAGACTTAAGAACGATGAATAGGCTGGCCAAGCCCACAAAGGAGCACACGGCAGAACAAGGCTTATAAAGCAAGTTCCCTGGCTCTCGCCCCAGTGTCCCTTCCACCGCCGCCCCAGGAGCGTGCCCCCCTCATGCCTCCACCCCCGCCTTGGCCCACCTGCCCGTACCTGAACTGCTGCTTCTGGCTCCTACCTGTACCTCCCTCCTTGCCTCTGCCTCAGACTTCCCACCTCAACGACAACAACGACAACGTCTGCTTTCCCCAAGCCAATGGTTCTCAAAGTCTGGTCCCCAGAACTGCAGCATCAGAAAACCTGGGAACTTATCGGACACACAGATCCTGAAGCCCCATCCCAGACCTGCTAGATCTGAAACTCTGGGGGTGGGTTTTCATGAGCCCTCCAGGTGATTCTGCTGCGTGCTATAGCTTGAGGACCAACCTGACCTAAACTAAAAAGCTAAGCTCCTCTCGAGCGCCGTGTTGCCCCACCACAATCCCCTGGCCCCCATGCGCATAAGCCCCATGACTAAAGAAGAAAGCCACCTGTCTGGCCCCGTGCAGCCGTCATAAAATGCAATCATACTCAGCAAAATTCTTCAGGGCCAGCTTAGGCAGAAACTTGAAGCGTAACAGACTTCCCCTTTCTGCTCTACTTTCCCACTTTCTCAGCTCAGCAGAGCAGTGGCCTTTAACTCAACCCCCTTCCGCCTCATCAGACCCAGCTCTTGGCTCCTGAACTAGGAGCCGCCACGGTGGGAGTGGGTTTGTTGATACGCATCCCTCCCCACTGACTACAAAATGCAACGAAAGGCTCCAAGCTTGTTCAAGGCAGAAGCCAAGACTTACTCCATCTCAAACGAATGCTAGCAATAAAATATGAGCCTCACCACTGTACTACTTTCTACGATTTACAAAGCTCTTCCGTAACTCTCACAAGGATCAGGAAAGCCAATTTTGAAACTCGGATTAGAACCCAGGACTTAACGATTCATTCCCTAAGGACCTATCTACTGTTACATGCCAGGCATTAAATAAATTGTTGTTAGTTATCTAATGGAGCTATCATAAAACTGTAAGTTCTGGTCACGGTGTCACCCCATGTCATCAGAGCATGTGGCCACGTGGAAAGAATGTTCTTTTCACAAACCCAGTCCATTAGAAATAATGCAGAGGCACGCTCTTAAACAAAGGATAACTTCCTGGATCCAAAGCCCCAAGTTTATAGAAAGGGAGGGAACAACCTCCGTAGCCCTGCTTTTCTTTGTGGAAAGCTGATAATGCTCTCATCCTCTCCCTTGATTTTGATCAAAAGGTCTCTAGTTTCCTCTTACAAGTAATGAAAGGTGGTTAATTCTATTATCATTTTAATGTCTACTGCAGCAACATTTGGAGGGAATGAAAAAGGCCTGTGGAGGTTCCCACACAATCACTTCTTCGCCCATCAATATGGTATTTACGTTCAGTTCTAAAATACACAGAAATTCCATCTGAGAAATGAGAAGCTGTCAGAGGTTTGAAACAGACACACTGTCTTCCATATGCTCCGAAGAGGGGGAGACCTGCACGAGAATGAGCCGGTAACCCTCCCATCCCACCTCCTATATTTTCATTTCTTAGAGACTATCTCTCCTGGAGCACCCCTCCCCACATTCATACCCAGGGAGGAGCGATGGAGGAAAGAGAAGGCATAAGATTCACAAAAGACTCTAATCTGGAGCATTAATAATTACAGCAGCTGAAAAGCTGACGAAAGCAAAGAAGGACCCTGTTAACAAAACATCATGAGGGTACTTCCCAGAAAATTGCCCAGCCGCGAGATCACCATTCACCACGAGCAAAATCAGAGCCAAGATCAAATCTCGACTAAGCAGACAGACTTGCAGGATTTTCGCCTTCACCGCTACAATCAGCGTTTTTTAAAAGAGCAGTCAGGCTCCGTGAGTTTGACAAAGGAAGAAAAACAAAAGGCAGCAAGAGACTCCTTCTGGATAAGCAGTTCCTATTCTGTATTCATACCTCTACACCAGCAACAGCACAGCTCAGATGAGGCACAAGGTGCGGTCCTCGGCACATTCACACACGATCAAACCAATTACCCACGCTGCATCTGTCCTGCAGTAAACAGCCTGGACCGGTACCACCTCCGCGCCTCCCACCCCCGTGACCGGGAGAAACCCCGCCACAGAAAAGAACCCTTCTTTTGTGAGAACCAGCCAGAGCCTAAGCTGTCATTACACAGCAAAAACCTAGCGAGAACAAAACCCCAGCGGCAGACTGATGTAGAAAACCCAGAACATACCTGAATTCTTCAAATGCAAACATGACCTAGTCAGAGACAATCTCCTTATATTGTCTGGTAGCCTTCCTGGTTCGGAGGACAACCATTGAGTCAGTCAGATGGTGCAAAGTGCAGAAGAAAGAGGCGGGGTCTGCACCCCCCAACCCCCCATATTCTGAAGTAGAAGGCTTTCTGCAGACGGGCCTGCAGCCTCCAGCTCAGCCAGCTGCTGACGAGCAGGCAGCTAGAGGACCACGTGATCATTCCAGTGAGTCTGATTAACGCAGCGAATGCCGAGGCTCCACGCTGGGAGCTGGGTCAGTCCTGGGCAAGAAGTGGAACCCCAGGCACGCCTGGGATCCTGGGGAAATCACACAACACACGCCCCCACCGAACCGTACGGGGGATGGGGTGGGGGGCAAGAGCGTAAAGGCACGAGAGCGCAATCTGTTCCCCCGCGCTCTGCCGGGTCACCTCACCCTCCCGCGGCCACCGCTGTGCTCAGGGTCAGGTACGATGACCGCCGTGGGCAGCGAACGCAGAGGAGACCGACACCGGGCTGCGTGTTACCGGAAATTCTTCAGAATTCTGTATTTTACCCTTCCACTATCAAACATTATTTTAGCACAAATGCACAAGCTGCTCTGGAATGACAGAATTCACGTTTCATGCCCAGCACTTTACCACGAACATCACCTTGTAGGTCAACCAGGATGCGTGACCTCATTTATCTGATTATTCATTTATTGAGTATCTAATATGTACCAAGCTCCAATTCCTTGAAGTACAAAAACTGCTGTAACAATTTCAGAACAGAAGTTAAGAAAAAGGAAACGAGACGTCAGCCAAAAAAAGAGGAATGTTTGCCTGTTTGTAAAGCCCGAGCTGGCGAGATCTGGCAAGGGTGCTGAGGCTGTGCTCCTAAAGTTGCCATTAAGGAGAGCTGACAGCATCTGGATTGCAAATCTTTATAAAATAAGGGAGGCGGATCTCAAATAAAAACCCATGAGTCACTCTTGACTTTTCTTCTCTCCCTCACACCAGTCACTAACTCTGATTCTACCTCAGGAAGGTTTCTTTGAATCCGACCCTTCCCCACTCCCAGACCCACTGCCTCAGCTCTCGCCTTCAGCATTTCCCTCTTAGTCTCTCGCATTAGTAACTGGTCTTCCTTGTTCCGTCCCTTCTCTAACAATCTGCCAGAACAATTTTTCTTAGTCTGATTTTGATGTCCGCCTATTTTAACCCTTAGTTCCTCGGTGGTCACGGGATTAAGTAAAAATGTCTCAGCGCAACACACAAAGTCTTATTTCTCCAACTTTCTTCCATTAATACTTTTCACAAACCCCAAAATTCAGCTAGACGCTCCCAGTTCCCAAAATAAGCCAGGCCCTCTGTCCTCTGGTCCCCAGGCCAACCAGCCCAGATTATTTCTTGCTCCCCACATGGCCTGCACCCTTCCACGTGGCCCACGTTGTTCCCTCGCTGCTCCTTCCCCAGGAGCCTGAACCACCCCCAGGACTGTCAGCTGCTCTCTGCTGTCAGCTGCGCTGCCTTACAGCATCCTGCCCACCCCACATCTATGAGGCCCTTGAGCGGGGTCTGTGTGAGGTTAATCTCCGTATTCCCAGGGCCCGGCAGAGAGCTTGACAGGAGGAGTTACTCAGTAGAGGTTTGCTGGGCGAACCTCCTCAGCTTTCTATCAGGGCGAAAAGCAAGCTAGGGCGTGTGTGTATTCACACAAAGGTGCTCCTCGTTAAAGAAATGAAGTGATGACGGCCAACTGAGGCGACTGACTGGTGAGCAGGATACTCTGGGGAATTCTCTGTCCCTCAAGCCACACAGCAATTGTCAACTAAGCCGACCCAGATGCCTTCCACAGTATTCCTGACAGCCTCTGCCGAGACCCTCCAGTGATGGCAGCTTCTTGGCAGCGCTGTGATAGATCAGAAAACGCAGGAGAGGCAGAGTCACTAAATAACCCAAGTTTAAGTTCCAGATCTGCCACTTTACTAACTCTGTGATCACTGGCAGCCTGAGACTCCCTGTATGTAAAACCGGAAGAATGCGGATCCTGCCCAGGCCTCTGTCACAGGATGGGGGCAAGGACCCAACACGGCAGGACTTGTGGAAGTTCTTTACAGGCATGTAAAGTTACAGAGATGTTCTTCGTTGTCTTCATTACTTCACAAGGTGGTCTCTCGCTGACGGTGCTGACAGCTGGATGGCTCTTCTTTATGTGAGGCCACCCTGTCACTGAAGTTCTGTCTCTTCACTAGGAGCTCATTTAAGTTTTTTTCCCAGGGGGAAGAGGGGCAAGGTATTTCTGTCCTGTGATTCTCAGGACAGGAATATAAGATAAATGGATATGTAGATAAAATCACTGTCCTAAGTCCTTAAAAAAAAAAAAAAAAAAAAGCAGTAGAGTTTACCCAAGTCTTAGGAAGAACAATTTACCCATACCAAATAAAATGATATGATGTTTTAATTTATTCAACTACCTGGTTAGAGTCACAGATAGATAGGGGTAGGAGCAAGCTTCTAGAGGGAAAGGAGACACCAGACCGAGCACCCACTGCCCATCCTTCCCACCCTTGAGGGCGGGGGTAGGAAACAGCAGACACCCCACGATGACTTGATGGATCTGTTGGTTGGTCTAAAGGTCAAAACCTACATTCCTGGTACTCTTTGCAAGGTATGGGGGGAGCAGCAGGGGCCTTAACTCCCAGACACTTGGCATGGTGGAAACTGCCAGATGTGCTCTACCATGGCCACCAGGAAGGTCCAGCATGGTGATGAGGCCTGGTGGGTTAGAGAACCTTTGGACTTCACGCCTGGTTTCCACCGGTGACTCAAGAATCTCCTCTTGGAGAGCTGGTTATACCTTTCAGGGCAATTCTTTTAAGGTCCTAGTAGAGTTGATAGAAATGGTGAAAAATCGCCAAATCCTAGCACCAACTGTATTTGAGACATAATTTTATGAGATTCCCCAATTTACTAATAAGAGAACAGAGGCCACAGTGGTTAAGTAACTTGCCCAAGATCATATTGCTATGAAGTGGTAGAGCAATGACTTGCCCCCGGGTAGGTTTATTTATTTATTTATTTGGCTGTGCCGGGTCTTAGTTGCGGCATGAGGGATTTTTAGTTGTGGCATGCATGCAGGATCTAGTTCCCTGACCAGGGATCAAACCCAGGTCCCCTGCATTGGGAGCATGGAGTCTTAACCACGGGACCACCAGGGAAGTCCCTTCTGCACCTGGGTAGGTTTAATGCCAACGTTTTTAACCCCTGTGCCCGCTTGGGGTCCCAACACCACAGATCCGACTGCCTCAGGCTACCTCCCTAAGAGGACTTATTCCACAGACTGTCAGGCAGCCGTGGCCCTGAGACAGGGCTGGGACATGGCAAACCTTTGAAGTTCCTTCATCCAGCTGGCCCTGGCTAATCCCCAGATCTCACAGCCAGACAAGAGACTGCTAAGGGCTGAAAAAGTGGTTCAGCTGCCCCAGGAAGTAGGAAAACCTGAGTTGACATGGCCTTCGGGCCAGACTGGGAAGGAGTGTGCTTCAAAGGCTGGGCAGTCGCACCTGACTTGATAACTGATAACACCAAAGTGTCAGGAACAGGGACTCCTGACTACTCCACTCCTCTCCAAATGGCACTTCTGTGACCACACAATGCTTTAAAAAAGAGTTATCCCAGGCCATCCACCAGCGACTCAAGGCTCAGACAAAGCACGCTCCTACTCTGGGACTTATGTTCCCTTTGTAACACGAAGGAATAACCAGACAGTAATTTTTTAGGCTTTTGTTTTTTTAAATGCCACTTACTTGGAACATGAAACTGATATGAACGCAAACCTGATAAAAATGGAAGACCCCCAGACTACCTGCTACCGGGCTTTCCCCTCCCTCCACCAGGGTCAGGCCCAGAGTCAGCCTGGAAACATGAGGCCTAGATGACCTGGCAGCCCCATCAGCGCTGACCTTTTGGGGGCTCTCTGAGCTACACGTCATCACGCTCACCCTTGTCACTCTGGACTCACTTCCTCTTCCCGGTCTCATCCTATGAACAGAAGCCTCCTGACTGGGCCCGGCTGTGCCATCAGAGCACTGACCTGCTGCCTGTACTGGCCGTGCGGGCTGCCCGAGGCTTCCGCAGAGAAACAGGCGTGGGGATAACGGAGCAGAAGCACGGCGGGTGACAGGAGGTGTCCCCAGGCCTGGGACAATCTCGGAAAGCCACATGAGAAGGATGTTTGAAACTGGTGTCCTTAGCTTAACGTGCACATGTTCAGCTTGCCAGCAACATGGCTTTCCACATGAAATGGTCAATTTCCCAAGAAAGTGAAGTTATGATTTAATTCTTGGCACTGAATCCTCATCATAGCTCCTTTAGAGACTGACAATCTATGAGTTTCAGGTCCTGAGGTCCCATGGGTTTGAGGCATCACAACCAATGTTTCCTCTGCCACTTTTTTAGGTTGTTAGGTTTTTAGGTTTGCACAGCCATGATGTATGTGCAACAAAACAAAGACTGGCAATATTATGACATAGTATGAGTGTGTTTCATGTTTGGTAATTGCAATCATTGTTGCTTTTGTTGTGGTCATCCATGTACAATGCTTGGTGTCAGTCTATTTATCTCTTGTAAAAATAAAAAAAAAAAAAAAAAAACAAAGACTGGGCATCTGAGCAGAGACTAGCATTCCCATCACGTGAGCAGGAACGCTCTGACACGCACGGGCCTGTACACTTGCGGCTGTGCTGCGTACAGGCCAAGCAGGAGGGAACATAAAGGGAGACGAGCTACAGACAAGACTGAAAATCCGACTCTGTCCTCACGGCCTGGCCGCAGCTGTTCCACTGAGCAGGGGGATGGGCATGACAAGAGACGCTCGAGAGTGTGCTCAGTGGCCTTCCTGGTCTCACCCCAGCTCCTGACCACCCTGCCGTCTGACCCCTTCCTGCACAGTCACCCACCCCAGCACCTCCCAGTGAAAACCCCCAACTCCTCCTCACTGCCTGCAGAATGGAGTCTCGGCAACCCAGCCGGGCCTTCCCTCCTCCACCCACTTCCCACCCTGCCAACCCGGGACCCGGACGCAGGGGTCTCCCCCCTTCCTCTCCACAGAGGCTATGGAGAGGGGGGTTCTGAACCCAGTTCTACTACTACCTGCCTGAGAAGCCTTGGGAAAACTCTCTCCCGTCTAAGCCTCAGTCTCTAATCTGAGAACGGGGATGACAGCGTGTGTGTGGGATGCTGGGGAGAGGAAGTGCTGGCACACGTTAACCGCACGCCATGGTAGCTAATATTACTGCATGTTGCAAAATCCCATCGAGCCCCCTCCTGACCAAAGCCAGCCTACAATAAGCTCTAAAACTCAGCAATTCCTATGACAATCAACAGCTATTTTTTAAAAAATCTCACATACTGTACAAAAGTCTTGTACTGAGGAGTAATCTCTGTCCATCACGTGTCTTAGGCCTCTGACCAGGTGAGAGTCACTGGGGACAGGGGCTAAGGGGGCTGGTGACAGGAGACCTGGGGAGTTTAGCTCCTCACAACCTCCGTCAGAAATGTATGGACAGGGACTTCCCTGGTGGTCCAGTGCTTAAGACTCCGTGCTCCCAATGCAGGGGGCCCAGGTTCGATCCCTGGTTGGGGAACTAGATCCCGCACGCCGCAACTAAAGACCCCGCACGCCGCAACTAAGACCCGGTGCGGCCAAATAAATAAATATTAAAAAAAGAGAAATGTACAGACATTCCAGGTGAAACGACATGCTTGCGATGCAAATATAGCTTCAAGAGAAATCCATCACAATATGGAGCCACCGTCTCTGAACTCTCCTATTTTGAATTGGTGGGGAGCCCACTAGCAGTGACCTTTGTTTTCAGTCCTTTCTAAGCCTTCACAAGGCAGAGCACAATCTTAGGCGCAGATTTCTTTGGTCAGAGAGGTGCTGAATGCACTGAACGTGCTTTTATTTCAGTTGAATTAACCTTCCAAAAATTTAAACCACACAAAACCCCCACCTCATTGAAAGCACAGAGAACGTGTGAGTCCTCCTCCAATAACTCCTCCCCCCAAATTACATGTCACCTGAACTCCTACAGTGACATTTAACTTCAAAACAAAAGTTCTAAAGACATCCCTTACCTCCATTTTGAGAATCCTATTTAAAGTAAAAGCTATCCAAAAAAATCATTCAAACACAATCACAATCCATTTTTCAGTCTACCACTGTTCAAAAGTAGTTTATTGGTAATTACTTCTTCATTCCTGTCTACATCAATCCCTCTCACCCAAGAAGCACTCTCTAAGTATCTGTACCAGGTTACTGAAAACTATCCTTGCATTCCCTCAACAAATTTCTGTGTGAAAAGCTAAAGCCCTCAGTTTCATATCCTAATGAAGGAAGTAAGATAATAAATAAGAAAAAGATGATAAAATAGGGCAAAGTACCAGAGTGATGGGGGAGGAGCTACTGAACTCAAAAGAGGTGACAGGAAAGGCCCCTCTCAGGTAGGGATATTTAAGCTGAGATGTGAATGACAAGTAGGGACAGTTGTGCAAATACCAGGGGAAGATCAGTGTGGGCAGACAACATAGCTGGTACAGAGGCCCGAGGTAGGAGGAAACTAGCTTAGCTTCTGCCCTTTCACACAGTGTGGCTGGAACAGAGAAGGAGCGAGTAGAGGGGGATGGAGACAGAGGGGAAAGCAGGGCTTTATCAGCAGGGAAGCCGCTGGAGAGCTTTAAGCAATGGAGTACCATGACCTGATTTTCATTTTCAGAAGGAAATGGAAGTGGGAGAAGCTGCTGCAGCTGTGCAGGTGAGAGATGGTGGGCTGTGGACTCCGGGCCAGCAGCAGATGAGAGACAAGTTGATGGGTTGGGGGCATGTTTTAGAGAGTCTTTTTCACAACTCAGTTGTTTCATGTTGTGTTTCATGAAACTGGGCAAAGACTGAAAATATTTCAACAGAAATACTAAGACACTGGACTTCCCTGGCAGTCCAGCGGCTAAGACTTCCACTGCAGGGGGTGCGGGTTCGATCCCTGGTCAGGGAACTAAGATCCTGCATGCCAAAGAAAAAAAAAAAAGAAATACTAAGACACCACCAGGACCATGAGCCAAAGGAAGTGGGAGTCCCATGAGAGGAGGCCCTGCCTCGTCTTTACCGTTCTACCCCAGGGCCTGGAACACAGAATAGTCAATAAATATCTGCTGAATTAACGAATCAGCAGTTTGTAGATTTAGGGAAGATTTCATAAAAAGATGAAATTGGGTTAAGTCAGCAGTCCTCTTTCCAGTGCAAGCATCAAATAAAAGGGCAGATTATCCTTTTGAATGAACAAGTGCAGCTGCTCCAATGTCACCCAGATAGACAGAAATTTGCCAAGAGAGTCTTACCAGGAATAAAGAGAGAATCAAGATATAAAAGCACGTAAAACAAATTCCTACGTTCAATCAAGAACTGTTTCCTGGGCACCTGCTGTGTGTCCAGCAATGCTCTATCCCTGAGAGGGGAGGGAGGGTGAAGGAAGATTCAGACACATTTCAGGTCTCTCCAACAGTTAGGAACAGAGCACACAGACTAACAAAACTACAGTACGAGAGTCAGCACTGGTAAATCAGTACGCAAGGAGTCTGGAGCCGTGGTGTAGGATTTTATAGTTGCTTTTTATTTTTTGAAAAAATTTTTTTTTATACAGCAGGTTCTTATTAGTTATCCATTTAATACATATTAGCGTATACGTGTCAATCCCAGTCTCCCAATTCATCCCACCACCACCACCCCTGCCGCTTTCCCCCTTGGTGTCCATACATTTGTTCTCTGTGTCTGTGTCTCTATTTCTCCCTTGCAAACCAGTCCATCTGTACCATTTTTCTAGGTTCCACGTGTATGCGTTAATATACATTTGTTTTTCTCTTTTTGACTTACTTTACTCTGTATGACAGTCTCTAGGTCCATCCACATCTCTACAAATGACCCAATTTCGTTCCTTTTTATGGCTGAGTAATATTCCATTGTACCTATGTACCACATCTTCTTTATCCATTTGTCTGTCGATGGGCATTTAGGTTGCTTCGGTTTTTCCCTACTTCAGCTCACTGTTCTTATCAAGACCCTCTTGAACCCTGCTTCCCTCGTGCAGCTGCTGATGAGCTTGGAGTGTGAAGGGCTGGGTTGTGGTCCCAGCTCCACTCCTCACCAGCCGAGTGCCCTTTGGCAAGGGCACTTTACCAGAGGCTCAGCTTAGTTACCTATAAAATGGGGACAATAATTCCTGTCCTGCTCCCTCACAAAGAAAGAGGGTCAGATACAACAGTAGGTGTGCCAGTGTTTTGTAACTGTGAGTGCTACATAAATAAATAATAGTGTTATTCTTTTTTTAAAAATTATTTTCTTATAAATTTATTTTATTTATTTATTTATTTACTTTTGGCTGCGTCGGGTCTTTGTTGCTGCACGCGGGCTTTCTCTAGTTGTGGCGAGCGGGGGCTGCTCTTCGTTGCGGTGCAGGGGCTTCTCATTGTGGTGGCTTCTCTTGTTGCAGAGCATGGGCTCTAGGCACGTGGGCTTCAGTAGTTGTGGCACACGGGCTCAGTAGTTGTGGCTCGCGAGCTCTAGAGTGCAGGCTCAGTAGTTGTGGTGCACGGACTTAGTTGCTCCACAGCATGTGGGATCTTCTGGGACCAGGGCTCGAACCCGTGTCCCCTGCATTAGCAGGCAGATTCTTAACCACTGCGCCACCAAGGAAGCCCCAATAGTGCTATTCTTAACAACAAAAGAAATGATCCTTTTCTACTTTATGCTATCTGAGATCTTGATAAAGCAGGAATTTTAAGTATTCATTCAGGTCAGATAATTAGATGATCCATAAATGCAATTTACTACCCAAGTGACCAAGAGAATTCAGATAAACATCCAAAATTGTGGGAATTCAGGGCTGAAAGGACATGGAAGTCAAATTAGTCAAACCCCACTCCTGGGTAAGCTACCTAAGATGCTTATATCCTCCACAAGCACTCATTTCTGTCAAAGTATAATTTTCAAAAAGCTAAAAACATAACTCTCACACAAATATATAATATTCATGTATTAAGTAAGTCCTTAATGAGGGAACCAGCAGGATGGCAAAGCTGGTTCAAAGGTGGTGAAAGAAACATATAAACTCGGTGGAAAAAAGAATGCTGTAATAATCTTGCCAAATTAGATACAAAACTGGTTAATAACCTACAGAGCAATTAAACTATAACTTTTGAGGTTATCTCTTCTACTAAACAGAAATCATTTAGCTCTCTACTGGACAAAAAAAGATCACCTGTCACTTATCAATTTTTCACAAGTTAAAATCTAACTTTACAAAAGTAAATCAACTCCAAGAATATCAGATACCCCTTAGACAGGCTTGCTAGACAATGCTCTTGAGTGACACTGGAAGGGCACATAATAATCAATTTGCCTTTTCTCCAAGTTTTAGGTAATTTTCCTAAAATATCTAAACCTAGCTTATTATCAATTCCGATGAACTGGTTGGAAAGGATAAGTTCTTTCCTATCTGGTCCATTTTTTGCTTCTGCCTCATTTATATCCTCTTAATTTGTAAAAGAAATCCTTCAAATAATTGAAGTCAATTCTAAAGTATTGCTTTGTCTTCCTAGGTCAAATCATCTGAAATTCGGGGGGCCCTATTTTCCAGAATTTCCAGCCTTCAGTGCTTCTCTGAATTCTCTCCAACTATCACACTTGTGAGTCTCTTAAAGACAAAAAGGGAACATCTGATTCATAGGCACTGATTCACAGAGCCCCCTCCCCCAGGCTCTGGCTATTCTGAGGCAGTTACCATAATTAACTCTAATCTCCTAACTTCACAAAATCAACCCTATCACTCCTTCCTTTCCAATATAACAGTGCTTGGAAGTCACAGACCAAACCCACTACAGAGAGGCACATATAAACCCAACCCACACTAACTGCACAATAATATGAAGTCAAAGAAGAAATCTAATGAATCAGAGAATGTCTTGTTCATATCTGTATTTTCCACAGAGGCTAGGAAATTAGAATGAATAAACGAACAGATTAATTAAGTAAATGCTCTAAGGAACTGAAAGAATGAATGGATTCCAAAGGCTTTGGCATGTTAAGTGTCTCTTAAGAGGCTAAGTAAGGAAGGGAATTTCCGGGGACTACTCCAGTGGGAGCCTTCAGAAATGGAGACTGGCTTAGTCCGTTTGGGTTGTGGCGTAACGGACCGCGTGGCTTATAAACAATTTATTTCTTACAGTTCTGGGGGCTGGAGGTCCGAGATCAGAGTGCCAGCGTGGTCAGGCGAGGACCCTCTTCCAGGTCACAGACCTCTCACTGTGTCCTCACACGGTGGAAAGAACCAGGGAGCCCTGCGGGGTCTCTCTCACAAAAGCACTAATCCCACTTCTGAGGGCTCCACCCTCGTAACATAATCACCCAAAGGCCCCACCTCCTAACACCATCACATAGGGATTACAACACGTGGATTCTGGGGGGACACGAACATTCACATCATAGCAAAGACCAAATGAATGAACACTGTGGGAATTTCTAGCACCTACTGGCAAGGCAGGGATGAAGATATTTGATTTTGAAGGCAGGGAAGTAAAGGAGGGGTATAAATGCATACATGTAAAATCAAACCACACAGGTCTGAAGGCACCTAGGCTGCCCTCAAAGCCAGCAGTCCTCCCTAAGGTCTGAAGTCTAGGCACCAATCCAGGCCATGCAAGCTCTTCCTAACCTGCAAGCACTAAAAAGGAAAACCTTCATTTCACACATGTTCTGAGAGCAGAGATAATGACAAAGAAATTGCATGAATACATGTCTAAGAGAAGTGTAATCTGAAAAGTGCTGCTTTAGAGAAATGTATTTTTTCCCCTCTAAAAGCTAGTTTTTCTTTCTCATGTTTTATTTCTGATAATCAGGCTTTCTCTATTTCTGATTTCCTACTAAAATGTACAGGGTAGTATTTTTCCTCATCCAAAATAGCACCGCTTCTTAGTTTCCAAAAAAGTTCCATTTGCATGAATCTTACAATGGTGTTTATATTCCTTCTTACAAAAAGCTCTGACACCCAGCATATAACCCTGGTGTTTAAATTAATAGGTATGAGGACAACTGATTAAAGACCTTCCTGTGGATTGCTAGTGCTAAGCTGGGATTTGTTAGGTAGCTGACTAAATTTGGAACTGCAGTTCTTTTTTAAAAGATGTATTCTTGCTAACGTGAAAAAAATGAGCACTTGATCATTTTCTAAGCCTCACTATCAAACCATTCAACTCTCCTACGATACTACCTTCCATGGGCTCACAGTAAATACTGAATAAAAGAAAGAAAAAGAGGGCAAAAAGGACACAGGCAGTGAATGAACCAAACCTTGAGAGCCACTGTATGACATCAGAAGAACATGGATTTTGAAGGATTTCATAGTTTTCATTGATAATGATAAGTGGCCTAAGAAAAATGTCAGTCCGATCCTCCCACTTTGACCAAAGAAAGAGAAAAACACAGCACCCTGTTTAGGGTCACAGAATTACTGTCAGAGCTGGAATTAGAACTGAAGTCTTCTGATTTCCAATTTAAGTGCTCTTCCTTTACATCAGTGGCTCTCAAAGTGGGGTCCTTCGCCAGCTGTGTGAGCATCACTTGGGAGCTTGTCAAAGAGGAAAATTCTCAGCCCTGTCCCCAGACTAAGTGAATCAGAGACTTTGGGAGAATAGAACCCAGCAAGCTGTATTCTTTTTTTTTTTTTTTTTTTTTTTTTTTAATAAATTTATTTATTTATTTATTTTTGCTGTGTTGGGTCTTAGTTTCTGTGCGAGGGCTTTCTCTAGTTGTGGCGAGCGGGGGCCACTCTTCATCACGGTGCGCGAGACTCTCACTATCGCGGCCTCTGTTGTTGCGGAGAACAGGCTCCAGACGCGCAGGCTCAGTAGTTGTGGCTCACGGGCCCAGTTGCTCTGCGGCATGTGGGATCTTCCCAGACCAGGGCTCGAACCCGTGTCCCCTGCATTGGCAGGCAGATTCTCAACCACTGCGCCACCAGGGAAGCCCAAGCTGTATTCTTTAACAAGCTCTCCAGGGGAGTCTGATGCATGGTCAAGTTGGAGAATTACTGACTGCTCTAACACCAGCGATTCTCAACTTGGGGGGATTCTGTCCTCTTAATCACTACAGAACAAGTTAAAACCCAAAGGGCACGAAGATGTTAATTCTTGCATAACTTAAAATAGCAAAAAACTGGAAATAAACTAAATATCCTCAACAAGGGATTGGTCAAATAAAGTACATATACAGAGTCATTATAAATATAGATCTACATTAACTGCCTAGACATTACTACTGTTGAGTAAAAACATTAGAGGATTATTACCAACTGTGAATTATCGTATGATAAAGACTTCCAGAAATCAAACAATAAAACAAGTTATAGAAAGGCCTATAGTGTATTCTCACTTATGCCCTATCATATACAGGCACACCACAGAGATACTGCGGGTTCAGCTCCAGATCACCACAATAATGCAATAAAATGAATCACACAAATTTTTTGGTTTCCCAGTGAATATAAAAGTTCTATTTACACTACAGCCTATTAAGTGTACAATAGCATTATGTTTAAAAGATGTACATACTTTAGTTAAAAAACACTTTATTACTAAAAAATGCTAACCATCATCTGAGCCTTCAGCGAGTCGTAGTAGGAACAACAAAGATCACTGATCACAGATTACAAAACAAATAAAATAATAATAATAATAAAGTTTGAAATATTGCGAGAATTACCAAAATGTGGCACAGAGACACGAAGTGAGTGAGCAAATGTTGTTGGAAAAATGGTGCCAACAGACTTGCAGGACGCAGGGTTGCCACGAACCTTCCACCTGTAATAAAAAAACGCAGTACCTGGGAAGCGCAGTAAAGCCAGGTCGGCCTGAACATCACATACAAGACAGCGCAGTAGTTACAGACTAAGTCTTTAGATCACAGAGCTCACCACTAAGGAGCAAATTACTGCACTGCTGTCAACATCAGTTTCCTTCTGAGCAAAATGGGGTAACACTGTCATCTCATAGGGTTTTGGTGAGAATCAAATGATGCAATGCACATGGAGCCACTACGAAACAGCTCTTAAGCAGAGCTGCTTCATTATTACTATGCTTTATCTGTGTATATATGTGCATAAAGAGATGTTCGGAAGCATGTTAGTCAAAATGCTAACAACTGTTTATCTCCAGGGGATTGAATATGCCCCGGCCATCTGTACTTTATTTTTTGTACTTGCCCGTACTGCTGAATTTTTGCAATGAATAGGTATGGTTTTTATAAAAACAACAACACTGCTTTGTATATACCCTCCCAACATACAGATAAGTGTACTATATGAACGTGCTCTCTATTCCAATAGAATTCACGTGATAGGCAATATCTCAAATTAGAAACAGAGCAAGCTGGGGAGCCTGAGACCCTGGGCCTGGAACACTGTTGAATGAATGAAGGAACAGATGAATTGAGAGGCAATAGAGTGCAGCAGTGCTGAGTTTTGGAGCCAAACAGCTGGATTCAAGTATCAGTTCTGTCAATTTCTAGCTGTTAAGCTCGAACAATTCATTTTTAACCCCTCTGATCCTCTGTTTCCTCACCTATAAAATGGGATTGTACCAATTCATAAGACTATTATGTGGATTAAATGAGACAGTAAATGTGAAAGCAGTTTGCATTTAGTAAAAGTTCAATAAAAGAGTTCTTTCCCTCTAGTCTCAAGTTTGCTAATGACAAACCGTGTGACACTGGACAAGTTGTTTCTCAGTTTTTCACCTATAAAATGAGTATAATATTCACCTACCCCTTGGGATGCTGTGATAATTATGTAGAAGCTTTTTGTGTAGTACCAGGTACTATACAAATGGAAAGACTTACTATGATTATTATGGGAGTTTTTTGGTTCAATTTATTTTATAGCCTCTTGGCTCCAATAAACTAAACTTGGACAGCCTTTAAAATCTGAGAAACATGCAGATTTTATTAATTAGTAATAATTTACTGACCTTCATGAACGTTCCCAGAATAGCCTAATCCCTGTCTACCCGAAAATAAAGTCTGCCTTGATCTGGCTGGAATCACTGCCTCCCAAGAAACCCTGGTCTATTTCAGCCCGTTGCTAAAGACTGCACAGCACAGAACGAGGGAGCTGGCATAAGTGCTGGGTGCTTGTGGTTTTGTTCTCCTGATGAGAAAGATGGGAACTCTTGCTTCTTCCCACTGTTTAAGAGGAAGTACTAACCCACCTGAGATGCCTCCAGCTGAAACCCTTACCTAACGGACACACCCATATTCTCACTGTGGAGCACCTCAATGACAGCTGACATCTACAGAACCCTTTAAAAGCAGTTCTCCACACCATCTTCTACGGCCAAAGAATCATCTGCCATGGTGGGCAAGGCAGGGAGTATTATGCTGACTTTAGAGGGGGGAAACTATGGATCTAAGCGGTTAAAGTGCCCTCGATCAAAGTCAAGCCTTACACTGCCAACCACGCTTGATAACAGACAGGGAACTGCACATAGTGTTGGATATTCTGAGTATGGCGGCTATCTCCCACGTGGTATAACGTTGATTGTTCTCAGTTAATGTCTCGATTTGATCGCTAGCAACTTCAACTGGTCTACCGACCGTGAAGCACTGTCCAGCAAGAAATCTCCAGCACGGAACATCGCAAACCACTTTTGACACGTTTGATCAGTCGTCGCACCTTTTCCATACACTGCTCAAATCCTTCTTTGCATTTCAGTTGTGTTTTTACCTTTCTTAAAATAGTAAAGCATAATATGCCGAAAATGTTGCTTTTCTTCCATCTTCAATACTAAAATGGCTACACAAAAATTTACCAATTTTGGTAAGTTTTTAAAAAATGCACGCTGATATGACTGCTGTCACAATACGATCTAACAAAATTGTTTCGAATGACGTTAAAGACAACTAAGCACTACTAGAGCCAGCTTATGTAAAAAGCCGAACGAACTTTTTGGCCAACCCTGTACTTCCCTTCGGGAAAGATGAGAGGGGAGGGAAAATAAAGCTGTGCCTTTAGCCTTGCTTAATCAAGGGCAGGGCCAGAGGCTGACACCAGGGAGCAGAGTCTGGAGTTTACTTACATCAGGCTCACTTTTCCCTAAGGTGAACAACCGAGAAAGAGATATTTATGTTTACGCCTCCTGTTGACTTATTCTGCCCTAATTTTGGATGCCAGCACACTGTCCTCCCGAGTCTGAAAGATCCACAGGACCACAGGCTAGCATACCAGAAGGGTCCTTGGACATCATTTAGTTCAGTCTCCTCCTTTCACAAACAGATCGATGGTGACGATGAGGCTCAGAGGAGGGAAATGACTCACCAAGGCCACCAGGGAGCTCGGGCGGCGCAGGCCCAGAACCCAGCTCTCCCGGATCCAGGCCCAATGCCCTCTTTACCGCCTTCCTCAAATGAATGACCGCAGACCTATCTCCAGTGACAACAGCCCTACTCCATCCTCGCTCCCTATGCCCTCCCTGTCCTAATCCTTTCCTCTCTCGGAATCGAAGTCATGCGTCTTGGTAAGTGGACGCTCAGAATATACCACATGCTCAACTGTGGCAGTAAAACACCCCAATCTCCAGACCTTTACTACATAAGGGATGAGCCTACATGCTGATTAATAGATACAGGATGGCCATCAACCTGCCCTTTAGGCACGAACAGCAACTGACAAAAGAAACTGAATTGTCCTTTCCTTCTGCTTCTCAGCTTCCTCAAAGCTTGAAATTCTCAACGAGAAGCCAGATAGCTATGTTAGCCATACAAGAAATGCTGAAGGAGCTACGCTCGGGCAAACAATTACATTTACAAGTGATTTAAAAAATGAATGCAATAGCAAACACGGGGAATATCAAGTACTAACTGAAGGCTAGGATCACAGATAAACAGAGGATCTGGAACTCCAGTGCTGTGAATCTTTGAGCAGTACAGTGCTGTGACTCCCAAGCCTGGGACCCGCTGGCGTCCATGCTTTCCAGCCAAAAGGACAAGTCACTTGTCTCTTTGTGCCTCAGGCTCCTCGCCATGAAAAGAGAGCAGTAACAGCACCTACCTTCTGGGAGTACTGCGAAGATAAAACGAGACAATGTATGTTAAGCGGTTAGGACAGTGATGGCACGTGAAGAGCACTCATTAATACAAGCTATTGCAATCCTTATTATTGAGTACATTAATTGAGAAACAGAGTTCAGATCTTCTTACCAAGCTGCACTTTTACATTTAATCACATTTTCACAAACTATAAAACAATTAAATTACTGCCCAGAGAAAGCTGACTTCAAAAGAGAGAGTACTGGAAGAAACTAACTTTTAGTCTTAAGACAGTTTTCTGAGCTTTGCTGATATCCTAGTACATGCTAGATGGTATTTTCTTTTTTTTTTACAGTTAAAGCATTTATTCAATCGTTGTTCTTATGAAATTTTCACCAATTAGGCACTCAGTAGTTATCACTTACTTTCCCAGGCAAATAAGCAACCTTGGTGGAAGGGAGAAGGGGTAAGACGCAGGGCCCCCCACCGTATTTTCCCAATTCTTCACAATGCCCTCAGATCTCTGCCACCCAGCATCAACAATCAAGATGAGAGGCACCATGGGAAGTACACTGTTTCCAAAATGCTTGGTGAGTGAAGCCATCAGGAACAGAGGTAAAAAAGAATAAAACAGAAATGAGAGATTTATTATATGCTGTAGCAAGTTAAAAATGAATGAGTAGATAGTCAAGTGACTTTTAACAAAGGTGCTATGACAACTCAATGGGGAAAGGATAGTCTTTCCAACAAATGGTGCCAAAACAATTGAAGATCCATACAAAAAAAATGAACTGAGACCCTTACTTCATACCATATAAAATGGATCATAGACTAAGTATAAAACTATAAACCTCTAGAAGAAAACGTAAGAGAAAATCTCTCTGATCTTGAGTTAGGCAAAGAACAATCCATAGAAGAAAGTATTGGTAAGCTGGACTTCATCAAAATTAAAGACATATGTGCTTTAAGACACTGCTAAGAAAATGAAAGGGCAAGCTACAGACTGGGAGAAATCACATATCTGATAAATGCTTATATCCACACTGAGTAACAAAATCTCAAAACTCAACAATGAGAGAACCATAATATAAACTGAAAATAACCTAAATATCCAACAATGAGGATTGGTTAGATAATCTAGCTACTTCCAGTCAATGAAATACTAGTGAGTTGTTAAAAAGTTTAAACTCATCAAAAAAAAATAACATGAATTGACAGAAGGATAGAAGGATGGGTATATGGATTGAGAAGTGACAAAGCATATATAGTGAAATGGCGGTGGGAGTATAGATATTTACTGGATAATGTGATTTTTCTAAGTCTGAAAATTTTCATAATAAGATGTTGAAAAAGGTTAAGCTCTAGAATACTTCATAACACAAATATGTCATCAAACATGATGTATTGGTAAAAAAAAAAGATTACAAAGCTGTATGCACAGTACAAATCCACAATATACACATTTTTTTTTTTAACGTGCGCCCGGTGGAAAAGGATACACAGCAGAAAGTTAACAGTGACTCTCAATGGATGATGTGATGACAACTACTTTTCCTCTTATTTTTGCTGATCCGTCGTCTTCAAATTTTTCTATAATGATCAAATATTCTTACGATGTAAAAAAAGAAGAGAGGCTTCCCTGGTGGTGCAGTGGTTGGGAGTCTGCCTGCCAATGCAGGGGACACGGGTTCGAGCCCTGGTCCGGGAAGATCCCACATGGCACGGAGCAACTAAGCCTGTGCACCACAGCTACTGAGCCTGCCCTCTAGAGCCTGCGAGCCACAACTACTGAGCCCGTGCTCTACAACTACTGAAGCCCACACAACGCCTAGAGCCCATGCTCCGCAACAAGAGAAGCCACTGCAATGAGAAGCACATGCAACGCAACGGAGAGTAGCCCCTGCTCGCCGCAACTAGAGAAAGCCCACGCGCAGCAACAAAGACCCAACACAGCCCCCCAAAAAACAATAAATTAAATAAATTTATAAAAAAAAAAGAGGTGCCTTAATAGCAGTGAGGCAATAAATAATTTCAGACAAGACTGATTAGCATTTACTTGATCACAAACTCGGTGACAGAAAACACTCCCTCCAAAAAAGCTTTAGAAGTCTTAAGCTTATTCAACATACATTCAATGAATAATTCTTTCAGCCAGCTACTGCCTACTCGCTGAACTTTGTGCCGGATGCTGAAACTTATAACAATTAGGGCTGCACAACTTGAAATGTACATATCAGAAAGAGAGCTGATAAAGCCCTGAATTCTGCACCAGTCACACCATACCCACATCTTAACTGGAGTCAACAATTTCTAAGAACCACTGACAAACTAGAGCCTGTTCTACAAAGCTCAAGTGAGCAATGTGTTTAATCTGGGGCAGTGTCGAGGAAATGACTGCCATAGTCTAATAACCTGGGTGCTGTTTTGGATGAGGCAGTACTTGGATCAACTAGTAGACATTTTAGAGAAGCAAGCACCAGCTGAATAGAAGAAGAAGAAGGAAGAGATACCCAGGGCTGGGTTAGTAACGTAACAACCCAGGGAACACCTTACCACCAAAAGTATAAAAGCAGAAGCTGGGTAAATGCCTATCATAGATAATGGCTATGATTACATTCAAGAAGTATTTACTGAGTGCTTATGATGCAATAATGGAAGTTCCGTACTCTGTGCTGTCCAGCATGGTAGCCACGTGTGGCTGCTGACCACTTGAGATTGGCATTATAATCAGGAGGACTATCATATGAAAGAACATGTGAGGGTAGGCTCCTTATAACATGGAGAACAGAGGAAATTCATCTGAAGAGGGAGAGAGAGGCCAGTTCATGCCATACGTTATAAACTAAGCTAAGGAGTCATAACTTTATCCAGAAAGACACAGAAATATCCTGAAGAAACTTAGGAAGAGAACATTAACTCAGATTTGAGTATTGACAATTTAACAAAATACAGAGGAGACAGTCTAAGAGGTAGAGAACAAACGTGGAATATAATTACGGGATTTTAATAATGATGAAGACCTATGTATGTCAGCATCACAGCTCTGAAGAAAAGGGGACAAAAGAGAGTTTAAGGAAGAAGACATGATAATGATAATGAGGCATCCACGTAGATCTGACTCCATCAAGCCTCTAGGTTTCTAGTTTGGACCACAGTGCGCAGCTCACTGAGAATGAGGATTTTGGAAGAAGAAAAGTCTGGGAAGGAGAGCAGTGTGTTATTTTTTTTTTTTTAACAGATTTATTTAGAAAGAGATTTTTTAGTCCATAATAACCACCCATTTAAAGTACACAATTCAATGATTTTTTAGTATATTCACAAGGTGGCATGACAATCACTGCAATCTAATTTTAGAATGTTTTCATCATCCCCCAAAGAAACCTTATACCCCTCAGCAGCCCCTCCCCATTCTCACTCCTTAACCTCAGCACCTACTAATCTACTTCCCATCTCTATGGATTTGCCTTTTCTTGACATTTCATATAAATGGAATCAAACAATATGTGGTCTTTTGTGATTGGCTTCTTTCTCTTAGCATAATGTTTTCAAGGCTCATCCATGGTGTATCAGTATGGGTAGTACCTCATTCCTTTTTATTGCTGAATAATATCCCACTGTATGAAGAGCCCACATTTTATTTATCCATTTATCAGCACACAGACATTTGGGTTGTTTTCACTGTTTGGCTACTATAAATAATGCTCCTATGAACATTCACGTGTAAGTTTGGTATGGACGTATGTTTAATTTCTCTCAGGTATATGCCTCAGAGGGGAAATGCTGAGACATATGGAAACCCTGTTTAATGTTTTGAAGAACTACCAAACTGTTTTCCAAAGCAACTGCACCCTTTTACATTCTCCCCAGCCAATGTCTGAGGGTTCCAACATGAGATTTAGCCACACAGCCACTTACCCAACATGTGCAGAGCGTCCACATCCTCACCAACACTTGTTGTTATCTGTCCTTTTTATTCCAGTGAGTGTGAAGTGGTATCTCACTGTGGTTTGGTTTGTACTTCCTCATGTCTAACGATGCTGAGCACCTTTTCATGTGCTTATTGGCCATTTGTACATCTTCTTTGGAGAAGCGTCCATTTAAATCATTCGCCCATTTTTAAAGTCAGCTGTCTTTTTATTATTGAGTTGTAGGAGTTCTTTGTATATTTTAGATATAAGCCTCTTATCAGATATATAACGCACAGATACTTTCTCCCATTCTGTGAATTGTCTTCTCACTTTCTTGATAGTATGGTTTGCAGCACACATGTTTTTACTTTAGATGAAATCCAATTTATTTATTTTTTTTCTTTTATTGATATCATTTGTGTTTTGGTGTTATGTCTAAAAAATCACTGCCTAACCCAAGGCCATGAAGATTTACTCACATTTTCTCCTATAAGAGACTAAAGTTTTAGCTTCCACATTTAAGTTCCTTATCTATTTCGAGTTCTTTTGTATATGGAGGTAGGGAGGTTCAACTTCATTCTTCTGTATGTTGATATTCAGTTGTCCCAGCATTTGCTGAAAAGGCTATTTTTCCCATTGAATTGTCTCGGCATCTTTGTCAAAAATCAATTGCTCATAAAATAGTGGTAGTGAGTCTAGTTTTAGACACGCTGAACTTGAGGTACCTGGGCTCTGTCTTCTTGGGAATAAGCTACAGGTGTGGATAACCACGTCTTCTACTCACAGCCCAGGAATCAGTGAACTCGATGAAATTCAGTGGATGATTATCCATCTGTGTGATTCACAGTCGCTGCCTCATCACCCACAGATGTGGACACTCTGAGGCACATCACTCTTGGCTCTCGTGAAGGGACCAGTTGGTTCTCTTTCTAGCGCTGCTCTTCTATTTGGGACTCTTCTCTGATTCAGTGTATTGCTTACACTTCTATTTTGCACGGTGACACAAATCGAGGAGAGCACTTTCCTTCTTCCTAGGAAAGGAAGTCCCTAAAGCTGATCAGTTAGAAATCTCAGCTGGTAGAAGAACGTAGCGTCAATGGGTACATTTGATTTTCATCTGTTTATAGGCACCGAGGCTCCAAAGTGTGGTGTTTCTATTTTGTATAAAGGGCTTCAAACGTGTGCCAGGCCCAACAGCTTTCTGTGTTCAGGCCAATGTTAGAGAATTTAAATTTTTAAATTGCTAATGACTTCAGTGGGTCAGAGCTCAGTGAAAGGAGAGCCCTCTAAAGGGCCACTAATTAGAGATAAATCATGAATAACTTGAAGAACCAGAGACATTAAACTAAATGAATGAGAGACTTTCTGAAGACGATTGTTTTCAAGCAACTGAAAAGCCAACTGGATGAAAGAATAAACCAGTAAAAAGAAGTGTAAAAGAACGAAAACAGAAGATAAAAGATCCTAGCCTAGCCCACTGCAAATGCAAAAAAATAAATTTAAAAAATTGTGTTGTCCATACCTCTTTTCTGGCTCTTTCATCTCAGATGCCCCATGCTCCCCTTCTTGGCTACATACTACTACCCAAAGCCCAACTTTCACTTGCCCTATCCCTAGTACCACTGTCTTGCATATGGTAGGTACTCAATATCTATCTTTCAAGTAAAAATTTAAGCAGATATGACACGTGAAAATAGATAAATAAGCAGTAGTCATGTATTTATAATACAGAGAAGTCTATACTTTTTTAAAAAAAATTCACATTTATTATAGTAAATTTAAAATTCTAAAGTATTTTTAAAGTATTCACATTTAGGGAATTCACTGGAGGTCCAGTGGTCAGAACTTGGTGCTTTCAGTGCTGGGGCCCGGGTTCAATCCCTGGTCGGGGAACTAAGATCCCACAAGCCATGTGGCTCAGCCAAAAAAAAAAAAAAAAAAAAGTATTCACATTTACTGAAATTATGTTTACACTAAGTATTTAACACCACCTTTATTGTGTAAAATAACTTCCACATGTGTTTACATTGCCTAAACCAATCACCATGTACACGTCTCTCAAAGATAAAAATAATAAGGTCAACATATTGACTTCCAGGGGCTCTTCTAGTTCTAAGATCTAAAAGCCTGTGATCATCATTCCAATTTCTCTTCTGTCCCTACCTCAAAGCTACATAGCAGGGGATTAAGCAAAGATGATTAGAACCATGCAAATATGCCCGAGGACAACTGGCAGTCACACTTGTTCACACTTGCCCTCCACTGAAATACTATAAACACTCTTGTCTGGAGTCTGAGTCAGCCTCTAAGCTGAGATGGCCATGGTGAACAAGAAAAGGTAAAACACAATTTATTTCCTTAAATATGCTAATCATAGTTCTTTTAAAATCCAAGTCGATCATTTTATTATGTCTGTCCTTACTGTCTACGTTTTCCCTTGGTTTTTGGTTAAGTCTTATCTTCTCATATATCTGATAATTTTTGATTGAGTGCCAGTCACTGTATATGAAAACCGTATAGGGCTTCCCTGGTGGCACAGTGGTTAAGAATCCACCTGCCAATGCAGGGGTCACGGGTCCAATCCCTGGCCTGGGAAGATCCCACAACCGCGGAGCAATGAAGCCCATGCGCCACAACTACTGAGCCTGCGCTCTAGAGCCCGTGCTCTGCAACAAGAGAAGCAACGACAGTAAGAAGCCCGCGCACCACAACGAAAAGGAGCCCCCGCTTGCCTCAACTAGAGAAAGCCCATGCGCAGCAACGAAGACACAACACAGCCAAAGATAAAAACAAATAAATTTATTATTAAAAAAAAAACTGTATAGATAATTCGCGGCTCCTCTAGGAGGATTTGCTTTTGTTTCTAATGCGCTGGTAGGTCAGGGGTAAAAACCACTCTGGGTCACCTTAATCTAGTTAGATATTGAGATGATTCAAAGCAGTACTCCAGTTCCTGAGAAGGCCAGTCTATGCCTAGTTCACCACTGCCCCTAAGCAGAGCCCTTATGAAAACTGCGGCGTTTACTAGGGCTCCTCCTCCTTGGCAAGGGTGCAAATACCAATTTTTTTTTTTTAATCTCCCCTGTCCCATGAATCTCCCTAAAGCTCTAACCACTTTCTCAGTTGACAATTTCAGCAATGACAATTGCGTCAAGGGAAGAAATGGTGCCCAATGTCGGGCTTACCTGACAACCCTCTACCAAATCTTGGCTCTGCAAATCCTTTCTGCCTTGTAGCTCTCCTATGCCTTCAAACTGATTTTTCCCCCCCTTTGGTGTCTATTTGTTTTTTTTTTTTAACATCTTTATTGGAGTATAATTGCTTTACAATGGTGTGTTAGTTTCTGCTTTATAACAAAGCGAATCAGTTATAGATGTACATATGTTCCCATATCTCTTCCCTCTTGTGTCTCCCTCCTTCCCACCCTCCCTATCCCACCCCTCTAGGTGGTCACAAAGCACCGAGCTGATCTCCCTGGGCTATGTGGCTGCTTCCCACTAGCTATCTGCTTTATGTTTGGTAGTGTATATATGTCCATGCCACTCTCTCACTTTGTCACAGCTTACTCTTCCCCCTCCCCATATCCTCAAGTCCATTCTCTGGTAGGTCTGTGTCTTTATTCCCATCTTGCCCCTAGGTTCTTCATGACCACTTTTTTTTTTTTAGATTCCATATATATGTGTTAGCATACAGTATTTGTTTTTCTCTTTCTGACTTACTTCACTCTGTATGACAGACTCTAGGTCCATCCACCTCACTACAAATCACTCAATTTCATTTCTTTTTATGGCTGAGTAATATTCCATTGTATATATGTGCCACATCTTCTTTATCCATTCATCTGTCGATGGACACTGAGGTTGCTTCCATGTCCTGGCTATTGTAAATAGAGCTGCAATGAACATTCTGGTACATGACACTTTTTGAATTATGGTTTTCTCAGGGTATATGACAAGCAGTGGGATTGCTGGGTTGTACGGTATTTCTACTTTTAGTTTTTTAAGGAACCTCCATACTGTTCTCGATAGTGGAGGTATCAATTTACATTCCCACCAACAGTGCAAGAGGGTTCCCTTTTCTCCACACCCTCTCCAGCATTTATGGTTTGTACATTTTTTGATGATGGCCATTCTGACCGGTGTGAGATGATACCTCATTGTAGTTCTGATTTGCATTTCTCTAATGATTAATGATGTTGACCATTCTTTCATGTGTTTGTTGTCAATCTGTATATCTTCTTTGGTGAAATGTCTATTTAGGTCTTCTGCCCATTTTTGGACTGGGTTGTTTTTTTGATATTGAGCTGCATGAGCTGCTTGTAAATTTTGCAGATTAATCCTTTGTCAGTTGCTTCATTTGCAAATATTTTCTCCCATTCGGAGGGCTGTCTTTTCGTCTTGTTTATGGTTTCCTTTGCTGTGCAAAAGCTTTTAAGTTTCATTAGGTCCCATTTGTTTATTTTTGTTTTTATTTCCATTTCTCTAGGAGGTGGGTCAAAAAGGATCTTGCTGTGATTTATGTCATAGAGTGTTCTGCCTATGTTTTCCTCTAAGAGTTTGATACTGTCTGGCCTTACATTTAGGTCTTTAATCCATTTTGAGTTTATTTTTGTGTATGGTGTCAGGGAGTGTTCTAATTTCATACTTTTACATGTACCTGTCCAGTTCCCCCAGCACCACTTATTGAAGAGGCTGTCTTTTCTCCACTGTATATGCTTGCCTCCTTTATCAAAGATAAGGTGACCATATGTGTATGGGTTTATCTCTGGGCTTTCTATCCTGTTCCATTGATCTATATTTCTGTTTTTGTCCCAGTACCATACTATCTTGATTACTGTAGCTTTGTAGTATAGTCTGAAGTCAGGGCGCCTGATTCCTCCAGCTCCGTTTTTCTTTCTCAAGATTGCTTTGGCTATTCAGGGTCTTCTGTGTTTCCTTACAAATTGTGAAATTTTTTGTTCTAGTTCTGTGAAAAATGTCAGTGGTAGTTTGATAGGGATTGCATTGAATCTGTAGATTGCTTTGGGTAGTAATTTTCACAATGTTGATTCTTCCAATCCAAGAACATGGTATATCTCTCCATCTATTTGTATCATCTTTGATTTCTTTCATCAGTGTCTTATAATTTTCTGCATACAGGTCTTTTGTCTCCTTAGGTAGGTTTATTCCTAGGTATTTTATTCTTTTTGTTGCAATGGTAAATGGGAGTGTTTTCTTAATTTCACCTTCAGATTTTTCATCATTAGTGTATAGGAATGCTAGAGATTTCTGTGCATTAATTTTGTATCCTGCTACTTTACCAAATTCATTGATTAGCTCTAGTAGTTTTCTGGTAGCATCTTTAGGATTCTCTGTGTATAGTACCATGTCATCTGCAAACAGTGACAGCTTTACTTCTTCTTTTCCGATTTGGATTCCTTTTATTTCTTTTTCGTCTCTGATTGCTGTGGCTAAAACTTCCAAAACTATGTTGAATAATAGTGGTGAGGGTGGGCAACCTTGTCTTGTTCCTGATCTTAGTGGAAATGGTTTCAGTTTTTCACCATTGAGGACGAGGTTGGCTGTGGGTTTGTCATATATGGCCTTTATTATGTTGAGGAAAGTTCCCTCTGTGCCTACTTTCTGGAGGGTTTTTATCATAAATGGGTGTTGAATTTTGTCGAAAGCTTTCTCCGCATCTATTGAGATGATCATATGGTTTTTCTCCTTCCATTTGTTAATATGGTGTATCTCATTGATTGACTTGCGTATACTGAAGAATCCTTGCATTCCTGGGATAAACCCCACTTGATCATGGTGGATGATCCTTCTAATGTGCTGTTGGATTCTGTTTGCTAGTATTTTGTTGAGGATTTTTGCATCTATGTTCATCAGTGATATTGGTCTGTAGTTTTCTTTCTTTGTGACATCTTTGTCTGGTTTTGGTATCAGGGTGATGGTGGCCTCGTAGAATGAGCTTGGGAGTATTCCTCCCTCTGCTACATTTTGGAAGAGTTTGAGAAGGATAGGTGTTAGCTCTTCTCTAAATGTTTGATAGAATTCGCCTGTGAAGCCATCTGGTCCTGGGCTTTCGTCTGTTGGAAGATTTTTAATCACAGTTTCAATTTCAGTGCTTGTGACTGGTCTGTTCATATTTTCTATTTCTTCCTGGTTCAGTCTCGGAAGGTTGTGCATTTCTAAGAATTTGTCCATTTCTTACAGGTTGTCCATTTTATTGGCATATAGTTGCTTGTAGTAATCTCTCATGATCCTTTGTATTTCTGCAGTGTCAGTTGTTACTTCTCCTTTTTCATTTCTAATTCTATTGATTGGAGTCTTCTCCCTTTTTTTCTTGATGACTCTGGCTAATGGTTTATCAATTTTGTTTATCTTCTCAAAGAACCAGCTTTTAGTTTTATTGATCTTTGCTATTGTTTCCTTCATTTCTTTTTCATTTATTTCTGATCTGATCTTTATGATTTCTTTCCTTCTGCTAACTTTGGGGTTTTTTTGTTCTTCTTTCTCTAATTGCTTTAGGTGTAAGGTTAGGTTGTTTATTTGAGATGTTTCTTGTTTCTTAAGGTAGGATTGTATTGCTATAAACTTCGCTCTTAGAACTGCTTTTGCTGCATCCCATAGGTTTTGGGTCGTCGTGTTTTCATTGTCATTTGTTTCTAGGTACTTTTTGATTTCCTCTTTGATTTCTTCAGTGATCTCTTGGTTATTAAGTAGTGTATTGTTTAGCCTCCATGTGTTTGTATTTTTTATAGATTTTTTCCTGTAATTGATATCTAGTCTCATAGCGTTGTGGTTGGAAAAGATACTTGATACGATTTCAATTTTCTTAAATTTACCAAGGCTTGATTTGTGACCCAAGATATGGTCTATCCTGGAGAATGTTCCATGAGCACTTGAGAAGAATGTGTATTCTGTTGTTTTTGGATGGAATGTCCTATAATATCAATTAAGTCCATCTTGTTTAATGTATCATTTAAAGCTTGTGTTTCCTTATTTTCATTTTGGATGATCTGTCCATTGGTGAAAGTGGGGTGTTAAAGTCCCCTACTATGATTGTGTTACTGTCGATTTCCTCTTTTATGGCTGTTAGTATCTGCCTTATGTATTGGGGTGCTCCTATGTTGGGTGTATAAACATTTACAATTGTTATATCTTCTTCTTGGATTAATCCCTTGATCATTATGTACTGTCCTTCTTTGTCTCTTGTAATAGTCTTTATTTTAAAGTCTATTTTGTCTGATATGAGAATTGTTACTCCAGCTTTCTTTTGATTTCCATTTGCATGGAATATCTTTTTCCATCTCCTCACTTTCAGTCTGTATGTGTCCCTAGGTCTGATGTGGGTCTCTTGTAGACAGCATATATACTGGTCTTGTTTTTGTATCCATTCAGCCAGTCTATGTCTTTTCGTTGTGATGTTATTTTTTAACTTTTCACCTTTTCTTGCTCTTAATAGGACTAAAACACTGCCAGAAGTAGAACCCCCCAATACAATACAACTTAACGTGTTTAAAACTGAACCAAACGGCAACTTTCTAACATAAATCACTCATAATTTAATTCAAGTCTTCTCTAGTTGGTCTCTACAACTTCTGCAGTTCTGAAATTTGAGTTTTTCCCAGGGGACTAACCAAATTAGGGAATGAAGCAATGTGGAGTGTGAGAAAATAGAGATTAGGCATTACTGTTGACTGATAGAAAACCATAAAGCCCGAATTCAAACAAAGCATTAATCAAAAGTAATGTCATCATGCACTGTAATCTAAAATCTAACACGCCTTATGGCTGGAGGCATGGAGCTCCCTTCAAAAAATGAGAGAGCTGAAAACTCCTAGGCACAGAGCCTGACACACCACGGATACACAAGGAATGGCAATCCCTGGTGCCCCTGCTCCTCCTCTCCTGTCTCCCCCTGATCCCTACCTAGAGGTGGGCTGACACTGAATGCAGGCTGAAATTTCAGTATAGTCCAGCTGTCTCACTACAAAGTCTCAGGCTCATTCCCAAGTTTTTGCTGCACTGAATAGGAGGAACTAGGGTTGACGTCATAAAAATGAACCCACAAATCAAGAGAGCAAATGTTCTTGCCTACTTCTGCCTATAACTAAAGAGGAAACCATGGGTGAAGAAGAGTGAAAAATAAGACCAGAACTGTGAGACAAGAAATCTGAGCTTCATGCCCCTAATACCTCACTGCCTGTGAGGCCTAGGCAAGTGGCCTCTGGAGTCTGTGTCCATTTTCTCATCTGAGAAATAGGGGGCTCATGCATTAGTCAACAAACATGTATTGAGCACTTACTACGTTCCAAATAAACCAGCCCCAGTCTTGAAACTCAAGCCTAGGCCAGCAGTTCTTAACTGTGGCTGCACACTTAAATAACCTAGAGATTTCAAATGAAACAACAACAAAACCCCTCATCCCAGATTAATGGACGCCCTAAGGTAGGGCCCGGGCATCAGGCGGAGGGTGGGGAAGAGGGCCTTTTCAACTGTTTCTGATGCCCAGTGAGGGTTAAAAACCACTGGACTTAGAGAATTTCTAAGTTTCTGAATCTAACTTTCTATGGTTTGACAAATGAGTATTTTTTACAGGTCAAAACCCTCCAAAATAAACCAGTTTCATTAATACTTTGGAGGGAGAGTGACCAAGGGGGTGCCTCGACTGTGCTGACAATCCTAGCCCGAGGGGTCACATTGCCTGTAAGTGTCCTCCAGCCTCACAGATGCCTCCTTGGATTCATATTCAAAAGCCACACATGTCATGTTATAAGTGAGAATTCTCCCCGAGGGGCAGACAGATGCCTGACTCATGCCATTCTGGATTTGTTCCCTTGGATTAAAGCACTGTTTGCTCATTCATGATTTTTGTCATATCTGTTTAACATGAGTGCTATTAATCTTTTTCTTTAAAATCAACTCACTGGAGCAGTAAGAGAGTATTAGCCCTACTAAATATTAAAACACATTGTAGAATCTCTTTAATCAAAAGTGAGGTATTGACACATGAATAAATGCAGACCAATGGAACATAATAGAAAATCCAGAAATAGGTCAAATTAATTAAATATGACAAAGGACAGAATCTCAAAACACTGGGAGAAAATGGAATTTTAAAATAATTAATTAATTAATTTGGTTGTGCTGGGTCTTAGTTGCAGCAGGGGGCTCCTTAGTTGTGGCTCATGGGCTCCTTAGTTGTGGCTCGCTGGCTCCTTAGTTGCGGCACATGGGCGCCTTAGTTGCGGCATGTGCGAACTCTTAGTTGCACCATGCATGTGGGATCTAGTTCCCTGACTAGGGATCGAACCTGGATGCCCTGCATTGGGAGTGTGGAGTCTTACCCACTGCACCACCAGGGAAGTCCCAGAAAATGAGATTTTTAATAAGGGGTATTGGGATAACTGAAAAACCAGGTGGAAAAAGGCTAAAATCGGATCCAGCTCTCACACCATATATTTAATTCCAAATGGATCAAAGATTTAAATGTTTGAAAAAGAAAAAAGAAAAGAAACTGTACAAGTACTAGAAAAAACATAGGTGAATTCAACCTGGTATCACAGAAAACTTTCGAGCTATGACTGAAAATCAAGAAGCAGTGAGTAAAAAAAAATTTTTTTTAAAAAGAAGTAATCCCCACAAAATCACGTGCATTAAGCACCTAGTCTGCATCATTTCAGCTCCTCCTGCCTTACCTGTTTCTTATCCTAGCCACCCCTGAGGCAACCAGTTTTGCCCGGGCTCTGACCTGTGTCCAGTCCCTGCTGCGGCCCCAGGGGGCTGCCACGTGAGCCCTCTCAGTACCCACTGAGAACATCACCATGTACAGGGGCAATTAATTGCCCCGTGGAGCAATCCTTTGCCAAATGGAGACAGTAGCTAATGGCTATAGGCTTCTCCCTTCGGCCCCCACAAATATCAATCCTGTGCTCTCCTCCAAACACACAGGAGCCTTCATCTCGGGTACAGTTTTCTGGGGAACCCAGTTAAAATACCACTAATTTGGTGCACTGATTTTCTTCTAATACACAAAAATAAATACTTAATTATAAAAATTTAAAAAGCGCTCATCAGAAGGAACGTAACTCCCTACTCCTTAAGTGTGAGCTATGAACAGTGACTGTCCTGAAAAGAAGACAGCATGAAAAGGGCAATAAAAGAGTAACTTTACAATGATGAAACCTGACAAACACTGCTTCAGCCAGGTGATCAAGGTCAACATCCACAGTGATAAATCACGCTGCAGTATGTACCCTCTGTAACACGGAATGGAATGTCACTTTATCTCTGTGATCTTCCTGCCTGAAACTTAACAACCCCAGGCTAACCATGAGAAAAACATGAAATAAATTCCAACAGAAGGGCATCCTACAATATACCTAAACAAGTACTCCTCAAAATAGTCAAGATCTTCAAAAATTAAAGACAGTCTGAAAAACTAACCACAGCAGAGGGATCTAAGGAGATTTAACAACTAAATGTAATGTGGTATCCTGGATCAGAGCTTGGAACAGAAAAAGGACGTTAGGTAAAAACAAGAAAACTTGAATATACTATGGACTTCAGCTAATAACACTGTATCAATATTAGTTTACTAAGTATAACAAATGTACCACGTAAGATATTAATAACAGGGGAAACTATATATGTGGAGAGTGTATGGGAACTCTCTGTACTATCTGCTCAATTTTTCCATAACTCTAAAATTGTTTTAAAATATAAAGTCTATTAATAAAAACAGGAAAAAAAAAGATTTATGAAAAGCATTCCTCCATCCCTGGCAATGGGGCCTGGGATCTGCATTTTGGAAGGACATACACACAGGGATTCCTATGCACATTAAAGTTCGAGAAGCATCAGGGACATCAGGAGTTACAGTGCACAATGTCCTTACAAAGAAAATTCAGGAAAAAAAAATCCATCCACACATCAATAAACAAATCCTGTCTCCTGGTAGTGGTACGGAAACACCAGATGAAAGCACTGTCACCCAGTAATTCATTAACTCATTAAGCACATAATGAAAGAGTTTTCATCTTGGATGCCAGCTTCACTCACTTGGGAGCTGCCTTGAATGTGGTACTTGGAAGGACCCATGACAAGGCAGAATGAATGTCATGATTTACTACCTATTTTATGTACAAGTGGCAGCATCAATATTCACTAAGCATCTACCAACTGCCAGGCACAGTGCTAGGCTCTAGGGACCCAAAAGAGATGGAAACAAGCATAATCCTTTATGAAGTATAGGAGGAAAAAGATAAGTAATTATAAATATAAAAAGTAACAGAGGGACTTTCCTGGCGGTCCAGTGGTTAAGACTCCGTGCTTCCAATGCAGGGGGCATGGGTTCGATCCCTGGTCAGGCAGCTAGGATCCCACATGCCACGCAGCGCAGCCAAAAATAAAATAAAATAAAATAAAATAACAGAAGAGGAAATATGGAATGCCACAGAGGCAAATAATCGGGAAGGGCCATCAGCCAGGGTCGGAGTCAAGGACTGCCTCCCTGAGGAAGTGACATTTAAGCTAAGATTTGAAGGCTAAGAACTTAGCAAGGTGAAGAGGAAAAGGAAGTAGTTGAACTCTGGTCAACTCATGAATTAGTCCATCAGACCTTTCCTTACTTAAGGATCCTCTGGAGGAGAATGAAGAAGACAAGATCAGAGCAATAGACACAGCTCCACAGAGAGAGCCCAGGGTGGAGGGCAGCACCCAGAGAGTGTTTAAGGTGCTGGAAGCTTTACAGAGGGGCCCAGGGCAGATACATGACAAGGGGGAAGGACTGGAGAAGGTGAGTAAGAGGCTTCCAAAACCAAGCCCTTGTACGGGATGTTGCCCACTTCCCCTAAGACACTCAGAAAACGTGTCACATTGGCTCCCACTGCCCTTTCTGCCACCACCTCCGTGACTTTCACAGCTAACTGCTCAACTGCAGTAACTGTTTCTTAACCTAAATTTCCTGGTACAACGATCTCCTCTACCCCAAAATAACATGCCTCCTGTTGTGTGTTTATTTCAGTAGTTCTAGTTTGCCTCTTTTACAGAGAATGGCCCTGAATCATTTTTAGAAGTTGAAGCATCAATAGCAACTGTGGTTTCTAAACCAAAAAATTATCACATATGGTAGAGAACTTATATAGCAATCTGACAAAAGGGCAGAATATCTGAAATCAGAATTGTCCCAGATCTTTCCGGGTTCATCTCCTTCACAGACATAACAAATTGAGGTGGGGGAAGTAAACAGCTAACCTTTACTGAACACCGTAAGCCGAGAACTTTCTACGTATTCTCATTTGATCCTCACAAAACCCTGAGAAAGAAGTAGGGTTATCCTCATTTATATTTGAGAAAAGTGTCAGTTCATAAAGGTTAAGTAATTTGCTCAAAGTCAGTCAGCTGGTGAGGAGTGGCTCTGGGGCAGAATCCAGGTCTATTAGACTCTAAAACCCAGGCTGTTCAGAATACAAGGGACAAATGTGGCCTAACTCAATATTATAAAAAGAAAAAGGTCATTCACATTCCTACGTTAAGTCCAAACCCAGAAGCAGAAGATGCCTTTCCCACAGCCTTAAAGACAAAGACAGACAATCCATCTTCAAACACAGTAGCTACAGAGGACTTGAGAACAGGGCTCCCCCCACTGGCAAGCGGATGCAACCACGCCATTTACTTCTGATTCCTTTCCTAGTCCTTTGCTTTTTGGGAGGGGAACCTCCAATTTAAGACCAGGAATAAAGTTCCTTTCATTAACTTTATCTTTCTCTCTTCTTTGCTTAAAATTTATCAACAGCCTTTGGTTCCAGTAATAATACTATTTTGCTAACTTATCTTAAGGAAATAATCAGAGATGTACCCTAAGATTTATGTACAGACATTATCATCGTATTATTTACAATGATGAAATCCTAAAAACAAAGCTAACTGTCCCAAACTTGGGGTACTGGTAAATAAATTATGGTATATCATCTGATAGACTATTATGCAGCTATTTTAAATGTTTTCAAAGAACATTTAATGAAGGGGAAATGCATATATGTTGAATGTAAAATGCCCAATACGAATACACAGTGTAGTATCAATTTTGTGAAAATGTTACACTTACATGTGAAAAAGATAAAGAGACTATACCCCATGTTTAATGGGTTATCCCTAAACAGCAGGATCAATGCTGATTTTTATTGTCTTCTTTATACTTTTTATGTTTTCAAATTCTCCACATTCAATATATACTACATTTAAACCAGAAAAATAAAAACTGCCACTAGAAGTCATTTCTATGAGGTCTTCTCCTTTCAGGCTAAGAAAGAGAAAAAGCTGTTTGCTGAGGGGACCACTGTCCTTTCCACCCCACCCTGACATCAGCTGGAGGTGCTCTTCTCTAAGTTATCATCACACTATTAAGGCACTTATGACATTCACTCAACTCGGAGTCACCAAGCTTATAGTCTACCGCAAGGTTCAAACCTGGGTAGTATACAGGTTACCTTTAAAGGGAAAAAAAATCATGTGAAACAATGCCGATTTATTTTCATGTAGCTTATTTATGTGCAATTACAAAACTAAGTTTAAATTTCTTATGTTTATGTAACTAGATACAAACAAAACTACCAAACCAGCAAAATTCAAAAGGACATTACTTTAATAAAAAGATGTTGTTGCTCATATTAAAAATCATCACCCGCAAGGTAAATATAGTAACGGCACTGGTCTAAAAACAGAACAACAGAAGAGAGCCGAATGTACACACACAAAAGCACCACAACCCCACAGCTGGTCTCCCGAACACAACTTCCAAAGATACCTGGAGGAATGCTCCCCTGCCCCTACCCTGCAGCAATAAGCTCTGAGATGTACTTGTGTTAGCTAGTGCTGGCTAACTGTGGGATGTGAAGACTGTGTCTGGGCTTGGGTATCTCATGCTGTACCCCGTAACTGCACTGCATTCTGCGGAACTCCAAATTGATAAAGTGCCCTTGGCCCAGATGAGGTAGTTCCCTGGCACATAACCAGACCTGTGAGATGGAAGGCTGGCCATGCCTTACACACACAAGGCTGGCCCTGGCGGGGGCAGGCAAGCTTTCTGAAGATTGGAGGCGATCCTGCTTCAGATGTTACCATGCAGCCCTGGAGAGGATTTTGGGATCTGCATGTTTGTTCTGCCATCCAACTTAGACAACATTCCTGATACCTCTGCCATATATCTACTAATATAATCAAGTATCTGATCAGCAATTTTGAAGAAAAATGTAATTTTGATCTTTACCTCATATTCCAGACAATTTGAAGGATGAACTTTTGTGAAATTTTACATATAAAAGAGAAAACAACTTAATACTTACCGAACTACTAGACAAACGCTAAAACATAAGAAATGATGGAAAAATCACAAAGAAAATGACTTGATAACATAAAAATCTTAAACTTCTATATATCAAATCTTTAAAAGATAAAAGGCAGAGGGGGAAAACGTTCACAGAAAAGAACCTTCCCAACAGATAAATGACTAAAGTATATAAGCAGAAATATACTGTATACTGTGTATGTGGGCATCTTTGTTTTTAAGTAGAAAAAGGATGCAGAAAGGGATTTAGTAAATTTTTGTAGATCTTTTAGGGATAGAGACTATTTGGGGGAGGGGAGGTTTGGCCCCTTCTACTTCCTTACCACCTAATCCAGTGTCAGGCAACGGTAAGGCCTCGAAAAATGATTTCTGAATGAGATATGAGAATACATAACGTCTCTTAGGAAAAGGGAAATAAGAATTCAGGCAATAGTCTAGAAAATTAAGAAAAACTCAGACACAGCCTTAATTATCCAAGTCAGCAAAACAGTGACTTGGATAATTCACCATGTCCACATATCTTAGCAAAACTAAAATATGTGGACATGTGCCTCAAATGTTCAGTTTATTTGTTAGAATGCATCTCTAGCCCTATGTCTTTCTGAGACACTCCTGAAAAGCGTCAGTTTAGAGGCTCCATTTCAGACCATTTTCAAAACGTCGTATCTATGTACTCCCATGAGATTATCTAGCAAGAAAAATGTGTCATTTTCATTAAAAAAATTCAGACTGAACAAAAAAGAAAGTATTTTTCACAGATGAGTCACATTGCTTATAAATATCCAAATCAAATGAATTGACAACAGAGGTAATGATGAACAGACCTCCTCGACTCATTTAGGTCCATTCGCAAAAGCCATGTACCTCAAGAGGTACATGTAAATATACACGTATAGATGTTTAACTACAAACAGTCTGCAACAGAGAACCATGTTAAACTGTTAGCGGCGTTTTAAAAAAAAATCTGTGTAAAGAAAAAGGGTAACTGAATGACTCATTTTGGAAAAAGTATTTAAAAATTTTCATTTCTATATCCATGCCTTGTCATTTGATCCCCCAAAATGGGATCTGAGAATACTATTATGTCACTATTGATCAAAAAATGAAATGTTCTATTCAAGTGAGCCAAGAAAGGGGTAATTTTTATCAAATAAACAATTAAGGAAATCTAGACAGGAGAAAGAAATGAATATTAAAAGAAGAGAGGAAAGCACCTGCTTCCAAAATCCTCTGCTTTACAGTAATGATCTGCCATTTTTTTCAATTAATTACATATTAAGAGGACATAAAGATTTATTCTTAAAGTTATCTTGATTCTAAGCACATTTCACAAACTAAAACGATCTAATATAGTTATAACACAAAAAAATGGGTGTTGTTATTCTCCACAGCTTCTGTAACTGGGTAGCTTGAGTCTCCTCCGAAATTGAATGTTGACTCAAACTGTTCCTATATCAGGGACATATATCAGGGACTTTTACTTCCAGTAAACATGAACTTAGTAAATCAGAACAATCCTCCAGCTGAAAAGAACTAGAAAAGCAGGGAAAAAAACAGAATAAATATCTGCTTGGAGGCCTGGAGGAAGAAGGGCTATCAGAGGCTCAGGGAGGCGAGTTCAGTATTTGGGGCTACTTTTCCCTGGAGATGTCTGCCAACTTTGAAGGGAATCCTAAAAGTTTGGCTTTAGGTTGGAGGGTAAAGGTCCTGGTGAAGAGCTGAACATGAGCACTAAAGGTGAACAGAACAGGCTGGCTCTCACAAGGACTGAAGCTCAGCTTAGAAACAGCCCAATTCCTTGAGACTACACTGAAGTGACCCCAGATTATAAGTGCCCCATTTGTCTGACAAAAGCAAATGTGAATTATCTCTGGAAGAGAAAAACATCTTCTTAGGCCTCAAATTATTTCTACAAACAATTCTGCAAATATTATGTCCAGCACGGAATTAAAAAACAAAAACAACTAGGCACAAAAGGAGGTAAGACAATATGAATGAAAACCAAGAGAAACAGACGTTGGAAATGACTCACAAATACGGCCATAATTGGACAAACATTAAGATAATTATACATACTATATTCAAGGAGATGAAAGAATACTGATAATTTTGGCAGACAGCTGGAAACTATAAAAAGGAAAGCAAATGGAAATTAAAGTATCAAAAAATATATAATAACTGAAATTGAAAAATCAATTGATAGGAAAGATAAGTGAGGAGATAACCAGAATGAAGGACAAAGAGACAAACAGAAAACACAGAAGGAAGGTTAAGAAAACACAGAAGGAAGATACAGTGAAATAGCCTAACATGTATAATGGTAGCCCCAGAAGGAAAGGTGAGGGAGAATGGGACAGAAGCAGTATTTGAAGTCCTAATGGCTCATGACTTCCAAAACTAATGAGAGACATAAAGCCAAAGACTCAAGAAGCCCTAAGTTATGAGGTATAAAAAAAAAAAAAAAAAATCCATACTAAGGACAGCACAGAAAAAACTGCTGAAAACCAAACACAGAGAACATTTTAAAAGCAGCCAGAGAAAAAGACGACTTTCAAAGAACGACAGACAAGTTACTTCTCAACAGAAACAATCCAAGTCAGAGACAATGAGGTATCTTTAAAGTGCTAAAAGAAAGCAACGGTAAACCAGGAATTCTGTAACTACTGAAAAGACCCTTCTAAAATGGAGGAAAATGTTCTAAAATTAGATTGTGGTAAGGGTTTCATAACTCTGTGAAAATACTAAAAACCACCAAACTGCATACCCTAAATGGGTAAATTTTATGGTATGTGAATTATATCTCAATAAATCTGTTTTTTTTTTCAAATGAAGGATAAATAATGACATTTGCCACCAAACACTGTAAGAATTTGTCACCAGCAGACCTGCATGAGGAATTCTAAAGGGTATTCCTCAGATGGAAAGAAATGATCCCAAATGGAAGACTGGAAGATGACAAAGGTGGTGGCACTGCAGAACTATGGGGAAAAGATGACCTTTCTGATAAACAGTACTGAATAAATGGTTCTGCTAAATATAAAATTTGACCGCTTTTTCACAAGTTACACAAAAGTCACAAGTGGACTGTAGATCTTAATTTGAAAGGCAGAACGGTAAGATTTTTAGAAGATGTCATAGGAAACTATCTTCTTGACTTTGGAATAGAACTCCTACAAATTAGGAAGAAAAAGACATGTAACCCCCAAAAGAAAACACTTTCGAACAGGCACTTCATAAAAGAGGATACCAAATAAACATGAAAAGATGTTCAAACTCATCAGTCAGCAAGAAACTGCAATCCGAAACCACAATGGGATACCTCACCAGGATGGCTGCACACTCACCAGGATGGCTTAAATGTAAGTGTTGACAAGTGTTGACAAGGACATGGAGCACGAGAACTCTCATACATTTGCTGGTAGGAGTGTAAATTGGTACAAACACTTTGGAAAGTTGGTGTTATCTCCTGAAGTTGAAGATATGGGTATCTTTTGACCTGTAAGTTCCACTGCTGGGTATATACCCAACAGAAATGAATGTACCAGGAGATGTATAAGAGTATTCAAAACAGCATTATTATTAATAGTCTAAAGCTAGAAACAATTCAAATGTCTACCAATACCAGAAAAATTAAATTGTAGTATTTCATACAGTGGAATACTATAGATTAATAAAAATGAATAACGGTTACGACATAATGGATGAATCTCAGAAGCATGTTGAGTGAAAAAGCCGGACACAAAAGAGTATATATTTCATTAGTATTTCATTTATATAAAGATCACAAAACAGTCGAAATGAAACGACAGACACTATAGTTTTTATGGGATATATGTTTGGAAGGTAAAATCACACAGACAAAAGGCAAGGACGTGATTATCCCCAAAAAGTCAGGATTGGGTTACCTCTGGAGAGAGAATTCCGAGCTCCTGGGTGCTGGCAATGTGTTTTCTCGAACTGGTAACCACCAGTCCCCCTGGCTGGGTGATAAACCAATAAGTGGTACATTGCGGGTCTTGCACTTGACCGGCGTGCAAGAAGAAAGGAGACGGGGACAAGAAAAAGGGAGCAGAAGAGGGCAGGCAGCTCCAGGTGGAAGGAAACGATCACTTAACGTGTAAGCTCTGGGCGCTGGCACAGGGAGGCTTCGACCAAGGGTACAGAGCCCCGGGGAGGGAGGCCGGAGGGGCTCCAGGCCGGGCGCGGCCACACCTGCCGCGGGGTCGGCCTCCCCACGCGGCCCCCAGCCCCCACGTGTGCCTCCCGCGAGCTGCAAAGGCCGGCACCGCCCGCTGCTTCCAGAAGGCCGCCCACCCCGACTCCCCCAGACCCTCTCACGGCCCCCCACGCCCCCACGGTGCTCCCGAAGCCCGCCCAGCGCTCGGGACGCCGCCCGCCCGGCCTCCCCACGCCCAGGCGCCCGCCGACTCACCTCATTGTCGCTGCCGGGGCGGGCGCGCGGGGCCGGGGGCGCGGCGCGGGGCGCGGGGCGTTAGCGGGGCAGCCGGCCCCGGGCGCGGCGGCTCCGCGTCTCGCTGGGCTGCGGGGGGCAGCGAGGGCTCATCTTCTCCGGGCTGGCGTCCGGGCCGCTAGCTGCGGGGACGGGCTGCGGCGGCGGCGCCTGACAGCTGGGCCCCGGCCCCTGCCATCTTGGCGGGCGCGTGCCCGGGCCGCCGTGTGCGCACGCCGCCGGGGGGAGGGGAGTGGAGGGGAGTGGAGGGGAGGGGGCGAGCGTCGCCCGGGTCCCTCCGGCCGGCGGAGCGTGCGCCCGCCCGAGACTCGGGGCGCGGTCCCCGGGCGGGCGCGGGCGGCTGCGAGGCCGCCGACGGAGAGGCGAGAGGGCGCGGGCGGGCGAAGTCAGCCCGCGAGTCGAAACTGAGCGGAGAGCGCGCGCGGCGGCCCAAGCCCGACACAAAAGGCGCGGGGCCCCACCGCCCGCGCCTCCAGGAGAGCCGAGCCGGGGTCTGCGAGGGGCGGGGCGGAACCTCGGGGGGCGGGTCGTGAGGGCCCGGCCGGGCCGCAAGGGGCGGGGCTTCGAAGAAAGGGCGCTCAGTGAGGGGCGGGGAGGAGCGCTGAGAGCGGGGTGGGACTGGCGGATGTCAGAGGGGCGGGGCTTAGAAGAAAGCGCGATCCGTGAGGGGCGGGGCCGAGGAGGAGGGCAGGACCCAAAGTGGGCGGGGCGCTGGCGCGGCACGTGGAGCGCTGTGTCACCCTCCCCGCGCGGGGCGCCTCTCTCAACTACAGAGGCAGCTGAGCGCGCCGGTGTCCGTGCGACTTGGCCGGAGGAGTCCACCTTCCCCGGCCCTGCGGCGTGCCCAGCCTGCTCCGAGGCAGTGAGCAACCCCCTCTCTTTGTAACTAAAGGGCCAAGGCTGGGACGGGGAGTCGTGTCTTTGAGGCAATATCAACAGCTGAAGGATCTCCCAGTCCAAAAAAGCCCCACCTGGCGCCTGCAAACCACAGCTTGTGAAAAATCACATCGACTGCACGAGGTCTTCCAGGTTTTCTCTGGTTGTTAAATCCCCAACCTTCCTAAAGGTTAGCCATCCTCATAGCTGGCTGGAAACCCTAAACCCTCAGTCTCACTTCTAATTAGACACAGTTCGTCATGCTTTCTCAATATCGCCACTAATGCTCCCATTCCCCTCTATCACAGCAACAATGAAATCGTACCTACCTTTTAAAAAATTGCCTCTGAGCAAGAGCACATCAAGTGTTAAGCGGTTTCTGGCATATAGTAGGAGGGCAGCGAAGGGTCGCTATTCTACTCCTGGCCCAGAGTGAGAGGAGTGGTTTTGCCCAAGATACAGGAAGTGGTGGAGTCAGTTCTCAAGCCAAGGTTTTTCTGACTCAAAATCTCAGTGCCCATCCATTCTTTTTTCTTAAAAATAAATTTATTTATTTATTTATTTTCAGCTGCCTTGGGTCTTCATTGCTGCACGCAGGCTTTCTCTAGTTGTGGTGAGCAGGGGCTACTCTTCGTTGCGGTGCACGTGCTTCTCATTGCTTGTTGCGGAGCACAGGCTCCAGGGCGCGCGGGCTTCAGTAGTTGTGGCTCGTGGGCTGAGTTGCTCCACAGCATGTGGGATCTTCCCGGACCATAGCTCGAACCCATGTTCCCTGCATTGGCAGGTGGATTCTTAACCACCACGCCACCAGGGAAGTCCCCCATCCATTCTTGTTTGCTGCAGTTGTTCATCATTCTTACACGTTGCAGATGGATTCCTCCTTCCTCACCATCCACTTGTCCTCAGAGTTCTTTAGCGATTGGCTGTCACATCTCCACTTTCCTTCCCCGATTTCTTTGAGCTGGAGTCTTCAAACTCAAAAGGGCACCTTGGTCCTCTAACAGTCCTGTTAGCAGCCCCAGAGGATTTCAGCCCCTCCTAACCTTATTTGTCCCTCTCTTTCCAGGGTCAAGATCGGTCTCTTTGCTACAGAAGAGACTTGTTAGACCCTAAAAATTACTAAAATGGACAAGCCCCAGGTCACTTGGAGATGTCCCAATGTGCTCTGCAGAGGCAGGGTCACCCCTGGTTCATGCATATCAAAGTTCTGTGAGAAGACCCTCCCAGGATATTGGCCTGTTTGTTCCCAGCCTGGTTTATTGAAGCATGTGGCACACTCTAACCTCTAGATCAAGCACTTTCCCTGCTGTCTTGGACTCTGCAACTGGAAGAAGATTTGCTGGGAGATGTTGATGGCAGACTTCCTATAGAACATTAGCACCAAAGGTGAGGGGGACTTGCCTCCGTCAACCTTTCCTGCTAACTACTAATCTCCTGGAACAATAAAGACATTCAAGTTCCTTTAAGGAGCATCAGAGAATATGGATGCTGTAGGGGACCCGCAAATCCTACTCTTAGTAAAGGGTTGGGCGCACAGAACACTGAGAAAGGTTTAAGTGGCCCAACATCACTCAGTGAATTCACGAAATCAGCTGTGTCAGCCTCCTTGGGAGGTTTCTTCCATGTGATGTTTGTTCGTTAGAGGGCTTCTTGAGCTGCAGAAAGGGCCGGGTGGGCAGGTAGGGACCACTTGTGCCCTAAGCTGAGCCCCACTTCCCCATGAATGGGCATTGGTCTTTGTCCAACCAGCCTGAGGATGCTTGGGGAGACAGAGCCCTGCGTTTTACTCGGCAGCTCAGACCTCTCTGAGCTCCATTTCTTGCTGACAGATGGGACTCCTAACGCTGTCTTGCAGGCACTGCTGAGGATCAGCACAAAGTCAGCTCCCAAAAGATCCTTCCTGCCCTTCTCCAGTGCCTCTCTCACAGCTCCTTCCCCTTTCCCTTGACTGTGCAGCACTTAAACCCATCCTCTATTTAGCATCTTTCCCGTTTGCTGAATGAAGCCTTTATTTCTTAAAAGTACATGAATTCATGTTTTCCATTCTGCTGCTAAAAAGAAAATTAACATTTTGCGGGGACATGTGGCCCCTGAACGATGTGTATCTGGAAGTCACCAGTTCTTGGATTTGAAAAGATTGCTCACCAAAGTCAGTGACTTTGTATTGGGGTTCGGGACAAGTGGCCAGGCTGACTATCTGTGGGTCAGCTCCGAGGAACTCCTGGACTGGATTTCTCATTCATGGGGGAGGCAGGAAAGATGGGGTTTCTGCTGTGTGTTAAGCCGAGGCTAGTCATAGAGCCCCAGATACATAATAGAGCTAAAAAGTCCTTAAAGAGTATCTTACCCAACCTCCTTGTCCGGAGGGTGGAGGTGAGGCCCTGAGAGGGCGCACGGGTGAGTGGATGAAGAGCCTAGCGAACACATTTCTGCAAACAACAAGCCCCAGGACTGCCCACGTTATCCCATGCCCCCTCCCTGTTTCTAGAAGTTTTTCCAGCCTGGAGTCACTGGTGAGGAACCAACTCCATGGATCATCTTCTCCATTACTTGGGGTTGCCAAAACAAAGTAATTGCCTCACTCATCACTAATAATAAAAAGAAACACAGTTGCTTTTGATGATTCACCAAGGAGACCATGTATGGTTTATATTAAGGAGCTGAAGTAAATTACTAATTCGGGTCAGACACCGAAGTGTCTTCTTCGAAGGGAAGTCAACAGAGGTCTCAGGGAACTTGGGATCACCTGTGACCCTGCAGCCCTTTTTTGAAAATCCCCACTCACACTGTTAATCTCCTTGACCAATTCAGTTATTACCAACAGTTGTTTTCCTTAAATACAGCACAATTTGTTTTCATTCATTCATTCATTGTTTATTGAGCACCTACACATGTCTGCCTCCTCTCACGCCCAGCCCACTGACTCTCTACCTGGCCAATTATCTTCAACTCCACCCACATGTCACCTCCCCCGCCCCGGCCCCGGCCCCCCAAACACTCGGTACCCCCTCCCACAGGGCTGTAGGCACCATTCTCCAAAAGGCTTCAGGGCTTTGGGCTCCACCCCATCACACCCTTGCCATCCCATTCTGGGATGGTCTTTTTACTTGCTGGCCCCCACACTGGACTGTGAACTTCAGGAGAGCAACAGGCATGTCTTCTGTGCTTATTCCTCTTTGTCCCCCCCGAGCTTCTTCCCCCCCCCCCCCCACACCCCGAGCTTCTTACAGCACAGAACTGACATGTCATCCTCATCCAAACGGTGCTTGTGTGGGGCGGGGACAAGCCTGCAGGCATTATATTTTGGAAACCGAAGCTCTCGCTTGTGTTCTGGTTGCATCTGGTGGGAAATATAAATTGTTCCTGGCCCACCTTGCCTTCCACACACCGAGGTTGGTGTGGGGCTCACAGCTGGAGCTTCGCTTTGACTCCATCTCTCAGGCTCCTCAGCTGAGAAAGCAACTCTCCTGAAGATTATGTTTCACCCACTTTGAAGGCTCAGGAGGGGGCGACTCTTGGGAGAGGAGCCGGCAGTGGTCATACCGGGGATGACTCCAGCTTTCTGCTGGGGTAACTCAAAGACCTGGACCAATCTAGGGGAAGCTTGGCCAGATGTGTGCATGTTGGGGGCAGGGGGAGGACCTTGGGTACCCACCCAGCAGAGGGCAACTTCTTAGTGCCTGTTTGCACTGGGAGAGGAGCATCGAGGACCCAGGCTGGAGCAGGCCTGCCTTTCTGGAGGAGCCTGGAGCCAAGTCCTGCCATCCTGGGCTGCCTGAGTGTTCCCACTTAACAGGATCTTAATGTTCCTGCTTCATTAAATTAAGAAAACTTAGCCAAGTGCATCCCTCAGGCCAGCCTAGCCTGCAATCCTAGAGGGAGCTGCTGATTCCTGGGAAGCGTTTACCCAGGAGCCTCCAGACCTTTGGGAAAGGATGCCCCGGCCAGCTCCTACCTAGGAAGCCCAACCTCCTTGGCATTCCCAGCCCCAGCCATCAGGTCCCATTGTGGGCGGCTGTTCACCAGTAGCCTGCGGAAGAAACGTCCTGGTTACTTCTCTCCCTGTTGGCTGTCTCACACCTGCCTTGGAGACCCTGACAGCCAGGCCTCTGTGGGGAACTCATTTCTGCAACAGAGCCGGGAGGCCTGGGCCTCCGAAACCATGAGCTTGGGAAGTTTAAAGACTGCCATCCCCCCACAAAATGCTCTACTACACTGAACAGTCAGAAGGTGACGTGTCTAGAGGAGGGAATGACAGAGAAGTTATCAGGAGAGTCAGGAAGATCTTGCAGAGGAACAATCTGAGAACAAAAGATAATTCTTGAGAACAAAAACCATTACTTCATAATTTAAAAGATTAATTAGAGGCAGGGAAAAACAGAAAAGACACTGATCTAGAACTAGGGTTGGCACACTTTTCTGCCAGATAGTAAGGGCCAGATAGTAAATATTTTTGGCTTTTTGCAGACCATTCGGTCTCTGTCACAACTACTCCTCTCAGCCATCACAGCGTGAAGGCAGCCACAGACAATCCCTAAACCAATGGATGTGAGTGTGTTCCAATAAAACTTTATTGACAAAAACAGGTGGCAGGCAGGATTGGGCCTGCAACCCAGGGACCTAAAAGATCAGATGAAAAAATTACTTTGTGAAGCAGAGTAAAAAAAGAAAGAAATGGAAATTATCATTGACAAGATAAAGCACGTAAATGATGGATTCAAGAGATCTAACTTCTAAATAAGAGGAGTTCCAAATGGGGTGGAAGGAGGAAAAGCCACAATTGAGGACAAAATAAGAGTTTTTAAATCAAAAGAGCTCGTCAGAAGACTGGAGGCTTTCCCCTAAGATCAAACAAGACAGGGTTATCGACTCTCACCACTGCTTTTCAAGATTGTACTGGAGGTAATTAGGCAAGGAAAAAAAGGCATTCGATTGGAAAGGAAGAAGTGAAACGATCTCTATCTGCAGATCACATGATCTTGCGTTTAGAAAATCCTAAGTAATCGACTGAAAAACTATTAAAACTAATACATGAGTTCACTAAGGTTGCAGGATTGCAAGAGCGATATTCAAAAAATCAATTGTATTTCTATATACTTGCTATGAACAATCTGAAAATTAAATTAAGAAAACAGTTCTATTTACAATAACATCAAAAAGAATAAAATACTTAGGAATAAATTTAACAAAAGAAGTGTTAAGACATACACTGAAAACTACAAAATGTCATTGGAAGAAATTAAAGAAGACCTAAATAAATGGAAAGACATCCATTAGTGGATTGGAAGACTTAATATTGTTACAAAGGCAACAGTCCGCAGATTGATTGCAAAGTCAATGCAATCCCCGTCAAAATCTCTTTTTCAGAAATGAGCAAGCTGATGCTAAAATTCATTCGGAAATGCAAAGGAGCCAGAACAGCCAAAACAATCTTGAAAAAGAACAAAGTTGGAGGACTCATATTTCCTGATTTCAAAATTTATTGAAAAGCTTTAGTAATCAAGACAGTGTGGTACTGGTGTAGATAATATAGATCAATGGAATTGAATTGAGAGTCCAGAAATAAACCCTTATACTTATGTTCAATTGATTTTTGACAAGGGCTCCAAGATAAGTCAATGGATGAAAGAATAGTCTTCAATAAATGGTGCTGGAACAACTAGACATCCACATACAAATGAATGAAGTTTGGACCCTTTACATCATACACAGAAATTACCTTAAAATAAATCATAGTCCTAGATGTAAGAGCTAAAACTATAAAACCCTTAGAAGGAAACATGTTTAAATCTTCATAACCTTGGGTTAGGCAAAGGCTTCCTAGATATGATTCCAAAGGCACAAGCAACCGAAGAAAAAAATAGATAAATTGGACTTCATCAGCATTAAAAAATTTTGTTGCAAGTAATACCATTAGAGTGAAAAAACAGCCCACAGAATGGGGGAAAATATTTGCAAACATATATGTGAAAAGAGCCTTGTATCCAGACTATATAACGAACCCTTACAACTCAATAATAAAAATACAAATAAGCCAATTAACAAGTGGACAAAGGATCTGAATACATATTTCTCCAAAGAAGATATAGAAATGGCCAACAGGCACATGACAAGATGCTCAACCTCATTAGCTATCAGGGAAATGCAAATCAAAACTGCAATGAGATACGACTTCACACCCACTGAGATGGCTATAAATTAAAATTTTTTTAATTAAAAAAGGGAAACAAGTGATGTTGAAGATGCAGAGAAATTGGAACCCTCATAATTCTGGTGGAATTGTCAAATGATGCAGTCTCTTTGGGAAACAGATTGGCAGTTCTTCAAACTGTTCAAAAAAGTTATAATATAACCCAGTAATAAAACTCCTAGGTATGTGCCCACGTGAAATAAAAACATATCCACGCAAAAACTTGTACACAAATGTTCACAGCAGAAGTATTCATAATAGCCCCCAAGTGGAAACAACCCAAATGTCCATCACCTGATGAGTGGCTAGACACGGTGGGGTCCCTCCATATACTGGAATGTTAGTTGGCAATAAAAAGCAATGAAGTACTGAGACATGCTACAACATTGATGGACCTTGAAAATATTATGCTAAGTGAAAGAAACCAGTCACAAGACCACATATTGTATGATTCCCCTTATAGGAAATGTCCAGAAAAGGTAAATCCATAGAGACATAAAGTAGTTTAGTGGTTGTCGAGGGCTGGGGCGGGGAGCAGGAAGGGAATAGGGTATAACTATCTGTTATGAACTGAATTGTGTTCCCTCAAAATTCATTTGTTGAAGCGCTATTCCTGGTACCCCAGAATGTATTTGGAGATAGGACCTTTAAAGAGTTAAGTTAAAATGAGGCCATTAGTATGAGCCCTAATCCAATCTGACTGGTGTCCTTAAAAGCAGAGATTAGGACACACAGAGAGACTCTTGGAACAGAGGAAAGGACGCCTTGAGAAGGTGGCCGTCTGCAAGCCCAAGAAGAGGGCTCAGAAGGAACCAAATCTGCTGCACCTGGATCTTGGACTTCCAGCCCCCAGAACAGTGAGGAAATAAATGTCTGTGGTTTAAGCCCCCCAGTCCGTGATATTTTGTTATGGCAGCCCTAGTAAACAAATACAATGCCAATGGGCATGGAGTTTCTTTTGGGGTGATGAAAATGTTATAAAATTATACTATAGTGATGGTTGCACAACTGTGAATATATTAAAAACCATTGAGTGGTATTCCTTAAATGGGTGGATTTTAAGGAATGTGAGTGATATCTCAATAAAGCCGTTTGAAAAGAGAGAGCTCACCAGGCATTTGGGAGGATTGGTGGAGAAAGACGCCCACCTAGCCACAATCTGGGAGGAACGGCCTTGTTTACTCTCCCATGTGGATGATACCCTTGGACAGGACAGGAGTTTAGGCCTGCACTTCTCTTTTCTCAGAGATCTGAAAACTTCGAGTTTCAAATGCAGGTAAGAAGCCGAATAACACATCTGTTTCTCCCTTTTACCCAGTGTCTTACTTTCCTTTTGCTGCCGTGCAAATTACCCCAAAGTTGCTGGCTTAAAACAACACATATAGGGACTTCCCTGGTGGCGCAGTGGTTAAGAATCTGCCTGCCAATGCAGAGGACACGGGTTCGATCCCTGGTCCGGGAAGATCCCACATGCCAAGGAGCAACTAAGCCCTCGTGCCACAACTACTGAAGCCCGCGTGCCTAGAGCCCGTGCTCCACAGCAAGAGAAGCCACTGCAATGAGAAGCCTGCGCACCAAAACGAAGAGTAGCCCCCACTCGCCGCAACTAGAGAAAGCCCGCGCGCAAAAACGAAGACCCAACGCAGCCCAAAATAAATAAATTAATTAAAAAAAAAAAAGCAACACTCATGTGTTCTCTTACCATTCTGGAGGTCAGAAGTCTGACCTCACTGGGCTAAAATCACGGTGCTCCTTCTGGAGGCTCCAGGAGAGCGTCTGTTCCTTGCCTTTTCTAGCTTCTAGAGGTCACCTACATTCCTCGGCTCATGTCGCTTTCGGAAGGGGCCATCTTCAAAGCCAGCAACTAAGGTCAGGTCTTTCTCACGGGGCATCACTCTGACCTTGCTGTGTAGTCACATGTCCCTCACCTCTTTTCCCTCCTTCTCCCATAATTAGGGACCCTTGTGATTACACTGGGCCCACCTGAATAATCCATGATAATCTATTTCAAGGTCAGCTGATCAGCAACCTTAATTTTACCTGCAGCCTTCATTCCCCTTTGCCATGGAACCTACATACTCATGGTTCCTGGGATTAGGACTGGACATTTTAGGGAGGGGTGGAGGGTGCATTCTGCACATAGGAAATCTGTTTTTTCTCCCAGGAGGCTGAAAGATTCCCGGAATTACCCTTGTTATCCTAGGAGTTCAGAAATTTCACCAGAGTGCAATGAAACCCTAAATAACCATAAAAAATATGGTAAAAATTTAGCTTGCAAATGTAAAAATACTCTTCTAGATAACTTTGAGCTGAAAGAGGAGATCAACATTAAAACTACAAATTAATAAGAAATTAATGAAAATGAGAAAACGTCAGGGTAACACCTATGCGATACACCAACAGCAAACCTTACACGTTTTTATCATATAACAAAGGATATGTATAAAGGAATGAAGCATTCAACTTAAAACACAACAAAATACATTAAAAAATTATGAGAAGGAAATTATTTAGGATAAAAAGTTGAAAAGAATGAACTAGAAAACAAAAAATACCAAAAAATGAAATTAAAATATGCTTCCTCCAGAAGAAATAAAATGGAAAACCCACAAAGCCCAAGAAATAAAAGACCAGAAAAGAAAAGTACACTAGAAATGAAAAAGGACTTATAATTGCACGGGGTAAATGAGAACAAAATAATTACATGAGGATACTATTGCAGTTGGATTTCAATACATTTGAGGATCTACATGAAATGGATGATTTTCTTAAAAGACAGATAGAAAGGCTGGTAATAAGAGAACTTAAATTGGACTGAACCCTAAAACCAAATTGATAGCGGGGGTGCCTAGATGGTAAGCATTGGGGGAAGCCAGCCACCTCCAGGACCTCCTTGGAGACACGTCAGGCACTGTGCCTGTGAGTGGCCGAGTGGTGTCTGGCAAGACAACAGGTGGAGAGTCAGCCCCAGACAGGGAGGCCACCACTCATGTGGGGCCCTGGGCAGGCCTCTGCCCTTGCTGGGCCTGGGTGTCCTCCCGCGTTGGATCCTGGACGGGAGACTTTGGAGCCCCAAGTGGAGGTGGGATGGCGGGTGGGGAGGTGGGATGGTGGGTGGGGAGGTGGGATGGAGGGTGGGGAGGTGGGATGGAGGGTGGGGAGGTGGGAGAGGGAGTGAACACAGGATGAGAGCGTTTCTGGTCACCTCTTCTTTTACAGAAGTGCTGCTTAATTTGTAACATAATTGAAATTTGCTTTCCCCAAATGACCTAGAACTAGCTAGCATGCAGAGGCTGATGGGCTGGTGAGGCTGGCACACTGTCTATCCACACACACGCCCAACTTTCTCCCCTGAGAATGACGAGCTTTACAGCCTTTAGGTAAAAATAGCTTTGTGCGGCTTCCACCAGGAAGACACATAGAAAAGGAAAGAGGATTCATTTGCTACAAAAGAAAAAGTCTCCCAGATTGCTACCATAATTTTGGAATTCACTTTTTGCAAAACCTATCAGGGGACATATAGATGTTCTTGCCCTCTAATTCAGTAATTCTACTTCTGGGCATTTGTCTTGAAGTAAATCTAAAAGAAAGACTCAGGGAACAAAGCTGTTCTCAGCAGTGTGGTTTGCAATAGTAAAACACTGGAAGCAGGAAAAGATATTCGGGGATAAGGGCAAAGGTTTAGGAATTGAATACAAGTCCGAATGCTCACCTTGCCTGTAGCTCCATTCATTCGTGTATCCCCCTAACACTTACTGATAGGCTGGCCTCACCAGGCACTGTGCTAAGTGCTGGAGAAAGAAGAATGAACAAGATGCGGAGTGTTTATGCTTTAGGCAAGTAGACTAAGGAAACTACATGCAAGGGCTACAGGCAAGTAGACTAAGGAAACCCATGCTTACAATTCATTGTGATAAGGGAAGTACAATGGAGGGGGAGGGGAACACATAAGAGGGACCAGAAATCAGACTAGGCACTCTGGGAAGGCTTCCTGGAGGAGGTGGTTTTTTTTTTTCTTTTTTGTCACGCCTTGTGGCTTGCAGGATCTTAGTTCCCCAACCAGGGATCAAACCCATGCTCCCTGCAGTGGAAGCGTGGAGTCCTAACCACGGGACCACCAGGGAAGTCCCCAGAAGGTGGCTTTTTAGCTGAGTTATGAAAGTTATGGTGGTTGGCCAGGTAAAATGGGAGGAAGAGTGTTGGGGCAGAGAGCATGTGTAAAGACTGGTGAAGGCTGGGTGGTGACAGGGAGCGTGCTGGGGTGTGGGGACAGAGAGTGGTAGCAGAGAGAGGTGGTGTGGGAGAGGAGCCCGGAGCCCCCTGAGCAGGCCCCGTGCACAGCGTGAAGGAGCTTTTCCCTAAGAGCCGCTAAAGGTGTTTAAGCAAGAGAATGGGGGTGTTTAGAAAGCTCACTTGGCTGCCACGTGGCGCAAGGCCAGTGGGGCTGCAGCTGGGCCAGGGCAGAGGCAGCACAGATGGGGAGACGACGTGGACGCAGGTGATGGCCCCTTCAGTGCTGGAGACGCAGGACTGCTGAGCGTGAACTCTGAAACCTGACTATGTGGGTTCAAATCCCAGCTCACTCACTGTGCAGCCCTAGAAAGCTACCTAACCTCTCTGAGTTTTAGTTTCCTCATTGTCAATAAAAGGAGGACCATCATAAAGAGAAGCCCCCTCCTCGGGTGGTGAGAGTGTTGAAGAAGTCACCCTGTGTGGGGCATGGCTAAGGGCTCTCTAAGGGATGCTGTGGAGTCGTGACTATTATTGGCGGCTTGTTGATACGGGCAGTGAGTCCAAAAGAGGGGTGGAGAGGGATGCCCACTGCTGGCTTGGGCAATTGGGAGGATGAAGCACAGGGTTTGGGGAGAAAAGCGGATGAACTGATTTGGCACATGAAATTGAGGTCCCAGTGGGCGGGCACATGGACATCCAGATGTGGTGCTAAGGAAGATGAGTCAAAGATGCTGATCTGGGGGGCTTATCAGGGCTGAAGAGGTGACCGAGACCCCAGGAGCTGAGGACACAGCCCTGGGAGGGGCGGAGAAGGAAGAGAAGGGGGCAGAGCACCGAGAGTTGAGGAACAGACCAAGGAGGTTTTCTTCTAATGGGAAAGATTTGAGCCTCTTTAAATGTTGATGGAAGGAGACTTCAGAGAATGCATTGTGGACAAATGCCCTCTGTAAGTGTGGCCTTTATGATTTCTTCTTATCATCATCATCACCATCACCATAGCGGGGAGAGGACTGAGCTAAGAGAGTGATATTAGTCACAGCAGCCTGTTTATCTGCAGCTGATCGGAGTTCTTTATAATGAAGTTATAGTGACAGGGGAAAATGCTTATAAAGTTACATGAAAAAAGCAATACAAAGCATTGTCTATGCAATATGTTAACTACAGAAACACATCCAAAAATGTACTCCCAGAAATAAAACGCAGGAAGGAAATGCACTAAGAAATATCAGTGCTATTTCTGGGTGGTAGGGATATGGGAGGGCTTCCTTCTGAATTTGCTATGATGAGTACGTATTAGTTTGATCATGAAAAAGTACAGTAAACTTTATTTTATAAAAAAACAAACAAACTAAGGTGGCTGGGGGGGCTGTCCCTGCCAAGGTCACAGTGACCTTGAGCAAATCCCTGTTTCCCCAGTACTCTGGTTTCTACATCTACAGAAAGACAGGGCTGAACAAAATCGCATCCTCCCCACCGTGTGCTCCAGAGACTCTGCCTTGCAGACACATCCCAGGAAGGAAAGGCGGTGAGTGTGGTCAGACAGCCCTGGGGACCCTGCGTGCTTGGCACCCAGGAGGCCTCCCCCAGACGGCCGCATGCTTCGGTCCCTCACTCTGCCACTCTACTCTCTGCTCAAAGGCCACCTGCCTGAGTCCCCAGGCTTAAGGGGTCTCCATCTCTGCTGACCCCTTGCTGCCTGTCGCCAGCTGTCTGGCTCTACAAGAGCAAGAACTGTGGTATCCTTTGGTATCCCTGGTCCTAGTATGGTGTCTGGTGCAGAAAGGAGATGGTACTTATTGGATGGATGGATGGACACAATGGCCCCCTGGACAATGCACATCGATGTATTAAAACTCTGAGAAGATCCACACTAAAAGCATACTCAAACCTGTTTAACTCATTGACTCACAAACCCAGGATCTATTAACACCTCGTGGAATTGATGTTCCACAGAACACACTTGGGGAAATACTCCACCAAGATGACCCCCCCGAGCTCCCCTGCAGCCCCACCATTCTACAAATAAACAGCCCTACTGTGGGGGTCGGCCAGAGTACCTCGGGGGAGGTGAGGGTGCAGTAGCCCGTGGCTGTCCTCCTGGACTCCAGGTCTCCCCATCTGGCTGTGCTGATCCTGCTGAGTCCTCTCCCTCCTCTGAACCCTGCTGATGTCTGAGCCCGAGAGCTGCCTCAGCCTGGGAAGGAGACACACAGGAGTGAACATGCCAGAACAAGGGAAAGGCCTTTCCCACAGCATCTGAAAGTGCTTTCACAGCAGCCCGATGCCAAGGATGATTGAAGGTGAGGATGGGGCAACCTCAGGTGCTCCCGGAACAAGAAGCACAGGGGTGCTGTCTGGCTTCTCCCACGGCTGGCTTCAAGTCCAGAGGATGAGCCGATGCTGTGGTTTCTAAACCTGCCACTTCTGTGTGAATCCCAGTAAAATAAACCAAAATAAACCGCATGAGAACAGAACACTGTGCAGTGCCATGGGTGTACGTGAGGGGTGGGCAGCGTGCTGGATTGTGACTGTCACAGCCCACTCTCCTTTTTTGGTAGTCATGGCTGTAAGGGTTCTGGGGGTAACCTAAAAGATACAGAAGCCCATTTGGGGGGCTTCCCTGGTAGCACAGTGGTTAAGAATCCACCTGCCAATGCAGAGGACATGGGTTTGAGCCCTGGTCCGGGAAGATTCCACATGCCGCGGAGCAACTAAGCCCGTGCGCCACAACTTCTGAGCCTGCGCTCTAGAGCCCGTGAGCCACAACTACTGAGCCCATGTGCCACAACTACTGAAGCCCGCGTGCCTAGAGCCCATGCTCTGCAACAAGAGAAGCCCGCGCACTGCAACGAAGAGTAGCCACTGCTCCCTACAACTAGAGAAAGCCCACGTGCAGCAACGAAGACCCAATGCAGCCAAAAATAAATAAATAAATAAATAATTAAAAAAAAAAAAAAAAGAAGCCCATTTGGCCAAGGGAATCTCAGAAATGCCACAGACTGTGTCACACAGCAGGGAGTCAGGCAATTCCTTAGTTTAGGCCTGGTAAGGAGGGAGAGATTGCCCCCAAATGTTATCAGCTGAAACGCTCTAAGCAAATTCGTTCCCAGTGCCTGCCATTCTGGTCGCCCCACCATCGCCATGGCAACTGGCCTAACAAAAGGGCGAGGGAGGCGAGGGCTGGTGTTCTCCGCTGTCTAGGGGCTCGTTCCATTGCACCCTAGGGTCTCCAGTTACAGATTCTGTGCATCAGTGAGGCTGGTTGCTCTAGAGGAAAGCAGGACACAGTCTAAAGGAGTTGGCTGGGAACACAGGAAAGCAGAAGAGCCCTCATGCACCTTGTCCCTGCTGTTCAGAATATGGCCTTGAAGCCCTTCTTAGCAGAAACTGGGGATGGAGGAGGGGAGGGAGAATCACGTGGCCTCTGAGTCCCCTTTCTTCTTCGCTATAGGCAGCTCCTGGATGATGAACTTTCTCTCACAGCTTTTCCCAAGATGGAACGTTCATGGCTGATAATCAGTGTCTTGAGAGCACAGGTGCCCAATGCTCACGTTCGGGAAATGCTGGTGTAAACAGGTCTCTCTCTTTTTTTTTTTTAATATTTATGTATTTATTTTGGCTGTGCCGGGTCTTAATTGCGGCACGTGGGATCTTCGTTGTGGCATGCGGGATCTTTTTTAGGTGTGGCACGCAGGATCTTTAGTTGCAGCATGTGAACTCTTAGTTGCGGCATGTGGGATCTAGTTCCTGATCAGGGATCGAACCCCGGCCCCCTGTATTGGGAGTGTGGAGTCTTAGCCACTGGACCACCAGGGAAGTCCCAACAGGTTTCTTTACGACAGAGCTTCCCAATACGTTCCCTTGAGTCCCCATAGACCACACGCTGTACGTAGCACGTGGCATTTCTCAAGTTATTTGGAAATCCTCTATTGCTGCTCCTTGAATGGCGCCCTGCGGAGCACGGGTCCGAGAACGTAGCTTGGGAGAACTGGGGGGGTCTCCCTTGGCTCTGCCGCCAACTCACTGAGCGACATGGGCAAGCACCTCTATCTTTCTGACCCCAGGTCTCTTCCTCTTAGACGATGGGCAAGTGATCCTACCTCTCAGGCCGGTCGTGCAGAGAGGACGTGGAAGGATGGGAACTGGAGAAAGGCTGGGCGAGATCCAGTGAAGCTGAGCCCGTGCAAGCCTGCGTGCGTGTGCGCATGTGTGCATGAGTACTTGCATGTGTGCATGCGTGCATGCATGCCAGCCAAGTCTTGGGGGAGGAGCTGAGACCCAGTAGACCTGCGTTCCAAAGGTGCTGCTGGACCACGGGCAGAGTTTACAAAGGAGGTCCCCAAGAGACCTCTCAGCCTCTCACATCCACATTAAGGGTATAAAAGGGTCAGGAATTCAAATTCTTAAACAGTATTTGTAAGGAGAATTTCTTTCGGGGAAAGTTGAGCTGTTGATTCCAACCCCCTTTCCTCAAGAAGGAGGGGTGGGCGTTGCTTCCCTCTCACCCCAATGTCTTGAGAGCTCGAGCGTGTCCCCTGGAATTTGTGGACTTAGTGGCTGAAAAATCTACAGGCGACTGGGTGGCTCTCAGCAGATGCCTGAGGAAGCTGTGTGGGAGGGCATAACTGCCCACCCGTCGGTGTCGGGGGTGGGACCAGATGCGAGCCAGGGGAGGAATCATCTTAGATCCCATCCACAGGGCCACCAGCAGGGACTGTCGGACTTCCACAGAAAGAGGACAAGAGGTGGACTTCCCTGTGCTCAGGGGCTGCGGGAGAAAGCAGCTGCCTAACGGAAAGAACACCTTTCCCCAGGTCAAGGGGACTACACTATGGTTGAGAGAACATTGGCAACGTAGGGGCTCCCCAAGAACCTCTGGAATCTCCCTGGGAAGGGTGGGCTGAAACAGCTGCCCAGAGAGTGAGAACAATCGTCGTCTGATAAGAATTTCCTTTCTCATGGAAATATATCCCATGCTCTTGGATTGGAAGAATCAATATTGTTAAAATCGCCATACTACCCAAAGCAATCTACAGATTTAATGTGCTCCCTATCAAATTACCCATGACATTTTTCACAGAACTAGAACAAATAATCCTAAAATTTATATGGAACCACAGAAGACCCAGAATTGCCAAAGCAATCCTGAGGAAAAAGAACAAAGCTGGAGGCATAACCCTCCCAGACTTCAGACAATACTATAAAGCTACAGTAATCAAAATAGCATGGTATTAGTGCAAAAACAGACATATAAGTCAATGGAATGGAATAGAGAGCCTAGAAATAAACACATACCTATGGTCAATTAATCTTCGACAAAGGAGGCAAGAATATACAATGGAGAAAAAAGTCTTTTCAGCAAGTGGTGCTAGGAAAGATGTACAGCTGCATGTAAATCAAAGTAGTTAGAATACTTCCTTACACTATACACAAAAATAAGCTCAAAATGGCTCAAAGACTTAAACATAAGACACAACACCATAAAACTCCTAGAAGAGAACATAGGCATAACATTCTCTGATATAAATCATAGCAATGTTTTCTTAGGTCAGTCTCCCAAAGCAAAAGAAATTAAAGCAAAAACAAACAAATGGGACCTAATCAAATTTACAAGCTTTTGAACAGCAAAGGAAACCATAAACAAAATGAAAAGACAACCTATGGACTGGGAGAAAATATTTGCAAACGGTAAGACCGACAAGGGCTTAATTTCCAAGATATACAAACAGCTCATATAACTCAATATTAAAAAAACAAACAACTCTATAAAAAAATGGGCAGAAGACCTAAATAGATATTTCTCCAAATAAGACATACAGATGGCCAACAGACACGTGAAAAGATGCTCAACATTGCTAATTATTAGAGAAATGCAAATTGAAACTACAATGAGGTATCATCTCACACCGGTCAAAATGGCCATCGTCAAAAAGTCTACAAATAATAAATGCTGGAGAGGGTGTGGAGAAAAGGGAATGCTCCTACCCTGTTGGTGGGAATGTAAGTTGGTGCAGCCACTATGGAGAACAGTCCTTAAAAAATGAAAATTAGAGTTACTATATGATTCAGCAATCCCACTCCTGGGCATATATCTGGAAAAGAGGAAAACTCTAATTGGAAAAGATACATGCACCCCAATGTTCACTGCAGCACTATTTACAATAGCCAAGACATGGAAGCAACCTAAGTGTCCATTAACAGATGAATGGGTAAAGAAGATGTGGTATATATATATATGATGGAATATTACTCAGCCATAAAAAAGAACATAATAATGCCACTTGCAACAACATGGATGGACCTAGAGATGATCATACTAAATGCAGTAAGTCAGACAGAGAAAGACAAATATCATATGATGTCACTTATTTGTGGAGTCTAAAAAAATGATACAAATGAACCTATTTACAAAACAGAAACAGGCTCAGGGACATAGAAAACAATCCTATGGTTACCAAAGGGGAAGGGGGGACGAGTAAATTAGGAGTTTGGGATTAGCAGATAGAAACTATTGTGCTACATATAAAATAGATAAACAAAAAGGTCCTACTGTATAGCACAGGGAACTATATTCAATATCTTGTAATAACTTGTAATGGAAAAGAACCTGAATATATATATCTATATATATATATATAACTGAATCACTTTGCTGTATACCTGAAACTAACACAACATTGTAAATCAACTATAATTCAAAAAAAAAAAGAAAAGAATTTCCTTTCTCCCCACACTCCTAGTCTAAGGAGGTCAGACAGGAATTGGCAAACTGGGGAAGAGAAGGTGAGCTCTGCTTTCTGCCACCAGGTGGCGCACCATAGCCAGAGGGGTAGCAGAGGGAAGGTTTACACGTAAATCTTTTTCCAAGTTTTGATGATTACCTTTTCAGTTTTCATCTTATGGGTGCTATGCACCTACTTTGGTTCTAAGCCGAAACAACCAAATTTGTTCTTAGCTCATCCACATTTTGAGCTCAGACAAAATCTGTGTCCACAAGCTCACCCCTCCCTTAGGCGTCCCAAGTGCAGGGTCGCCTCCACTCCCTTCCCACGTCCCGGCCCCAGGGTGGTCTGAGCTTGCGTCCTGTTTTTGTTGAAACGTGTGGAAGAGCGTGGAGGAGGCAAGTTGGAACAGCTGGGACCCCCTGGGAGGGACTGAACCCCTGCCAGAAAGGCTCACCTTGAACAGGGCTCCACCTTCAAGAGGGAGCGGAAATTTCTCAACCTGCACTTGGTTGAGTCTGGTCCCACTGCCAGCCAAGGTGGGAAGGATCCAGGCTGGGTGGCCTAGGAGGGGAGTGTCCCGAGGGGGCCTGAGGCAGGGTGGGGGGAGGGGACAGCTGAGCATACTGCCCAGGGGTGGAGGGAGTGGGAGGGGAAGGGTACAATGGGGCAGTGAGCCACAGGGTCAGAGAAGGGTCCGGAACTAAGGGCACATGCAGGCTTGAGCCCCTATCCGCACTTTCAGGGGAGGGAGCACACATGGCAGCTGTATGCCCAAGGCTTTATATGGCTGTATCGTACCCCCAGGCAGTGCTAGGCAGGCTTTGAGACATGGGGCTGGTTTGACACCTGGAGAAATCTGCATATGGACTGGGCATTAGACAGTAGCGAGGAATCGCTGTTAAGTCTGTCCGCTGTGATGAGGTCATGGTGGTTACATAAAATAAACTGTCCTCATCAGAGCAGCAGACTGAAGTATTTCTAGGTGAAATGACATGGTGGCTTGGATTTTTTTTTTTAACATCTTTATTGGAGTATAATTGCTTTACAGTGTTCTGTTAGTTTCTGCTGAAAAAAAAATGAATCAGCTATATGCATACGTATATCCCCATATCCCCTCCCTCTTGCATCTCCCTCTCACCCTCCTTATCCCACCCCTCTAGGTGGTTGCAAAGCACTGAGCTGATCTCCCTGTGCCAGGCAGCTGCTTCCCACTAGCTATCTACTTTACATTTGGTAGTGTATATATATCAATGCTATTCTCTCACTTCGTCCCAGCTTACCCTTCCCCCTCCCCATGTCCTCAAGTCCATTCTCTATGCCTGCATCTTTATTCCTGCCCTGCCCCTAGATTCATCAGAACCATTTTTTTTTTTTAGATTCCATATATATGTGCTAGCATACAGTATATGTTTTTCTCTTTCTGAATTACTTCACTCTGTATGACAGTCTCTAGGTCCTACCACCTCATTACAAATAACTCAGTTTCATTTCTTTTTATGGCTGAGTAATATTCCATTGTATACATGTGCCACATCTTCTTTATCCATCATCTGTTGATGGACACTTAGGTTGCTTCCATGTCCTGGCTATTGTAAATAGTGCTACAATGAACATTGTGGTACGACTCTTTTTGAATTATGGTTTTCTCAGGGTATATGCCCAGTAGTGGGACTGCTGGGTCATATGGTAGTTCTATTTTTAGTTTTTAAGGAACCTCCATACTGTTCCCCGTAGTGGCTGTACCAATTTACATTCCCACCAACAGTGCAAGAGGGTTCCCTTTTCTCCACACCCTCTCCAGCATTTACTGTTTGTAGATTTTTTGATGATGGCCATTCTGACTGGTGTGAGGTGATACCTCATTGTAGTTTTGATTTGCATTTCTCTAATTATTAGTGATGTTGAGCATCTTTTCACGTGTTTGTTGGCAATCTGTATATCTTCTTTGGAGAAATGTCTATTTAGGTCTTCTGCCCATTTTGGATTGGGTTGTTTGTTTTTTCGATATTGAGCTGCATGAGCTGCTTGTAAATTTTGGAGATTAATCCTTTGTCGGTTGCTTCGTTTGCTAATATTTTCTCCCATTCTGAGGGTTGTCTTTTTGTCTTGTTTATGGTTTCCTTTGCTGTGCAAAAGCTTTTAAGTTTCATTAGGTCCCATTTGTTTATTTTTGTTTTTATTTCCATTTCTCTAGGCGGTGGGTCAAAAAGGACCTTGCTGTGGTTTATGTCACAGAGTGTTCTGCCTATGTTCTCCTCTAAGAGTTTTATAGTATCTGGCCTTACATCTAGGTCTTTAATCCATTTTGAGTTTATTTTTGTATATGGTGTTAGGGAGTGTTCTAATTTCATTCTTTTACATGTAGCTGTCCAGTTTTCCCAGCACTGCTTATTGAAGAGGCTGTCTTTTCTCCATTGTATATTCTTGCCTCCTTTATCAAATATAAGGTGACCATAGGTGCGTGGGTTTATCTCTGGGCTTTCTATCCTGTTCCATTGATCTATATTTGTTTTTGTGCCAGTACCATACTGTCTTGATTACTGTAGCTTTGTAGTATAGTCTGAAGTCAGCAAGCCTGATTCCTCCAGCTCCGTTTTTCTTTCTCAAGACTGTTTTGGCTATTGGGGGTCTTTTGTGTTTCCATACAAATTGTGAAATTTTTTGTTCTAGTTCTGTGAAAAATGTCAGTGGTAGTTTGATAGGGATTGCACTGAATCTGTAGATTGCTTTGGGTAGTACACTCATTTTCACAATGTTGATTCTTCCTATCCAAGAACATAGTATATCTCTCCATATGTTTGTATCATCTTTCATTTATCAGTGTCTTATAGTTTTCTGCATACAGGTCTTTCGTCTCCTTAGGTAGGTTTATTCCTAGGTATTTTATTCTTTTTGCTGCAATGGTAAATGGGAGTGTTTCCTTAATTTCTCTTTCAGATTTTTCATCATTAGTGTATAGGAATGAAAGGGATTTCTGTGCATTAATTTTGTATCCTGCTACTCTACCAAATTCATTGATTAGCTCTAGTAGTTTTTCTGGTAACATCTTTAGGGTTCTCTATGTATAGTATCATGTCATCAGCAAACAGTGACAGTTTTACTTCTTCCTTTCTGATTTGGATTCCTTTTTCTTCCCTGATTGCTGTAGCTAAAACTTCCAAACTATACTGAATAATAGTGGTGAGAGTGGGCAACCTTTTCTTGTTCCTGATCTTAGAGGAAATGGTTTCAGTTTTTCACCATTGAGAACGATATTGGCTGTGGGTTTGTCATATATGCCCTTTATTATGTTGAGGTAAGTTCTCTCTCTGCCTACTTTCTGGAGAGTTTTTATCATAAATGGGTGTTGAATTTTGTCAAAAGCTTTTTCGGCATCTGTTGAGATGATCATATGGTTTTTCTCCTTCAATTTGTTAACATGGTGTATCACATGGATTGATTTGCATATATTGAAGAATCCTTGCATTGCTGGGATAAACCCCACTTGATCATGGGGTATAATCCTTTTAATGTGCTGTTGTATTCTTTTTTTTAATTAATTTAATTAATTAATTTTTGGCTGCATTGGGTCTTTGTTGCTGTGCACGGGCTTTCTCTAGTTGAGGCGAGCGGGGTCTACTCTTCGTTGTGGTGCGCAGGCTTCTCATTATGGTGGCTTCTCTTGTTGCAGGATCTAGGTGCGCAGGCTTCAGTAGTTGTGGCACATGGACTCAGTAGTTGTGGCTCGTGGGGTCTAGAGTGCAGGCTCAGTAGTTGTGGCTCACGGGCCTAGTCGCTCCACGGCATGTGGGATCTTCCCAGACCAGGGCTCGAACCCGTGTCCCCTGCATTGGCAGGCAGATTCTCAACCACTGCGCCACCAGGGAAGCCCCTGTTTCTAGGTATTTTTTGATTTCCTCTTTGATTTCTTCAGTGATCTCTTGGTTATTTAGTAGCGTATTGTTTAGCCTCCATGTGTTTGTATTTTTTATAGTTTTTTTTTCCTGTAATTGATATCTAGTCTCACAGCATTGTGGTCAATAAAGATACTTGAGGGCTTCCCTGGTGGCGCAGTGGTCGAGAATCTGCCTGCCAATGCAGGGGACACGGGTTCGAGCCCTGGTCTGGGAGGATCCCACATGCCACGGAGCAACTGGGCCCGTGAGCCACAGCTGCTGAGCCTGCGCGTCTGGAGCCTGTGCTCCGCAACAGGAGAGGCCGCCGTGGTGAGAGGCCCGCGCACCGCGATGAAGAGTGGCCCCCGCTTGCTGCAACTGGAGAAAGCCCTTGCACAGAAACGAAGACCCAACACAGCCAAAAATAAATAAATAAATAAATAATATTTTTTAAAAAAGATACTTAATACGATTTCAATTTTCTCAAATTTACCAAGGCTTGATTTGTGACCCAAGATATGGTCTATCCTGGAGAATGTTCCATGAGCACTTGAGAAGAAAGTGTATTCTGTTGTTTTTGGATGGAATGTCCTATAAATATCAATTAATTCCATCTTGTTTAATGTATCATTTAAAGCTTGTGTTTCCTTATTTATTTTCCTTTTGGATGATCTGTCCATTGGTGAAAGTGGCGTGTTAAAGTCCCCTACTATGATTGTGTTACTGTCGATTTCCCCTTTTATGGTTGTTAGCATTTGCCTTATGTATTGAGGTGCTCCTATGTTGGGTGCATAAATATTTACAATTGTTATATCTTCTTGGATTGATCCTTTGATCATTATGTCGTGTCCTTCTTTGTCTCTTGTAATAGTCTTTATTTTAAAGTCTATTTTGTCTGATATGAGAATTGCTACTCCAGCTTTCATTTGATTTCCATTTGCATGGAATATCTTTTCCATCACCCCACTTTCAGTCTGTATGTGTCCCTAGGTCTGATGTGGGTCTCTTGTAGACAGCATATATACATGTCTTGTTTTTGTATCCATTCAGCCAGTCTATGTCTTTTGGTTGGAGCATTTAATCCATTTACATTTAAGGTAATTATTGATATGTATGTTCCTATTACCATTTTCTTAATTGTTTTGTGTTTGTTATTGTAGGTCTTTTCCTTCTCTTGTGTTTCCTGCCTAGAGAAGTTCCTTTAGCATTTGTTGTTAAGCTGGTTTGGTGGTGCTGAATTCTCTTAACCTTTGCTTATCTGTAAAGGTTTTAATTTCTCCATCGAATCTGAATGAGATCCTTGCTGGGTAGAGTAATCTTGGTTGTAGGTTTTTCCGTTTCATCACTTTAAATATGTCCTGACACTCCCTTCTGGCTTGCAGAGTTTCTGCTGAAAGATCAGCTGTTAACCTTACGGGGATTCCCTTATATGTTATTTGTTGCTTTTCCCTTGCTGCTTTTACCTTTTTTCTTTGTATTTAATTTTTGATAGTTTGATTAATATGTGTCTCGGCGTGTTTCTCCTTGGGTTTATCCTGTATGGTACTCTCTGTGCTTCCTGGACTTGATTGACTATTTCCTTTCCCATGTTAGGGAAGTTTTCGACTATAATCTCTTCAAATATTTTCTCAGACCCTTTCTTTTTCTCTTCTTCTGGGACCCCCATAATTCGAATGTTAGCACGTTTAATGTTGTCCCAGAGATCTCTGAGACTGTCCTCAATTCTTTTCATTCTTTTTTCTTTATTCTGCTCCCTGGCAGTTATTTCCACCATTTTATCTTCCAGCTCACTTATCCGTTCTTCTGCCTCAGTTATTCTGTTATTGATTCCTTCTAGACTATTTTTAATTTCAGTAATTGTGTTGTTCATCACTGTTTGTTTGCTCTTTAGTTCTTCTGGATCCTTGTTAAATGTTTCTTGTATTTTGTCCATTCTGTTTCTGAGATTTTGGATCATCTTTACTATCATTAGTGTGAATTCTTTTTCAGGTAGGTTGCCTATTTCATCTTCATTTATTTGGTCTTGTAGGGGTTTTTACCTTGCTCCTTCATCTGTAATGTATTTTTTTGTCGTTTCATTTTTTTTTTTCTTTGATGGGTGGTGTTATATTCCTGTCTTACTGGTTGTTTGGCCTAAGATGTCCAGCACTGGAGTTTGCAGGCAGTTGGATAGAGCCAGGGCTTGGTGTTGAGATGAGGACCTCCGGGAGGCCTCACTCCGATTGATATTCCCTGGGGTCTGAGGTTCTGTGTTAGTCCAGTGGTTTGGACTCGAAGCTCCCACCACAGGAGCTCAGGCCCTACCTCCGGCCTGGGAATCAAGATCCCGCAAGCTTCGTGGTGTGGTTAAAAAAAAAAAAGGAAGAAAGAAAGAAAAAAAGGAGCCGTACAATATCAAAGAATAAAAAATAAAATAAAATTAGAAAGATAAAAAGTATATTAGGAAAAATAAAACTATAATTGAAACAACTGCAACAAGGTAAAACAAAACCACAACAGAAAAAACAAAAAAAAAAGGGGGGGGGGTAGGGAACAAGCCAAAAGGAGAGATCACTAACAAAGTATAAAGAATAAAATAAAATTAGAAAAATAAAAGATTTATTAGGAAAAATAAAAATATTAAAGAATCAACAACAATGAATCAACAATGTAAAACAGAACCTCAATCTAAAAGAGGAAAAAGGAAAATAAAAAAAATAAAAAAAAGCCTTGGCTATGGGGGCGGAGTTTAGGTGGGGGGTGGAACTTAGGCAGGGACGGCTTTCAGGGTGGGGCAGGACCTAGGAGGGTGGGGGGGTGATGTTTGAGCGTGGGGCAGGTCCTAGGCAGGGTGACGTTCAAGCATGGGCGGGGCCTCTGCTTAGGACCTGCTCCGAAGGGGAGAGGCTGCACGTTGGAAGTAGGGCCTCTGGAGTGTGGAGTTCCGGAGTTTGGAGGTAGGGCCCTGAGTGAGGGTGTGTGGGTGGGGCTTAGGCCCAGCACGTTGGAGAGGGTCTCAGAGGGGGTCTCCGAGTGTAGAGGTGGGGCCCTGGCTGGGGGTGTAGGGGCGGAGCTTGGGCTCTGCATGGCAGGACGGAGGCTCCGAGGGCAGAGGATTAGGCCCCGGAGCCCAGGAGGCTCCCCAGTGCCTGAGTGGACAGGGAAAGCACTGGCCCTGTTCCCTTCCGTTCCTTCGTGCCCTCCCCCACCATCTCCCCCAGGGTCTCCCCCGTCCCCGCTGGACCCCTAACCATGGGTGGGTCCCGTTGGGTGTAGGAACTCCTCCCCTCCCCCAGCCGCCCCTCAGGGGTGCAGGCCCCGGAGGTCTGGCCTTTACTTTTGCTCCCCCTTCCCTCCCTCATGCTCGCTCAGGATCCGCCCGGCTGGAGGGGGCCTCGGTGGGCAGAGGATAAGGCCCGGGATCTCAGCAGGCTCCCGGGGGCCCACGTGGTCAGGGGAAACCTGGCCACGCTCCCTTTTGATCCTCTGCCCTCCCAGTGGTCCCCCCATTTCCCCCTTCGGGCGTGGGATCCCTTCCCCTCCCCCAGCCGCCCCTCAGGGGCACCAGTCCCGTCCCGCCTCCACCTGCCCTCCCCCCTCCCTCCCCGCCACGTCCCACGTCCTACCCGGCCGCTGGGGGTTCCTCCCGCCCCCTTAGGTGTCCGCGGTCCCCCGCCGGGGCCTGGTCGGTGCCCTGGTTGTGAGGAGACGCGAATGCCGCGTCCTGCTGGTCCGCCATCTGCTGGACTGACTTTTAAAGTCCCCCAGGCCCCTCCCCACCCACACTTAGGAGAGAGAGTAGCAACGAGGCTTTCAGGATGCCAATAGTTTTTGAAGCTGGGTGAGAGGCTTTCTCTACTTCTGTGTATGTTTGAAATTTTCTATTAAAAAAATTGAGAACCAGTACGAAGAGTAGCCTGGAATCAGTTTCTACCTCGCAAGAAGTACACACTTATCAGCTTGCTTCCCGGTTGTGTATTAGATTGACCCCCTTTGAGGAAGCCAGAGGGTCTCCAACGTTACTTCTTCTGTGCGCTCTTCTGCCTCAAAGATTAGATGATGGTAGCCTGTTCCCAAATCAGAGAGAAAATGACCAATGAGTACCGTGTGCAACCTCTGGGCAGTGGAAGGAATCCCTCAAAAAAAACTGGAGGGGTTGGGAAGATGTCTGAGCGGGCTTTCCAGTGGACCACGGACAGCCCCTCCGACCCACTGCCAGGGTGCACCTCATGCAGTGGAAACCGCAGATGTAAGTCCACGGATGCCAGGATCCACTGAACGAAATTTCCCCCCATGCAGCTCCAGCTGGCTCTGGAGGCCTCCCACCCCACGCCCTCACCCCTGACATTGTGCCCTCTCTCCTCCACTTGCCGAGGCTCTCCCACCACGCCTGGATCCCCTGCCCAGCATCACTTTGTACACAGATGCTGGAAAACCATTTGCTAAACGAGTAAAGAGCCCACAGTGGCTCCACAGCGAGCACCAAATCAAGCCACCCGGCTGCCGGGTCCTCCACAGCCCTCGTGTGGGTCTCTTTTCTGCCCCACCCAGCCCTCTGCTGGCTTTTCTCCTTCCTTGCTGACAGCTCATGCTCTACCTGCCCTTGAAGTCCATCGGCGTCCCCCTGGCTGGGTTGGAGGCCCTCTCCTCGCCCTGCTTGCCCAGGACCCGCAGACTCAGCACACCCTGGCTTCAGTGTCGGCCTCCTGCGGAGAGCGTCACTCACGGTGGCCCCTCCAGCGCGATTTCTGTTCTGCGCCTGCTAGCCAAACGCCTGCTTCGCACTTAACACTTGGATGTCTCAGCGGCCCCTCACCTCACTCCAGCCTGTCCCAGGCCTGACTCATTATCCTCTTTCAAACTTGCAGTGGCCCCCATCCTAGCCGACGGCACCAACATCTGCCCAGAGAACAGTCGGGGACCTGGGCCTCACCCACCGCCCCCATCCCGTCCATCGCCAGGCCCTGCTGACGTCCCCCCAGAAACCTCTCTCAGACACGCCATTCACCTCTCCCCTGTCCACCGCTTGCACCTTCGTCCACGCCACCGTCACTTCACCGAGATTAGCGTAATAGTCCCTCATCTGTCACTCTCCGCAGTGGGGCTGAGAGCTGATGGGGCCATAGGCCACTGGGAGGAACAGGCCTGGCTCTGCTTCTGGGGTCTCTCATTCCAGCAGAATCCTGGGGTTCTAGGCCTAGTTTGCCTGAGAGGTGGTAAGTCGTGGTACGTGGCCACTGCTTGCTATGTTAATGAATACCTGCAAAGTTAATACTGAGAATTTCATTTAAAATGTAGGCAAGTATGAAGGTAGCAATAATGATTTATATACATACCCCTTTTCCATTATTGAGCTTGGGAAATACTGAAAGTGTATAGAAATAAAAGTAGATCTTATAACTTTTGAGTCAATAATGGGTTTCCTTCCCTTCTCTGATCTGGTTATTCCTTAAGTATTAATTTTAAAATGATTATTTTTGCCAGTATTTACATAACCAAGTAAACTAACAACTGGGTATGGTAATTAAGCTAAATTCTTGGGAGTTCCCTGGTGGCCTAGCGGTTAGGATTCTGGCCTTTCACTGCTGTGCCCTGGGTTCAATCCCTGGTCAGGGAACTGAGATCCCACAAGCCACGTGGGGCGGCCAAAAACAACAACAACAACAAAAAGCTGAATTCTTTATAGTTATCTAATCTGATGAATGCTCACACACCATATGCAAACTACTGTTTTATTTGCAAATGACCCAGGTGAGAAAAAAAAAATCTGGATATGAAACAGAATATAGTGTGAATCATATCTAATTTTAAATATTTTAATTTATATACTTTCATGATTATAGGTCAATAAGAAATCCACTTTTCAGATTTTATTTCATTATAGAATATATTTGATAAGGATACATACAAACAGAATCATCTTTAATACATATTGTTTACTGGTGCCCGGCATTTCCGCAGCAGGCTGGAGATGTAATAAAAAATGCTTCCCAATGTTCAGCTTCATCGGCCACTCTAAACAACCAGTGCTGTAGAGTTGATGGTTCAATTCATTTACTTGCCTAGAACAAGTAAAAATCTTAACATTCGTCTTTAAGTCTGTTTATTACTCTTCTATTTTAAAATCTGAGATACATTTCCCAATGTAAACAATAAATTTCAATCTGCCACACAACTGAAATGGATAAGGCCTTCTCTGTTTTACTCATCAGAGCGCAATCTTATTTCATAGCGTAATAAGCCGTCCATGCACAAAAGACAGGAAAAGAAGCTGCCCTTAGTACCTGGTGGAGCCTTCCAGACTTCTCCCCGCTGCAGGTGTATGGTACACTAGAGAGATATCTTTTTGACTTGGTCTACTTGGTCTTAAAATACAAATATACAATGTCCGTAAGCATTAAAATAGTAAAGCCTAGCCTTACGTATTCATTATGAATTGCTAAAATCCTATACAAGTACAATACCATATCATGCCAATTAATATACAGAGGAAGGTGGCTAGTTGTCTCCACCATTCACCAGGGCCTGTGAACGGGGAACAGAGGGGACGTGATTCGTGTAGGCGTTAAGTGGCTGACTGCATATGGTTAGGCAGACAGTCTAGCTGGAACTCTGAAATGCCTGGGTACCCTGCTGCAATAGTTAAGTTAATCTGGAGTAGAATCTGACCCCTTTCTCACCAGCCTCCCAGAGGGAGAACTGAATGAAACCTTAGAAAATGTTAACCAAATAAAGTCTTATTTGCATTTCCTGATTCAGTTGTGCAAATCAGTTATCCATTCTCTTCCCCATCGACTTATCCTTTTAGGACCAGTTAATCAACAGCGATCATGATTCAGTACCTCGTTATCATAAATATTTGACTTAGCAACCTCCATGGTGACATAGTAAAGCCTATATACAATCTTTGAAAAGGCATTCTGTGACCGTTTTTGAAGAGTTCATAGAAAAGTTATGAAGGATACACCAGTCACTTCTCGATGTCACCGTAATGTAAACCTTGGCATCTTTTTTATATTAAGTGTTTTATATATTGTACAACAAAAGAGAGACCTGAATGGCTGACCCGCTGTGATGCTCACCGATTCACTAAGCTAAGGTAACCAGTAAAGGGCATAATTTTCCTGAGGTTTGTGAGAACTCTTCAAACAAAGCAGAAATCACAGTGACCGAGTGAGCGAAACTCGAGTCTGTACCTCCTGGCCCGTTCTGCTCCCCCGGGTTCTTGCCGGGACTAAATGACCCGCCACTGCATGATGCTCGTGTCTTTGCCGCCAGTGGAGATGAGGTGGCTGTCGTCACAGAGGAAATCGACGTTGGTGACGTGACTGCTGTGCCCGCTGTACACGTGGCTGGGAGCCTGGGGAAGAATGACATGGAGGGAGCTGAACGCAAAGCCATCGAGGCGGGCTTGGAAGTGCTGGACGTCTACATTCGTGCCAAACCGCATGGAGCCCCTGTACATTGAGAATCTGGTCTGGAGGGGATGGAGGCGGGCAGGGAGAGGTTCAACCCCAGAGGCTGCACCAGGCACAGGCCGGCCCAAAGGAGGGCGGACCGGATGCAGGGGTGGAGGGGAGGGTCTCCTAGGAGGAGGGTCAGGCCTGGGAAGAACGAAGAGGGGTGTTCCAGGCACCGGTGTGGGCTCGGCTCAGCAGGGCTGGAGAGAGGGAGCCGTGGTGGACAGCAGAGGAGGGGGGCCCACGAAGTGCAGAGGCGGACGAGCCAGAACCACGTGGGGGGGCGGGGTTCTCCCCGGAGGGCAGTGGAGGGCGGCCTGAAGTGCTCTGGGGCAGCCGAAGGACGGTCACCCCTGCGTTTGTGACTGGTGGCATCACTCACAGCAGCTTTCTATTCAGTTACCAACAGGCCAGGCGGTAAGTGCGCCCCGCGGGGTGAGGCTAGAGAAGAAGATGGGCCTTTACCCTGAACCGTGAGCAGGGGTAAGAGAAGAGGTGCACTTTGCCGAAGTCGTCACCGGTTGACAGGAGTTTTTTCTCGTGGGCCCGACAGGCGGCATTGATGTCGGTCCCGTCCGAGCCTTCTGGCCACACTCCTAAAACAAAGACCCCAGACAGAGCACTGGAAATACCAGGACACAGGGCCACACTGTGTGGGGAATGGCCATCGAACTCCCACGAAAATAGAAATGTCCCAGATTCAGAAACCAGGCCCAAGGAACGCTTCGTCTCAGATCATCTCCCTGCAGGCTGTTCCGGGAAACCCTCGCCGTGTATGCTGTTCTGCTGCGTGAGAGTCGCGGTGACAGCCCTTCAGGGCTTCCACCTCTTTCGGGCCCCTTCTTGACGCTACAGCAGAAAGCAGGCCAGAATCCCTGGTTCTGGACACAATGGCTTGCTTTATCCCCAAAGCATCTGACGGGAAGCTGACTAGTCCTAAGCCTGCAGTTTCCTAACTTTCCTTTTTTGGGGGTAACGCTTTACATATGAGAGGCCCTCCAAAGGGCTTTTTAACTCTGGGACTGCCTGTGTGTTTCAGGCGTTCCTTGGTGTCAGCCCTTCATGGCTGCTGTCTGCCTGGTGGTACTGGGCAGGTGGGGTGTCTGCTCACTGTGGGCCGGGTGAGGCAGCAGCTCTGACTCCACAGCCCTGTGCCCAGGTGGGCCTGGGGTGTGGTCTGGGGGATGGGGTCTCCTGACCATTGCTTCAGGAAACCCTGTTGGTCCCAATAACTTTGGATATGAGAGAGCTGCATGCACATCAGTTTCTTAACAGGCTGATCTAGAGTAAACCCAGGGTGTCCTAGCATTCAACACCAGAAGATGGTAAAACGCCAGCCCTAAGGAGACTTGTGAAATTCTGACCAACTTACTGACTTACGGTCATACATAAAGAGATTATAAGTACTGCCTTTTCTTTTTTATTCTACTGAATTGTGGCAATTTATTTTAGACCATTTATAAACATGTTCCTAATCTTAACTTTGAAGGAGGTGAAAAATTTAGTTTAAGGGCCAAAAAGATACAATCACTAACAAATGGTAAATAAATTGATCGGGTGCCATCTGGTCCATTTATCGAGGACGTTTGGCACTACCTCATATAAGAGGGTTTGGCACTACCTCATATAAGAGGGTTCTAGGACCCTCTATTATCTCAGGACCCATTTCGTATGAGAGAAAAGGGTTCTGGTTCCTCTCGCCTGGCCAGAGCTGGGCAAGCCCTGGCCCTTCCCCAGAGCTGCGGGGAGTGTGCCCTGTGTCCTGTGGGGTCCACAGGGTAGCAGAGCAGTTTGAAGCTGACCAAGAGATTTCATTACTATTAGAAAGTCATTCTAAAAGTAGATACATCCTACGTTTGAACAGAATGAAAGGTGCAGAAACCTTACCAAAGACGTGGAATCCCAAAGTGCAGGTGTATGTGGCCCATTCGATGTCTCTCGTAGTTTCCACACTTACGACTTGCTTACAAGCAGAGGGAACCCCTGGGAAGGCAAATGCAGGTCTGGTGACATCAGTGCCAAAGCCCCCTCTCCTTCTCGGGCAAGGCTGGGCCCTCGGAGCCAGGCCCCGTTGGCTACAGAGCCCTCTGGGAGGGGGACACCATCCACCTCCCAGCTCCGCGGGGACCGTGCTCACTGCCCAAGGCCCAGGGCCTCGGTGGGGACCCCTCGTCTTCCGTTTCTGCTCGTCTCCTTCTCTGGGTCTGTTCCCCCAGTCTGGCTTCTTTTCTTTGACCACCTCTGGTTCTGAGGCCCCTGTCTGCTCACTGTCTCCCTGGATACAACTCCACCCCCTGCTGTCAGGCTCCCTAGCCCTCTCCCAACATAAGCTTGGGCGCGCGCGCGCACACGCGCACACACACACACACACACACACACACACAAACCCCATCCCTTCAGCTCCGAGTCAGGAATGGAAGCTTACGGAAACCAGTCATACCAAGTACCTGTGGCGTTGCAGGTGATTTGTTTGTTCCCCAGTTAAACTCTCACTAGTGGAGTATGGGACCATGTCTGAGAAGATTCTAGACCCATGGCCTGTCCCTGAAAACCATCCCCCACTTCTGCCCCACATCAGGCAGGGCCTCCTGCCCCGCCCGAGGGAGGCCCCTTTCCTCCACCACCAGCAGCCCTGCCCAGGCCTGCTCCTCAACAAGGGGGTGCCCACCTTCCCACCCACTGGCTCTTGATGCCTGTGGCCTTGTATCTGAGATGATATTTCCTCTTCCTTAAAATGGGACAAGCCAGAAAGTGCTGTGGATCACCTGAGAGCCCGTGGGTGAAGCACACTGCACTTGCTGGTACCTTCCGCTGGGGCAGAGGCCGGGCCCTCCTCTGCCCCGGGACCCTGCACTTGGCACACGGCAGGTGCTTGCCAGATGCTGGAGGAAGCAGTGCATGGCATGTAGCATGCTCCTGGCAAGTGCAGCCTTCATCATTCGTGCCTCCACTGCCCGGCCCTGCCTGGGCTCAGACCTGGCTGGGAGGGGCTGAGGGAGGAGGAGGAGGGGCCCAGGGGGCTGCTGGGTCTCTGCCCGTGAGGGTGATGCCTTCACGAGGGCCCATCCCTCTCGCCCAGACAGCTCTGACCCACTCTCTCTGCCTCTCCCTGCAGGGCCCGGCCTTCTCCTCCTGGGGGCCCTAACCCCAAGTATCTCAGTGCCAAGGCGAGGGTGTCCAGCCCAACTCCTGTACTGCGCAGAGGAGGGGCCCAGGCCCAGAGACACCATCATGTGCCCAAGCTGTGTGGGGCGCGGGTTTTGCAGGAGGCCCCATTTGGTCTCAGAGTGAAGGTTCTACGTGATCTGCACCCACACCACACCTGGGGAGCCACTCACAGTAAAGGATTTCATAGTCTCCGGAATTCGACATGAGGAATTGTGAGTTTACAGACCAGTCCAGGTGAGTGATGAAGCTGGAATGACCCTGGGAGAGAAAACACTGGGTGAGTTTCACTCGCCTGGTAGATTCCCACCCACACTGTCCTGGCGTGACAAACAACTGCACAGACCCACGAGGAGGGACCAGCGCGCTCACCGAGCACTTGCCGACCCGTGCGTACTTCCTCCCGTTGTCACTGACTCCGTATATGTAGATGCAGTTGTCATGGGAGCCTATTGCTAAGAAATTCCCATCTGCAAAAACACGCAGGATTACATTTCAGTTGTTAAGAATAAACATTTTATCAATTACAAGCGATAATGCTAGTGGCCATGACAGAGTTAGAAAAAACAGCCATGAGTTATTTCAAAGAGACAAAATTTGCTTTTAAATGAATCCTATAACACTTCCAAAGCTATCTTTTGAAAATCCACATCTGATCAGATTCTGCCCCTTAAGAAAACCTTCCCTGGCTGTCCGCACTGCTGAAGGGTCAAGACTCAGTTCCTCAGTGGGGCCCCCAAAGCCCTCCAGGATGCGGCCGCATGCATCACTCCTCATTGAACAGACCGGGTTCTCTCAGGCCTCTGGCACACTTCCTCCTGCCCCCCCCACCTGGAAAGCCCTCCCCCTCACCTCTGTGCACACTGCCCCCTCCTCCCGCGCCTGGAAAGCCCTCCCCCTCACCTCTGTGCACACTGCCCCTCCTCCCCTGCCTGGAAGGCCCTCCCCCTCACCTCTGCACATGCTGCCCCTCCCCCCCTGCCTGGAAGGCCCTCCCCCTCACCTCTGTGCACACTGCCCCCTCCCCCCATGCCTGGAAGGCCCTCTCCCCTCACCTCCGCACACGCTGCCCCCTCCCCCTCACCTCTGTACATGCTGCCCCCCTCCCCCCCTGCCTGGAAGGCCCTCCCCCTCACCTCTGTGCACACTGCCCCCTCCCCCCATGCCTGGAGGGCCTTCTCCCCTCACCTCTGTGCACACAGCGCCCCCCTTATCCCCCCCCGGCCCCCCCCCGCCCCACCTGGAAGGCCCTTCCTGCTGCTCTTCCGATGGGCCATCAGTTAGCATCTCCTTTACCCAGGTTTCTGGCATCAGGAAAGCTTAAGGAATCAGGCCGTGATGCTCGTGTAGAAACACAAGGGAAGGAGCTCACTGTAATGTAAAAGCAGAGCAGCCCCTGTCGCTGGCAGATGAACCTGCCGAGTGTGAAGCCAAAGTGGGGAGGCCCAGGGTGTACTGGGAAGGAAGCGGGGCCTGGGAGACTAGTCTGGAGGAGGTCAGACTTTTCCTGGGGCCAGGAACCGGAAGGAAGGAGAAAGGAACCACGTGGGGGGTGGACAACCTGCACCCAGAATGGAGCCTAGAGAAGGGAGGTCTCTGCCCACGAGCTCAGGGACAGCAAATGCGTCCCTCCTCTCACTGAGCGCCAGTTCCTCCATCCACGAAGCACAGCACCTTCTCATGGAAATTCAGAGGATTCCCTTGGACAATGTCTGTAAAGGACCTAGCGGCCACTGGCACGTCATGAGGTCAATAAGGGTTCTCCCCCCACCTCTTCCCCCTGGTTTTCCTTCTCGCAAGGTAGGAGGATCTACAGGAAATAGCATGGCCTGGCACCATCAGGAAATGGTATTTTCGGAAGTCTTGGCCAATGCCTGGTCGAAATCCAGGTGTTGGCAAGTCAGAGTTAGCCTGTCCAAAGCAGGACTCGTGAGGAGGTGGGGTAAATGGGCCGAGGACTGCTGAAGCTGGGGGACGGGCCATCTTCTGCTGCTGATGGTTCTAGAGAAGGCCAGAGAGCTGCCCGGCAGACCACCTGCACTTGATCCTCCAACAGATCAAGCCCTGACAATAGTGATGATGATGACAGTAAACAGTAAATGCTAACAAGAATTACTATCAAATAATTATAACAGTCGACATTTGTTGAGTAACTACTATGTACCAGTACTATTCTAAACTCTTCCTGTATTAACTTATTTAATCCTCATAGACCCCTGTGAGGTAGATATTATCTCCACTTTTCAGGAGAGGAAACTGAGGCATGGATGGTAAAGTAACTTGCACAAGGTCACACAGGTTTATGGAAGCTGGGATTCGAACCCAGAAGTCTGACCAGAGCCTGAGCATTTCTTTGCTAAATGCCACTGCCCCTGTGACAAAGAATAAGGGTAAAGAACCGCTGAAAATCTGATAAATGATGTACGCATCCTGGCTTGTACACTCTTTTTTTTAACATCTTTATTGGAGTATAATTGCTTTACAATGGTGTGTTAGTTTCTGCTTTATAACAAAGTGAATCAGCTATACATATACATATGTCCCCATATCTCCTCCCTCTTGCGTCTCCCTCCCATCCTCCCTACCCCACCCCTCTAGGTGGTCACAAAGCGCCGAGCTGATCTCCCTGTGCTATGCGGCTGCTTCCCACTAGCTATCTACTGGCTTGTACACTCTTAAGCACAACGATCTTTAGATAAGAACGACCTTATCATTTGTTAACTCTAAAATAATGAGCTCTCTTTCATCATGGAACCATTTGTTATGATTTTGCCTACTCCATCTTTTATGATTTTGACTACTCTAAGTACCTCATAAGTGAAATCATACAATATTTGTCTTTTGGTGACTGGCTTATTTCACTTGGCATGATGTCAAGGTTCTTCCATGTTGTAGCATGTGTTAGAATTTCCTTCCTTTTTAAGGCTGAATAATATTCCACTGTATATCACATTTTACTTATCCATTCATCTGTTGATGGACACCTGGATTGCCTCCATGGTTTACTTATTGTCAATAATGATGCTATGAACATGGGTGTACACATACCTCTTTGAGACTCTGCTTTCAATTCTTTTGGGTATGTATCCAGAAGTAGAATTGCTGGACCATATGCTAATTCTACTTTTAATTTTTTTAGGAACCGCTGTATCGTTTTCTGCAACGGCTGTACCATTTTACATTCCCACCAACAGTGCACATTTCTCCGCATCCTCACCAACACTTGTTGTTTTCTGTTTTTTTTTTTTTGATAGTAGCCATCTTAATGGGTGCGAGATGGCATCTCATTGTAGTTTTGATTTGCATTTCCCTAATGAGTAGTGATGTTGAGCATCTTCTCACGTGCTTACTGGCCATTTGTATGTCTTCTCTGAAGAAATGCCCATTCGAACCTTTTGCCCATTTTTGAGTGGGTTGCTAGTTTTTTGGTTGTTGCTCCAGGAACACATGCACAGTTGCCTGTCAGGGGACTGGAGGTGAGGGGTGGGTAGCTGCCACTGTGCTAAGAGCTGAAACTGACTGAAATTAACTGCAACTTACCATCCAAGTCTTTCTCTGGAAGTTGCAAGCCTTCAATAGACTCTGGCTTTCCAAAACAGTTCTACCAGACAGATTCTGCCAGTTGCTGTCTAGGTGGGGAGACAGATTCCTGCTGGTTCCTACTCACCATCTTCCCAGAATCCTCTCTCAAACCCCCCACTTAAAAGTCAACTTTGAGGTATAATTTACACGCAATAAAATGCACATATTCTAAGAGTTTTGACAAAAATACCTGTATAACTACCATCTCCATATCTGTTTTTAAAGATGAATGAAAAATAGGATTTCACAATCTCCCTTGGCAATTCACTTCTAACAGCTTAATGAGATTGTAATTTCTCCTTAAAATTCGAAATAGAAAGTTTTCATGTAACGGTTTAAGCTCATTCATAAATAGGTAATAAAACTGTCTGCCTAATACATCAAAACCAAGCAGTTTCAGTCAATATGCTAATCAGAGGCCAGATGAAACCCAAGTGCTGCCTATTTCTCGGGCCTCCAGAGCACTTTCTCATCCTGTGAACCACGTCCTTTCACCCATAAACTCTCTATGCCTCACCCCCAGCTCTCTCAGAGACTACAAAATTCCTAAACTTACTCGACTAAAAGAAGCTGGCATTTGGTCCCAAATAAAAGTCAGCTGGAGGACTGACTCATAAGAACAGAGACCAGGGGTCTGGTCACCTGGAGGAGAAAGATAGCACCACAGCCAGTTTCACTGATTGCCTCTTGACAAGGTTTGGGGATGGGTTTCCACACAGCTCTTAACTAAGTCCAACAGTATTTTAGGAGCAGGGAGAATTTGTCCAGCTGTGCAAATGACGAAACCGAGGTTCGGTAACTTGCCTGAGACGACACGGCTAAGTGCGTAGCAGGGCTTGGCCTGGGCTGGAAGGACGAGTGAACTGTGGGCATGGGAGGCAGTGCGCCAGGTGGGAGCACAGCAGGGTCTCCAGGGCAGTTGTGTGGCTGCTGTGCATCCGCCCTGCTTGTCACACGGGGCAGGTGATCTGGGGCTCCGCGGGAGACTGCTGTACCTGTACGGGGAGCATGCCTGGTGGAGGGCAGGCTCGGGGACGTTGTGTGGGCAGGAGAGAGGTTGGCTGGGTGGCAGGGGCTGCATCCCAGCGGGTCTCTAATCCCACCTGGGCAGCAGAGGTGGGATTCGATGCTGGGGTGATGCAAGTGAACACCAGATTCTGATTCATTCTTACAAAAGCAGAGAAACGCCACGTCTCAATGATACGGATAAGATTAAAGAAGAGATCAGTATAATCACATGAGCAACGCATTAGTTCACTGTGATCTTCCCTTTTTCATCTTCACGTGTAGGGTTTTAGATTTTTAATCCAAGTTTCAACAGGTTGAAACTAGACCAGGCAGGCTAAGTGTTTGCAGTTGGGCTTAACGAACATGAAATTATCTTCTTCCTATCTCCATTCTTCTTTTAAAAAATTTACAAATTTAATCCAATCAAAACTCCATTGGTCCACTGACAAAGTGCTCTGTAAGGTTCCTGATGTGCGTGTCAAGTTTGAGAACTGTCCCTACTACAGTTCTATATTTAATGAACCTACGAGGGTCCTGGCAATCGTAGCTGACTATGGTTTCAGTAAAAATTCACATAACATTAGCTTATTAGCATTAGGCCATCTTATGTAAGATATTTCATAAATGAAAACATGTAATAAAATGTGACTGAAATGGTTATCAGATGATCCATAGAAATGCTCTAGGTTTGTGGTTCTCAGGATGCCAAAGAACCCCTCCATCAGCCCACCCACTCTGGGCGATTCTAATGCACGCCAAAGGCTCTGCTTCACTGGCTCCCAGCGTGCACCTGTGTCTGGGACTATCGCTCTGAACCTCCCACTTCAACCAAAAGCCAGATACAGATTAGCCACTGAAGCCTGGACCTCTCACTAGTGCCTGCGGAACTGAGAAATTATCTGAAAGATTTAGTTCTCAGCCCATACAGTTTAACTTCAGGAAGCAACTGCTCACCTCTCACCCACCCCTGCACAACATAACATCAACCTTAAAGAGGATTTACAAAGCAGTCTCACTTCCACCTGAGCTCATCCGACACAACCCATCTGCGGCAGCAGGTAGGTGTCTGCTAGCGAAGAAATGTGATGATGCTGAAGTCTGGGGAAGGCATTCTGGCTTATTCATGATTTAACTTGAATTTTAGGCTAGCTAAAACAGCCTATTTGTGGCCTATCAAACATACACCGTACATCTGCTTTACTCATTAAAGAAAAGGGTGCATTGACCAGAAGTAAAGAATATCCACGTTAAAAATAAAGATTAAATGCCTCTCTTCCTGGGATGCCAATGCTGGGCCTCCCTCAATAAGATTCCTTTTCCAGGCACCAGGTGCCGTCCTGACTTGCTGTGTATGTGCTGATCTGTTCTTTTTTTTAAACCTTGAAGAAATGTCTCCCTGACTTGTTTGAAGTTCTTTGTTCTGACAAGAATAAAACTGTGCTGCAAACCATGCTTCTCTGGAGCAGTGCCTCAGAATTATCTGAGAGGCTGTCTCCTGGGCTATGGTCCTCACTTTGGCTCAGTTCTATGCCCATTAGAGATTGGCTTATTGATTATTTCCATCTACATTGCTTGGCGTAGTTGGCAGGATATCAGAAAAACCCACGTGGGGTCACCCGGAGTCTACTTTTCTCCCCCCAGCCTTTGATATTTATTTATTTATTTATTTATTTATGGCTGCCTCGGGTTTTAGTTGAGGCACGTGGGATCTTTCGTTGCGGCGCACGGGATTCTCTCTAGTTATGGCATGCGAGCTCCAAGGCGCATGGGCTCTGTAGTTGCAGCACGTGGGCTCTCTAGATGAGGCGTGCAAGCTCAGTAGTTGTGGTGCAACGGGCTTAGCGGCCCCACGGCATGTGGGATCTTGGTTCCCTGACCAGGGATCGAACCTGCGTCCCCTGCACTGGAAGGCAGATTCTTTACCACTGGACCACCAGGGAAGTCGCTGGAGTCTACTTTGGATGGATGCTGGGTAGCAAGCACGGACCCTCTGAGCCCCAGCCCCAGACCCCCAGCTTCACAGCACTCTTCGGTGGTTGAAGTTCGGTGAGTTGAGTTCAGTTGAGGTTGGTTGGTTCGGTGAGTTTTTCCTGATGTCTGGGTCTTCTTGTATGAAGTGGCAGTCCATGACTTTTATTTGAGCTGTCATCTTAAGACCTGGACTCTTAAGGGGGTACCAGTACATTTCCTAGGTGAAAGGAACCTAGCGGGAAGTTCCAGGCAAGGGATCTAGATGGAGTTTCCAGGTAAGAAACCTAGAAGGAATTTCCAGGCAGGAAAGGCGTAGAAGGAACTTTGGGGTAAACTGGGTTGGTTGACTTTTTTAAAAATGTGGCTTAAAATTGGAAAGATTTGTACTGTACAATAAAATGAAACTAAAATAAATCAGGAAATTGCGCTTCTAACGCCTAACGGCTCCCAGACAGGCCAGCCACTCACTGGAACTCCGGCTGGCTTCTACAATTGTAGAAATGATCTAGCTCCAAAATGGCCAGAATGGGACTCTTTTGACATTCTAAAACTGATTTTTGCATGTGCAATTAAAGAAAGCTGGCTTGATAAAACATTTTTCTTCAAAATTCTGACCTGAGAGAATAAAAGTACTCCTAGGAGCAAACTTGAAGGTATAACTCTTATCACGTCCTTGAAATGCAAGCACAGCCCACACTGCCTGAGACCACAGCCTTGGCTCAACTAGTAGAACCTAAAACTGCAGAAAAGGGGAAATGAGACCTTTAAAAACTCAAGCAGGAAAACTATGAGATCTCTGTCTGTCTATCTGGATGTGTGTATGTCTGTATGTACATTATAAATATAACATGTTTCTACCTCCAAATGATATTATCAAAATTAATTTGAAAAAGAGCTCTATTTAACTGACTTAAAAGTAAGTGCTTACCAATGAAATATTTCTAACTATAACAAGAAACTAACCCCTCACATTTTTAAAGTATCATATGATCCACGATTAATCTTAAATGAAAATAAGTTTAAGTTGTTGGTTTGGTTAATACAGACACGTCTTTAAGTCATCAACATTAAGTATAATACTTTTATTATACCTAGGTTTATTGAAAGGCAATTAAGGGACTTCCCTGGTGGTGCAGTGGTAAAGAATCCGCCTTTCAATGCAGGGGACGCGGGTTCGATCCCGGGTCAGGGAACTAAGATCCCACATGTCGCGGTGCAACTAAGTCTGTGCGCCACAACTACTGAGCTCGTGTAACTCAACTGGAGCCCGTGTGCTGCAAAGTACAGAGCCCATGCGCCTTGGAGCCTGCACGCCACAACTAGAGAAGAGAAAAAAAAAACCCGCACACCACAACTAGGGAGAAGCCCGTGCACCACAACGAAGAGCCGGCGCGCCACAACAAAAGATCCCGAATGCCTCAACGGAGATCCCGCGTGCCGCAACTAAGACCCGACGCAGCCAAAAAAAAAAACCAAAAAAGTCTTTAAAAAAAAGTCAATAAGCTCATGTTATCTCTGTTCCAGAACTTGTCAACAAGAAAATTAACTTGGTATGATGATGTTTTCATAAGTAGGGAAATAGAGATACATGAGATAAAAGTTTTTAGGTAAATTCTTTAAGAATAATTATGTTTTATATATAGTACGTTTACTTAAAAATAGTTCCTCCAGATTTTGGTAACTTGAAACTTTACAGAATTTTGCTAAGTTAATATAAATTATGGAAATTCATTAAATATACAGATCATTTCCAAATAAGATAAAATACTAAAACATTAATTACTAAGCAAATCTAAGTTTACCTACTTTGTCTTATTAGAGAAAAACTAAAGATGTTTGGGTTTATTGGACACACATCTTATACCACATTGAGAAAAGAAATTATGCTATAAGAAGATGTATGTTTCTAGACATTATAGAAAATTTTCATAAGTTTGCCAATCGGGAAATGTTAATATGAGAAACAGTTCACAATTGTTTGCTTCTTGATTTTTGCTAGAGGTTAATGTTTTTTAAGGGTTAAAAATTATAATATGTATGTAATTCATGCTACTAGAAAAAATAAGGGAAATATTTCAGTATACAAGGAAAATAAGATGTGTGTTTTCAGTAAAAGAAGATATGGAATGGAAATGCATTTTGTTAAGGGAAAAGAAAGTGATTCTGTCCTGAAGCATCTCAAAGAGAGATATTAAACTAATTAGGTTTATTTGGTATGTTAAATAACATGGGAAGCGTGGTCAAATAAAAGATAACATTAAGCCTTCTTTATGTTCTGTCTATGTAAGTATATATTATAGGTGTTCCAGAAATTATATGAAATTCTTGGAAATCTTATCTGTCCCGACATAAAATGCTATTTGTCATCAAAATTGAGGCTCACACTAAAGGGCCTGAACCCAAGCATTAGGGAAATGCTCCAGCTGACTTTCAGGCAAAGGCAACAACAAAATCTGTAAAGGTTATGTAACGATGTAGATACAAAAAATTTTCTGCTTCTACAAAAGTTAACCCCCCATCGTTAGACTTCTGCCATCCTGACGTTTGTGACGTGGCAGCAGTCTGCTCCTAAACCAGATAATTAAGATGGGCAGACAGTAGCTGTGAGGTAAAACAGCCAGGGCTATGGGAAACCCATGACGGCTGCTTGGCTCTCCCTGCTCCCTGGAAAACCCCATTTTTGTTTGATGGGTTAAAGCCTTCTCTTGCTGCAAGGCTAATGTCCTCACAATGACAAAGAAACTGTTAGAAATTGTGTTTTCCACTTGGGAGATACTTTCCACAATCTCCAGTGATCAAAGGCACCCATGTCACTGGGCAAATCATATAAGCCTTAACAAAAACCTTACTAATTTCTTGAAATTATCACTGTCACTATCACCCTCAATCGTCAGGCAAGGTCAACAGAACTGATGGAAAAACTGGACTCAAGTGGAACAAAAATTAATTACATGGGATTGAATGAACTGATAAGTATTATTATAATTTTTGTGACTTTCATCTGAAATATTACTGGCTTTTAATCTTTGTTTCCCAGATAAGGGAACCTTTCCCCTTAAGCTAATTATGACTTACAGCAATTTAGTAAATTATACCTTTGCAAACAGAATTGAAGCGTTTATCTTTTCTCTCTACCTGACCTCTCCAGAATTTGGAAACTCTTAGGTTCCCAGCAGCCTTTCCAGGTGAATAAGGAAGGCCCTTTCCTGGCAGGTGCAGTAACCTCAAGATATTTTGGACCTTGAGAAAAGAGGAATTCACCTAAGTCTGTAGGTATTGCAGGCAGAATCTAATGGCAAGTCTTTGGTGTGGCTTTCCTGGCTTTGAGAGGGCTTTTGAAAGTTCAATTTGAGATTCCCTATGAAAAGTTCCAGCAAAGCCAAATTTAAAAGAGCCTATATGATCAATTACATTTATGTAAGTAATCAGGCCAAGTTTACTGAAACCAGACGTATTTTGCAAACAATTTAGTCTTAATTTGACTATATTTGATAAAAATGAGGATTATCTATTTATTTAATATAAAATTGTATATATTTATTTAAAAGCCTGCATTTTCTTCCCTGGACTTAAAGCAAAGCACAGCATGTTGAATCCTGGCCATATGACTAAATACGAAATTTCTCTTTACTCACACGTGAATTTGGGGTGGGGATGGGCATCAGATTAAGTTCTTTTTTTTCATCCTTAAGATTATTTCAAGGTCAAATTATTTGCTTTGTTAGTTTTTCAAATATTTATTAGCTAAAATGAGGATAATTTAGAAAGAAAAATTATGTTTCAATAATACACCTTTGTGGATAATGAGGTTTTATATATATTGAGATTTCTGTATTTACTACCTACATCCAAGATACTTCTTTGTTGCTATGTTACATTAAAGTTTAACTGAATTATTAACAGGATATTCTAAGCTTGTTTCTGAAGCTGATTACAGTTATTTATCTTTGGATGAAGATCAGATGCACCATGACCTGCACCCAGGAGATTATGAATACTGTAAAAGACATTTTTTTAAAAACTCTCTCTCCAACCTAGATGGAAGGACCCTTGTCAGGTACTCTGCACAGTGAAAGTGAAGGGAATTGACTCCTGAATTCATATTCCCCACTTAAAAAGGGCCTCCACACCAGACTGCTCTATAGAGAGGACTGCTAACCTCAAACTCACCTTAAAACAACCATCAAGCCAGGTAGAGAAGATGACAACAACAGTAGACAGGTGGCCCACAAATCCAGACTAGGTCTTGAAGACCCATCCTACTAGTTCAATTGAACTGTTTACTAAATGTTTGTCTCCCTATCAAAATTGAAGGTTACTGTTTTACTTTTAGCTATATTTTTGCCCCAATGTTCAGGATGGAAAAAAAATTCTTTAGTAAAGTTATCACAGAGTATAGCTACGGGGGGAAAATCTAACCAATTGGTGGATCTGTCGTCAAATTCCTTGGTCAATACAAGACTGATATAAGCCCCTCATAATACGTTATCACTGACTGTTCAGGTTTTCCTAATGTGACCACTCACGCAGACTAACCTCTCTCTGGCCTCATCTTTCAGGTTCAAACTTTTCAACATATTAATATGTCCATCCCTTGTCTGATACTATCCTCAGTCCTTAGAGATCGAGCACAACTTACCCTAGGGCCCCTTGATCTGTCCCTTACTTAACTGAAAAATGTCTTGAAGAGAAAAATGCGAGTAAATTACGCCAGCAACTACTGTATATTAAATACCATGCAAATGACTTTTGGAAAGTCTACAAGAGAAGTGATCCATAGTTTAATATTGTGTTGACAGGCTTCTCTGGTGGCGCAATGGTTAAGAATCCATCTGCCAATGCAGGGGACACTGGTTCAAGCCCTGGTCCGGGAAGATCCCACATGCTGCGGAGCAACTAAGCCCATATGCCACAACTACTGAGCCTGTTCTCTAGAGCCTGGGAGCCACAACTACTGAGCCCGCATGCCACAACTACTGAAGCCCACGCGCCTAGAGCCTCTGCTCCGCAACAAGAGAAGCCACCGCAATGAGAAGCCTGCGCACTGCAATGAAGAGTAGCCCCCACTCACCGCAACTACAGAAAAGCCCGTGCGCAGCGACGAAGACCCAACGCAGCCAAAAATAAATAAATAAAATAAATAAATTTATAAAAAAAAAATTGTGTTGACAAAACTCCCAATTCATGAGGCTATCAATGAGAGCGCTCTGGGAGGGATCACCTGTGCTCCCCCAGGTTTTGTCTTCATAGGTGGTATTGGAATTGACCCACCTTCCCAAGGATGGGCACATAAATTTCTTAAAAGCTGACAAATAGAAGGTTTACTCTTATTGGGATATTATGTTACTCCATTGTCTGTACATCAGGAAATAGATGAACCTCCTTTGTCTCTTCATTACAGAGTCAAGTGAACCATGTTAGCAAGATACTAGGATACCTGGTGGCAAAATCTTTGGGGAATCTTAATTCCTAGTGCAGGAATATATGGTTTACATATTGTTACAAAAAAGATGATCAGAAATCTATCAGCCACCGTTGGTTAAATAGCCAAAAAGACGGCAAAAAGCATTGCAGCACAACAGACGTCCCTAAATTCCTTAGCCCAAGTAACATTAGATAACAGGGCTGCCTTAGATTTTCTACTGGCTAAACAAGGGGGTGTTTGTGCTACTATTGCTCATACTGTTTGCTGCACTTATATCAGTACCTCTGGAGAAACTGAGATGCACCTAGAAAGAATGTCCCAAAAGGCAAAACGGTTATAAGATATAAGAAAAACTGACCCTTTAAATGATCTGTTTAGTTGGCTCCCCTCAGATATAGGCAATTTTTTTGTTCTGCTTGACAGATGATTATCATTTTCATAATGGGTATTATTATTCTTTTCCTAGCCATCAAGTTACTCATGACATATATCACTGCTTGCTTTAAGCCTACTGCTAAAAGCACACGTACAATGTTTGCATGACAATTTGATACAACTGAAAAAATATATAGCCTATAAAATATTTCCCAATTAGCATACCTCTGTACTTGTTCACTATGTCTGCTTAGTTTCCCCCTAATGTGGATAACTAGGCAAATCTCCATACATATATAAACAACAAAAAAGAGGCCAAGCACCAAGGGACATGATGGACACAGGGCAGGCAGCAACCACCTTGACATCAAGGGACAAACATTTTGATCATCAATGCTTTCTATTGAAAGATTTATGATCAAAAGAGGCAATTAACGCAAAAATTTTCACATACTGAGACATGGAGAAGTCATTCTGGCTTATACATGATTTAACTTGAATTTTACACTAACTAAAAGAGTCTGTTTGTGGCTTATCAAACATACATCAAACATACATCTGCTTTAATCATTAAAGAAAAGGGTGCACTGACCAGAAGTAAAGAATGTCCCTGTTAATTTACATTCCCACCAACAGTGCAAGAGGGTTCCCTTTTCTCCACACACTCTCCAGCATCTATTGTTTCCAGATTTTTTGATGATGGCCATTCTGACTGGTGTGAGGTGATACCTCATTGTAGTTTTGATTTGCATTTCTCTAATGATTCGTGATGTTGAGCATCCTGTCATGTGTTTGTTGGCAATCTGTATATCTTCGAACCTAGGGGCAGGACAGGAATAAAGACGCAGACGTAGAGAATGGACTTGAGGACACAGGGAGGGGGAAGGGTAAGCTGGGACGAAGTGAGAGTGGCATGGACATATATACACTACCAAATGTAAAATAGATAGCTGGTGGGAAGCAGCCACATAGCACAGGGAGATCAGCTCGGCGCTCTGTGACCACCTAGAGGGGTGGGATAGGGAGGGTGGGAGGGAGACGCAAGAGGGAGGAGATATGGGGATATATGTATATGTATAGCTGATTCACTTTGTTATAAAGCAGAAACTAACACACCATTGTAAAGCAATTATACTCCAAGAAAGATGTTAAAAAAAAAAGAATGTCCAAGTTAAAAATAAGGATCAAATGCCTCCTTTCCTAGGATGCCAAAGCTGTTACTCCTTCAATGACAAGACTCCCTTCCTAGGCACCAGGTGCCATACTGACTCGCTGTGTACATGTTGATCTGTTTTTTTTTTAACCTTGCAGAAATCTACCCTTGACTTGTTTGACGTTCCTTGTTCTGACAAGACATAAAACTGCTGAAAACCACACTTCTCTGGAGCAGTTCCTCAGAGTTACCTGAGAGGCCGTCTCCTGGGCAACAGTCCTCAGTTTGACTCCAAGAAAGCTCTTTTCTACCCCAATTATAGACTGGTTTACTGATTATTTCCCTCGACACTGCCTATGTCACTGACTGCAAAGGCAGCATTTATCACGGTCAAGCCTGGCAGCTGGAGTGTATTGGTCCTTCCCAGCATCCTGGGGGTCAGCTCCACCCATAAAGCTCAAGAATTGTTTGCTTTTCCTCTAGCTGCTAGCACAACATCCAGAACTTGCATGAGACTGAAGGAATGAGAAAAAAGCCCTCATAGTTTGATGTCTTCTCTTCTTAGCAAAGCACAACTCAGGGAGCCACTGGGAGACGGCTGCAAATGCAGGCTGGGATTTGGCAGCAGTTTCCTGTGTGGCAGCCTGTGTTTGGGCATCTAATTGTGTGTGTGTGTGTGTGTGTGTGTGTCTAAAATCTGTAAATACCTGAATCTGAAAAGGAGCCAGCCGGTTATCTACAATAGTATAGCCCACGTGCCTGAAGAATCTCGTGTGCAACCAGAAAACTCATAATGACGATCACAGTGTGCTTTGCATCTAGTCAGATGCACTGTAGTTAGTCTGTTTGCATTCATGCATCAACTAATATTCACTGAGCATCTATTCTGTCTATGTATATATTACCTCCTCTTTGTACTCTGTTGCATCTCCTCCCAGCTAGGTGCTGGGCATACAGTGCTGAACAAAACACTATGGGACTCGGGGCCACAGCCCGAGGATCTGGGGCCACCACCACTGCCACTGCTGCTGATGACATCACATCACCCATGCCATCTGCATAATGCTCTGCTCTTCAGAGGACATGTTCACACCTCCTCTTTTGGTTGAGCCCCACAATAACTTGTCTGATTTGACAAGGGACAGCTGGCTAATGAAGAGAGGGCACTGGATCCACATGCAGGTCGCCCTGATTTGGCCCAGGATCATCACCTCTGCCCCACACAGCCTCCAGTCAATGACTCTAAAACCTGAGAGGCAGAGTTACTGGTAGTGAGAGCTCTCTGGTCTCCAGGGGACAGTCATTAGTATAACTGACAAGAAATAGAAATGGACTCCCGAAAGGACCCTGCTATGTTAGCAGGAGCTAATAGATATCTGAGGGCTTTCTAGAAAAGCAGCTGTAGATGAGGCCCTCCTGCACTCAGCAGAGGTTCAAAATAACTAAGAAAATGATGAGAAGCATGTAGGAGGATGCAAAATATTGCCCAGGATGAATAGAATGAAATAGGACACTTAAAATGTCAAGTGAAGTAAGGTACTTCTCAACATGGAGAAAAGGTTCCCAAGGTGGCTGTGCAGCTGTCTGTTTAGGATGAGAAGTTATAAGTCTTTGGGTGCAAGGGTCTAAAAAGGGTATTCTTTCTATAAGGTTACCTCTAGAGAACAAGAACATAGCCCCACCATGATATAGGTACGACCGTCTATCAACTTATAAAATAGAAGACTCCTACAGAGTGATGGCAATTCAGTCTTGGCCAAGTATTTCCAAGGACTAAAACTGCTATTTCCAAGAGTGTTCACATAGCTGAAGGTCCTACATATCACAGAGAAAGAGTGCTTCCTAAACCAAAAGCATAAATGATGAGGCTTAGAAACAATGACCTACCCAGTAGCCATGAGCATCCCAGGAACCCAAGCTGTCAAAAGGACTCAGGAGCCAAACTGAAGTGGCCAATAATCGATAAACTGTTCCACGTATCATAACTATCACAGACTGAAACATACCAAATACACTTAAATTCATAATGGCACCAAAACCCCCACCAGCAGCAACTGATCATTGTTAAAGGGAGCAGAGAACAAACTCACTATCTTGGAAACTGGTAAATAAAGGGAAAGAAACTAAGCATTTACCTTGGTTAACTCTACCATATGACTGGGTAACAAAATAGTATACTATTTGGGTAACAAAAAGTAGATGAAGGGAAGTTGCTCTTTATAGAAGTACTATATCTGCTAAATGAAGAAAGGCTAAAATAGAAAAACCAGTCCCCTTATGGATCTAAGTGTTGGGCAGTGACGGCTCTAATGGCACAGACAGCGAGACAAGCAGACCTCGTGTGTCTCTTGTAGGAAGAGGAGACCAATACACATAGAGCCGGAAGAGGATCTAGATCCCAAATTACATTACAGGAAACATGGGGGACAGAGGGACATGTTAAGCAACACCACAGAGATGCACTCACAAAAATCCAGAGTGTGGAAAATGCTCTGGGAAAAATGAAGCAGCTTCTTCAACAAATGAACTGCAAGTGAGGGTGGCGTGTGTTTGCCTGTGTGTGTGGAGAGAGAGAGAGAGAGAGAGAGAGAGAGGGCGTCTATGAGAGAGAAAGAGAGAGAGAGAGAGAGAGAGGGCGCCTATGGAGTAAAGGAGACTTATGAGTACAAAATGTACATATGGGGACTACTTCCCTGGCAGTCCAGTGGTTAGAACTCTGAGCTTTTACTGCTGAGGGTGTGGGTTCAATCCCTGATCGGGGAACTAATATCCCGCAAGCCATGAGGCGCGACCAAAAAAAAAGAAACCAACCAAAATGGACATATGATCAATGTTCCTAGCAGCATTATTCATAATAGCCAAAACACAGAATCAATCCAAATATCCCCTAACTGATGAATGGATAAACCAAACATGACATATCCGTAAAATGGGATACTACCTAGCAATTAAAAAGGAATAAACTACTGATACACATACAATAACATGAATAACCTCACAAACATTATTTTAACTTAAAGAAGTCAGATGCAACAGGTGACGTGTTGTACGACTCCACTGATATGAAATGTTCAGAAAAGGCCATTTATGTTGCCTAGGGCTGGGGGTGGGAGTAGAGATTAATTACTAATAGGCAGGGAGGGAACTTTTGGGGGTGATGGGAAGGTTCTAAAACTGGATGGTGGTGATGGTCGCACAACTCTACAAATTTACTAAGAATCACTGAATTGTACATTCATAAAGAGAAATATTGTATGTAAATTATACCTCAATAAAGCTGTTAAAAAAGGGTCCTCATCTTTTTTAGATCTCTCTATTTATTAACATTAACAGATGAAAGGATAAGACGTCTGGGAACGGCTTCAGAAACAACATGGGAGGGGGCAGTGGGTGGGGCTATGGGTGAACAAAATGGCTAAGAGTCGATAATTGTTGAAGCTGGGTGATGGGTACATGGGGGTTCAGTACGCTATTCTGTCCAATTTTGTCCCTGTTTGAAATTTTCCGTAATAAAAAGTTAAAAAACACACAAGTAAACTGCTCCAAAGGCACCTGGCAAGAAAGCATGAGTGCATGAGAGGCTATTATAAATATAATAAAGGTTCTTTTTGACATGCTGAAACAAACAAAAAAACCCACACAAGCATAGTGACCCAAAGAAGGGAGGTTGAGAACACCCAAGTGCCACAATTATGTGCAGATATAGTTTAAATTTCGCTCTTGAGGGGGCTTGTGAATGTTTTTCTTTAAAGACATCTACAGAGAACTTCATCAATCTGTCAGAGTGAATGGACCGTATTCTAACCTGGTGAGTAACGCATTACAGACAGCTGTTCATTTCCATCCGTGTGGACGGTGACCAAGTCTTTCGTTTCTGTGTCAAACACGAACCACCTGTTGTAAACACGAGGAAAAGTACAAATCAGTTGTTTAGTGAGAAAAGGAAGTAAGACTATTACAGTCACAGCAAGGCTATTAAAAACAATTAAACTAAGAGCTTAAAAATGCTCTGTATTTGCTTAATAAGAATTCTTATTCCCAGCTTTCATTTAAAGAAAATTTCCTACATATGAGCATTTCCTAAAGATAGGAGCAGCAAACTGGGTACTATGGGAAATGATTCAGTTACTGATGCTATGGCAGGGTTCCCTGGTGTTTGAGTTTCGTCACTTACACATTAAAGGAGAGAAAGCCCTGGGCAGGGAAGATGAACCAACACCTACCCCCAGCCTGTGGCCAGAGGAAGCAGCAAAGGGGCCACTGCACAAGCTCACTCAGAGATCTGGCCCAGGGCAAGGCAGGATGGGTATAGGAGGATGGGGCCGGGACAACCTCCAGTGCTGCTGCAAGCAGAGCTGGGTCAGCATCTGACCTTCTGTGATGCTGGTGTACAACTAGCTGGGTGAGAGAAATGACCCAGAGAATGGCAGAAGGGCGAGTAGAGGACTGGCCTTTGAATTTAGCCTCTCTGGGCTCAGTTTCCCCAACTGTAAAATGGGAATAAAGGCCCAAAATGACTTTGCAGGCCCAGCATCCAATCAGTCAAATTATAATGGACATGGAAGTGCTCCGAATCCTCTAATCAGGACACAGTACTCGGTCAATGTTTGTTAAATGGCGGGAAGATTGAACTCTCCTGCCCACATGTTCTCAAGTAGTGGCAGTGAGTGGGACCCCAGTGTTTTCAGGGATGAAAAGGAATGTGGACTCCCTGCTGCTGCCGTTTCAAACCTTGATGACACACATCCATTGGCGTGTCCACTGAGCCAGAGTCACTATCCACTCAGGGCCCTAATCAGCACCACTCAAGGGACTGGCTGACCCCTGACATCTGGATTTGGCGTCTCAGCTTTGCTTCCTTGCATCTTTAACAACCATTTACTTTTAATGTGTGCTATTTAACTTTTTTTTTAATATAAATTTATTTATTTATTTTTGGTTGCGTCGGGTCTTCGTTGCTGCCCGCGGGCTTTCTCTAGTTGTGGCGAGCGGGGGCTTCTCTTCATTGCGGTGCGCGGGCTTCTCATTGCGGTGGCTTCTCTTGTTGTGGAGCGTGGGCTCTAGGCGTGTGGGCTTCAGTAGTTGTGGTGCGTGGGCTCAGTAGTTGTGGCTCGAGGGCTCTAGAGCGCAGGCTCAGTAGTTGTGGTGCACGGGCTTAGTTGCTCCGCCGCACGTGGGATCTTCCTGGACCAGGGCTCGAACCCGTGTCCCCTGCATTGGCAGGCGGATTCTTAACCACTGCGCCACCAGGGAAGTCCCTGTGCTATTTAACTTTAACAGAGGTCAGAATAGAAGCAGAGAGACTGGGCTGTCTGGGCTGTGCCTTTGAAACATCGTGTTAAACTGCCCCATGGAGAGCTAAGCCTGGTACCAGGACCAGGGGTGGGGGAGGCATAAACGGAGGGGAGGGATTAGGTTGCATGCTCCATCTCTCTTCCTCCTACAGGACACTGTCTGTGATTCTGAGCAGCTGGCACTGTCCCATACCCTGTCCTGCCACACAGAGTCAGCACGTAGCTGACGGCAGTAACTGGCTGGCAGCCGTTCATCAGAGCCTGCTGAGTTGGAAGCTTCAGATGTCTCTAAGAGAGGTCAAAGGAGTGTGTGTATGTGTGTGTGTGTCTGTGCAAACATTTTCACGAAGGATTCTGTTGGATACAAGGTGCCCAACTCTTAAGATGTTGTTGCCACCTATGACTTACAAATGGTTACTCTTTCTTTATACATACTCTAAGTTCCTAGCAACAGAATCTAAGTGGTATTCGTTTTTTTTGAAGCATAGTTGCTGTACAATATTTTATAAGTTACAAGCGTACAATGTAGTGATTCACAATTTTTAAAGCTTACACTCCATTTATAGTTATTATAAAATATTGGCTATACTCCCCATGGTGTACAATATATCCTTGTAGCTTACTGTATACCTAATAGTTTCTACCTCTTACTCCCCTACCCCTGTGTTGCCCCTCCCCACTTCCCTCTCCATAAGTGGTACGCTCTTTAGAGAGGAGGGGATCACCAATGGCATATGAATTAAGCTATAATACGTGTAGATACTATGACAAACAATATAAAAGTATAATCGAATCTTATGAAACAATGATATATAATAATAACCACCGAAATCGCCTGCCAGGCAACCCCAGGAGCTGCTTCATCCATTGTCTCCCTCAGTCATCAGTGTACAACCAGGCAGATATATCGTCACAATTTACAGAGGAAGAAACAAACTCAGAGAGGTTATGTAACTGGCTCAAAGACACACTGCGGCTAAGTGGTGAAGCTGGGATTCAAGAGCAGAGCTAGGGCCTGGCATATCAGAGGCGCTTTGGCAAATAAGTGTTGGCTGAATCAGACATGAGGCTCAGGATCTGAGCAGTTTCTAAAAGTCTGACAGGGCAGCGAGAAAAAGCATTTAAAATCCGCAGTGCTTTGAAATGCTTTGTTGCCCCATTCCAAAGTTGAGAAGCCCCACAATCCTGTGTGTGTGGAGCTGGGGCCTCTTCTGGGAGAGGGGTCCACAGCTTCCCTCGGGTTTTCCCAAAGTCCGAAACGTCAAGGGCCACTGCCTCAGGTTTCACTTTCGAGTTCGGACTTAATTCCCGGCAAGTCATTAGGAGCTGAGAGAGGCCGCCGAGAGCTACCCTGTGCCTGTCGCTGGGGACACACAGACAACAAGCCTCTTTCCCATGAACTCTGAAAGCCCAAGCCATGCTGACATGCACTTACCTCCCAGTCAGCGTTCCGACTGCAACCACAGACCCTGAAGGATGAAAACCAGAAGACTGAGCTGGGTCCTAAAACATTGTAAAGGAAGTGTAAATTGACGGCCAGACACAGTGCGATCACATAAAACACACACAAGCACAGCTCTCATCCCTTAGGGCTACGTGGCCCCAGTTAAAAAAATCTCTTTTCTCTCCAGAGAGGAAAACATTTTCCTACTTTAATGAAGGTCATGACTCAATAACACTAAATTTTTTTTTTTTTTTTAAGGGATAGTTAGGGAGTTTTGGGATTGACATGGACACACTGTTATATTTAAATTTATTTATTTATTTATTTATTTATTTATTTTGGGCTGTGTCGGGTCTTCATTTCTGCGCGAGGGCTTTCTCCAGTTGCGGAGAGCGGGGGCCACTCTTCATCGCGGTGCGCGGGCCTCTCACTGTCACGGCCTCTCCAGTTGCGGAGCACAGGCTCCAGACGCGCAGGCTCAGTAGTTGTGGCTCACGGGCCTAGTTGCTCCGCGGCATGTGGGATCTTCCCAGACCAGGGCTCGAACCCGTGTCCCCTGCATTGGCCGGCGGATTCTTAACCACTGCGCCACCAGGGAAGCCAACACTAAATTTTTATCCTCTTATAATTTTTCTCTTTCTGTCTTATATCCTTTCACAGCTACAGTCATCAGATGACAGATCAACAAAGACATGTTCTTCCTCCAAGTCTTGGAAGTTCCTTCAGTTGACCCCCATGCTGAATGGGAAGCTTGTGCTTGATCTGTTTGGAATTACGACCCCTGCATCCAATGCCATCAGGTCGATACTGGGTAAGCGCCCCCCACTGGGTGCAAGACACCACGGTAGCCCTAGACGGATCTCAAGATGAGCAGGGCACATTCTAGGTTTGGCTCTAGTGGGACACGTACGTGTTTGTTCCTAACAAGGTGCAACAAGACTGATGAGAGAGGTAAAAGGAGCTGGAGAGGGAGCATTAGGTGAAGTCAGACGGGGAAGCTGGGCCGAGGCATCCCGGTGCTGGAAGCCTTTGCCTCGGGCCTTCCGGTATAGGTGAAGGCGGACGTGGACACACCAATATTTTTTTTGGATCGAGTGTTAAGGGGACAACAAATACGGTCAAGGAGGTAGAAGCAACACAGTGTGGGGCATATGTGAGGAACGGCAGGTACAGTCAGCGGGTTTACAGGGTGGGGAACGGGAAAGCGCATGGATGATACTAGTAACGTGGGCTGCACTGCCATGTCAAGGATGGTGATCACTGGGAAAAACACAGTGAGAATAACTTTTTCTTTTCACTAAAAAGAACAACGTGATCGAATCTATGTTTTAGATCACTTGGTAGGAGTGCTCAGGACGAACTGAAGCGAGAAGACATTAATCACAGGAAGACCAAGAAAATAGTAGCACTGGAAATGGAAATGGAAGGAGGCACTGAGGTACCACTGGAGAAACCGAAGAAAAAAGAGAGAGACCAGAGAGAAACTCTTCAGGGACTGATGACATTACTGCAATGCTTTTCCAAAGCGGGAGCTGTGATTAAGCTCAGGGCCTCCACTGACACACAGAGAGAAATCATGTGCACTTGAAGCTTCACTGCCTAGTTGATTTGAGGCTCATAACATTTTTGAGATGAAGACACTTGAGTGTTTCTGTCTAGTGGCCAGTGGGTAAAGAAGCTACGGAACTGCAGATCTTTTTGGGCTCTGGTTTGGCGCCCGTGCCCTGATGCCAGGCTGGTGATGGAGTAACTGGCATTGCTTTCGGCCAGGCTGCCGTGTAGACCGAGGCTGCAGGGAAGGCTGCTCTCCTGGACCATCACTGTCCCTGATGCATCAGTGGCTGCCAGCTCTGCACCAGCCCTTCATGTATTCGCCATTCCACCTGGTCCTCCAAGCCCCCACCAGGGGACAGTCATGACATGGGATGCCACTTCCTGTAGCTATGCCCTGCCACCTGGGCCACTCCCGCTCTTCCCTCTGGTGGCGGTGTCACCTCCAGGCCTGTCATCTCAGTGATCAGCTCCCCCAGTGACCAGCCAGCTCCAGTCTCTCACAGACCTTCTCCAAAAGCGAAAGGCAGGGGCTTCCCTGGTGGTGCAGTGGTTAAGAATCCGCCTGCCAATGCAGGGGACATGGGTTCGAGCCCTGGTCTGGGAAGATCCCACATGTCGCAGAACAACTAAGCCCGTGTGCCACAACTACTGAGCCTGCGAGCCACAACTACTGAGCCCGTGTGCCATAACTACTGAAGCCCGCGCGCCTAGAGCCCGTGCTCCGCAACAAGAGAAGCCACCGCAATGAGAAACCCATGCACCGCAATGAAGAGTAGCCCCTGCTCGCCGCAACTAGAGAAAGCCCGCGTGCAGCAACGAAGACCCAACGCAGCCAAAATTAAATAAATAAATAAATTTATTTATTAAAAAAAGCGAAGGGCAGGAGGGCCAAAACATGGACCCAGCACGTCAGGAAATGCTGGCAACTCTGCGGGGGCTGAAAGGAGGACGTGTGGGGTCTACAGAGGGGCAACCCCTTACCTGGGGCTGGATGTGTCATTAAGGGCGCAAGCAAGATGGGAGGTGTATTTCACTCACTACAGTATGATGTAGCGGAAGACCCTGACATTGGGAGCCAGACTGATCTGGGGGTGAACACTGGCTCCATCACGGATTCAGGGACCTTGGTGAGCTATTGACTTACCTAAGCTTCAATTTCCTAATCAATAAAATCAGGGTAAAAAACTTCAACCTGCAAGGCTGCTGCAAGGATTAAGGATAATACATGTACAATGCTTGGTATGCAAACAGTGCTCGATAAATGCAGACACTGCTGTGTGGTACGTAGGGAAAGGATACTTCAGCACTCTGATGTACAATTGGAGTTCCTTTTGCAAAGGTCACAGACATGCTGACTTTAAACTTTACCTTTACCATCAAACTCAAAGTGCAGAGATAAATTAAACTATACGCTGTTAGAATAGTTAATAAATTCTCATTCAAAAGGTACTCTGTAAATAGAATGCAGGCTCATAATGAGGGTTTTTCAGGCTTTAAGCCAGAAGAGATTGCACTTGGGAAACCCAGCAACCAACTCGGAAAGGCTCACTTGCTGTCCAAAAATGCAACAGCAAACTTCCGAATTACACGGATGAGACCACTTGAGGCAATGTTTAAAGCAGTGCAATTTGAAGGAGATAAAGTAAGTGACATTTGCTTTGGGATGAATTTATATCACTATTAATCTCATGCAAAAAAAAAAAATCAACATGTTCCAGATGAATTTCTTTAAGAAAGATGGAATATAACATGCATGTCTACCTCTATTATTTTGTCCCAGACAGGCCGGTGACCAACAGCGTCCCACAGGGTGGCGTGCCTGTCATGCCCACAGGTCAAAAACTGAGGTTTTGAGGCATGGATGGCCAGTCCCCAGAGCTCATCAGTGTGACCCTACAAAGAACCGAGACAAACAGAAGCTCTCTGAAATATTACAGCCAACACTCAGGAGCCCTGCAGGACCATGAACCATGGCTTACTGCACACTCTGGAATTTCTCCCATCTGTTTTTCTTCCTCGCTGACTGAAGCCGAGCAAGGTGACGTTAGTATAAAACACAGGAAGAATCTCCTCTTTGTAACTCTGTCTTACGTTCTACTATTACACAGAATGAACGTGTTTGGTGGGCTTACTGAGCTGGCGCGTACCTGAGTGATGGGTGTGAAGTCTCCAGACAGCGTGCCCTGTAGAACAAAGTTTCTGGTCGTGCCTATCAAGATCACATCGCCTTTCCCCTCAGCCACTGTCCGTATGGGACCAAACTGTTCTGGAATCTGCATTGAAAAGATTTCAAATGTCATTAAATTCTTAGCTCCATCATTCAAAATACTTGTTTATCATGATGATAGCTCCTATCACAAAGACATACACACACGCATGTGCTATGGAGAGAAAGTACTTGAGTGAATGATCTCAAATCTTACATTTAAACTCCAAACATTTCATATACCTTAAAAAAATCAGCAATAGTAAGGTTTTTTTAAAATATAAATTTATTTATTTTTGGTTACATTGGGTCTTCATTGCTGCGCACGGGCTTTCTCTAGTTGCGGCGAGTGGGGGCTACTCTTCGTTGCAGTGCGGGGGCTTCTCATTGTGGTGGCTTCTCTTGTTGTGGAGCACAGGCTCTAGGTGCGTGAGCTTCACTAGTTGTGGCTCACGGGCTCAGTAGCTGTGGCACGTGGGCTCAGTAGTTGTGGCTCATGGGCTCTAGAGCGCAGGCTCAGTAGTTGTGGCACACGGGCTTAGTTGCTTCGCGGCATGTGGGATCTTCCCGGACCAGGGCTTGAACCCATGTCCCCTGCATTGGCAGGCGGATTCTTAACCACTGCGCCACCAGGGAAGCCCAGCAAGGTTGTTTAAAAAACAAAGAATAAAACATTTTTTTCTTGACAAAATATAAAAATAAGAAATACAACTGAGTAGTTTACTCTTTACTTGTTATGACTTCTGATAGCAGAACCAGGTAAAATTTGGAAAGTAAAGAATATGTAACATGCTGTAATAAGAGTTCCTAAACATTTTTTATAACTTAAAAGGATAAATTCTTTGGCAACTTCTTTTAGTTTTGAAATCCACTGCTCATGTTGGCAAACATATATGATTATCTAAGTGTTAATAAAAATAATTTCAAAATACACCAGCCAAGAACAATTTGCTATGATAAAATAAACAGAGGTTCTTGCACTCTATAAAAAGAACAAAAAATCGCAGCGAAACCCTGGGGTGGACTCCAGGCACTGCGGCTCTGGGATGGTGCGGAGCAGCCCGCTCTCATACAAACTTCCTACTTCCAGCTGGTTTGTTAGCGCGGATTTGAGAAAAGCTGGTAACAATCCATGCTAATGAAGAGGAGTTACAGGTACTTAAAAATGATGAGTATCTTCTATAAAACTAGGTGAGACTTTGGAGTATTTATTATGATTATAATGTAACTTGGGTTCATCAGATGCTGGTCAAATCTTATTATAAAAAATGCTACCGCAATTAAAGTCTCCATGAAAGGAAGGTGATTTCCAAAGCTCAGATAAAGGCCTTCCTTTATGAAGAGGAGGAATCAACAAAACCAAATTCTCATCCTGTCAGAGCACCAGGCCATGCTGCTCTCTGATGTAACTGTGCTGTGTGCATCTGACTTAGAAGCTGGACAAGTTCTACAAGGTGTCCATGCTATGCTAGAGAGGAAGAAACTCAACCTTCGGATTGATGCCGACCTTGATATCTGTCTGCTCATAATTTCCCAGGGCCTGGGGGAGAGAAAATTCAGTGAGTGTGTAGAAGGAATACTGAATTTCTTGCCTCTGGCTCCTGTTGGGAGTCCAGGGCTGCTAACCAGGTAATAAGGAGGTGAAAGAGATGCCAAAAGGGGTCAGAGCTCTAGAGATGATACTGGCACTCAGCCACGCACAAAGTAGATACTCAGTAAACACTAGTTCAAAGTGAGAATGTCTCCAAAGTAACACGCTGGAAATTAAAGTGAAAAGAGAAGAAACGTTTTAACGATTAATCAAAATGTGGATAAATGTTCCTTTGGAAAAGTGAGATTGGGTCTTTGATAAAAATATTCTAGATGTGAAACGCGACCACCTCACATTTTATAAACCTAATTCCCTTTTAGTACTTAAACTGCCTTCGTGATTTTAGTAAAATACTACCCTGTTTAGGAAAATTTTATCTAAACAATTCTCAAAACGGTAAGCTGAAGATTTCAAACTAACAAGGAAACTGGTCAGTATAACAGTTTAACGTTCAAAACGAATGTCAATAGCATGACTTGCTGTCTTACCTCGGTTTTATGAAGTTTCTGGTAGTTTCCATCCCAAGAAATGAGCTTCCGGTCCTTCCCTCCTCCCGACACCAGCGTGCCGTCCCTCAACATACAAAGTGCAAAAATACCGCCCTCGTGGGCCCCTTGAACTGCGTAGCTTATTCGATTCGTACCTAAACACAGCAAGACCAAGCTGAGGACATCGTCAAAGGCTCACCTCTGCCCATCTCATTTCATTTTTGTTTTAAAACGCGATACTGTTGGTTAGAACATCATTGCAGTGTGAATCTATAAAGGATCCACTTTCTAGAAGTTCCCAGAGCACCAGACAAGCATGAAGTGGATTACTTTATAATTAAGGAAAACAGGGGGAGGGGGTTGGGGGAGGGACGGACTGGGAGTTTGGGGTTAGCAGATACAAACTATTACATATAGGATGGGTAAACAACAGGGTCCTACTGTATAGCACAGGGAACTATATTCAATATCCTGTGATAAACCATAATGGAAAAGAATATGAAAAAGAATATATATGTATATGTATAACTGAATCTCCTTGCCGTACAGCAGAAATTAACACGTTGTAAATCAACTATACTTCAATAAAATAAACTAAAAAAAAAATAATTAAGGAAAACATGCTAACACGAAGCATAGTGTGTGAAGAGTACAGCCAGACTACATGTGGCTGAGAAATGAGCTGTGTGTCTCTGGACAAGTGACTTAACTGCTCTGTCTCAGTTTCCCCCTTGGTGTAATGGGGCTACTGCTTATCCCACTGGATTGTTCTAAGGGTGAAATGAACTGATGTATACATAGAGTCCATGGCACCCAGAGTAGCAGGGATACTACAAAGGTCACCATATTAGTCTGAAATTACATTGGTGGGTCTGTTTTCACCTTCACCCCCAACTCAAATACTAAGATCCTTGAGGACAGGGATGGTGCATTTTCCCTTTTTTCCTGGCACGTGGTAAGCACTCATAAATGCTCACTGAAGAACTTCCCTGGTGGTCCAGTGGGTAAGACGCCGAGCTCCCAATGCAGGGGGCCCGGGTTTGATCCCTGGTCGGGGAACTAGATCCTGCATGCCGCAACTAAGAAGTCCGCATGCCGCATCTAAGACCCAGTGCAGCCAAAATAAATAATAAGTAAATAAATAAATATTTTAAAGTAAATAAATAAATGCTCATTGAACTTGACCAAACAAATGTTTCTGAGTAAGGAGACCTCGTTACCACACTGTTTGCCCACTGACAGCGGGGATGCCCATCTGACTCATACGTATGCTCAGCATCTAGCATGCTGCCTCAGACACAGTTAGTACTCAATCAACGCCTGCCAAGCACTATGTGGGCCAGAGAAGTTAAACACTGTAGAGCTAAATAAACAGTCTTTGATGACTTCATCATCATAAGTTGTTATCAGATCTCCTAAATAAGCTATTAATTCCATTATAATGTCTTGGGCTTAAAGAGCCTTTTAGAGCGACAGAAGTCCACGGCTTACTAGTCTCATTTTCCTCAGTCCCAGTTTTTTGGTTCCAAGTTACACCCGCACACATGCACGTATGTACCTATGTACCTTGGAATCGAATAGTAAACCTGGAAATGATATTAACAGACAATTCTTACAGGAGCCACGTTTGGCTTCATACTTATAACATCACCCAGAAATGTCTGCTTTGGGAGGAATCACTTGTTACCTTTTCCCCATACCAGGATGTTGCCACTTGAATCTCCGGTGATGGTGTCACCATTTTCAGAAAAAGTCACACAGAGGACAAACTTTGGCTTTTCTTGCTTCTGCAGAATATTGAAAAAGAATACATATATACAATCAAGACATCCTTTTGTTCGTATTAATACCATCTAGAAGCACAGTCACCCCAAGCTGGATAGTGTCAGCTTCTGCTACCACACTGTGTGCCTTTCATTCTTATCCACCATTACGTAACTTATGCCCTGAGACTACCTGGTCTAAAATAAAGAGATTTCTGGTATTTATCAGGTTGAAGGCAGTTCGAGCAGAGGAGGGTGTTGGAGAGGCTAAGGGGCCGTGTTGCCGTGACTACGGCCTGAAGGATGGGCCTGGCATCCTCTTAACTCAGCCTCTGGGCCCACAGGGCAGCAGGTGCCCTCCCGGTGCTCTCACAAGGCCCACACATGCTGGACTAAATGGCACAGAGACTGCCCATCGCTCTCTGCAGAGTCCCACTGAGGTCTCCTGGGCGCCTTCTTCCTTGCTCTTTGTAGCCAGCAGGCCTCGGCGAGGGCCCCAGCCCCTGGGCATCCTTTCCTGGTGCTTCTCCCTGTGTTGGTCCTTCCTTCTCAGCATCACCAGTGTTATCCGTGAGACATGAGGGGCTCCCCAACTCTGCCAGGGATCTCCAGGAATAGTCTTTATCACGACACCCCCGCATTTGCCAATTAAAACAAATTCTAGCACTGGGATGCCTCAAAGCTTCCTTAAAAGCTAGGTGACCGCAAGTACCATTGGTGAAAAATAAAACGACAGATGCAATTTCACTTTACCTCGAATAATCCTTGCTTCTTAATAAGGGAGCTTCCTTCTAGTGTCCAAAAGTAGAGATGGGATTTTCCACAGGTAACAATTATATTCGTGTCCGTGGGGTGGAAATCCGCAGCAAACACAGCTTCATTAGAACACTTTGTGCAAAACAGGAGAATCAAATGTCTCAAGTCTCTTAAGACACTTAAGAAAATAAATAAAATCTGAACCACAAATAAATAATTCATCAAGGTAAGCACTAGGCCTCTTGATATTTTCTCCCTTTGAATTCATCTTTTGTAATCACTGAACTTGTGTCTGTGCGTGCCGACCCCTCTCCTCCTCGTCTGTCTCCCCCACTGCACTGAGCCCTGAGGATGGGGTCACGAAGTCATCCTTCTGTATGGGGACTCACAGGAACTGGGACAGAGCAGGCACACAGTGAGCTCTGGCTGAAGGGGCGGCCGGGGAATTAAGAATCGCAGGTTCATCGCCATCTAGCGATTGGAAGGGCCCCGGAGTCTGGATTGTATTCGGCTCCATCGCTCCTGGCCCACTTTGGCTGCCCTGTCTGTCTGGGGAGTCCCTCCTGATTCTCATCCCCAGGACTCTGCTGGTGGTTTGGCGACCAAGCCTGGAATCCAGTAGGGGATCTGGCTCTTTGGGTACCACTTCACCACCCTCACCCTGCTATCTTGATTTCCACGACTTGCACGCTGGTCCCATGACTCTAACCCTGATGGCTCCTTCTGCTTGATAATTCAGTTATACATCCTTAAACCTGGAAAATAACTTGCTCTGACTGCTTCCAACCCAGCAACATGGCAAGAACTTAAATACTTGAGCAGACTATTAGAAGGCACAGCTATAGCATAAAAATAGTTATTTAATGCCTTATTAGAATACAGGGTCTGCATCCCACACACAAACAAGAGAGAAAGTTATGTAAGTGAGGTGATCCAATGGTGCCCCTAATGTTAGGTAGGTAAAGTGACCCGATGGTGATCCTAATCTTAGGTAAGTCAGGTGGTCCAGTGGTGATGCTAATCTTAGGTAAGTCAGGTGATCTAAGGTTAATGGATGCCAGGGTGAGAAATCTGAAGTCAGTTCTATAAAAATAGATCCAATCATGGTTTTAACAGGAGGAAAGCATAAGAAAGCTTAAGGAAAGTACACTGACATAAGGAAAGTCCAGTGGGTCCCACTGCAGGAAGAGCCCCACTGGGAGGACCCCATTCCCGAGTTCACTCAGCTCGGGACAAGCCCCGTGCTGGCTGTGCTGCCCTCCCCGTCCCCCTGCTCCCTGCCTGGCCCTCCCGCTGGGCAGCAGGCACATCTCACTTGTCACCGTCGCGCCAGTGTCTCCTCGACACGTGTGTGCAAAGGGGACGCTCGGCATTTGTGGATGACGGAGAGAACGTGAGCAAATGAGCGATGGAGCGAATTAAAAGGGTGGTGACTGTAAAATGAGGAGGGAAAACCCTTACAGACGCTGTGGTGAGAAGAAGAAACCCTACCAGGCCATGGGAATGGGGGGGGGGGCGGCGGGGATGGAGCCCACGGCCCACCGAGACACAGAAAGCCGGCCAGGAGCCAGCAGGGGAAGGCTCCACATGGGAAAAGGACAACACAGCCCAACACGAGGCTTGGAGAGAGACCTTGACATCCGCCAGTCTCTCTTCCTTCTGCCAGTCCCACACGGACAGCACGTGGTCATTGGAGTCATCCACGGCACAGAGGTTGCTTCCTCCATTCTGGAAAAATTAAAAGGTATTCACAGGAAGACTACATTTGAGAATAAGCTAGGTTGAGAGTGATTAAAAAGGAACATAATTTTATTTTTAATAAAGAGTCCGCTACATCTTCATTAAAGAATATCTACCCACCACCGTTGAGACCTGCTCATGACTTGGGCAGACAGACAGGGGGAGCAGGGGAATGCGGGGTGACAAGGGACAGGAGCGGGAGGGAGGGGTCGGGGGTGCGCTTCACCACTGGTTCCGTTAGAACCAGCCTCCTAAGGGCTGCAGAGCCCCCGCCCTGGAGGAGAAGGCACCTGTGGCTCCAGGGCACAGGTGTGCGCTGAGCGAGGGCCACGCTACCGCAAGGCCGTACAAGGGGAGGGGGCACTGGGGGTGAGGCGCGCGGTGTACGGATGCGAACGCATGCACGTTTCTGAACTGGCTGAACAAGTGCTTTAAAGGGTGGCTCTGTTGAACGGGCACAACCTGAGGAAGCCTGGGAGACCACGAGGTCCAACCAGCCCCTGCTTATGGCCAGGCAGCGAGCCAGCCCGGCTGGGGACGGCACAGACAGGCAGGGGAAACTCAAGGCCAGAGCAGGCAAGACTGCTCCAGGAGCCTGAAGACAGTGTGGCTGCAGGGCCTCTTCTCATCACCGTGGAAACGTCTGATTGGGAGCGTGTGTCACCGAGGGGGCGCATGCGACCTCTGAATGAGGGACCTGGGATGCGGGAGGTTTCAGAGTCCAAATCTGTACATACACCTGGGCAGTTACGGGCGTGTTAACTCTCTCCCTCTTCAACCTTGAGCTGATTCTCTCCTCCCTGTGGACAAAGGCTGCAATACCCACAGGGCTCATACTTACGGATTTTGAGAATGCGATACAGGTGACGGCTCGGTCAAAAAACCCGATTCCGATGACGTGCAGCGTATTCAGCGTCACGGAATCCCAGATGCGCACGTTTGGGGGCAACTGCTGCTTAGAAAACAATGCAGAGTCACCCATTGTGTCCAGTCTACACATTTATCTTTACCTTGAAATTATGAGATTACTTTAATGTTGTCAAAAAAAAAATTTTTTTTTAATGCATTTGAGGACTCTGCCTTTTAATATAAATAAAACATTCCCAATCTCTCCCAGAGGTCGTGGCTCCTGGGGCCAATTTAACTTTAGGAGAGGTCTACTGAGCTTTAAATTTTGAAGAGCCCGTTATTGGTAACTATACCACAGGAAGTGATATTCTCCTTTGTATATCGAATGCGTCTGAGTTTTAAAAATGAAAAATGACGAAGGAAATGGAGTCGCACTTAAGGGTTGCTCTTGCAAAGTCTGTATTGTTACTAAGGAGCAAGCGTGGTTCAATTCATCACGATGGTCGCCACCAACGGTATTAAGAGCTTAACATCCTTGGGCCCCACAGGAAATTGATTGTACACAAACGAAAATTTAGAATTGTTATGATTAGTTCAAAACCCTCTCAACTATGTTAATTTTTCTCTTCCTTAATAGAAGAAAGCATCACAGAATAATCAGCAGGTTTATCAAGAAAAGGACTAGCATTGTACCCCGTAGACGGGTGAACTAGGTTCTAGGTTGGACTTGTCTCTAAGTGGCTGGGCGTCCGCAGACAGTCCCTCGGCCTCTCCAGAATTCTCCACTTGTAAATGCAAAGGGATGGTTCAGATAGCGATGACATTTTCTCTGGCTCTAAGGTTCTGATTCAATTTCAAGGCCAGAAACTGAAATACACAGTTAATCCACTAGAGGGAGGAACAAATGATTTACTATTGATTTCAAATAACTTTTAAAGATCATTTAACAGTAAAAAAAAAAAAAAGAAGATGAAGACCCTGTTCCCTCTGTGTTTACAGAATAGTAGTCTGATTTCCACTGTTCCTGTTACCTCCTTTCAAGTACAGGATTTTAACGGAAAATAGCATAAATATTTAAAATTTGATGTTATTAAAATATTTTCTGAAAAATGGTAGCACTCATGATAAAAATGGAAGAACTTAATGTAATTCGTTTCAGATCATACATTGTGCATGGATACACAATGCTATACAAAAATAGACATCAGAAAAGTAAGAAGTTTTGGATAAGACATGACAATGACCACAGATGGTGGTAAATAAGTACGTGGAAGCCAGTACTGAGTTGTTCTATTTGTCAAATTCTACTAGCTCCTTCTCTGATTCCTTAAAATACAAACTGAAGTCTTGCTGAAGTGCTTACAAAATTTGTGCTAAAATCCTTCCAGCAGCCCTTATAGATTACACCCAGACACAAATTCCACGCGTTGAAGTCATGATTACAGGGAATTCATGGCAGAGGGTGTCTGAAATTCACTGAAGAGGCAACATGCCCCAAATTCAAATGATTATTTATTATGATTTTAACTATGCTTATTAAATGTGTACTTAACATTTTAATGTTTATCATGTGTGTAAATAAGTATCTTAAGAGTTAACGGATTCTTAGGCAAGAACAATGTTATTTAAAAATTAGCTGAAACGAAGGTGAGCTCAAGGGGCTTTTAAAGTCAGTGTAAGAACTTTAATTTGCAATAAAAAATTCAAATGAGGGATTGAAGAAGTACTCAGACATTTTATATCTAAGCAGGCTTATTCGTCAGCAAAATTTTCAGAGAATTATTTTGTGTTACCAGTTCATTACAAAAATATGAAAATATAACTCACTTTTCCATCCTTAGATGTGCCTGCAACTTGTCCTGTGGCTATCGTGATCCTATCAGGATGAACTGCAAGGCTAAAAAGAGATATTTAAAAAACATCTACTCTTTAAAGGTAAGCTTCACTCTTCCCTTGATCAAATATAATCTGGTCAAAAATTTACAAGTAAGATATACACAGTGCCTAACTTCTTACAGACTCATGATAAATTCTCTAAGCACCTCATTTCATTTCATCTTAATTCCTTTATCTATAGAGAATTTTCAAATTCAAAGGAAAAGCACCCTCTGCTTGGGAAATACCATTTCAATCTCAGAACCACTTCATTAGTATACAATCTTTATTAAGAAGTCATTTGAGTATATCAAATAGTAAAAGCATCATCTTTTTCCAACAGCATTTTAATAACTGACCAGGGAGTTAGGATAAATAGAAATACATAAATCCATCTATTCATCCATCATCTTTCCCAGATACATAAAATCGCTACCAAAGGTATAAATGAATTATAGGAATAGCAGACCCAGACATGCACATGAGGCAAAACATTTTTATTAAAAAATAAAGACCCAAATTAGAAGCCGTTAGCACGAGAAAGCCTCCAGATAGGGGTCTGTTAGAGCTATTTGTTTAGGTTAACATGGTTGGTTAAGATGATGTGTTATAAGGATAGAAAACTAAAAAGGTGTCTTAGAGAGCAGGCTACCCAGAACACAAAGAAGAGTTTTCCCCAAAGATCCTACTTTCTCAGATCCCTTTCTTTCTCTTTAGTTATATCCCATCACTGAACCCTTTCTGCCAATGCTCTTTCCACAGGTGTCAGAGGAATCCCAGTTTTGAGGACTCACCACTTCACGTCATCATTATGGCCCGTGTAATGCCTCTGAAGCTGCTCCTCCACATTGTACAGCACGACCACGGATGCGATGAAATACACAGTCTCGCCCGTCGGAAGCAAGTACAGGTTGTTACGACAGTCTCGACCCCTGTACCCATAGCTTCGTGTAGGTCAAGACAAAATAAAAAATGTTTTTTAAAAGTAAAAAATAAAGTAAAATAAAATAGAAACCCAACTCTTTCACATGCTCTGTTTTCTTGTCTTTCATTTTTTTCTTCTTGGAAGCTCATTCACGTTCCCAAATCTCATACTATGAAGGCTCCAGCAGCTTTATTTCAAGAATGCTACTCATACGGCTGACTCAGATTTTTGTGGCTTAGATTTTGTGGGAGCTTTTTCATTTTCTTTTTTTTTAAAGGGTATTATATCTGCGCTACATGTCCATTTAATATAAGCCATATACTGTATTTCCTTCACTTAGTACTGGGTTCATCCTCATTTCCTCCCTTAATTAGTCGGTGTTAACTTGAAGTTAGGCTCCCAAGGTTGGCCAAGTCCCTACTTGGCTGAAGGGGGAATGCTAGTCCTTCCTTCCAGGGTGTCCCTCTTTCTTTCTTTGGGTTTAAAAACTCTTTGCCAGCACGGTTTAGTTACATGATTTTCTACAGCTGAATTTCGATAAAAGCATTCATCGACTGATTACTTCGTGTAAGACTTAATCAATGAATAAAGGATACACCCATTCCAGCTTAAGTCTCTTCGTTGGTAGTTCTACTTTTGCTTCCAAACTGTAAGAATTCACTTGATCTTTGGGCATGTGCATGGTAACAGGGCGTCCACGAAGAAACATTTTTACATATCCTTCTTCTATGAAAAGAACAAAGAGGTCAGTAGGATACCTCAGTGCCCAGCGTACCTGAAAAAAGGTTATATTTTCTCTAGCCTTTCAATGGGAAAGCGGAAACTTTGCCCTTTATGTCATTTCTGGTTAAAGTCCTAGGGAAAACTACCTAAAACACAAACAGTTTGAAACAAAATTTTTCATCTTGTTTGCCTTTGACATTCTGCTTACTTAAGTAATGTAAGAAATTGTAAAAGGCAGGAAAGAACTGGATTCCAACGATTATTTTCCATGAGAGATTTTAGTGCTTACGTTTCATCATCAGGAGGGGGAAAAATGCCACCCCCCCCAAAAAATTACAACTAACACAAGAAATCCACTTCAATTCTTTATTGAGTTCAATGTATATACAATTTCAGTATCAAAATTCATAAAATATCTTTCAATATTTAAATTGGTGTGTTATAGCGCAATGTAAAAATGTGTCTTTATGTATCTTTTACACTGGACAATTCTTTCAAGTGTAAAGAACACAAAATCAGCAGAAGTACATGCTAGGATGCATGCAAAAGGAAAATGCTCAAAGAAAAGCTAGAAATAGAAAACCAAAGAACAAAAGACCCATTAGAGAGAGAAACTGGGAAATAAACCTTTCTTAAACAAACATTTTTAATAACAAAATAACTTATGATGTTTTGATAAATTATAGGGATGAAAGTAAAACCCAATAATATACTGACAAGGGGCAACTCCTGGACTTTTAAAAAGAAACGACTTCGGGTTTTCTGGCTACAGTTTTCAGGATATAATAAGACCAAAGAAAATGTCTTGTGAGCTCTTGATGAATTCTGTTCCGATTCAGAACTCACTGCATTCTGATGCTTCACTGCAGATCAAAGGACTGGGTCTTAATGGCATTTAAATTGGGCAGTTGGGACCACGGATATCTGTACATCACTCAACAGAAAAATCCTCCACAGAGAGGAAATTGCTGAGGAAGTCATAAAGTAATTATAGTGTCGTAAGTACCACATTTACAAATTAGTTTTGTAAGTCTTATTCCTAAGGATTTGCAAACAATGCCACATGCAACATTGCCTAAAAGTTGAGAGGCCATCCCACTTTTATGTTATGGTGTGCGTGCAATTCAGGTCATAAATGCATGCGTGTGATACACTCTTCACTCCTGCATACAGCGTGCCAGTTGCTGTGTTCTGTGATCCTCCTCCCCAGCTCCGCTGGGACTAGCCCATCTGAGGCCCACAGCACCGCAGGCTTTCTTATCACCCCCCCCCACCCCACCCCAGGTCATCTTAGATACTGCTGCCAAACCTGTCAAGGCCCACAATGGATTCAGAATCCTTCTCCCACTCTCTTACCTGCTGGACCCAAAGCTCTAACTGCCCTGCCCTGCTCTTCCCGTACGTGACCTCACTGGCCACAGCTACCCCCCACCCCATGGATCCTTCTCTCTCTCTGCCACCTACACACCAATCCTGCTCCGTGCCTCTACCCATGCTCGCCTCAGCTGACCTCTGCCCTTCCTTAATCCCTCACCCAAATCTCAGCTCATCAGACAGTGTGGCCACCTCAACTGAAGACCCTAAAAACACCCAGCAGACCAACAGAAGGGGGACAAAGAGGGGCGGGTGTGACAGCTTAAATGACAAGCGATTCCGTTAATTCCCTTTGTAAGGGGAATCATGGAATGCAGATTCAGAATAAAGGGAATATAATGCCATCCCACAGAACACACAAGAAGCCTAGTGTGGGTGTATAAAATCTATGTAAGTGAAACATCTACTTGAGTATATCGTTGTTATGTGCTGGTAAAGTCCTTATGATGGAGGTTTGCTCACTGGGCAGTTCTACATCACTGGACTGGGCAAAAAAGCGCTGGAGTTAGCCTTGGCACTGTTTTGTACTGGTAAGTCAGACATTCTACATCTAAAATAAAAAAGGCAGCAAGGGAAAGCAATGTTTTTTTTTTTTGTTTTTTTGGGTTTTTTTTCAGGCATATTAGGATAACAGCACACACCCACCAAACCCAAAGGTGCTAGAGGGAGCGGCCAGCAGCAGTGCAGGTTTCAAACAGTGGGGCATCCAGGCGTTGCCCTATAGCTCTCTTAATGTTCATACATATTTTAAAAAGAGTTCCTATAATCAGCCAATAATCAATCAAGATCCAATTTATAGCTACTCATTAAAACCCACCCAAGTAAATGCTCAGGAATGCTTTTAACTTCCAACGAATCAAAGTGGTTTGCATCACAAAAACATTTTCATACAAGGAGACTATCTGTTGGCCTGTATGAAAAGAGTTTCTGCAGCCTGGGTCACAGCTTTGCTCAGAGAGCTATGAGGTTTCAGAAATGCCGCCTACCTTTGCAGTGTGTCACCCGGCGTTTCCCTTGTGATTTCGGAGACAGAGACAGAAGTGCTGGGTAAAGAGACGATGGGGCACTGCAAGAGTGACTTGCCTGCCGGGGAGCACTCCCGAGCCCTCAGGCCGAGAGGCTCCCGGCCCCCTGCTAGAAAAACCTGGACACATTTCGGGGATTCTGACAAGTGCACTCCAGACCTAGCTCTGCAGGCTTAGGGCGATTACATTTTCAGTGAGTAATTTCATGCTTCTTGAAAACGAAATGAATACTGAAGCACATGCGGATAAATAGGAAAGTCCGACTTTTATGTTTCAATTGTGCACTTAAGGGGAAAAAAAACTTGGAAAATTAAATGAATTTATTTAACCCGTTGCACACTTGTCAACGATTTTGCGTTTTTAAATACGCTTTCAAATAAGGTTACTATTCTCAAAATAGCAGCTCCCTTATTATAAAATGTGTTAGAAAAGACATAGAAAGATATATATGAACTATTAGTTTGCAGTTTAGGAAATCAAAGGCAGAAAAAGAAAAAAAAAAGTTGCTTTTAGACAAAGTTATAACTGGATGCATCAGAAACTTTCCCCTTCAGAGAAATGCAAATGTTGATGATGGGGGGGGGAGCCCCATTAGTAAGGAAGGGATAACAAAGGCAACAGGCGTCTTTTAACCTAGAACTTTTGTTTCAGTATAATGGCATCTCACTCGTCCTCCTTATTGATGTATCTTGAATCGGTTTAAAGGGGGTGAGTAAAGGGTTTAGTCTTTATGACCATTTTCTGGGTGGTCTCTGTATGACGTGAGCCATCAGACCCCCAGGTACAGGCTGAGAGTGAGCGCTCAGCCCCCAGTCCTGCCACATGGACCCCCATGTTCTGCCCGTCCCAGCTGCCCCTGAATAACTACTTCTTATCGCCCCTCAAGTTCTGAGGTGAGTGAGGGGCGCCCGCACCAACATTCAATCAGCCTTACCTGCGCTGAAGACCGGCTCCTTGGGTTTGCTGTGGAGATAAAACCAAACCAGTTTGTAAAGGGAGGCTGGGGGTGGTGGTTAGTCTCATTCACAGAAGACCCCACACCCACTAGCTGCCACAGTTTGTCACACGGATGCTGTTAAAAAGAAAAACAAAACCATGTAACTGCAAAGAGGAAGAACGTAAACAAAAATGTCCAAAACCAGGTGCCAGAGACGACAATCCCGACTTTATCACCAAAGCTGTGCTTTTTATGAGAGCAAATAAAGGCTTGGAGACGGAAAAATGTGGTTCATCACGACGGCAACAGCCCTGCCTAAATGTGTAGAAAGGTTTGTTTTCCTTCCCCACGCTCTTCTGGCAGATTATCTGAAGAACTTACTTAAAACTAGCAAACTCCTGTCACAGGGGCTTTGGGGAGAGAACTTTTAGCGCCCAGCTCCCAGCGGGGATGGGTACGGGGTGGGCGGGGGGAAGATGAGGGGGTGGGAGAAAGGAGGGAAGAATAAGGAATACCGGGGTGTGGCCACATCCTGGGACATGTGGGGATCCCCACTGTGGGCCTTGGCCAGGCCGAGACCCCCCCATGACTGCACCTGGGAAACCAGAACCCCACCGTGTTCAAGGTCACACCACGAGGGACTGAGGTCATCCCTAGGGGCAATCCTCCCACAGGACGAGGCTGCACGGGGAGTCCCCCCAAGTGCAGGAGAGCACAGCCCTCCCCGTGACAACCTGACAGCCGCTTGTGGGAAGACTGTCACCTCGTGCCAGACGAGGGAAGGGACTCCCAAGCACGGCAGGAAGTGCGTCCTGTTCAAACCCAGAGCCAGTGCTTGAAGCCAAGCCTGTGAGACTCCGATGTCCATGCCGTCTTCCAAGGTACCCCTACCCCACCAGAGTACCTCCCATTTTAAGATGTGGAACAAGACACAGTAAATAAATGAAGCCCGTCCCAAAGAGGGCTGGGAGAACACTGAGCCTGCAGAGGCACCTACATTTTTTGTGCGTGCATGTTGAAAACTACCTACTGGAGCAGATACAGTCCTAATGTTACATTTCCCCTTCATTTTAAACTTGAAATACATTGAGAAACACCACCAGTAAAAACTACCCCTAATCCCATGATGTAACAAATGATATTATTTATTAACGGCCTTGATTGTCAGATAATTTTATGAGTACATGGCGGGAAACTCTTTACTGATGCTTTAAAAGTGGTTTACTGTGTTTCAAGTAGGTGGATCTGCTATGGGCTGAGATTTCTGAATGCGAACCACTGGTCACTGAAAATAGTACTCTGCAGGCCCCGCACACCTTTTAACACAAAAGTCTAACTTCCATCAGCCCTAAAGGCCCAAAACAACCTCTATGGACCCTGATATTTTTCCGATCTCATCTTCCTGTCTCTCCCCTCAGTCACGGACTTCCAGACACTCTGTCCCTGCTGTCCCGAGACTGGGCCAGCAGTTCCCAAGCCCGGTGTGGACCCCAGCTTCCCACCCACTCCGGAAAGCGCATGGCCGGGCGTGTGCTCAGAGCCGCCCCGAGAGGCCTTCTTCGATGCTCCACTCTGCGGCCTCCTCGGTCCTGCTCGCCACACCCCGCCTGGCTTTATCTTTATTAATCTGTCTCTCCCCATCAGGAGGGAAGCGCAGGAGGGCAGAGATCTTTGTTCACGACTGTGTCCCGGGGCCTGTAACAGTCTTCAGCTGCTGCCTGGAAGCTGGTAAGGTCTGGAGCCCTCCCTGCCTCTGATCCCAGCTGGCCCCGTGGGTGCGCGTCTGGCCGGGTGGGCTGGGGGCTGTCCCAACGGCCCTGCTGCCCCCCACCTCCCCCGAGGTAGCCGGTACTTCCTGGCGCTTCTCGCTGTCCTCCTGGTCAGTCCTCAGCCTTTACTGCGCCTTCACTGCACGCCCCCCCCTCCAGGGTCCCCTCTCAGCATTTTCGTCCCTCCTTCGGGGTGGTACCCACACAAGGCCCAGTGTGGAGCATCCCTCCCGGTCCTCCTGCGGGGCCCTCGGCAGGTGCCATGCCTGGGCTCAGAAAGGGTGGCTGCAGGACTCCTGTCCTGCTCCCAGGCTTTGTCACAAGCTCACCGAAAGTCTGTGGAAAAGGGGTGTGTGTGTGTGTGAAGGTTCCCCTTGTGCCTGGGGCTTCCGAGAGGTCTACACCGCTCGGCCTCTCGGGATTCTACAAGCTTTCAGCTACTTTCTTCTTACACCCATTCCTTCTCTTCCTGCGGCTCTGCCAAAGATCACAGCAGCCAGGGCAGTCCCTCCTAAGAGGGGCTTGTCACTTTTGGGGTTGGAGTTCATCATATCACTCGGTGACCTTGGCTCCACGGTGGGCTCACCTGGCTTGTTCTCGTCGTTGAGGGGAGCGACACTCTTGTGACTTTCTAAGCAGAAGCATAAGTCTTAACTGCAACTTTTATATCTTATTAGATTGACAGGCAGGGCAAGAACACAAGAGGAAAAGCTAAAACAGAAGACTACAAAGCAAACCTACTGGTTAGGTAAGCCAGGCAGGGAATTAGAAGACAGGAATGTTATTTTTCCATCATGACTTTGATCACAAAAGCAGAAAGATGCCAAGTCCATGAAACAGACATAAGCAACCTGGAACCCTCCCTAGAGATAGAAAAGAGCAATTACAGATTATGTTCCTCTTAGAAAGAGAGCATCCATAGGGGAATGTGAACTTCAAATATAGGGAGGCCAGTGGAATTTTGATGCTGAAGCACCATAAGAAGATGGATGAAAGATCTGTTAAAAGATCAGAAAAAGGCAGCCTAAGTGTTAACAGCTAAAGGTCACTGAGCGGTACCAGGTACTGAAGTTCGCATAGTTCTCTACACCTTGCTCTAAACTATGCCTTACCTTTTGGGTACACAGGTATTGTATTTAGAAAACATACTATCGCTAGGCTTCGTTATTTTAGAAAGTTCAATTTTTATAGAAAAATATACTATATTTACTTTAGAACCCACGATTCCTGCCCACGTACCACCCTCCTGAAAGGCAAGAAGCCTGGGAAAAGGTACTATTCCACTCACACATGCACGTCTTATAAATACAAACCTATAAAATGACAATAAATCTTCCCAACTATTGATAGAAGGGCAAAGCCACAGAACATGTGATGACGATGATCCAAAGTTAAAGATGCTGTGGCCCCAGGTCAAAATCAGTCAATGGGAGCCGCGCGCCAATCACCTGTCCGATCTTGAACTTACCATCAATAGAGCTGAGAGTGGGCCCTTCAGACCCAGCATGCTGGAAACACGCTCGGGCTGTGAACTCACTTGGAACGGGAGATGACTGCCTCTCAAGGTGTGGTGTAATTTGTCCCTGGGCACCCATTCCTTCATGTGAGCTAAGTGGAAAACTGAAGTGGGTGACTTCGCACTGCCTCTGCCGCCAGGGTGTGGTTCCTGGGGGCGGGGGGAGAGTGAATAAACTCTGGGACCAGAATGAGGCTCCATCCATCCCTATCCAAGTTCGGAGTCAGTGCAGATGTTCCCCACCCTGAAGCCCAGGACAGAAGTAAGCCCACAGGAGAGAAGGGATTTCCCTTCTGGCAAGCAAACCCTCGTCTCTTGGCTATTCCGGCCTCAGGCTGCTGGGCCCAAGATCTCCAAAATGAACCGTGGTGCAATCTGGTGAGGGTTTTTTTACTGCTCTGTTTTTGGCAGGAAGGAGATGTGCTGAAAGAGCTTGGTTGTATACTCCCTAAAGCTGGAAGTTTCGGGAGACTCTCCTAAGGACTCTTCTAACTAGAAGCAGTACCTGGGGGTCACGGAGGACACGAGGCAGCCTGGAGCCTTCACCAGACCAGTAGCTGGATCTAGAGGCAGTAGGAGGAAACCAGACAGTTGGCCCAAAGGAAAACTCCCACCCGGAGCTGTGAGCTCACACCACGAAGCAGCTATAATCACCTAAGTCACATGTTATCCCTGAAAACGTTCACTGTGGACTTTGGTTGCCGGGACTGTCAAAAGCGGCTGTTTCCCCTTCATCTGATAGCATTCAGATGACTCACTGTGGGCTGGGTGTTTGTAAGGGGGAGAGTCCAGCCAAGAACTCGTTCAGACTCAGATGCAACGAGTATTCCCTGCACTGCTCCTCTGTGGTGGGATCCGCGCTTAGCACGTTCATATCTGTTACTAATTTACCCCAAGGTCCTGAAAGCCGGTCTCCGACACATGGGTGACGCTGTAACAGGGAGCTCTGGAGACGGGAATTAGGGCAGACTGACAGTGGCCAAATGCTTCCGAGCAGAGATACTTGCTTTACAAAATGATTAATAAGGCCTGATCGAGGAGGAAACCGTTCCAAAGTCAAACATGTTTTTTCCCTGCAACTTGTTCATCTACAAAAACGGTACCTCTCGGCATACATACCATGACTCCTTCTGAAAACGACTTCACTTGATGAATTGTGATCCCTGCTGGGAGTCAAGATACTCTGCTATGTAAATAACGATTCTTTTTATAATTGTCCTTAAGTAAGCAGCTGTTAACTACAAGTAGGGTCATTCAGGAACCATCTATTTAAAATATTTAGAAGTTGCTATTGGGGACAAAAGCTACTGCTTCATAGACCTTTCCAACCAATACTTCCAGTTTAACGTGGCAGAAGGAGCACAGGTTTTTTTTTTTTGGTTGCACCGGGTCTTAGTTGAGGCTCGCGGGCTCCTTAATTGCAGCACGTGGGCTCCTTAGTTGCAGCAGGTGGGCTCCTTAGTTGCGGCTCCAAGGCTCCTTAGTTGCAGCAGGCGGGCTCCTTAGTTGTGGCATGTGAACTCTTAGTTGCAGCACGTGGGCTCTAGTTCCCTGACCAGGGATCGAACCCAGGCCCCCTGCATTGGAAGCACGGAGGCTTACCCACTGCACCACCAGGGAAGTCCCAGGAGCACAGATTTTGAAGGCAGTTGGATTCGTGTTTTATTTGGGCAAATCATTTTACCTCCATAAACTTTAGATTCTTTCATCTACAAAAATGGGGCTAAAACCACTGTGAGGTATAGGGTACCAGCAGGATCATACATAACATGTAACAAAGTATCTAACACACAGTTATTAATTAATATTACTTCCCTCTTCCTCCTAATTTCACTGACAATAACCTATCAATACATGTATGTATTTTTGAGCTCTTCACCTAACAGCCTCAAAACTAAAACAAAATAAAGAATACCATACCAGCACTTATTATTTTAACATTTGTTAAAAACTAAATGAACCCCTTGGCTTAAAGAGTGAAACAATCTTTTCATTTGAAAAAAAAAAAAAGATGATTCATTTAAATCACCTAATTTCCAGTGTTTCGGAATCCAAAATGCAGTGTTAAAATCATCTACCAATAGGTGGTGCTGTTTGCATAGTTCTTAAATGACTATGGTTTTAAAATCTAAGTACAGTATATAGGTAACATCCTTTCATTCATTCAGCGAATGTTTATTGAGCACTTACTGTGTGCCAGAACTGTGCAAAGTGCTAGGAATACAAAGAAGAAAAAATGACACAGCTCTGCCCTCCCAAAGCTTAAGGGGGCGGGGGGGCGGAATGTGTGGGGAGCCCCTGGAGGGTGGGAAGGGAGTTACAGTTACAGATAAAGTTAATGGGCAGGAACAAAGCAATCCGGAAGGCAGCTAACTCAGACCAGGGCGCTAAGGCAGGCTTCCCAGAGAAAGGGGCACCCTGAGCTGGGTCTTGAAGGATTAGCTGGAGTTCTCCTCCTCCTGCCAAGTTTCCAGGCACATACATATGCCACTCAGGACAAGGGACAAACCTCCACTTACTAAGTGTTAAAAAGTGTAACTCATCAAGCTATGCATTTGTTTGGTTTTGGTATCTGTTTGATTTTCTAATACTACAATAAAAAGATTTTTCTACATATGCTATCTTCTTACTTTCATTTGGGTTTCTTTAATGAAGACTGAGTTTGAATATCTTTTCCTTAGTTAATTGGCTACGCGTATTTCTTTCTCAGTGAACTGTCTCTGTTCAAACCTTTTACCCACTTTCCGATTGAGTTAACTGTCTCTTCCCTCACTGGTGTGTGTTGTGACCTTTGGAAATGAAGGACATTGGCCCCTTTCAGTTGTGGGTGTCATTCGTATTTGTTGAGAGGATGAGTCTTCGTGGGCTGCTCCTTCCCACTTCCCGCCAAGCCTTACGCTCTGTCCTGCAAATGGTAGGTGCTCAGTGAGTCAAGCAGTGCTGGGAAAGGGTATGAGTAAGGTGAGAGAAATGTTCAGAATTTCTGATTCCTCCCTTTTCAGGTTGGGGTGAGATCAGAAATGGGAGTTGGAGAATTCTGGAATGTCCAAAAAAAGAGAGGCACTCAAGATTGGGGAGTGGGGTGAGCAAAGGTGTGCAAGCATCAGCTCCGACTCTGGGATGGAGAAGGCATATAACAGTAGTCATACCATCTATGGAGCACCAATGTCGGCAAGCCCCATGCTACATACACCATCTTGTTTAATCCGCACAACAGCCCTGAGAGGTAGGTATTAGTTTTTACGGGTGCTGAGGGAAACCCCAAAGAGGTTAAGTAACTAGTTCACCGTCACATAACAAAAGTGGCAGAGCTGGGATTAAAATTTGGCTATGGCTATAATGCCCCATCCGTCTACACTCTTTTTGTTATGTTGACTGGGGTAAAAAGATTCATTCAACAAATATTTATTGGGTACCCACTGTATGCTGGGCATTGTTCTAGATGTTGGGCCGGTCTGACTGGACTAGAAAAGCCTTGTTGGTATCCAAATGTCCAACAAAAGTGCATTCGCCTAGATAAATAATGATCCACATCTAAAATAACGTTGTAAGAGTATATTTCCTGACACAAAGACATGCTCATACAGCAAATGAAAAAGAGGGTTACAAAATGTATGCAGAAGAATATCCTTTATGTAAAAATTATACACTACACACATGCAACACCCTAGAAATAAAAGTCTGGATGGAAACACAATAAAATGGTAGCTGTGAGTTCTCTGAGTGCTGAGATTATAGGGGATTTTCCTTTCTTCTGTTTTGTACATTGGGATATCCTAAAACACACGTTTACTTGTGTAATAAATAGATTACTTCAAAAAGGAAAATAAATCCTGCTGGGGGAAAGGGAGAGCCAGTGTTGGAAGCCATGGATTTCAGGGTACAAGACGGGGTAATGAGCCAGTAGATGAAGGACCTTGAACCCAGGCTGAAGATTAAGATTTAGATTCAAAAAAAAAAAAAAAAAGATTTAGATTCCACCATCAGTGATGCTAAAGGAAAAGAAAAGCAATGCTGAGCCTTGAGGACCTTGAGGTGTCAATCAAAAGCCTGCCTCATTGGTGTGCAGAAAAGGGAACCCTCCTGCATTGTTGGTGGGAATGTAAATTGGTGCAGCCACTATGGAGAACAGTATGGAGGTTCCTCAAAAAACTAAAAATAGAGTTGCCATATGATCCAGCAATCCCACTCCTGGGCATATATCTGGACAAAACTATAATTCGAAAAGATACATGCACCCCCTATGTTCATAGCAGCACTATTCACAACAGCCAAGATGTGGAAGCAACCTAAATGTCCATCGACAGATGAATGGATAAAGAAGATGTGTGTGTGTGTGTGTAATGGAATATTACTCAGCATAAAAAAGAATGAAATAATGCCATTTGCAGTCATATGGATGGACCTAGAGATCATCATACTGAGTGAAGTCAGACAAATACCATATGATATCACTTATATGTGGAATCTAAAATATGACATAAATGAACTTATCCATGAAACAGAAACAGACTCACAGACATAGAGAACAGACTTGTGGTTGCCAAGGGTGGGGGGAGGGGGGGGGAGGCGGGGTAGGGATGGATTGGGAGTTTGGGATTAGCAGATGCAAACTATTGTATATAGAATGGATAACCAACAAGGACCTACTGTATAGCACATGGAACTATATTCAATACCCTGTGATAAACCATAATAGAAAAGAATATACATATATTATAATTATATATATTATATATATAACTGAATCACTTTGCTGTACAGCAGAAACTAACACAACATTGTAAATCAACTATACTTAAATAAAATAAATTAAAAAAAAAAAAAAGACTGCCTCATTGAACGCTAGAGCGTGAAGAAGGATGGAGCTGAGCGTTCCACTCAGGGTTCGGAACCTCACAGCCTGGATAAAGCAGCCAGTTGCACAACACAAAAGGGGATCTAAGGGAACACTTTTATGTGGTAGACATCTTCATCATTTTGAAGCTTTTTTCATATTTGTTTACTCCAAAGATGGGCAGTTTACTTGTGTGTTACAACAAGGTTTCCAGCAGATGGCTGAAACATTTCTTGTTCTAACAAAATCAGCTCATATTGCAACAACTTTTTGATGGAAACAAAGTGTCTTGCTTACAAAGTTGATATATCTTATTCCCCTCTGAATTACAAAGGGGGAACCAGTTGGATAATTGAAACATTTTATCAGTCTAGCAACATCTAACATAAACTACGCATTATAAACAGTAGTTGTTTTTCTGTCTGATATAAAGCATCTTTTTAAAAAAATTAAAAAAACACCTCTCTTGGATTAGTCTACTGGCGACATTAGATAGTACAGGTTGTTTATCAGAATGTTATTGGCGATTCCCTATTGAAATTTAGTAAGTACTTCATTATGACACAAATCACTGTGTAACTGTTAATATTCACTTACGATCAATAATATATAAAGTGAATATTACATTGCCATATATTGCTTTTGTTCTTATGAAAGTTTTGTCAGTACAAAGATTAATAAGGGCTGTTAAAATTCTGTGGCTGATTACAAGCAAAATATTTTAAAATGTTAACTATTCTAAGATAAAAGTCTACAATGTCACAAGAAAAACTGTTGACTCTCATGACCATTTCCAAAGAAAATGAGATACAGGAGCAAGAAAAGTGAAACTCTCAGGAATAATAGTTTCTATGAACACAAAACACGTAATTATTATTAAATAAATTAATGTATCTTGGAAAACGTGAATGTTTAGGACATCAAAAACACTATTATTTTATGTTCCACAGTAAGATCTGTACAGTTTATGGGGAGTGTAATTATTATTTTTGAGAAATATAAATGTTGAAAGGAGCCTCTTTCTAATTTTCACAAAAGTGCCAGATGCACTGAAGACAGCTTTGTATATGGTGTGCGGTAATTGTGAGCTTTATAGCAAATAGTCTGTGATCGATACAAGTTAAAGCACTGCCCTGTGTGAATGACTTGCTTCTGCAAATCAGGACAGACCCAAAGTTACACCTCACTCACTCACATTCCGATGAGCTTTCCTGTGCATCTCGGGGCCTGCACACCAGCTCATTCTGAAGTGACATTAACAATCATGAGAATATATGGCCGGTCCTCTGTATCCGCAGGTTCTGCATCCGTGGAATTAAACACCCACAATCATAAAGATCCATGGTTGGTTGAATCTGTGGATGCAAAACCCACTGACTAAAGGACTTGAGCGTCTGTCCTTGGTATGGGGGTGGGGTCCCGGAACCAATCCCCCTCGGACACCCTGGGATGACTATATAATACTTTATTTCTCCCCAACCAATTTTACATTTTGCCAAAATCCAGGTTGCACTCATAGGACTGTGTCCTGGGAATGTAAGTTAATGTGTGTTAGACCAAAAAAAGACTAATAATTTCAGATGTCATCCACCACCTTCATCTCACCAATGAGGAAATGAAGTTCAGAATTTTGGAAAGCCTCATGAATGATTTTCTTCTACTCTGCACAGGTCTCGATTTATAACAGCTGCCGTTACTGAGTGCCAAGTGCTACGATAGGTGTTTTCCTACCCAGTTAGCTCTTTGACAAGATTCAAGGGAATTAGGTATAAAATCCCTAATTCACAGAGGGGAAAAACTGAGGCTCAGAGAAGTTAACTGGCCAAATTCACTTACAAACCCAGATCTCCCTTTTACTCCAGAGCCTGTGTCCTTTCCATTACATCTTGCTGTTTATAGTAACCAAACATGGACAATGTGTTAAAATGCAAGACAGCATTCTGGAACCATGAACAACGTAAGACAGCATCCTGGCACCATGGACAAATACTTGTGTGTGATGCAGAAGAGGTCACGCTGCCTTAGACCACCGAGGATCATGTTTCAAAGGGGAACTGCATCGAGGCCACCTCTCTATCCCTTTCTTTGCCTGCTTTAAGCCATGGGGACTGGGCACTGGTCCATTCGACTCCAGTTCTGATTTGGTACAAGGTCAAGGTAGCCCAAGAGTGGGGCTCTTCATATGGGAATGGAAAGGAAAGATGAAGGTCAACGGACAGGCAGCAACAGAGCACCAGCTTGACCTTCACCCTCTATTGCTTCTCAGCTACTTCTTCCTTCTGTCTGAGTTCCTGCTGCCATCATTCCCACAGACCCCTAAAGGTGTCTGTCAGTATCAGCAATGACCTAAGAGAAGGCAGGAACTTCCTCTCTGAAGCTCCTCAGGTACAACTCAACCAGTTCAGTGCTACGTGGGTCTCAACTACTATTCCTGAGTTCTAATGAGACAAAGAATTTATGTTTAAATGGACATGTTTAGTTGCCTGAATTATTTTTATAAAACGATTAGTAAATTTTCCCAGTCCCTCATTTCCAAATCAGAATTTCCTACGGTAGCATTAAAAAACAAAAACCAAAAAAACCCTTTGTAAATATCTTTCATGGAAATCTTTACCCAGCGCACTTAGCAAAGCCATAGGATGTAAAAGATACAACAGATCTGGAGTTTGCACAATGCAGATTCTTTTTGGAAATTCTTAATACAAATCAGATGTGCAGAGAAGGAGCCAAGTTTTTAAGAATTGCCAAGATCTAGACATCTCAGGTCAACTTCCAAGCTTACGCTGAATTCAGAGAAGCCTAAAGGCCACCCTGCATCGCCCACTTACGCTCCGCTACCATTGTAACTACTTGGCCTTATTTCCAAGGTATTATCACCCAATTAGCATAATCTTCTGATAAGAAGTCCTATTAATAGTCTAAATTAGAAGACAACCCCACGTTAGTGGTTTTGAGATTGTTAATGGACTGTGGACTTGACCTGCTAGAGATATGAGAGGTCCCTGTATCTCCTTCTACAAAACATATCTTTTAGGAATAAAACTGAAAAAGGGTTTAAGCTTCCTTTACAGGACTGAATCAGAATGGACTTACAAGCTTGGAATTTTTCCAGCCTGTGGGTTGGCGTCCACTGCTTTATGACTAAGCCTTCTCCTTACACGAACATTTGGAAAAAAACAAAACAAAACATGGTTAGCCTGTGAAGCTGAAATTCCTTCCTAAGCCTTGCTCAATAGAGAGAATAGAATTAAAGCACAATGTTTAAAAAGAGAGAATAAAGTACATTGAGTAGATATATACAGAGACAGAGAAACGGATCTCATATACACAATACATTCTTAAACATAAAACAAGCTCTTAAAATGCCCCAAATTAGCTTTCACTAATAAAATGTTACTATTAGTTTAACAGGGAGCTATCATAATCCATTATAAAACCAACCTCAAAGAAAAAACTCAAAGCATGTTTCATGAAACCAGAAAGAAAATGGTTCCTAGTTCTGGTGTCAGCTCAATATTAAAAAGAGTTTCTGACAAATCATAAAATTACAACTTTTCACCCAGTCTGTTGTAGAAAATACTGTTCACAAACAAGCCACTAAAATTAATTTTAAAATGGCAGCAGAGAGTATTAGAAATATAAAGTGCTCCGTGTGGAAATTCAGAACAGGTTCTCAAATTCCATGGAGTTGGTACTAAGCAAATTCTCAGAAACGACTTCTGTCTGAATAGGAGCCCTGAGAGTTCAAGTTGTAATTTTCTACTTGGGTGATAACTGGTGTGAGCTGTGACCAGCAGCTGTTTGATTAGCGCCCACAATGACGTCAGGAGAAGGCGTATGTGGCATGGAGGGCTCACAGATTGTGTGCGTATTAGGGGGTCTTCTGATTCACCTCTGGGAAAAGAGGCCACACAATATCTGAACCGCAGGAACCAGCAGTAAGATGCCCCTTACCTTTCACTGTTCTTTTTGCCACTAGAAGAACTGCTGGTGGATCCCGTGCGATTCCGGTTTCCTTTGGAATCCCCATAGCTTTCCCTTCGACCACCAGGAGATACTCGTTCGGAAGAGCTGGTCCTCTTGATGGTACTAAAAGTACAAAGTAAATGACAATGAAATCCTTCATGGAGTGATTTTATTTTATTGCTGAGTGTGAAAATATATACATAGAACATTCTATTTCCATGTGGATATTTAAAAGATAGACTGGTTCGAAATTCCTAACTATAGAGATCAAAAAACTTTTCAGAATGTCACTTGAGATCAGTGCCTCTACTCATTGCCTTTGTAACTGTGGCAATTAGTGTAGTTCAAGGTCATAGAGGAAGCTGAAAGGTAAGATTCCCAACAATACCGTGAGAACTCTCCGGGGGCTTAGTGGGAGGTGACCCCGCCCTTGCGCAGGCTTCAGTCTAGACCGGTGGTGCTCAGCCAGGGGTGACTCTGCCCCCCAGGGACATCTGACAATGTCTGGAGACACTTTTGCTTGTCACAACTGGGGCAGGGGGAGGGCTGCTACATCTAATGCATAGAGGCCAGGGATGCTGCTAAACACCCTATAATGCCCAGGACAGCCCCGCGACAAAGAAGGATCCAGCCCCAAATGTCAATAGTGCTGATATGGAAGAACTCTGGTCTAAAGGCATACGTGGGACAAAGACATTCCACTCTCTGTAGGATGCCTCTGTTTAGAAGTGGTACCCATGCAAGTGCCTACTTCCTTCTGAATAACCAGAGGGACTAGAGCGATTGGAAGCCTGGTGAGGGATGTCTGGGGAGGACTTCCTGAAGATTGTCAATTTCTGGGAGACAGAAAACGAACGGCTTGAACGTGTTATAACGACACAGTAGGGAAGAGCCTGTCCTAGGAAAAGGGATACCCCACGCACAGGTAATTCACAGGCGTGAGGGGTCAGTTAGCCAGGGCAGGGGCTGTAGGTTGATGGTTTGCTCTTGGAGCCCGGAAGTGTATTACAGGCATCCCTGTAAAGTTTGTTTGTTTGGTTTTTTTAATCTTCATCATTAGGCCATATGTTTCCTGAGATCCCGTCTCATTTATCATTCTTATATTCTTTGCAGAGCCTAGTATAGAAGCTTGATAAATATTAATTAAATGAAAGGGTGAAATAAATGAAACGGTAGTGTCACACTGACCCTGTCACAGGCAGAGGCATGTGATGCTATAATTTAGCACCTGCTCCGTGAGAAAGAAAGAAGGACAAGAGCGGATGGTGGTACCGCTCCCGGGTGGGGCTGCGGGGGGAGGTCTGGTCTGGATGCACAGAGTCAAGGTGCAGGTGGGCGATAACGCAAGTCTGCAACCCAGGAGGTGGCTCGGGACTGGCCCTGTCAACTGGGGGGTTCACTGAACCATGGATGCGGAGGAAATCTCCACGCCAGGAAGGAGAGAAGATGAGAACGAAGGGAACCTCCCCGGGAAAGAGTAACTTTATAAGACGTGGGATGAGGAACTGCCACAGGAATCTCAGGTAGCAGATAAACCCCGAGGGACTGGGGAGGAAGAACCCCCGGAGGACAGTTAAGGTGCTGGCGTTGTGGATGCAGGAGGGGGACCTCGATGATGAAGCCTCAGGGGCTCCAGTCAGGGGAGGGTGGAGACGGACCTGAATTTCAATCCGGAGGACACAGCAGCTGAGAAGCTTGAGACAGTGAGACTACTGCCCCTGGGCTGGATTCCAAAGCCCTCCTTTCTCACAATTAAATAACACAGAATTGCAAGAGCCTTGCACATGGGATGCTCTGCTGTCTTCCCTTCATTCTCTTTTTCCTCCTCAGCTCTGCCTTCCTTTGGGACAACTTTAAGTCCTTTTTCCTCTGTAACTTCCAATCGGTCAGTAAATAATCTCTTAGCACGTTTTCAAAAACTGCACGGTGTATCGGCTTTTGAAAAACCATCTCACTCCCTGAGTGAATGAACATAAATAAAATGACCATAATCATGATGATCTGAAGACACTTTCTGCGTAGTCTTTTTGGTCACTGAGGAAACTCTGAATTGATAGCCCCAGGATCTCACAGCTGGGATCTGCACGGGTGTGTCTTAAGGTCAAAATGTGAATTTTTAGAACTCTCAATTTGAGGACAAGGAAATTATAGACCTTAGGAGAACATTACATTTCTGAAATTTAGGATTGAAGTCTAAAAATTACAGAAACCTTTGTGTTTAAAGTTCAAGATCTTCCAGTGACGAAAAACACCAAGCTAATTTCACGTTGTGGGAGCTCTCTCTGCTAAGCATCTGGCCCGCCGAGGCTCTCAGGCACACTGCCCCAGCAGCTGGCAGCCTTGAGCGGCACCTCCATAGTGTCCTTGTGGGAGTTCAGGGCAAGTTCATGGCAATTTAAAGGCTTGTATAAAACACCCTTAAAGAGCTGAAAAGCCATGACTATTAATCAATGATAGCAAACATTAACCGATTTTCTAATAATCAACACTCAACCTGGTGGCTGGAAGAGTTAAGAGGGGAGATCAATGATGGAACCATGGGCAGCAACGGTTCACATATATTAAGAGCTTCACGTTTTATATGAATCATTTAATTTAAACCTCAAATCCCCTGCAAAAGTATCATTATCCCTATTCTACAGATGAGGGGACAGCTTCAGGGATATAAAGCAACACGTCTGAGGTTACTTGACCCCTTGCTCTCTACTGGGCCTCCTAGTTAAGGCCACCTAGGGAATTCCCTGGTGGGCCAGTGGTTAGGACTCCTCGCTTTCACTGCAGAGCGCCCGCGTTTGATCCCTGCTCAGGGAACTAAGATCCCACAAGCTGTGTGGCATGGCCAAAAAATAAATAAATAAAATAAAGACCACCTGCAATTTATGAAACACCGAAGTACATTAGTTTTGAGGACCTGTTGAACAGAGATGTTGAACGTCTAAAAATCCAATAAAGGTCAATAATTAATACAGTTATATGATTTAAGACTTGATCAATGGCAGGCATCAGATAAGGCCCTCTAAGCTACTGCACTAAAAGGGTGGTAAAACTACCGAAGCAGCAGCGAGGGTTACAAAGTAAATCTAAGTACTCCTCACCTGGGTGTGGAACTGTTCAGTTTGCATGCACTGAGAAGACTCACAGACCTGTTTAATCTACGTATGAGAGGCACGGAAACAAAGCAGAATAAACGTGAGTGCAATAATAAAAGCGTGGAAAAATATTTTGGTAAACTTCAATAAGTTACAGAATACACCGCACATTAAAATGGGAAAACATTTTGGTTTGCATATATGGACTTGGATATAATCCATCGCGGCTCTTTCAAGATATTTGCCATTCACGCATTTGCATTAAAATGTTAAGCTTATAAAAAAAATCTACTATTGTTGTATACGTAGAAAAAACAAGAAATTTCCTTTTGAGAGCCAAGAGCTCTCATGAATTAAAGAGGATTTACTAGGACTCAGAGTGAAGGACAGAAAATAGAGCTTGAAGACAAGACATTTGCAGGAACAAGGGCGGCCAGAGGACGTAATACTGTATACTCGCTGAGAGATGCCTCCTTCAATAACCAGCAGGGAATATCAAGGAAGTTATGCTCCCTCTGGACAGCAAGTGAGAAATCATGTTCTTTATTTTGAAAGTGGTAGAAGTCCTAGCTTGTGAAAGACTGTATAATAACACAGCACATTTTTTATTGCTTAAGGCGAGCATTTTTGGGGTAGAAATGCAGATCCCATCATTTCTCTTTTCCCTTCCGCTCTCAGCCTCCACTCTCAAACCCAAAGTTCTGAAAAATACAATGGTTCTTTACCTTACACTACAGTTGCATTCAATGGTTTTTGCCAATTTAAACTAAATTTTAGACATAATAAAATCTCTGCAAAGGGAGAACAGAGGAAAAATGGCCATCTTTCTTCTTTTGGTTAGATAATAACTCTAAATGTAATCAGCTACCATAGCATCTTTCTTTCATTATGTGATTTAAAACCAAGAATTGGTTTTCCAAAATTTTGCAAAAAAGATCCCAAACTTTTACAATGGAAAAAAAAATACTGGGACTTCCCTGGTGGTCCGGTGGAAGACTCTGCCCTCCCAATGCAGGGGGCCCAGGTTCGATCTCTGGTCGGGAAACTAGATCCCGCATGCCGCAACTAAAAGATCCTGCATGCTGCAACGAAGACCCGGCACAGCCGGGTCCTATTTATAAATAAATAAATAATAAAAAGGAAAAAAAGAAAGAAAATACTAATCTGAGGGGAAGCTTGTACTCGTGACCTGAGATTTTCTGATGAGGTCATTTGTCATGACAGACGGAAGGATTAATGCTAGATTAAAACGATTATCTACTCAACAAATACTCATTTGGAATCAATTTATACTGGGCTCTACACTGAGCACTGGCAAATCAACATGGGACCAGGAGTAACCTGGTTTTTGTCCTGCAAGGGGTGAGGTAATTGTGACAGATTGAGGTCACGCAACTTCAGTAATTAGGAAATGCTCTTATCTTTGTCTAAAGACATCTTTGTAGCAAAAACCAAGGCATTTCCTAAGAAGGTTGGTGGCCTTAGAGAATTTGACAGACCAAAATAAGTTTTTTTTCTATCATATGAAGCCAACTACCTGAGCCCAGAGGGGGCTCAACACTTGTAACACTTCTGGTAAGACAATAAGTACCAATTCATCTTCCTCTGTTCAATAGCATCAACTCCCATTTCTAGCTTGTTACAGAGATCACACTCAAAACCTGAATTTAACACATACATTTCAATGGATCTCAATGATAAAGAATATATTAGAAAAAAAAAAAAAAACCCAAAGCAGATTTAAATCATGTAAGTACCTGGCACTGACTTTGGTGCTCTTACAAATGCTGTATTTCTAATGAGTGCAACTATTTTTCTCAAGGACTATCAGCTGTTTGTTTGAAAGCCATAGATATTTACCATCCTACCTTCTAACTGGAGCAGAGCATTTAAAAAATAATGTTCTCTTTTTGTACCAGTTTTGTTCTTTTGATCTCTCTTCTCACAGCTTTGCCCTATTGTAAAGCTCTACTTAGGAGTGGAAAGAATGAGTGATTGTTTTGAGCCAGTGGAAATGTTATTCTATTGTCAGCTCCAGCATCCCCACTGAGGAAGGTATGACCCTACAATGTCTTCCCCGGATTTTCTGCCTTTTCTCCTTTCACTAATGGAAACAAAGCTTTTCCCAAGGATTCCAAATCACGCCCCCAATCGAAGTCTTAATTGGCAACACAAAGCACAACCCCTGGGTGCTGGACAATTTCCAAAGGGGATTTTGTTCTTTAGTACTAGGCTGAAAAAACCCCAGAGAAAAGAAAACAAACATATACCCATCCACACACCAGAGATGCCCCAGCTTGGTTAATTTGGAACTCTGATTACAGAAAAATTCCTACATGATTATAAATGTATTTGAAATGGCTCGGAGGTTGTTTTAATCCTAACAGGCAGAATGCCCAGCTTGCTTCTGTTTTCAAAATTCTCTCCTAAGGCGAGATCTATAGGAACTTCGTCACAGAGTAATTATTATATGCCACTGTTTGGGTTTCCAACTTCCAGACAGATGGGAATTCACATCCACGGAAGCCCACAAAAGGCAGAGAAACAAAATAAATGAATCACTATGCTCTACACCGAAACACCAAGAGTCTCAGACACTCAATCTAGAAAACCATGTATTTCTAGTTGGCTGCCGGACAATAGCGTATCAAATGAATAAAACTGATTATTTTGTAAATTAAAAAGAAAAGTCTACAGAGGCCTAAGAACATTTCTAGAAGGAAGGTTATTGTTTAAATGCTAATACACACACACACACACGCACACACGCACATACACACATATATATAAAATATGATGGCTACTGATTATCCTCCCCCGCCACCATCCTTTCCTTCTAAGATAATATTGCTGAGGGCAAGCAGTGTCCATGAGCTCCTTCATACATGGCTGAAACGGGGGGCAGAGGACCCAGGCTTCTGCTCACAGCAAGGGGTCTGGTCCTGTAATGGGAGTTCAGGCCCTGCAGCCCCATATTAATGGGCAATTCTGTCTCTCAGAGTTGCAACTTGCTGCCAATCTGCTCAGAGTCACCCTCGCCCCTGCCTGCTACTCCTGTCAGCACCCTCAGGGCCATCTCAGAACATCACTGTTTCTAAAGAGCACCATCCAGACAGGATGGGGCACACAAAAGGGATGGTTTCCAAAGAGTAATTATATCAAGCATTTTTTTATGAGTAGATGTAAGCGCTGACCTGGAAATCTTTGCAAGAAGCAGCCTATCACTGTGAAAGGAGTGTGAGCTCTGGATCCAGACAGACCTGGGTTTGAGCCCAGGTTCTCTACTCACTTGATCCCGGGCAAGTTATTTCACTTCTTTGAGCGTCAGTTTACCCACTGGCAAAACAGGGATAATAATATCTACCTTGGAAGGTTGTTTTGAGGATCAGTGATAATGGTATTGAAAGCCTGATGCTTAGTACGCTTTTATTATCAAAAGATAATTTCTATCATCATCACTGATTTAAAGAGGGGCTGAAGCACCATTATGGCTCTTTGTCTTTCTCACATCCTGTGAAAAGAAAGTATCAATTAGATTCTTCAGCAGAGCCTCACTCCTGTAGTCATCTGCATAAATCTCATCCCCCAGCCTTATCCTACCCTGAATCAATGTTTCAAATACTAGAACTCAACACACAATTTGCCAGGGATTCTAACAGTTGTGCCAATTAATCCTGCAAGGTCTAAGAAAAGCATAAACAGTCTATTAAGTGAAGGACATTATTGTACTACATCAAAGTTACTTTGGATCAAACACAGAGCCTTCTACAAAATCAAAGTGCAAGAATGCTTGACATATGCTCTCATGAAAGGAACTGAAAGCTAGAAATTGTATCTACATTTCAAATTTTACTTTTATGATTTTTTGCTCTGAAAAAAAATTTTCCTTTTACTTAAATGCCAAATATATAAAGAGACATAAATTTAAAAAGTTTATTTTCTTTAAGAATAAAGAAAAAGAATCTCATTTTTTCATTAACTACTTGCTACTTTAAAAAGTCAATCTTGAAATTCAAAACTCACTCTTAAACAGCCAATGAGTTAAAGAAGAAATCGCAAGAGAATTTTGAAAATATCTAGAGACAAATGAAAACAAAAACAAAACATTCTAAAACTTGTGGGATGCAGAGAAAGCAGGGCTAAGAGGGAAGTTTATAGCTGTGAAAACACATTAAAAAGAAGAAAGATCTGAAATCAACAACTTAACTTTATACCTCAAGGAAACAGAAAAAAACAAGAACAAATAAAGCTAAAAGTTAGCAGAGGGAAGGTAATAATAAAGATTACAGTCGAGATAAACAAAATGGAGAAAAGAAAAACAGTAGAAAAAAATCAATGAAACCAAGAGTTGATTTTTGAAAAGATCAATAAAATTGCCAAATCCTCCATTAAACTGAGAAAAAGAGATAAGACTCAAATAACTAAAATTAGAAACTAAAGAGGGACTATTACAACTGATGTCACAGAAATAAAAAGGATTATAAAAGACTACTATGAATAAATGCATGCCAACAAATTGAATAAACTAGAAGAAATGAATAAATTCCTAGAAACATACAACCTATCAAGACTGAATCCTGAAGTACTGAAAACTCTGAATAGACCTATAACTAGTAAGGAGATTGAAGCAGTAATCAAAACTCTCCTAACAAAGCAAAGCCCAGGACCAGATGGCATGACTCCAGAATTCTACCAAACATTTAAAGAACTAATACCAATCCTCCTCAAACTCTTCTAAAGACTAAAGGGGCAGTGGGGGCACATCCAATCTCATTCTAGGAGGCCAGCATTATTCTGATATCAAAAAAAAAAAAAAAAGACACAACAAGAAAAAATACATGCCAATAACTCTGATAAATAATATGCAAAAATCAACAAAATACTACTAAACTGAATTTAACAGCACATTAAAAGGATTATACACCATGACCAAGTGGGATTTACACCTGTAATGCAAGGATGGTTCAACATAAGAAAATCAATATAATATTGTACATCACATTAAGAGAATGAAAGACAAAAACCACATGATCATCTAAATTGATGCAGAAAAAGCACTTGACAAAACTCAACACCCTTCATGATAAAAACACTCAAACTAAGAATAGAAGAAAACTACCCCAACATAGTAAAAACCATATATGAAAAGCCCACAGTGAACTCATACTCAATGGTGAAAGACTCAATGGTGAAAGCTTTTCTCCTAAGGTCAGGAACAAGGCAAGGATACTCACTCTCATCACTATTGAACACAGTACTGGAAGTCCTAGCCAGAGCAATAAGACATGTAAAAAAATAAAAGGCATCCACATTGGAAAGGAAGAAGTAAAACTATCTCTGTTTGCAGATGACATGATCTTAGGGAAAACCCTAAAGATTCCACAAAAAAACTGTTAAAACTAATAATTTCACCAAAGTCGCAGGATACAAAAACCAAAACACAGAAATCAGTTGTATTTCTATTCACTAACAATGACCAATCTGAAAAGGAAATTCAGAAAATAACCACATCTATGATAGCATCAAAAAGGACAAACTAATTAGGAATAAACTTAACCAAGGAGGTGAAAGACTTGTAGACAGAAAACTACAAAACACTGCTGAAAGAAATCAAAGAAGATACAAATAAATGGAAAGTCATCCTATTTTTGTGGGACTGGAAGACTTAATATGTTAAAATGTCTACACTACCCAAAGTGATTTACAGATTCAATGCAATCCCTATCAAAATACCAATGGCATTTTTTGTAGAAATAGAAAAAAAATCCTAAAATTCATATGGAATCTAAAGGGACCCCAAATAGCCAAAACAATCTTGAAAAAGAAGAACAAAATTGGAGGACTCACATTTCCTGATTTCAAAACGTACTACAAAGTAACAGTAATCAAGACAGTGTGGTACTGGAATAAAGACAGATAATATAGACCAATGGAACAGAATAGAGAGCCCAGAAATAATCCCTTGCATGTATGGGCAAATGATTTTCAGCAAGGGTGCCAATACTACACAAGGGGGAAAGTCAGTTTCGTCAACAAATGGTGTAGGGAAAACTGGACATCCACGTGCAAAAGAATGAAGTTGGACCCTTACCTTATGCTACATACAAAAATTAACTTGAAATGTGTTAAAGACCTAGAACTATGAAACTCCTAGAAGAAAACATAGGGGGAAAGCTTTAGGATGTTGGATTCAGCAATTATTTCTTGGATATAACACCAAATGTAAAAATAAACAAATGGGACTGCACCAAACTTAAAAACTTCTGTGCAAAGGAAACTATCAATAGAGTGAGAAAGCAATGTATGGAATAGGAGAAAATATTTGTGAATCATGTATCTGGTAAGGGATTAATATCCAGAATATATAAGGAACTCCTACAATTCAACAACAAAAAAATGAATAACCCAATTAAAAATGGGAAAAGGACTTGAATAGAAAATTTTCCAAAAGATATAAACAAATGGCCAACAAGCATATGAAAAAGATTCTCAACATCACTAATAATAAGAGAAATGCAAATGAAAACCATAATGAGATATCACCTCACACCCATTAGAATGGCCACTATCAAGAACAGAAAACAACAAATGTGGGCAAGGATGAGGAGAAATTGGAACCCTTGTGCACTGTTAGTGGGAATGTAAAATGGTGCAGTCATTATGGAAAATATTATGGAGGTTCCTCAAAAAATTAAAAATAGAATTACCATATGACTCAGCAATCCCACTTCTGAGTATATATCCAAAAGAATTCAAAGCAGGATCTCAAAGAGATATCTGCACACCTATGTTGATTGCAGCATTATTCACAATAGCCAAGAGGTGGAAGAAACCCTTATGTCCATCGACATGAATGGATAAAGAAAAGGTGGTGTATACGCACAACGGAATGTTATACAGACTTAAAAAAGAAGGAAATCCCGGGACTTCCCTGGTGGTCCAGTGGGTAAGACTCCACGTTCCCTGTGCAGGGGGCCCGGGTTCAATCCCTGGTGGGGGAACTAGATCCTGCATGCATGCCGCAACTAAGAGTCGGCATGCCACAGCTAAAGATCCCGCATGCTGCAACTAAAAGATCATACATGCCGCAATGAAGATCCCGCGAGCTGCAACTAAGACCTAGCGCAGCCTAAATAAATAAATAAAATACAAAGCCACTTTAAAAAAAAAAAAAAGGAAATACTGTCACATGCTACAATATGAATGAACCTTGATGATATTATGTTAAGTGAAATAAGTCAGCCACGAAAGGACAAATACTGCATGATTCCACTCATATGAAGTATCTAATGTAGTCAAATCATAGAAGCAGAAAGGAAAAAGGTGGTCACCAAGGGCTCTGAGGAGGATTTACTGTTGAAGAGATATATTGGGCTGGCCAAAAAGTTCGTTCGGGTTTTGCCTTCCCATCGTAAGGAAAATCCGAACGAACTTTTTGGCCAACAAATAGTTTCAGTTCTGCAAGACGAAAAAGTTCTGGAGATCTGCTGTACAACAATGAGAATATACTTGACACTACTGAACTGTACACTTAAAAATGGTTAAGATGGTAAATTTAATGTGATGTGGTTTTTACCACAATTAAAAAAAAAAGAAGAAAAAAATGGTAACAGATGGCAGCCTGAAACTTAAAAAGTCAGTCTGTCAATCTTATAACATCTAGATGAATAAAAGACAGTCCATATCTACTGCTGCCAATCAGAATCCAGAAGGTCATTTCATGTTGATTATAAATGAACGATTCAAAGAAGAATTAAAAAGGTATGAAATGAGGCTGAGGATTTCATTTTAAAGTTCTAAAAAGCCCTGCAAAACAAATTTTCTTAAAATTCACAAACAATAAGTACATGAAACTCTATCTGATGAAACACAATGCAAATCTGCTTGGTGAAGGATAAGCCTTTACGTATAAACACTATATGTTTAAAAGCTAAGACGGGATTGTTACATTTTCATTCCGAGTCACAATGCAGCATCAAATCTACTCTCACCAGCCCAGTGGGTATCACAGCACACCGCAAAGCATACTCACACCCCGAATCCCCAGTGCACATAAAGCAAGTTAGCATTTTAATGAACTTTACGAGTTCTTCTAACAAGCCCATGAGGTAGCATTGCAGAATTTCTTTAAGGTTTTCTATGCTATACTACTACCAGATATTTCGTTTTTTTAGGGCATAAAAATTTAGAAAACTGGCCTGGCATATAAAATACACAATTTTAATATGACAACTATGAAATTATAGAAAATTAAGAGCAACCTATGCTCTATCTGATAAACATAAACACCTGAAGCTCCACTGTTAGGCATCATTTAAAAGTATGAGCTTATACAAATTTTACTGATAAAAATTTAAGCTCGGTACAGCAATCTGAATTTTGCTATATTCCAAGCCCTTGGGACTTGGGGGCAGCATATTCATTTTTTATATAGGTTATACTCCCACTTGTTTTTCCAAAAGAGAAGTTTAAGTAAAAACACAAAATGGTGCACTGCGGCTATAGTGAATGAGATTTCAAAGACTGTATGATTACAACTAAAAAAACGCAGAATAATAAATCGACATGGTTCCTGTTTTGGCAACACACCAAATATTGTGCTTTTATAAGCTTTAACTCAAAGGAGAAATTTTAAAGTGTCATATAAAAGAGTAATAGTTATTTTAGCATCTGAGCCAGAACTGCTTTCAGAGTTCATGTAAGGCGCTTCTTGCCTACCTTTTGGCTGTGGCAGGTACAGCGGTTTCTTTCCTGGCCCCCGAAGGGGCTGGCAGGGAGCCACTGGCTTTCTTTGGTACCACAGTGCCGTTGTTGACGGTGGTTCTTAAAGGCAAGGTCTGCACCAGTGGTCTTGCTGTAAGACAAGCAGAAAAGGCAATCAGACCTTTCGCCTTTTCAAGGAAACTCCTTACAGGACTTAAGATAATGTAGAAAGAAAAAGGACGTCCATTTCAAATGCTAGCAGAATCGACAAAGGTGCAAAGACAACGGAGCTTTTCAACAATGGTGCTGAAACAATGAACCCAGACACCAACCTCAGACCTTACACAAAAATTAACTCAGAAGGGACCACTGGCCTATGTGTAAAATGCAAAACTATAAAACTTCTAGATGAAAACATAGGAGAAAAATCTGTGTGACCTTGGGTTTGGTGATGGGTTTTTAGATACAATACCAAAAGCACATCCATGAAAGGAAAAATTGATAGCTTGGACCTCATTAAAATGAAAACAACAACAACAACAACAAAACTTTTGCTCTGTAAAAGACATCATTAAGAGGATGAAAAGACAATTTATAGACTGGGGGAAATATTTGCCAATCACATATCTGATAAAGGACTTGTATACAGAATATAAAAAGAACTCTTAAAATTCGACAAGAAGAAAATGAAGAGCCCAATTAAAAATATGGGCAAAAGATCTGAACAGAAACCTCACCAAAGAATATATACAGATGGCAAATAAGCATATGAAAAGATGCTCAACATCTTTTATCATTAGGGAAATGCAAATTAAAACAATAATGAGATATCTCTATTACACCTATTAGGATGGCTAAAATCCAAAACACAGACAACATACCAACTGCTGGCCAGGATGCAGAGCAACAGGGGCTCTCCTTCTTTGCTGGTGGGAATGCAAAATGGTACAGCCACTTTGGAAGCCAGTTTGGCAGTTTCTTACAAAGTTGAGGCTTATAAATTTTACCATAGGATCCAGTAACTGTGCTTACACTAAGTATTAACCCAAATGATTTGAAAACTTATGTCTACACAAAAGTTTCATTTAATATTTATAGCAAGCTTTATTTATAACTGTGAAAACTGGAAGCAACCAAGATGTCCTCCAATTGGTGATGGATAAACAAACTGTGGTCCATCCAGACAATGGAATAGGATTCAGTGATAACAGGAATGAACCAATCCACACAACCATGGTTGAGTCTTAAATCCATATTGCCAAGTGAAAGGACCCAGTCTGAGAGGCTATATACTGCACAATTCCATTTAAAATGACATTCTACAAAAGGTTAAACTATAGAGACAGAAAGCGGATCAGTGGTTGCCAGAGACTGGAGGCGGTGTCACTAGGTGAAGCACAGAGATTCTTCAGGGCGGTAAAGCTATTCTGTGTGATATCGTAGTGGTGGATGTGTGATGCTATGCATTTGTCAAAACCCACAGACCCTTACCGCACAAAGAGTGAACCTTAATACACGCAAATACAATAATAGTCAATAAGGAGATGGGGGAACCCCATGACGGAATGCAGACTGTGACAAAAGAATCTAACTGCATTACAAACATGCAACGTAACCTCACGGAAGGGGGTGGAGAGGAAAGGTGCGGACAAAGTAATTCTGGTAATGAGCACAGACTGGAAGACTACAAAAGGAACTGCACATGAGCACTGTATTCTAGTTGGTTAAGTTGTTTCCCGCAGGGCCATATGGTAGGAGCCAGGCTTCTCACTGTTGGAGAGGGAGGTTACAGACCAGCAAGGGGGAAGGCTAGAATGAACCAGGTGGAATGGAGAAGAGGAGGAGACATCAGTGTGAACTCATGTCTAGCTTAATAGAGACAGAGACACACAGAGACGTAATTATAGGTAAGTCTGTGTACATGGGTTGTATAAACACATCTATTTCCCAGCTCTGTCTGCTGAGAGACCCAGGGCCCAAACCTGGGTTTCTAATACCATTCTACAGCAAAAGGAACCAGGGCTCCTTGGGGAAGCACCTGAATCCAGGGCTGAGACAGGGAATATCCAACATGAGCCTGGAGCATCTTATGGTGCCAGAAAGTAAGGAAGTGCTCACAAAACCCACAATGATGGGGGTGTGGCAAAGGGACCCAGGAGCCAATGGGAAGAGCCGAAGCCGCAACAATGTGAGCAACAGAATAAATAAAGTAGTACTGGATTATACCCCCAGCTATCAAACAAATATCCACAGGTTCACACTGATATAAATACACGATGGAATACATACATGAGGAGGACAAATCCCCAGGCAGAAGAATTCTGAATAATTTATGTAGATACTTTGTCCTTGAGATGGTGGAGCATATTCTCCACGCCTTCCGTGTGGGCCGTGCATAGTGACTTCCTTCTACACCATGCAGAGCGGAGGTGTGGCGAGAAGGAGAAACCTGACAAACACATCTCAGGTGATCAAGGTCAACATCAACAGTGGTAAGTCATGTTCATAGTACACATCCTTGGTAGATGTGATGAGAATGGCACCTTACCTCTGTGGTCTTTCTCCCTAAACCCACCCCCAGTCTAATCATGAGAAAAACATCAGACAAACCCAAACTGAAGGACAGTCAATGGATTATCTAAGCAGTACTCCTCAGAACTGTCAAGGTCATCAAGAGCAAGGAAAATCTGAGAAACTGTCAGTTCAGAGGAGCCGAAGGAGGCACCATGACTAAATATAATCCCAAATGGGATCCTGGGACCAAAAAAGAACATAAGGGATAAACTAAGGAAATGTGAATAAAGTATGCCCCTTGACTGAAAATAATGTATCAATATCGTCCCATTAGTTGTGACAAACACGCCATGCTAATATAAGATGTTAACAATAGGGGAAACTGGGTGCAGGAGATATGGGAACCATCTGTATTCTGCCTGCAATGTTTCTGTAAATCTAAAACTACTCTAAAATTAAAAGTTTATTTTAAAATGCTAGCAGAATTTATTTTGTTCATCCCAGAATTAAATCTACCTCAGTGCAGGCTCTTACAAACACTACCAGTGACAAAACTGCCTAGAATGTCAAAATTTTAATATACTGAAACTTTTCAGTGCCTAAAGTTGAGGCCCAGACTACCTTTTTTTTTTTTTTAATTGTGAAAGAGAGTTTAAAAAGCCACCGTCAGGCCCCTCCAGCCACAGCAGAACACCCTTCTCCACTCTCTCCAAGTGCTCTCTTTCCTCATTCCCTGAACACCTGCTCCAGCCAAGGGCCTAGACCAGTGCTCAGAGCTAATATTCCACAGTGAAAACACCACAGTTCCAAAACAGAGATCCCGAATCTTTCCTAACACACACAATCTGCTCCCCGTGCTGATGTCCACTCTCTGCTGGGACAGAACCCTTCCCAAGTAGGAAGAAATGCCATCCTGGGCTTCCCTGGTGGCGCAGTGGTTGAGAATCTGCCTGCTAATGCAGGGGACACGGGTTCGAGCCCTGGTCTGGGAAGATCCCACATGCCGCGGAGCGGCTGGGCCCGTGTGCCACAACTACTGAGCCTGCGCGCCTGGAGCCTGGGCTCCGCAGCAAGAGAGGCCACGATAGTGAGAGGCCCGCGCACCGCGATGAAGAGTGGCCCCCGCTTGCCGCAACTAGAGAAAGCCCTCGCACAGAAACGAAGACCCAACACAGCCATAAATAAATAAATAAATAAATAAAAATTAAAAAAAAAAAAAAGAAATGCCATCCTCACTTCATCTCTATCTCCTCTTTCTACTTCACCTACCATTTCAGTCTCCATTCTGTCTTTTTTTTTTAAATACATGTACTGTGTTAGTGTCCTCCCCGAAATTCACGTCCACCCAGAACCTCAGAATGTGACCTTATTAGGAAACAGTGTCTTTGAAGATGTAATTGGTTAAGATGAGGTCATATTGGATTTGGGTGGGCCCTGAATCCAATGACTCGTGTCCTTTTAAGAAGCCCATGTGTATATATGTACATATAATGGAATACTACTCAGCCATAAAAAAAGAATGAAATAATGCCATTTGCAGCAACATGGACGGAACTAGAGATGATCATACTAAGTGAAGTAAGTCAGACAGAGAAAGACAAATACCATATGATTACACTTATATGAGGAATCTAAAATATGACACAAATAAACTTATCTATGAAACAGAAACAGACTCACAGACATAGAGAAGAGACTTGTGTTTGCCAAGGGAAGGAGGGGTGGGGGAGGGATGGATTGGGAGTTTGGGATTAGCAGGTGCAAACTATTATATATAGAATGGATAAACAAGGTCCTACTGTATAGCACAGGGAACTATATTCAATATCTTGTGATAAACCATACAGAAAAGAATATGAAAAAGAATGGCATTGACATATATACACTACCAAATGTAAAACAGATAGCTAGTGGGAAGCAGCTGCATAGCACAGGGAGATCAGCTCGGTGCTTTGTGACCACCTAGAGGGATGGCACGGGGAGGGTGGGAGGGAGATGCAAGAGGGAGGGGATATGGGGATATATGAATACGTATAGCTGATTCACTTCGTTATACAGCAGCAACTAACACAACAATGTAAAGCAATTATACTCCAATAAAGATGTTAAAAAAAAAAGACTAGTAATACAAAAAAAAAAGAATGCATGTATATGAATAACTGAATCACTTTGCTGTACAGCAGAAATTAACACAACATTGTAAATCAACTATACTTCAATAAGATAAATTAAGGGGAAAAAAAGAGGCCCAGGTGAAGATGCATAAGGAGGAGAGTTCGCCACGTAAGGACAGAGGCAAGAGACTGGAGTGGCACATCCTCTAGCCAAGGACAGACAGCACCCACGAAGCCCGGCAACAGGCATGGACCAGTTTCTCCCTCAGAGCCTCCAGGAGGGACAATACTGCCAGCACCCTGATTTCAACCCAGTGGCACTGACTTCAGACATCTGGTCTCCAGAACTGTGAGGGAATCAATTTCTTTTTGTACTAATTCACAACAGAGGCCCTAGGGAGTGACTACAGTACGCATATCAGCTTGCTGGGCGTCTTTCATTCCACTGTTACCATCTCTGCAGTGGCTCCCCCAGCACAGCTCCTAGAACCGAGGGCTGGTCTCCCAGGGCACTCAGCCGGTTCTGTTCAGGTGAATCTCCTTAAAAACATCCCTCATCCATGGTCGCCAACGGCTCCTGACAGCCCGCTACACCACGTGACAGGTCATCAGAACCCACCAAAATGCAAAAGCTGAAACAATGATGGCAGCTCCGAGTGCCCGGCGCCAGGCAGAGTGGTAACAACTTGAAATGCGTTATCTTGTCCAGCTGGGACAACACGACTGGTCCAGCTGCATTTCACACCCGGGCCTAGAGGGGGGAGGGAAGAGAACAACGTCCCCCGACTCCCAGGCCCCTGCGCCTCCAGGCCACTCGCTATCATTCTGCTCTTTTACAACCTCAGTGATCAGAGCTCATTCCCTCCACCGATTTTCTTTTTCCCACCACACACCCAGGCGCTCCAATATCCACCCCCCCCACCCCCCAACAAGCAAATCCGGCCTCATTCCCACCTCCTTAGCTTGTTTCTGTGGAGAAGAATCCCCTGGAGTTAAAATCCAGATCGTTGGGCCCCATCCCCAGATTCAGGAGGTCTGGGGCAGAGCCTGAGACTCTGCATTTCTAACCAGTTTCCAGGTTGCTGCCGCTGCTGTTCCAGGGACCACACTTTGAGAACCACCTGTCTGTGCCATCCTCCAGCTTTGAAGGGCCTCTCCTCGTTAGCCCAGGCCTCCCTGGTTGTCCCGCTCTGATCTTCTGTCACACGTCAGTCTGTAGCTCACAACTGAGTGCTTGATTACGGACTGTTGTTTCAGGCGGGCTAGTCTTACTTCCCCAGCTAGAGTGGGTGCAGACATCGTGCTGGGAGGCGGCATCACCTAGATCCTTCTCCGTGTGCTTGGGGAGTGGCCTGGACTCCACACCGAGCCCCGGGCTTACTGCCCCGTCTCCTAGGCTGACAGCAGCACAGCTATAGCTAATCCCATGCCTGCAGGGCCAAGGGGAGGTGGGTCACCAGACCCTAAGAGGAGAGACGCTGCTGGGGGAGCAGCTACATCCAGGGGGTGGGGACACAGCCAACCCGAGGGGCCCCGTGTGGAATGAGTCGGGGGGTAGATCCTCTGACCTCACTCTCCCTCCTTCCACTCCCCAGCTGGGGACCCCCCTGCTCAAACCTCACCGGAGCGGAGAGCGTGGGGCTGGTCGGTGTGGTCCATACAGCTCAGCTCCCGGGGCAGAGAGCTGGCTGGAGGAGGGTAAGGAAAGGGCCTGGAGGGGCTGATGGAAGACGCCTGGCCCCCAGCTCCTCCCCGGCACCTGGGCCAGGACCTGCCTCACCCACTTACATGCCCACCCAACCAGGCTGGGCGAGCCTCCTGGGCTCCCCTGGTCCCTGCTTTGCCGCTGTCCTCACATTGTTTATTCCTGCCCACTCCATTGCCCGGGGGCTCCACGATGGCAGCAGCCCCTGCAATGTTGACACAGACGGTGTTCAACATGCATTTGTTGATCAGACTGCACTAAATTTCGAGAACAAAGACCCCACTTTCAAGAAAAGGCATTGTGTTGCCATTTCTGAGTCACTGTTGTTTTTTTTTTAATTTTATTTTTTTATTTTTTGGCCGTGCCACACGGCATGCGGGATCCTAGTTCCCCAACTAGGGATCAAACCCTCACCCCCTGCAGTGGAAGCACGGGGTCTCAACCACTGGACCCCCACGAAAGTCCGTCTGAGTCACTGTTTTTTATTTTTCCTTGAGTCATAATTTCAAAATTCAGTCTCATAATAATCTAGTATTGTCCTTCTCCCCAAAAAGGAAATGGGATTTTTTTAAAGCCCATAAAAAGAACATCAATTGCAGGCAACGGGCCTTCTCAGAGGGCATAATAAACCTTCCACATTAAACTATAACAGAGTAGCATCAAAAGCAAACAGAATTGTTAAAGTTGTAATGAGAAATCATAAAAGAAAAATAGTGGATATGGAGAGGAGGAGGGGGAGAAGGAGGGAGCGGGGGATGGCGGCCACACTTGGAGTGACAAGAAGTTGGAAAGGTTCTCATTTTGGCAAGATCCAATCACCACTACATCCTTATCTTGATAATATCCTTGGCTTTTTGTCACCACTGACTTCTTAAATAGCATCACGACTACACCAGTATGCTTGCTAAATACCTATTGTGCACACGACATCACGTCAGGTCTCTTTCATGTTTCCATATCTAAACATGATTAGCCACTCAAGGAAAAAATGTTGCCACCATAAAGAAAAGTTTTGGAAGAAAACAGTGTCTCCTAATGTCCAATCTGAACAGGTACTAGCTTGGATCATGAGGACAGCAGGACACAAGAACAGCCATAATGAGTCACTTTTCAGACAAGCGATCTCAGAAACTGCAGAAGAGAAACAGCACCAGGGAAGGTTCAGACACAATTTCCTGCTCATCAGGTGCTAAGATAAATGGATCCCTGGCTTTGAGATGACACCAAGATATGAGACATTCTTCCAGTTCATAACAGGTTTTTAAAAAATAATTATTTTAATTGTTCTTAGGGGCCAAACAGACACATAGCACTGAAAGGAGAATTTCTCAAAATAGAAGGAGAATGAGTGATACATGATATATGTTTAGAATGCATTCATTGGAAGGGATATCGGGATGGTTGGAGGAGCACAGAGGAATAAAGGGCAAAGAGTCTTGAGTTAGGACCGACTCATTCTCAACTCGGCTTTATTACGTAGCCTTGGACAAGTCACCTTTCCAAGCCTCGGCTTCTTTGTAAAAATAGGATAACAGTGCCCACCTTGCAGGGCTGCTGTGAGGGTTTGGAATGAGAAGTGGCAAGCTGCATAGTGCCCTGCATGTAGCAGCACATAAAAGGTGGTAGCTATTATCCCACGGCCACGCCCAGATGACGAAATGCTCTGTTTTGGACACCGGGATGCAATGTCGTATCTTGAATACAATGTGAGAAGAATTAAATGCAGGATTTCAGTTATGAGCAAAGGTGCCTGAGGCAGAATCAGGTCCAGTGAGTGTCCCCACTGCATCCTGCACACACACGGAGGGGTCGAGGAAGACCCCAGACAGTTCTCAGCCGCAAAACAGTTGCTTTCCTCCTCGTGCCCAGGCAAAGCGAGAGGGGGGAGGAGAGTGCAGAAGGAGCTCAGGTCTGGGAGTCGGGGGCCAGGGTGCGAATTCCAGTGTGTCCTCGACTGGCAGTGTGACTGCAGACAAGTCCCTCTGGGCCCCACTTCCCTAATCCATAAAGGAAAGACTTCAGTCTATAAGTGCTCTAAGGGTGGCTCTTCCTGCTCTGAAATCTAGGACCCTAATTCATGTGAGAAGAGTGTCCAGGAGAGAAACACCCGAGTTTCTGTGGGACTTTTCACACTGCGTAAGTTCCCTTAGACCCACCAACCCACCAGAAGTGAAGGAAAGGAGCCACTGAAGTGGACAGGCCTCGTCAGAGGGACAGATGCAGCCACATGCACGGTGTTCATGGCCCCCAGTTTCCTGTTACCGTGCGTACTATTTAGTATAAGGTCCCCGTAAACTACCTCGAGTTAACATCCCTGAAAAATGACTCCAGAGTGTGGGAACTGAAAATCTCTAACATGGGACATCCCCGGCAGTCCAGTGGTTAAGACTTCTTCGCCTTCCAATGCAGGGGGTGCGGATTCGATCCCTGGTCAGGGAGCTGAGATCCCACCTGCCTCGTGGCCAAAAAAACCCAAAAAACATAAAACAGAAGCAATATTGTAACAAATTTAATAAAGACTTTAAAAATGGTCCACATTAAAAAAATCTTAAAAAAAAAAATCTCTAACAAAGGTATTCAGAATCTCAGGTCTAAAGCATTCACAAGTATGCCTGAAATAAAAAGGTTTCATCTTTCTAAACGGGGGGATTGGAATACTCAGACTTCCATGAAGTACTACCTGTGGCAATATATGTCCAAAACTACAGTTGATGTAAATATAGAAATTCAAGTATAGGTAGTCAAATCTACTAATGCTTATTATTATGATACTGTCATAATCTAAAGATGAAGAAATCCTTTTAACTTACATCACATTAATAACTCAGTGTGCAATATTTGATAAGTAAAACTTTCCCTTAGGTTTCACAATAAATTTAATCATGCAAAGCATGACCATGTATGTGATTATGTGTAGAAATTCAAAGTTTAACTTTAACACACCTGACCATTATGAACCCAGAATTCCTAATTATCTACTTCGAAATTGAAAAGATGTCTATATTTGGAATTGGAGAAGGCAACTTGCTTTTGCTAAATTGTCAGACAAAGTAGATAATTACTTATGTGCTGGGGAAGGTTCCCGTCACTAATACCTAGCAATATTACAGATGCATTTATCCTTGGATCCAGCAATCCCACTTCACTTCCAGGAACCTATCCTAAAGATATATTGGCAAAAATAAAAAATGCCATACACACAAGGCCAATTATTTGTAAAACAAAAGACCACCCATAGGGAGTGGCACATGCCCACTTTTTTCTACTTTTATATGCATTTCAACATTTTCATAATACAAAGTTTAAAAACAATCTTTCTCAGTCTCTGAAAAACTGAATATATCTACCAAGCCTTTTCTATAAATCACTAACGAACACCTATTTAAACTGGGGAAGGCAATTAAAGAGGAAGATGGAAGAAACTATAGCATGTTCTGTCTAAAAGAAAGCACAAGTTATTTTCTGTAATTAAGCAATTTGTAAGGAGAAAGATAAGGAGAAAGCACAGTAGATGAGAGAGGGAAAAATTGCTAATTTGGTTAACCAGGATAAAGAACTAAGTTAAATATTCATTAATTTCATTCACTGCAAAGAACTTAAAATTTTTTCATTTGTTAGTTGCACCTAGCTAATAAAATTTGTGAAAGGATTATGATACAATATTTTACACTATTATATGCTGAATATGACTTGTTGTATTTGGGACACTTTGCAAATCAAATTAAACCTTGAAAAAAGAACTCTCATTTCAAGTCATATACTTATTCATTTCTTAAAATTTTGGTTTGATTTGAATAATGCTAATTTAAATAATACTGCTAAGAGGCATATGCACAGCCAAGCAACACAGATAGCAGAAAGAATGTATGTTCAGCCAGGCCTTAGGGTCTAGTCCCAGATTTTCCCTAACCAGCTGTGTAACCTGGGGCAAATTATTCCATCTCCTAGAGGCTGCTTTCTCATCTGTAAAATGGGCACAATAATACCTACCTCAAAGGGTTGTGGAGAGGTGAAATGAGCTAATACATCCAAAATATCTATTGCAAAGGCCTGTACCCACCCAATTAATACATGGTAGCTACAAGAATTATTATGACTATCAGGGTTAAGTGTTAATGTAGCAGAGGCTACTTAAAGACAACCTGCAGTCAGCTTTCGACACCAGTTGCAGAGACTAAATTCTGAGAGCAGATTTTGATGTCCTGGAACAACAGGACTGACTGTCTTGCTTGTCAGCATCTCCAGCTGAAGGTTTTTGCTTATATTTATTCACTCTCTGATCTGTTAATTAATGGGGCTATTAATATAAAGAACAGAAAAGTTTGCAAAAGGTGCATTCAAGTTTTTTAAAAGGCAAGCTGCCAAAGACAGTCTGAACTCCCAAGCAAAATCTAAAATGAGAAACAAGAACTCTTGCTGGTTAATGCATAGCGAAGCAGACCATCCCCACATACGTGGGACAATGACAATATTTTAACCTACATTTTACATTGAAATCCTGTAACACTCCCTTAGCACGGAAATGGAAATTAGCCATGCATGTCTACAATGGATCTATTATGAATTTAACTCCACACCATGATTCCTTCTCTTCTTTTTTTAAAAAAATTTATTTATTTTATTTTATTTATTTTTGGCTGCATTGGGTCTTCATTGCTGCACGCAGGCTTTCTCTAGCTGTGGCGAGCGGGGGCTACTTTTCATTGCAGTGCGCAGGCTTCTCATTGCGGTGGCTTCTCTTGTTGCGGAGCATGGGCTCTTCAGTAGCTGTGGCACGCGGGCTCAGTAGTTGTGGCTTGTGGGCTCTAGGGCGCAGGCTCAGTAGTTGTGGCGCACGGGCTTAGTTGCTCCGCGGCATGTGGGATCTTCCCAGACCAGGGATCGAACCCGTGTCCCCTGCATTGGCAGGCAGATTCTTAACCCCTGCGCCACCAGGGAAGTCCCTCCTTGTCTTCTTGAGAACACACGTTAGCACGCTCCAGCCTCCGGACGTTTGCTCTGAGCTATTGACCTTGGTGCAGTGAAGATCAGCTTCAGTGGTAAGAAAGGAGTCATTTTGGAAACACAAATTCCTTCTGCTTATTAAAGAATACACACCAAAGAACATTTAGAAATGAAGTAAAAGTATAAAAAAGAAAAAAAATCATCATCCTCCCACTCAGAAAAAAAGAAAGATAACTCTTGGTATACTTCTCTCCATTCTTCTTTGCATAGATTTTGTCTATTTAGTTGAAAAATACAACATATCCAGTTTTATATCCTGATTCTGCCTTTTAATATAATACACAAGCATCTTTCCTGTTGTTACCGAGAACACAAACATTTTTAAAGATTACATGGCTTTCCATCATACGAGGATCCACAGTTTTCTGGCCATGCCCCTATTGCTTGCTTTTGCTCAATTGTTTCCTACACAATTTTTCTCCAATATACGTAATTCTGCAAGGAACTCCCTACTTCATCACATGTTTTTCTGTATTTACACTCAGAATAGCAATATAATGGTGTCTGTTCACTGCATTCTGCGCCCCCAGTCCAACCACAATACTGAAAAAACTTTAATATCAGCAAGAAGTTTAAGAATACAGGCCTCCAGAAACTATTTGATTCTCTTTTCTCCACTGTATGGTAGCCCAAGCTCAGTATAATTAAAACATCCCGAATCTTCCTATCTGAAAGTAAATCCCACCTGAACAAAGCAAACTTTGCAGGCTGAGGTTCTCTACAGTCGAGATGCATGACAAGGCAACAAGTTCTTCATATGTCTTTTTTTTTAAATAACAAAAGCAAAGGAAAAGGAGAATAGCAATCCTAAAACCCAGGGCAGTATCACCGGGTTAAAAAGAGGTGGAAAATTAGCACAAAAAGCCAATCCCGGGGACAGAAAAAGGTTACCAAGAAAAAGTAGAGTCTGAGACATAACTCTCTCTCTATAAACTGTGTGTCCACAGGCCTCGCATTTTACAGGGTTGGCCACAATCTTTCCTCTGTTTCAGGAGGCCTTGAACTTGATCTGTTAGTGAATTATCTTCACGAGACTGCAGTTCTCATTGGTGTACTAGTTAAGTCATCTGAAGAATAATGATAAAGTAAGTCAAAGTTTAGATGTCAGAACACCTTTCTTCAAATAAGTGAAGTATCGTCGTGAAAAGGATAAGCATTATTATCCGTGGTCTCCCAGGCAATTACTAAGGCCAGAGAGTGGACACAGCGGTCTAATGGTTCAGGACGGCGGCAGAGGGGATGTCGTGCTCACCATGCACTTCCTTTAAGCTGACCCACACGGATGCTCACTGCCTTCCAAGGCAGCCTGTTTCTCTGTGGCACAGCCGTCCCTGTCACTGGGCAAGCGGCACAAAGATGTGCACCAGAAGCTCAAAACACTGAGCGCTAAGCTTCTGACAATTAACCTTTGGGGAAAAAAAATCACCTAATAATTAAAAATTAGAATGCCACGTGTCCAGGCTACTTCAAGCCTGTATTAGGATGGCAAGCCCAAAAAATGGCAAATGATAATAATAATGTGGCCTTCTAAGAACCAAAGGAGGTTTGTCTCAAAGCCGCCTTGTCTAAATATCCCCTAACTAAGCCACGGCTATGGAGTGCCAGCTGTCCAGATAGAGATGTACATACCGTGCCAACACGGCACTCTCTGAAAGAGAAGCAGCGACCCAGGGCTTCTTATGGAATCACTCCTCCTTCTCCCCTCTGCTCCCACCACCCTCTAACTGCACCCACAGCCCACTGAATTCAGGGCATGCCGCTCATCAGCTTTCTTACAATCTTTTTTCTGTTACTTGGTGTGACTTTGGCTCTCGTACTTTGGTTTATTTTCACTTTTGAAAATAATGTTAAAAAGAAACATCAGATCTAACTATGAAAAAAAGTTAAAAGTTTCCAAAATTCAAACGTTACTCTTAATCAAGAAAATAAAATTCCTGGGCAGGCCCCTTGTATTATTTTTCCCCCTCCTTTTCTAAAAATAGAAGTTTTAGAAGCCTGAAGTTGTATATAAAGCAACGACTTCAAATGTACCCTTTAGGATACGGTAGTCATCAGATTTATTTTTGGAAAGCCGAGTAGGTCAAGAATACCTAGAATAACCTGGTTTCTATTTAAAATACCCTAATTGCTTTGTAACTTAGGAGAAACAGATTATTCAAAACGTAGACATCGCCCAGTGTGTATATCTCACATGGAGCTGGTGATAATTATCCTGAAGGACAAGGAAATAGATTTCTTTCCATAAACGTGTGAAAATGTATCCAAGACCAGAGAAAAAACTAACATATGCAACATCAAGACAGTACCCTCTCTTGACTCCAAGGAAAAGATGGTAACTGTGAAATAATTTGTTAAATCCAAACAAAATAAGAAAGTTAATTTTAAGGGGACATTTACATGCCGCAGACTCAAAATGTTTTAACTAAAGGAATTTTACAGCCAAGATGAATTCTGTTTTCTAGAGTTAGCCATGAGGAAAAGCCGTTCTGGCAAAAGACGAGCAATGCACATTGGTTGAAAGCAGACGTCAGGGTACTAACTAGGAGGAGAGAAGCTTTTACGAGGCGTTTTATTTCCAAAATTGTAAGAAGAGGGTCACTACAAAGTTATTTAAAGCACAAATATTGCTTTTTGTTTTGTTCCCAGGCACCACTGGGAAATGAAATGGTGATTTAAATGTTCCAGAAATCCACTATTTATAGGTATAGAATTCTGTTGTAGGCTATGTTCTTCTGGACAAAAGAAAAAGGGATTTAAAAAAACCAGGAGGCTTTGCCCCAAATGAGCTTACTCGCTAGAAGGCGGAGGGAAAGTTGGCGATGAGCTTCAGGGTTCTGAGCAAATCAGGGAGGGGCCTGCCCGCCTCTGGGTCCCAGTCCTCAACTCAGAGCTTCACGTGTGGCATGTGATCAAGTAAGTGTTTGCTGTGCTGAACTGGACAACAGTGTAAACTGAGGACAGGCTTCCCTGGTGGTACAGTGGTTGGGAATCCGCCTGCCAATGCAGGGGACACAGGTTCGAGCCCTGGTCCGGGAAGATCCCACGTGCCGCGGAGCAACTAAGCCTGTGCGCCACAACTACTGACCCTGTGCTCTAGAGCCTGCGAGCCACAACTACTGAGCCCGAGTGCCACAACTACTGAAGCCCACACGCCTACAGCCCGTGCTCCACAACAAGAGAAGCCACTGCGATGAGAAGCCCGCGCACCGCAATGAAGACCCAACGCAGCCAAAGAACTAAATAAATAAGATAAAAATCTTTAAACTGAGGACAGAGAAAGAGATGAGAGTCACCAAAAGTTTCTAGGTGGAACAGCCTCCACAGGGGCCCAAGAATCGTGTTTGCTTTGGTTTTCGGTTTTGTTTTGCAAGCTCTCTCTATCCCAGCGAGTCTGGAGAAATGACTGTTCTCTGCTCCACTGTGGATATTCCTTCCTTGACTCAACCAGCATTTACTGGTCACCTACAACTGTGCACCGCTGGGCTACAATTCACCAACGTCCAGCCAAAAAATACTGTCACACTTTGTGTGATGATTTCAACAATCCTAAGGCTGCTTCACTGTTTTTCTAGGCTTGGGTTCTCTGTCAATATGAAGAGAGCAACATATTTGCTGGAGCAAGAATCTGCAATGAGCTACCATATGATCCATCAATTCCACTCCTGGGCATATATCCAGAGAAAACCTTAATTCGAAAAGATACGTGCACCCCTATGTCCACTGCAGCACTATTTACAATAGCCAAGACGTGCAAGCAACCTAAGTGTCCATCGACAGAGGAGTGGATAAAGAAGATGTGGTATATATATAAACTGAATACTACTCAATCATAAAAAAAGAATGAAATAATGCCATCTTCAGCAATATGGATGGACCTAGAGATTATCATACTAAGTGAAGTAAGCCAAACAAGGACAAATATCATATGATATCACTGCTATGTGGAATCTAAAAAAAAAAATGATACAAATGAACTTATTTACAAAACAGAAATAGACCCACAGACACAGAAAACAAACTTATGGTTACCGAAGGGGAAAGGAGTGGGAGAGATAAATTAGGAGGTTGGAATTAACATAGACTCACTACTGTATATAAAATAGATAACCAACAAGGACCTACTGTATAGCACAGGGAACTATATTCAGTATTTTATATTAACCTATAAGGAGAAAGAATCTGAAAGAAATAGATATATATAGGTATGTACAACTGAATCACTTTGCTGTACACCTGAAACTAACACAACACTAAATCAACTATACTTCAATCAAATTAACAAATAAGGATACTTAGAATGAAAGAAAGAAAAAATGTGCCACGAGCCCGATTCCCGTGCGTCTCGAATGCCCACCTTTGGTAGGTCCTTTCCTGTTGAGCACGGCCTGCTGCTCCTCGGTGATGTTCAGCCGCCGAACCACGTCGGCCAGAGCCGACTTGAGCAGCTGGATGTCGTCTTCCTGCATCTGGACTTTCTGCTCCAGGGAGGCGATGCGGTCTGTCACCTCCATGCTACTGGCGGCAGAAGCGCTGTCATCTAGACCGAGGGAAAGGGGCAAATGAGTCTCAGCTGCTTCCCAGAGAAACCAGACTAAGAAACACACACCAACACGTTGCTATTATGTAACACAACAATATTTAAAAGCTGGAGACCACTGCTTGTAGGCAGAACTTGTGCGAAATCTTTTTTTTTTTTTTAATTAATTTATTTATATTTTGGCTGCGTTGGGTCTTTGTTGCTGTGCGCAGGCTTTCTCTAGTTGCAGCGAGCGGGGGCTGCTCTTCATTCCTGTGCGCGGGCTTCTCATTGCGGTGGCTTCTCTTGTTTCAGAACATGGGCTCCAGGCATGCGGGCTTCAGTAGTTGTGGCACACGGGCTCAGTAGCTGTGGCTCGCGGGTTCTAGAGTGCAGGCTCAGTAGTTGTGGCGCACAGGCTTAGTTGCTCCACGGCATGTGGGATCCTCCCGGACCAGGGCTCGAACCCGTGTCCCCTGCACTGGCAGGCGGATTCTTAACCACTGCGCCACTAGGGAAGTCCCCGTGTGAAATCTTTTAAAATTACGAAGAACTGCACTGCTTCATTCTGCTACCGTCTTTTCATTCTCTAGGTTTGTGCTTTTCTTTTTTTTTTTAAACTGTGGTTTTAATTGTCATGATATTTTTCTAGATTCAGGCCATTTTCTTTTCCGTGATATCAGAGAACCTCAGAACTAGAGTGGATATTAGAATACACCTACTACAACTTCCCACACATGGCAGAAATTGACTGCACGGTCTTCTAGCTTTTGTTCCAATGATGTTGACAGGTTGTGCAGATCATCACAGGGCCATACTATCTTCCAGTCAAGACTCTTAAGGATTGGCTATTCTGACAAAGCAATAGGAGTGGTCAAATCTGTTTGTTAAGCACACCCTTACAGCTAGAGTGATCATAGTTTCTTATCTAGAGGCACTAATTCCCAGTTCCTTACCAAGGTCTACCAGGGTCCTTCATGATCTTCCTTACCTCTCCAACCTCATTTTACATCCTTCTTCCCTTATCTTCCCATGCTCCAGCCATACTGCCCTTTCTCTCCTACTTTAGGGATTTGGTAGCCGCTGAGACCTGTTCTCAACAGCAGACGCTGTTGCCTTTTCCTGAAGCATTTCTCAACCAGATTTTTTTCATGACCAAGTTCTGTTCTTTCGGTCTCAACTCAAATGGGAGTTTTTCAGAGAACCTTGCTAATAATCTTCCTTTAAGTTGTTCCTTTCAGTCACATCCACCTTATTTCTTTCTTTCATAGCATCACTATGACCTAGAATCATCTTGCTTGTTTGCTTCCTGTCTATGTCTCCCAACTAACATGTAAGCATCATGGAGTCTCTTCTGCTTCCGGGTATGAGAAACCCCTATTGGACACCACCCCCTGCAGAAAGTAATTGCTAAGCCTGGAAATTATACAAATAACAGCAGAAGTACTGGAGCGTGAACACAAGCATATAGACTCTGGTGGGAGTTTGCACTCACTTGGTAGAACGCAGATGGGGAACTATACAAGTAAACTCCCTTTTTCACGGCTTTGAGCCCAGGGCTAAGTGTTGTATACAATGGGGGTGAGGACACACTCAGAAAACCCTGTTGCCTTTTTGTCCTTAAAAAATAAAAAAGTGAAGTCTGAAAACCATGAACACTAAAAAGAGTGGGGAAATCCCAGAAGGAAAAAAAAAAACTAGAAAGGGGATCCCTAAACTCTATCTCTTTATATCTCTGACTGACCTGTGAATCACACATGCACGGAATAGACTCAAAGCAGAGCTTGCAGTTCAAGCCCAACCAATTAAAGTACCCACTGAAACAAAGAAACAATACTTGTCAGAGAAAAAATAATAGAATACAGAATCTCCATAACTTAACATTCATAATGTCCAGGATATAATCCAAAATTAGTAACATACTAAGAATCAAGAAATGGAACACATTCTCAAGAGAAAAGAAAACAAATTGAGTCCAACTCCAAAATGAACAAAACATTGGAACTAACAGATAAGGAATTTTAAATGGCTATCAGGACTATCCTCTATATGTAAAATGAGTATTTTTTTCAATGAATGAAAATTTCAGAGAGAAGTGGGAAGTACTGGCAGAAAGACAGAAATGAAAAATGAACTGAATGGAAATTCAAGAACTGAAAAATATAATTTATGACAATAAAAAATTCACTAAATGGAATTAACAGACATGACAGATGAAAAACCAAGCAAATCTGAAGACAGATCAATCGGAAGTATCCAAGGTGAAGAACACAGAGGGAAAAAATTAACAGAGCCCTGGGGACTTGTTAAGACAATCTCAAACAGTCCAACATACATTTAATTGGAATATAAAAAGAGAGAGAGCAGGACAGAAAAAAGTATGTGAAAAATAATGGCCCCAAACATCCCAAGTTCAATAAAAAAATGTAAAATTACAAAATGCTAAGCAAAAACCAAGCAAAATAAACACAAAAAAGACCACCTCAATGTCTATCATAATCAAACTGTTGAAAACCAAAGATAAAGTACGCATCTTGAAAGCAGCAAGAGAAAAACAACATATATAACTATACAGGGAACAATAATCTGATTAATAGCTGGTTGTCATAAACCATGGAGACTAGAAGAGAGTAAAGCAACATCTTTAAAGTACTGGATGAAAAAAAATTCAATCCAGAATTCTATATTCTGAAAAAATATCCTCCAAGAATGAAGGCAAATTAAGGCATTTTCAGATAACTGAAAGAATTTATTGCCAGTAGATCTGCATTACAAGAAGTTAAAGGAAGTTCTTCAGAGTAAAGGGAAATTACATGAAATGGAAACTCAGACCCTCAGAAAAGAATGAAGAGCACTGGAAATGATAAATATTTGAAGGAGCTCAAGACTTTTTTTCTTTTTGCATTTTCCTTTTTTTTTTCCTTTGAGAATTTCAGGGGAAAAAAAAAAAAGCAAGACTCAACTATATGCTGACCACAAGACACACGCTTTAAATGCAAAGACACAGATAGAGTGAAAGTAAATGAATGGAGAAAAAGATATAGCATGCAAATAGTAAGTATAAGAAGGCTGGAGTAGCAATATTGATATCAGATAAAACAGATGTCAAATAAAATGTATTACCAGTTATAAAGAAGGACATTTCATAATGAAAAAAGTATTAACTTATTAGAAAGACAATAAAAAATATGCCCAATAACAGAGCTTTAAAATACATGAAACTCCATTTGCAGCAACATAGATGGACCTAGAGTTTATCATACTAAGTGAAGTAAGTCAGACAAATATCATATATCACTTACATGTGGAATCTAAAAAAAGTGATACAAATGAACTTATTTACAAAACAAACAGACTCACAGACTTCGAAAATAAACTTATGGTTACCAAAGGGGAAATGTGTGTGGGGGGGGATAAATTAGGAGTTTGGGATTAACATATACACACTACTATGTATAATAAATAAAACAGATAATCAGCAAGGACCTACTGTATAGCACAAGGAACTCTACTCAATATTCTATAATAACTGACTGTTAAAAAGAATCTGAAAAAAGAATGGATATATGTATATGTAAAACTGAATCACTTTGCTGTACACCTGAAACTAACACAACATTGTAAATCAACTATACTCCAATATAAAATTAAAAAATTGAATTAAAAAAATTAGTGAGTAAAATACATGAAACAAAAATTGACAGAATTAAAGTGAGAAATAGACAGTTCCACAGTTATTCCTCAAGATTTTAACACCCCTTTCTCAGCAACTGATGGAACAACTCATTTAAAAAATCAGTAAAGACAGAAGATCTGAACAACATTATAAACCACTTTGACTTAATTGATATGTATAAGAAACTACAGCCAATGATAGCAGTGTACATGGTACATTTACCAAGACACATCATATTCTGGGCCATGAAACAGACCTGAATAAACCTAAAGATTGAAAGAGTATGTTCTCTGACCACAGTGACAATAAATTAGATATCAAAAACAATAAGAGAACAAGGAAACCCCCCCAAATTTTGGAAATTAAACAACACACTTCTATATAATCATTAGGTAAAAGAAGACATCACAGGAGAAAATAGAAAATATTTTAAGTTGAATGATAATGAAAATATAACATATCAAAATGTATGGGTTGCAGGTAAAGCAGGTCTTTTAGGAAAATTAATAGCTTTAAGTCTCTATTAGAAAAGGAGAGTATTCTCAAATCAATGATTCTCAGCTATCACATTAAGTAACTAGAAAAAGAAGAGCAAATTAAACCCAAATCAAGCAAAAGAAAGAGAAAGAGCAAAGAGCAGAAATCAATGGAATAAAACATGAACAAGCAATGAAGAAAATCAATGAACTCAAAGGCTGGTTCTCTAAAACATCAATAAAGTGTAAGCTCCATGAAAGCAGGGATCTTTTTTGCTGGTTCACTGCTCTATGTTTCCAATATGTAACACAGAGTAAGAACTCAATAAATATTTGGTAAATGAATGAATAAATGTGTAAATGGGTATCTTTTATGAAGCATACATCAAATTAGTTTCTGGGGATGTAAAGATGACTGATTCACAGTCCTTTCTTTAGAAGCTCTCTCTGTGGTGGAGAAGACAAATGTCCCCAAATTTCTAAAACAATGTGATAAGTTATATAATTGAGAAATATACAGAGTGATAAATGAACATAGAGAAGAAATATTAATGGCATTTGGAAAAACAGAAGAAAGTAGGGGGTTGGCCATGAAAGATAAAAACATTTACAAGGTGGAAAAGCAAGAAGAATCCTTTGTCCTTTTGGACCCACCTCCTAGAGAAATGGAAATAAAAACAAAAATAAACAAATGGGACCTAATGAAATGCTTTTGCACAGCAAAGGAAACCATAGACAAGACGAAAAGACAACCCTCAGAATGGAAGGATATATTTGCAAACGCAGCAACCGACAAAGGATTAATCTCCAAAATATACAAGCAGCTCATGCAGCTCAATATCAAAAATACAACAACCCGGGGCTTCCCTGGTGGCACAGTGGTTGAGAATCTGCCTGCCAATGCAGGGGACACGGGTTCGAGCCCTGGTCTGGGAAGATCCCACATGCCACGGAGCAACTGGGCCCGTGAGCCACAATTACTGAGCCTGCGCGTCTGGAGCCTGTGCTCCGCAACAAGAGAGGCCGCGATAGTGAGAGGCCTGTGCACCGCGATGAAGAGTGGCCCCCGCTTGCCACAACTAGAGAAAGCCCTCGCACAGAGACGAAGACCCAACACAGCCATAAATAAATAAATTAATTAATTAAAAAATAAAAAAATAAAAGAACATTTAAATAACAAAAAAATCTTTAAAAAAAAAAAAAATTACAACAACCCAATCCAAAAATGGGCAGAAGACCTAAATAGACATTTCTCCAAAGAAGATATACAGATTGCCAACAAACACATGAAAGGATGTTCAACATCACTAATCATTAGAGAAATGCAAATCAAAACTACAATAAGGTATCACCTCAGACCAGTCAGAATGGCCATCATCAAAAAATCTACAAACAATAAATGCTGGAGAGGGTGTGGAGAAAAGGGAACCCTCTTGCACTGTTGATGGGAATGTAAACTGATACAGCCACTATGGAGAACAGTATGGAGGTTCCTTGAAAAACTAAAAATAGAACTACCATGTGACCCAGCAATCCCACTACTGGGCATATACCCTGAGAAAACCATAATTCAAAAAGAGTCATGTACCATAATGTTCACTGCAGCACTATTTACAATAGCCAGGACATGGAAGCAACCAAAGTGTCCATAGACAGATGAATGGATAAAGAAGATGTGGCAGATATATACAATGGAATATTACTCAGCCATTAAAAGAAATGAAATTGAGTTATTTGTAGTGAGGTGGATGGACCTAGAGTCTGTCATACAGAGTGAAGTAAGTCAGAAAGAGAAAAAAAATACCGTATGCTAACACATATATGTGGAATCTAAAAAAAAAAAAAAAATTGGTTCTGATGAACCTAGGGGCAGGACAGGAATAAAGACGCAGACGTAGAGAATGGATTTGAGGACACGGGGAGGGGGAAGGGTAAGCTGGGACGAAGTGAGACAGTAACACTGACATATATACACTACCAAATGTAAAACAGATAGCTAGTGGGAAGCAGCTGCATAGCACAGGGAGATCAGCTCGGTGCTTTGTGACCACCTAGAGGGGTGGGATATTGAGGGTGGGAGGGAGACGCAAGAGGGAGGGGATATGGGGATATATGTATACATATAGCTGATTCACTTCGTTATACAGCAGAAACTAACACACCATTGTAAAGCAACTATACTCCAATAAAGATGTTAAAATAAATAAATAAATAAATAAAAGAGCAAGATGGAAGCACATGTACTAACATGGATAAATTTCTAAGACATCTTGTTGAGAAAAAAAATCATGTTTCAAAAAGACAAAATAATATACGTATTCTACAATATTCATTTATATGTATGTAAATGTATAGAAAAAGTTCCAGAAGGATATGCACAAATTGCCATCTCTGGAGAATGCAGCAAGTATGGGATTAGAGGTGGTGGTCAAAGAGAAATTTAGACCTGCCTGTAATATTACAATGTTTTAGAAAGATTATATATATGTGTGTGTATATTACTCGTGCAGTTTGAAATTAATTTTAAATGAAGTGTAAGACAGATCCACAAATAGCAATATGGAAAATATCGTAAATAAATTGCCAAGTGAAAACAAAAAAACAAAACAAAACAACCAAAAAAAGAAGAATCCTTTGCATTCCAGGCAAAGGAAACAATTTAAACAAAACATGGGAACATGAAAGCATAAGGACTATTCAGATAATCATGGCCTTTGAAATTGAAATCTACCATCTTGTAACTTCTACTTACTGGATATAATTCTGTCTTGCCCTGAAATTCAAGCTCTGCCAACTTTCTAAGTAATATAATTGTTTCATACATAGAAATGCTTTTCAAGTCAATGTCAAGTCAAGTGTCAATGGCACTTCTGAGGGAGAATAACAGATATTAAATATCTGATAACCCAGAGAACTTATTAAGTACTCACACACATCTAAAATTGTTACCCTCTTATGAAGAGACATTATATAACTCTTTAAAAAAAATGTATCAAGACATATTTCTTTAAAGAAATCAAACTGTGAGGTAAGAACTTACAAACAATCCTCTTCTCACACTCCTCCCCTTCCTAGAACTGCAAACTCCATCCCTTACACTAATAATATAGAATTCACACTGTTTCAGCTAGGAACGTGGGGGTAACCTTTTTCTCTGTCTCTTCCTGTTGATTGAGACACATAAAGAACTTTAAAAACCCAACAGTGAGAAAAGAAATAACCTGATTAAAAAAGAGAGAAAAGAAAAAAATAGGCAAAAGTCTCAGACACTTCGCCAAAGAGGATATACAGATGACAGACACATGAAAAGATGTCCATGTCACTAGCCATTAGGGAAATGCAAATTAAAACCACAATGAGATACTGCTGCATACCTATTAGAATGGTTAAAACACAAAATATTAACAAAACAAAATGCAATGAGGATATGGAGCAAATGAAACTCTCCTACATTGCTGGTGGGCACATAAAATGGTATGGTCACTCTGGAAAACAGTTTTGCAGTTTCTTATAAAGATAAACATACACTTACCATGTGATCTAGCAATCCTAAGCACTTACTCTTGGTCTAGAGAAGTGCACATTCGCATTCACACAAAGCCTGTGCATCAGTGTTCATAGTGGCTCAATTCATACTTGGTAAAAACTGGAAACTACTCAAATGTGTATACACTGTGGTATATCCAACATAGTGGAAAACCACTCAGCAACAAAAAGGAACAAACTACTGATACATGCAACGATTTGGATGCATGTCAAGGGCATTATGCTGAATGGAGACAGCCAGTCTCAGGAGGTTACACATTGCATGATTCCATTTATCTGATATTCTCTAAAAGACAAAACCATAGTGAAGGAGTATAGATCAGTGGTTGCCAAGGGTTAGGGTAGGGATAGAGCACAGGGGAGTTTTGGGGGGGTGATGGAAATGTTCTGTCCTGATGGTGGTGGTAGTTACATGAACCTATACTGTGTTAAAATACATAGAATTCTCTCAAAAAAAGAAGTTTTGTTGAATGTTAACATAAATAAAACAACTTCCTGAGAGTTAAGTGAGATAAAGTCTTAAAGTCTTCTTCGAGTGAGATAAAGGCTTTGTCAGTGAGAGGTTATTATTTTTGCTTGTTGAAGTTGGTTGCTTTTATACCATGAGATCTCAGCAATGTGAATGGACAGCGGTTCTGTTAAATTTCTCCATTTGTCCTTTGACCTGGATGGGAGAGCGGGAAAGTCCCACTTCATAATGTCAAGCTGATTGGAAGGGAGAAGTGGGGAGGATAAGACGGTATTTTATATCTGTCTTCCCTCTGGGATCAATTACAGAGCTGACTAAAACCTTCAGTCACGTGCAAGCCTGGGCCATTGCAGACCTAACTGGGAAGGTCTCCGGCCTCAGGAAGCAGGCGGTGGGGGGATGGGGGACGGTTCTAGAGCTAAGTTAGTGTGGGAGAGAGTACTTGCGGGACCAGCATGTACTTCAGTCATTAAAAGCATGAACTCTGACGTCAAGCTTCCTGGGTTCAAATTGCAGCCCTACTACCTACTAGCTACGTGACATAGGGCAAATTATTTAATCACGACGTGCCTCAGTTTCTCCATTCGGGAAGAAACAGCAGTTATCTACCTCAGAGGGTTGTTGTAATATTAAATGAGTTAATATAGAGAGAGCACTTGGGATCTGTTTTTGCATATAGTAAATGTTCTAAAAATGTAAGCTGTAAGCTATTGTCATTATTATTACTGATAAAGATGACCAAAGCAAATTCAAGTTTAACATTTTTCCGTCAAGACTTCTATGTGCTGTCTGAACATTGTGATGCAAAAGAGCACGGAAAAATTAATTAGAAATTAGCGTTTTGTTAACAAAATGTTTTCTAAGTCATAAAAGAATCTGGCATATAGAATCATGTATTCCTCGGATCTTTTTGGGTTGTCTGCCTAGACAGCTGCTTTGAAGAGGGTGCTACACCCATCAATGGGACCTGAGTACACGGACAGTGGTGGCCAGCAGTCCTGGAGGTCAGTAAGTTGGCCTCTATCATCCAACGTTGCATTTCTAATCACTATCATATAACCTACCAAGTAAGACAAGGCAGGCTTGCTCTACGTTATCAAAATTTATGATGCAAAACAGCATCCCTGTGGCCTCAGTTTGCACTATAGATGGCTTTAATAAACTGCCTAAATCAGACTCTATTTTAATTAGATTGCCAAGTTTGCATAGGAAGAAGTCTAATTTTAATATTCTACCCAAAAAAACCCTTCAAAACCCAAAAACCAAAACCCTAACCACCTGAATACCTGCCTTCAAATACAAGCGATTAAAAACTGAAATGTCTGATCTGCTTAAGAGACCCTCCATTTGTGAGATGGGCTGAAATTTTCCCCAGGCCATAATCCTAGCGCTTATCAAATCCTGCCAGCACCACTGCTATAACCTGTCGGGGACTGACTTCTGCTCCTGCAGGTAACTGACTCTCGAGAACAGACTGGAGGCTTCTTGGCAGCAGTGAGAGCTGCCTGAGGTTCTCAGCCTTCTTGTGCACAGAAAAGGCCAGTGTTGTTCAAATGACTTTACATTCCAATTCAGCTGGGGCCAAACTGATTAGCATAATGAAAAACAAAACCCAAAGCTTGGTTTAACCAAGGCAAACCGTTTCCGACCTCTGTACATTGCACAGGAGTCTGGAGCACAGAATGGGAGAGTTTATCTGAATTCCATCAAAGAAAACCTCACTAGATTGGGAATCCAGCCCAAATAAAACCTTCACAGGTTATTTATTTTAAAGTAGTTTTCATTTCAGTGCCTCTAAAATTTATCTACGGAGGTCATTAAAACGGTGTTAACATGAGAGCAGTTTTATCTTTTTTCAAAGTTTTCGCATTCTTTCAAGCACCACTGCACTTTGTGGTGTTAGGGGAGGTTTGAAAAAGATGATATTAGTCTATATTTTCACTTGTTGAGTTTTGAGCTAGAACCACTGGCTGGGGCTGGGGTACCTTCTCATTTCCTCAGGAAGGCACGGGGATCTATTTACACACGGCAGGTAGGGTGTCCCTTTATCTCGGTATCGGGTAACCATCTCTCAGATGGTGATCATGCTATGGGCAAGGGGGTAGACAGGATTTAATCTGAGATAGAACCAGACCCACAGTGGTGCGAGGACCTTAATGTAGATGTCTCAGCTGGCCAACTTCTCTAGAAGATGCTCTGCCAGCAGCAGACCTTCCTGGGGCTACAATTTCCAGCCTCCTGGCATTTTGTCAAGGTCCAAATGTGGTTCAGTAAACTGGCTCTTGGAAAGGCTAGTAATCAGTGTCACCTGCACTGAATGGTCTGGGTCCTGGGGCTTTAGAGAGGACACTGACCTGGGATTCAAATCGGGCAGCGTTCAATTCCTGGGTCTGGCACTTATGAGCTGTGTAACCTTGGCAAACGACTTGACCACTCCAGGAATAATACCATAACCTGTCTTCTGAAGTTCTTGTGAGGATAAACGTTAATGTATATGAAACATCTAATAGGATGGTGGCAAATAGGTGCTCAACACAAATGGTAGTTTAGTATTTCCATAGCTGATTGTTGTTAATATTGTTTATCATAGACCATCAGTAAAATCAACATTAACAATAGTTACTGAACAAATTCTGCGAGTATGTGCAGTGCTTGCCCCACGAGACAGGTCAAGACTAGACTAAAAGGTACCATTCCTGGTCTGCAGCACCTCAGGTCAAGTTGAGGAAACGTGACATTAAGCTTAAGGTGAAGAATAGTTCCATAAAAGCCCTCTCCCATGACAGCACCTGATTAGTGGCCAAAGGATGGACCGAGCATTACACCAATGGCTCCATCCTGACTTGCCTCTCGTGAGAACCTAGCCAAATGCCGGCTTCTTTCTGAGTTTCAAGTGATGTCATGGACCCAGGTAGGTCCTACATCACCCCTGGTTCCACAGGTAAAAAGATGACCTTGAGCTCTGCCCTTTCCCTAGATCTTCGTGTAGCTATTTGTGGCGATGACTTTCAAGTTTAATTACCGTTTTACAGTAAAAAGTGGCACAAAAAGATCTTCAGGCAACTTGTTTGTTTTACTCTATTTAAAAGGCAAGGAAGGCTTCCCTGGTGGCGCAGTGGTTGAGAATCTGCCTGCCAATGCAGGGGACACGGGTTCGAGCCCTGGTCTGGGAAGATCCCACATGCCGCGGAGCAACTGGGCCCGTGAGCCACAACTACTGAGCCTGCGCGTCTGGAGCCTGTGCTCCGCAACAAGAGAGGCCACGATAGTGTGAGGCCCGCGCACCGCGATGAAGAGTGGCCCCCGCTCGCCGCAACTAGAGAAAGCCCTCGCACAGAAACGAAGACCCAACACAGCCAAAGGTAAATAAATAAAAAAAAAAAAAAAAAAAAAAAAGGCAAGGAAAGTATACTTTTTCCTCCATTCATGATTATCTCATTACCTGGAGATAAAAACAGGCTCTTGCATCTAAATCTTCTGGTGATATGAAGGTACTGCTATTATCTGAGTAATAATGTTCCAGGAGCTCAAAGGGGGCTTATTCATTTTAAAACGTTAACTTAGAATCTGTCCCCTTTATGTTGAGATGGTCTCTCTTTTCCCTAACTATTTAAAACTATAAGGATAGCACCAAAACAATAATAGCTACCCTTATTCCCCACCCACTATGTGTCAGACCCTATGTCTTGCAGTGCATTATCTCCAACCCATACAGCTTCCTCCATCTGGGTGCTGTCCTCATTTCAGAGATGAGGTTGAAGAAGTTAGGTTTCTCATCCACCTCATTTGAAGTCACGCAGTGAAAGTGGCAAGCCAAGGGCTAGCCTTTACAACGTTTCCTGTGGTCCATCCAAATGACAAGCTTTAATTCCAGTGGGACTTGTGTGGTACTAAGTTAAATATACATACAACCTTTGCATCATTTTACCTTTCCAAAGTATTAGACAAATGCTATTTAGAAATCTTATTATAAGGTTCTAGTATTTTAGGAACCAATCATATAAGCAATAAGGACTAACAACCTTTCACTCAATAACCTGTAGGTAGACATTTATGTAAAAGCTGGCTTTCCATGTTACGCACTGCTTGCATAAAAGTTATATTTTGTTGTCATAGTCTGAACCACTATAGTATCCACTAGCAAAAGAAAAATGGAAACAGGTAGCGTAGAGAAACAACATATCCTCTGTCATTTTAAGGTCTGGATTTCAGCCCTACTGTCAGATCTGCAGCCCTGTACACCACTCCTGGCTGAAGGGCTCCAGCTTTATTTCACTTCTGAGACTGGCTTCTTCTTGGATCATCTGGGTCAGTCAGGAACTCTGAGTCTTGCTCATCCCTGGGCTGGACCTGTCACTTGAGCTCTCGCTCTGAGATTCATCACTTCAGAGATAATTACAAGAACTGACCCTATCCATCAGTAAACCCGTCTCAAATGACGCTGAGCAAACGTTCGTATACTTGACTGTGAGAGAATTCTACAACAGCCCTTAACTGCTATAAAAATGCTGGCATTGCCTACTGATTAAAGGAACTTCAGCAGAGCCTCTTGAATCTGGAAGGAAATGTATCAAGTTATTTTATGAGTCTTGGGTTGTAAAACAGTGGTGCTGGAGACCAGAAAAAAACGCATAAGGTCACCCTAAGAAGCAATATGTGACTCAGCTGCATTTAGGTGACACAGAGTTTAAAGCTAACAAACTTTCCATTCAGTTCAATGAAACGTTACCAAGCGTCTTCTGGACCAGACCTGCAATCAACACTGCGACCTTCCGTCTAGCAGAGGAGAGACTGGCCAACAAATAACTCTCCAGGAAATACAGGGACACAGACAAGAGAGCAATTAAACTGTCCCCACCCCGCCCCCATCACAAGCTGGGCAAAAGGCTGGCTGGAAATGTGATATGAGAACTAGTCAAACCTAGAACAAAACACAGGTGAAGGGCTTCCCTGGTAGCACAGTGGTTGAGAATCCGCCTGCCAATGCAGGGGACACGGGTTCGAGCCCTGGTCTGGGAGGATCCCACAGGCCGCGGAGCGGCTGGGCCTGTGAGCCATAATTACTGAGCCTGCGCGTCTGGAGCCTGTGCTCCGCAACAAGAGAGGCCGCGATGGTGAGAGGCCCGCGCACCGCGATGAGGAGTGGCCCCCGCTTGCCACAACTAGAGAAAGTCCTCGCACAGAAACGAAGACCCAACACAGCCATAAATAAATAAATAAAAATTAAAAAAATAAAAAAGATATCTTATTAAAAAAAAAAAACACAGGTGAAGGAGGAAGAGCAGGATTTCAGGTGAGCTACTGGGTTTCAATTAATGCATAACGGATGAGGCAAAAGAGGAAGAATAAGAACAATCGCTTATAGAAAGAACAGCCTTGAAATTCTCTAGTTGCGTATTTAGGAAATGTGTTAATTACTTTATCTTGAAACATGCTAATTTCATTTTGCCTAAACCATAGTTACCAAGCCAGCAAAGACTTCCCATGGAGCCCTGAGATTCTTTGAAATCCTTAGAATGCTTATTTAACAATGAACACTTTAATATTTAACACTTGAATATTTATTTTTAACACTATACACGCACACGCACACGCAGACACACACGTGCATGCACCCCTACCTTTGCAGACGTAATTCTGTTGCTTGTTTCTGTTAGATACTAAAAGACCTATGTACTGTAAAGTCGTTAATACCTTTCCCCCACCCACTTTACAGTTTTCAAGCAAACAAGAGATGCTGCGACTGAGCAGAAGAGAAACTCCCAACTGTGTGTGAATTGAGCTGCCCTGAAACTTGGCCTTTGCTCTGAAGTTCAGAAGCACAGAAGCACTGAGGCAGAAATGGCATATCCAGTCTCTGGGACAGCTGCGATGAGAGGGAGGGGAAAGGGGTAGAGGGGAGGGGAGAGGAGAGGAGGGGAGGAGAGGGAGAAGAAACAAAACTGAAGCTTTGTAATAAAGCTCCTAGCAAGTCATGCAGGATCACCAAATCCTTACCATAAAAGGAAAGATTAAAGTTATGGAGGTGGGGAAGGGGAGAGCAGACAGAATGACAAGCCTAAGGGTGGAACTTGATAAAGATCTAAAACCATAATCTAAATTTTTATTTTACGTGGAGACTATGCAATATTCGCTTGTTACATTTGTTGTACACTTCTCCATAAGACGGCCTCAGTTCGTAAATTGACCTAATAAAAAGTATCTAAAAAGGTAGCTTTAACAAGTTTTTATTTGATACAATGGTTTTAAAACCTTTCAGCAAAAGGAATAAAATAAAAGCTATTCTTATCTTCATTTTTTCTACTAATTTCCATTAGTATAAAAATATTTCTATTTAAAGTACTCTACGAGGGAGTTCCCTGGTGGCCTAGTGGTTAGGATTCAGGGCTTTCACTGCTGTGGCCCGGGTTCAATCCCTGGTCACGGAAGGGACGTTCCCACAAGCCACGCAGTGCAGCCAATAAATAAATAAATAAATAAAATCCACAGAATTCCCCGGCAGTCCAGTTGTTAGGACTCGGCGCTTTCACTGCTGTGGCCTGGGTTCAATCCCTGGTCAGGGAACTAAGATCCCACATGCTGCACGGCATGACCAAAAAAATAAAAAATAAAAAATAAATAAAAAGTAAAAAAATTGAGTACTCTACGGTTACATTACCCTTAACACTGACTGTCTTCTAGACCGAATCGTTTTGATTAGTTTCAGACAATATTCCCTCATGTGAGAGCCTGTGCTTTAATAGTTGAGATGAAGGTCAGAAAAGCACAGCTTAAGTGGTCTGAAATCCACCACTAGGGCTAAAGCCAGACCACTGGTCTTCAAGTTCTAAAACATACTGAAACTAGTGGTCCATCTTCAGGATAATACGGTAGATATGACTGGTTCATAGAAGACATTACAAGTGAAAATACCTAGGTTCTCACTGTAGCACTTATCTTTTAGGTTCCTTTCAAAAAAGTGGAGCTACAACATTCTAAGGTTGGAATCTAAAGGGAGGTTTGAAATCTAACCTCTTCCACCCACATTCTTTTTTGTGATTATTGTTCTTGCTGTAAAGCTTTTTCTTTGCCCTTTCTTATTGACAATGTGTAACTACTTTTTTTTTCAAGTGCCATTAACTTCTGCTTCCAGCCAAGATGGAGCAACAGGGACTGGATTTGCCATCCTACCTAAAACAGCTAAAAAGAACAGACAAAATGTATTACACAACGGTTTTTAAGACATTGGACATCGGACAATGAGGGATAGTGATTGCTCAGTGATGACAAGCAAGAGAGGTGAACCCTATGACTGCCCCAGGATACAGCCTGAAGACTTTCCAGGAAGTGATGCCAGGAGGGGAACCAGGTGGAACCTGGAGGTCTCCCTTGGTGGAGGAGACCGTGCTGGAAGTCCAGAAAAGCCAAGATGACTAGAGTTCAGAAGGCAGAATACCAAAGAGGAGAGACTTGCAAAGGGAGGAAACTTCAGAAATCTGCAGAGAATACCCCCCAAGTCTTCAGCTGAGTATTGATCAGCATTTACATATGAGGAAATTACCCAGGTCTGGGGAAGGAACCATCCAATACGAACAGAGAGAGCAATCACCAGAGCTCACACAGGGCTGGGAATAGCTCCTGTCACCCTTAGCTAGAGTGGAAAACCACAAAATCCACAGGGCACTGGGTAGAGAACGCAGAGAATTTTACCTTATACTAAATGCTACTCTGGTTCCCCCTAATAAAGCTTAAGAGCAAGACATGAAAGGACCAAACTGTTTCCAAGTAACTTAACCACATCCCAGAACAAAGCTCAAAAATTTTTATGGGAACATAAAAATATCCATCTCCCAACAAGGTAAAATTCATAATGTCTGGCATCCAACAAAAAACCACCAGGCATTCAAAGAAGCAGGAAAATATATGACCCATAATAAGGAAAAGAACCAATGGAGCAAAACTAACCTGGAAATGATAGAATTACTAGGCAAAGAAAATTAAAGTTATTTTAACTGTACTGCCTATGTTCAAGAAGCTAAAAGAAAAAACTGAATGTGTTAGGTAGAGGCATGGAAGGTATATATTTAAAAAATAAGGCAAACTTCTAGAGAGGAAAACTACAATATACTAGATGAGAGTAAATGAAAAGATTAGTGAACATGAAGAAACAACAATAGAAACTACCCAAAATGAAATTTAGAGAAAAAAAAAGACTCAAGGGAAGGAGGGAGGGAGGGAGGGAGAGAAAGAGAGAAAATGAATAAGAATGAAGCATCAGGGGGGTTGTAAGACAACTCCAAGTGTACTAATATCTGTGTAGCTCAAGTCTCTAAAGGAGAGGAGGGGGGGGGGAACAAAGAATAATTAGCGAAATAATGGCTGAAAAATTTCCAAATTTGATGAAAATTATAACGTCACAGATCAAGAAGCTCAATGAATCCCAGGCACAGAAAACATGAAGAAAATTACACCAAGGCAGATCAAAATCAAATTGCTTAAGACCAGAGATAAAGAGAAAATCAGGCAAACTAGGAATCCAGGTGAACTTCCTCAACTTGTTAAGAACATCTACAAAAAGCCTACAGCTGACACCACCCTTAATGGTGAGAAACAGGATGCTTCCCCCTAAGACTGGGAACAAAGAAAAGATGTCCCCTCTCACCACTCCTATTCGACGTCATACTGGAAGTCCTGGCTAGTGCAAGAAGACCAAAAACGGAAGTGAACGGTATACAAATTGGGAAGGAAGAAATAAAACTGTCTGTTTGCAGATGACATGATTGTTTATGTAGAAAACTCCAAAGAATTGATCAAAAAACCCTCCTAAAACTAAAAAGTGACTAGAACACTGTTGCATGAAACAAGATTAAATACAAAAGTCAACTACTTTCCCATGTACTATTGATGAACAATTGCAATTTGAAATTAAAAACATAATACCATTTACAATAGCACCAAAAAAAAAGAAATAGTTAAAAATCTAACAAAATATGTTCAGAATCTATATGCAGAAAACTATAAAATTATGATCAAAGAAATAATAAAAGAACTAAAGAAATGGAAAGATATTCCGTGTTCATGTATTAGAAATCCCGATATTTTATGATGTTGATTCTTCCCAACTTGATCTATAGATTCGACACAGTCCCAGTCATAATCCCAGCAAGCTATTTTGTGAATATTGACAAACTGATTTATATGGAAAGGCAAAGGACCCAGAATAGCCAACACAATACTGAAGAAGGGCAACAAAGTTGGAGAACTGATATTACCTTTAAGACATCATGCTACTGGTGAAACAAGGGTCATATAGAACAATGGAACAGAACAGAGAGCCCAGAAACAGACCTACTCAAATGCAGTCAATCTTTGACAAAGGAGCAAAGGCAATTCAATGGAGAAAGGACAGTATTTTCACCATAAATATATAAATACATATAAATAAATAAATAAAATCTAGACACAGACCTTACAACTTGCAGAAAAATTAACTCAAACTTTATAGAAAGGAAAATTAGAACATAGTTTGAACTGAATGAACATGAAAACACAGCATATCAAAATCTGTGGGATGCTGCTAAAATAGTTCTTAAAGAGAGTTTTATAGCTCTAAACATCTACATTAGAAAAGAAGAAGAAGGAAGAGGAGGAGGTGAAGGAAGGGGACCTCAGCATCTGACTTAAGAAACCTAAAGTAAGCAGAAGAAAGTAAGTAATACACAGCAGAGCAGAAATCAATTAAATAGGGAAAATCAATGAAACCAAAAGCTAGTTCTTTGTGGAAATAAATTTGACAAACCTATAGTCAAATTATTCAGAAAAAAAAGAGAAAAAGAGAAAGGACACAAAATATTAATATGAGGAACCAGAAGTGACATTACTACAGATCTACAGATTAGAAGGATAATAGGAAATATTAAGAATAACATTATACCAATAAATTCAATAACTTAGATGAAATACAAAAATTCTTTGAGAGACAAAACTACCAAAGCTCCTGCAAGAATAAATAGGCAATCTAAATAGTACTACTAAAGAAACGAAATTTTGGGCTTCCCTTGGTGGCGCAGTGGTTGAGAGTCTGCCTGCCAAGGCAGGGGACACGGGTTCGAGCCCTGGTCTGGGAAGATCCCACATGCCGCGGAGCAACTAGGCCCGTGAGCCACAACTACTGAGCCTGCGCGTCTGGAGCTTGTGCTCCGCAACAAGAGAGGCCGCGACAGTGAGAGGCCCGCGCACCGCGATGAAGAGTGGCCCCCGCTCGCCGCAACTAGAGGAAGCCCTTGCATAGAAAACGAAGACCCAACACAGCCAAAAATAAATAAATTAAATAAATTTAAAAAAAAAAAGAAAGAAATGAAATTTTTAGTTAAAAACTTTTCAAAACAAACAAACCCAGACTCGGATAACTTCACCAATAGATTCTACCAAACATTTCAGGAAGAAATAACACCAATTCTACACAGTTGTCTTCCAGATAACTGAAGAGGAGGGAATATTTCTCATCTCATCTATTAGACCAGCATTACTCTAATGTTCAAATCAGACCAATATAAGACAGAGAAAGTGTTGGCTAGCACATGGAGCAACTGAGTCTCTGACATGCTGCTGTGGGTGTGTAAAATGGTGCAGCCACTCTGGGAAATGGTTAAACCCACACCCACTACCTGATCCAATCATTCCACTCATAGGTCTTTACCCAAGAGAAATAAAAACATATGCAGATACAAAGACTGGAAACAGCCCAAACGTCCATCAAGTGAATGCATAAACAAACTGTGGTATGTCCACACAGCGGACACACTAGTCAGAAATAAAAATATACTAACACTGAACAAGCAACAACATGGAGGAATCTCAAAATAATTATGCTGAGTAAAAGAAGCCAGAAAATAGAGTACGTGCTGTATGATTCCATTTATATAAAATTACACAAGATGCAAACTAATCTATAGTGACTGAAGATCAGTGGTTGGAAGGGTGGGCGAGGCAGAGGGATGATGAAGGGGCACAAAGAAACTTTAGGGGATGATGATTATCTTCATTATCTTGATTGTGGTTATGGTTTCATGGATACATGCATATGTCAAAACTTACCAAATTGTTCCTTTAAATATGTTCAGATTATTGTATGTCAATGATACTTCCAGAAAGCTTTTTTTTTTTTTTTAAAGGGGAGGAAAGAAGCAGCAAAAAAAAAAAAAAGGAAGAAAAGAAAAAAAAGTATATATATATTTTAATGATTCCAAAAAATCAAGTGTTACATGATACCAAAAATCCTTTGTAGAATGAGGCAAGATACAAAAAATAAGAAAATATTTGGCTTGGATAAAGAAAGGAAAAGGATAAATTGACCTGTTTCTGGACCTAAAGTTATAGCAGATTTTTTTCTTAATGGGCTTTAAAAAAAAAGGAAAAATATTTTTGATTAAGGCCAGTGCTATATATGCCAGCAGTCATAGCAAAACTATATTTCCCCCATCTCCCACCCCCCCAATTTTACTCTCTTAGAATAGCTTTTAAAATCCCACTGGAGGCACAGTGGTTAAGAATCCTCCTGCCAATGCAGTGGACACGGATTCAAGCCCCGGTCTGGGAAGATCCCACATGCCGCGGAGCAACTAAGCCCATGCGCCACAACTACTGAGCCTGTGCTCTAGAGCCCGCGAGCCACAACTACTGAGCCCGCATGCCACAACTACTGAAGCCCACGCACCTAGAGCCTATGCTCTGCAACGAGAAGCCACTGCAGTGAGAAGCCCATGTGCCGCAACAAAGAGTAGCCCCCGCTTGCCTCAACTAGAGAAAGCCCGCGTGCAGCAACGAAGATCCAACGTAGCCAAAAATAAATAAATAAAATAAATAAATTTATTTAAAAAAAAATCCCACTGGAAATTCCTCATTCCAAATTCTATAAAAGATACAAACTCCCTGGCTCACAGCTGCTAATGGTCCAATGGGAGCAGTGCTACGGAGCCAAGGGCTCAGGTCCAAGGCCCTGCCAGATGCACTTCCATGGTACCTGTCCTAAGGGCTGCTGTCCTCCCCACCTGGTTCTCTTTCCACTGAGAGTTTAGAGAGTGAGACTGAGATTAAACAACCAATGGAACCATTCAGCTGAACATTCAGATCTATCCACAAAGACATTCGCCTCTCCACATTTGAAACCCTGCTTCCAACCCCCATACCCAAACACATTGGCAAATACTGTTCAGAGTACACTTCTATAATGTTATCACCTTCAAACAGCATTCAAATAACACAAATTGACAATCTAGTTCTCTAATTTCTTTAATGCACTTGGAAAGGATATTGGCGCATTTGAGCATTTTCCAAAGCAAAATTTTGCAGTTTGATTTTTCTTTTTATATATTTTATTATCATTATTATTTTTTAAAAATTTTTATTTATTTTTGGCTGCGTTGGGTCTTCGCTGCTGTGCGGGGGCTTTCTCTAGTTGTGGCGAGCGGGGGCTACTCTTCTATGATATCACTTATATGTGGAATCTAAAAAATACAACAAACTAGTGAATATAACAAAAAAGAAGCAGACTCACAGATACAGAGAACAAACTAGTGTTTACCAGTGGGGAGAGGGAAGGGGGGAGGGGGAGGGGATTAAGAGGTACAAACTATTAGGTATAAAATAAGTTACAAGGATATATTGTACAACATGGGGAATATAGCCAATATTTTATAATAACTATAAATGGAGTATAACCTTTAAAAATTGTGAATCACTATATTATATACCTGTAACTTATATAACATTGTACATCAATTATACTTCAACTTTTAAATTTTAATTAAAAAAAAAGAAAATGAAATGCCAGTGGATAATAAACATAAATGATTTGGAACCATCAAGAGAAAGAACTGAAACTATCAAACATCTTTGAAATGAACCTAGAGATCAATACCCGGGCTGCAGGCACACCGACAACTTCAATTCCTTCACGGGTGAAGACTCTGCAGAGGAAAAGCACCTATTTGTCTTCCTACACCGCATGTGCACTGCAAGCCTCCTGGGTCCAGATGCTCTGCTGGGGTATTTCCAGCACTCTATGTCAACTAGGTCCAAAAACTCTACGGGGGATGCTGGGGCTGCCGTAACCAAGAAGCACAGACCAGGGGCCTCAAACAACCAAATTCACTTCTTCGCAGTTCTGGAGGCTGGAAGTCCGAGATCAAGGTCTTGGCAGGGTTGGGTTCTCCTGAGACCTCTCTCTTGAGCTTGCAGACGGCCGTCTTCTCCGTGTGTCCTCACGTGGTCTTCCCCATGTACATGTCTGTGTCCTCATCTCCTCTTCTCATAAGGACACCAGGCAGATTGGATTAGGGGCCACCCTAATGACTTCATTTTAACCTAATTACCTCTGCCAAGACCCTATCTCCAAATAAGGTCACATTCTGAGGTTCTGGGGGTTAGAGCGTCAACATATGAATTTGGGAGTGGACACGATTCAGCCCATAACAGACAGTATTTGCAACACCCACGCCTTCTAGGTCCGCAGGCGCTACGAGGATATTGACACAGTGCTAGGACCGACCAGGTCCGGCTGCTCTGCCAGCGTGTTTGCCGGCTGCTAAATGGCTCTCTGTGGGGCAGGACTGTGACCGCCGTCACCACTGTGGTATTTATTTTGCACCTCGCGTGTGCACAACGCCTGGCTCTGAATGAATGACAAAATAAATGGATGAATTTACTGACACTCTAACTCGCTGAAATCAGTATCTGGAACCACCTTGAATAGTCTTCTTCACTGTCCTGAAGCACAGTCGTGTTCTGTCCCCAGTCAATACAAAAGTCTTTGTTTTGTAGAACATTCCTGGTCACAACAAAGTTCTAAACGCTCTCTGTTCCTCACTCATTTCTTCTCCTTGGCATTGACGTGACTTCAGCTTTCTTTCCTTTAAAATGGAATCACATTTGTAACGCTCAGAATTCTTGAAGAGTCCAAACAGTCATGCTTTGCCCTAAGATGTTTTTTCAAGAAGCAGGGCAATACTAAAATTGGACACTACCACTGTCTTACAGGGTGGTGCTGTCAGTGAACAAAGCAAAGTGTCCATCCGTGATGGCACATGAGCCACAGTTCATTTTCACAAGGCTCAAGGGAGCTGTGGAGGGCTGTGGCACATGGCTCAAAGTAACGATGCTCTGAGCGGCTGGACTGCAGTCCCCTGGGGAAGGGAGCGGTCAGGATTGGAATGCTAGCCCTCCTTGACAGTTGCTCAGCGCATCCACAGAACTTGACCGTATCCTTTTCCTGCTCCAAAGCAATGCACGGAAGCACACTTTAAACACTACAGACTTTCCAGATGTCAAACGGTCACCCCTCCCGAGAATGACCACTCATGATAAGCCAATTGCCTGTTATGTGCAACTGTGCACCAAGGCTTTTCAGCTGTCATAGGTACAGATCTCTACTTGCTGACGGTAAAGTTGAGTGGCAAGACTTTCAAACAAGTCATCGCTCCTGTGAACGGAGATGCCTAATGTCTAAAACAATTTTTTAACATGAAAGAACCTTCCTTTTCCCTTATCTTCTCTCCAAACATATCCAGCTTGACCATTCCCTGCAGTCTATAGAGCAGAATTCTGGGAACCCGTAAGTGGAAATCCACGGCATCCATACACATGGCCGGGGCCTGTTGTGGCTGGAGCTGGTTATGGATTTAGTGAACTTGGGATAAGCTCCCGGGAACCACCAGGCACTGCTCCGGGTGCTATGGGTAACAGTTCCCATCCTTAGGGAACTCGGAGGCTCACGGGGGAAAAACACAGGAAAACATCAATGTCCATAGGCTATGGTGAGTGTTGGATGAACATATGGTCCTGAGGGAACAGGGAGGATAGGAGGTGTGGTAGAAAGGGTAGAGACTGCAGTCAGACATTCACTTCTGCTGCCTTCTAGCTCTGAGATATCGGGCAAGTGCTGATCTCTCTGAGCCTGGGTCTCCTTATTAAAAAGTGTTATATATACTATAAGTGCTAGAGAGGAGAGTGAAGATTAGAAATAACGCATAGGAAAGTCCTTGGCTCCTAACAGTTACTCAGAAAACCACAGATATTCTTGTTTCATCTGGACAATCAGGGAGAGCTTCCTGGAGGAAATGGTACTTAACCCCGAGTGATACTAAGTGATACCCAGACAACTCAATCCACGTCATTTCAGTCACTGGTTCATTTTCTTCAGAGGACTTAATACTCTAGGAAGCGACCTTGTTACTTACCTGCTTACTTACTGTCCCTCTCCCACTAGGATGTAATGCCCTTTTGGGGTTTGTTTTCTTCACTGCTCTTTCCCCAGAGCCTAGAAGTGGGCTTGGCAAGCTGGAGGCACGCAATAAACACATGTTGGAAGATTAAGCAGGCCAACCCTCCTCTAGGGCTTGTATAGCCCACAGTCTTTGCACACACGCTGTTTCATCTGTCTCTACAATGAACAAGCCATTGGGATAGATCTTATTTGGTCACTTAATCCAATTTCATAGATGACAGAAATTCAGCCTCAGAGAGGATGTATCACATGTGGACCCTAGGTCTCCTGTGGCTCGCGTGATGCCAGGCCACGTGACCCTCTGCCACACCACACTCCACCAGAAGGGGCTCTGGCTCTGATGCCTAGGCTGGGACACAGCTCTGCCAGGCCAGGACAAGAGCAACACCCACTTGCAGCCAACAAGGCCCACATACGGTCAGATGCTGCTGGAGCTGGGAGCCAGCACCAGCCTAAGAAAAGAAGCTATTCTGCTGGCAGCGGGATCTCCTAAGTGACAAATTTTATACAAAGAAATGGAGTCAGTATAAAAAGATGCTGGTTACACATCCTAAGGCAGCCTCCCCACCATCCCCTGGAACTGTTGGGCATGGCAGGATGGTGAGTCTCAGAGACAGGGGGATGTGTGGGGCCGGGGGGCTTGGTCCTCTTCCTGGAGGAGGTGGCTGCTGGAGGGCCTGGGCCTTCGATGCACGGGGACCCAGCTTTTCAAGGCTTTGGCACTTGTGTGAATCCAGAAAACACAGATGGATTGGACTGGTGACAACCAGCACGTCTGGTGGGGCAAAGGAGGCCAAACAGAGGGAGTGTTAAAATACGAAAAGGCTCGAGAGAGGTTCCAGCAGCCTGAAACGGGGACCAAAAGAATGGAAATAAAGAAACAACTGGAGAAAGGAGCCGGGTGAGGTGCTGGCCAGCAGATCCGCTCCAAGGGGGTGTCCTTGACTGCTAACCTGTGCGGGCAAATTCAAGCCCAAGGGCCTTTCACTTGGGACACACGGGATTAACAAAAGGAAAATTAACGGCATTTTAAAACAAACCCAACAAAGGTGCTCACAACAGTCACTGGTTCTGGGAGACCCAGCCCAAGAGGTGTTTTATAATAGAGGCTGAGAAGGGAACCGGGGAGGAGGCTGGGGGTGGAAAAATGATATCAATGTGAATAAAGGAAATCAAAGCAAGAGAGGGAAGGGATGGAGGGGGGCATATCTCTGCCTCCCCACCCTCACCCCCCAGCTGGGGGCTCAACCTCCTCAGAGCATTGGTGGGGACAGTAATGATCTGTAACTCTAACTGAATTATCATTCAAATGATATCTGCGCAAGCACTTTGGAAATGTTAACGTACCTTATAAATATAAGGGATTATTACTAGTGTTATTCAAACAATTGAATGTTGTTAAATGATTATTCATCAGCCACCAGGGTCCCCTCCACACACACACACACACACACACACCCTCCCCCTCTCTCTCTCACATAGATTCTCATACATAGCTCCTGTATTTGATATTCAAAAACGCCATTCATGACAGTGTTATGGTTTAAAAAGGTGGAATTTTTTTTTAAAAAGAACCTTAAAATGACAAGCAGTCCTAGCCATACTGAAAATATACATGGTCTGCCCTCCGGTTAGATGCCAGAGCTTCTATTCACAATCATTTCCCACCACCCCACAGGCTGCAAAATGCCTTTGTTCCAAAAAGAGCAACCCAATCTCTCATTTCTGCACACCAGGCTGTCTGTCTGCTCCTATTACTGAGCGTTCCACAGCGACGTGCCATCACCGAAGCTGCGCTTCAACCTGCTTTCCTGATTTACTGCCCTCCTGACAGGGAGTGAATATTCTAGTTTTCTAACCACAGATACACTTACTGTTAATGGTCTGTGGTTAGCCACAGAGGTACATTATAGAGACGAAACACAACTGTAGATCCTAATCTAAATGCTTTTTAGATCTGCTCCTATTCCGTGTCATCATTTGCTGTCTCACGGTGTAGAACCTCTAGGATTGAAGAGATGAATGTCCCTTTCCTCCTGGTGCAGAAGGCACCAGTGCAATAACCCGAGCCCTTAAAAGACCCAGGTCAGGGGTATGTTACCCCAAACACGTCCTTTAACCCTCCATTCAATTTCCTCATCTGTACAACAGGGATAATGACCCTATTTCACAAGGTCATATTACTGAGATGCTCAAATTTAAAGAGCTCTATATAAAAGCAGGAAAAATTGTAAAGTTAGTGCAAGAATCCCTTCTGTAATAACCATGTTAGTTATCAGCCTCTGTTTCCACCTGCAAATGATGTCAGAGGAGGCTACTTTCTGAGGCACAGCTGCGAAGTGTGTAGGTTTTTTAAAAAAATCTTAGCCGAAATCTGCTACTGGGCCTCTGTGGGCTTCCCCCCTCAGCTACTGCCTCCTGCGCCTTCCCCCATCTCCTCGTAATCAATGCACTTCAGCTCACTTTACAGCAACTACTTAGATATTACACTTTAACACAGTTATTAATGGAGGAGTTGAACTAAAGCAAACGCAGCTTCGGTTGTGAACCTACTCCTGGATCCTTACATGATGTCAGGACATGATAAGAATTGGTTTGGTCATAGAAAGTGCAATAGGTTAATGGAAAAATAATGATTCTGTGTCTTTGGTCTGATGTTTCGCCTATTACCAGAACTAGACATAGGACTTTCCTAAGAATTTGCTTCACACCAAACAGTAAAACTCTGATGCAGAAACCAGACTGGGAAGGTGCTGGGATATCAAGATTCTCCCTCTTCATCCTCGATAACCCTCTCCCTGCAAGCTGCCATGTGCTGAGCCTCAAAGGTGTGAAGTTTCCTTCTGAAGGTCTCCTCCACGCCAGGCAATGTGGTGGAGTCTGGATTTCTCGGGACACATCGACACTCACTACGAGTAAGAGCAACACACCATATGATTCATTTTCAGTAAACGCAAAACTAAGAATATACTGAAAAAACTACCCCCCACCCCCAAAAAAGACACAGTGTATACGTAGGGCCAAAAAGCTTCAAATACAGATATTTAAAGATAGATCAACTTTCACAACCACCTAGCAGGTTGATAAAGCCTCGAAAACCCTTGCTGGCAAGCTGCCTGCTTAGGAGATGGTACCATCCTCTGCGTGTATGCACAGTCCTTCCATCATAACTAACCCTCCTGGATCCTGAGTTATGGGGGAGTCCCTTTAATAGACAGTCTGGGTTATAAGCAAATTGTCTGAGTGTCCCAAGTGTAGGATTAGAAGTCATTTTAACCGGTTATTCTTTTTTTTTATTTTGATTTTTAAAGTACAGGAACATATTAGAACAGATTTTAAAATGTAAAGAGAAATGGAAAGTAATCATCAGCCCTTCCCCCTCCCAAGTGAGGCTGCCAGTGCCAAGCCATGGCTCAGGCCCAACCTAGGCATTATCAGGGATGCTGGGGGGCGGGGGAGGGGGAAAGGCTGAACTCCCAGTCCAGACTCTCCCGTCTTCCCACCCACGTCTGCGTCACACCTGCCACCATGGGGGAAACCACTAGAAAATGCTCCTGATACTACTTAGTTCTAAGATGCTACTTTAGTTCTAAAATGGGAACAAATCCCCCTACTTCCCTCTTCCTGCCACTGCAATGCCAAAGCCCAGTGCGCATCCAAACCTCACGTGACAGATGGCACTTCTGATGTTATTGTTCCCATCTTTGGCCATCCGACAGAATGAAAATCATAACTTCTAAAATTACCAGTATATCTTATTAGTATAAAGGAAGAAGGGTAAAATTTTTGCGAACTGGAAAACCATAGATAGGGGAAAAGCCACCCTATTTTTAAAAGAAAACAAATATTCAAAGGGGTGGGTAAGGAAATATAAATCATAATCGGTATTTTCACCATCCTTTAAAGATTTAAAGTCTGTGTTAGTTTGGGAACAAAAATATGTGTTATAGGCGCCGTACTGCTCATAAAGCATCGTGTTTAGTATGAAACATTTAAAAGCAAGCTCGGACCGTAACTAAACGTTTAGTTGAAGAGTTATGACTTAAAATCTTTTCTCTACTCTTTTCTGCACGTGACAGGGACTAAGAAGACCCAGGTCTGGGTTTCCTTCCTCCCAGACCTACTGAGCTGCTGTGACTTCTCTCCTGAAGTGAGCCCTCCTCCTCCTGGGTGACCTCACCAACCCTCCCGGTTGCAGCCATGACCTCTGCTGTTGACTCCTCAACTGACATCTCTGACCAGAGTCGTCTCGAGCTCCAGATCTGACTCCATCAGCCCACTGACATCTTCACCTGAAGACACGGGCATGTATAGACATGTATACACACGTGTGTGCACAGGAACATGATACATGAAGTTGAACTGGCCGTCTTGCCTGTAACCACCTCCCCTGCTCCCTCACCTCTATGAATGCAGCACCGTGCAGCCTACTGTTGATCTACAAATCTCGGAGTATCCTTGGCTGCTTCCGTATTTCTTACCCTCAGCATCAAATCAATCCTCAAATCCTGCTGACTCTTAAGTACCTAAGTATTCAGAATATTAAATACCGTCTCAGTATCTACAGATCTCATCTCCACTATCACACCCTGGTCTGGCCCTGGTCACATGATCTCTGGACTCCATCCAGCCTCCACTGGCTCACCTGTCGACAGTCTTACCCGTTCCCTTCCCACTCTTTTTCATACGCCAGCGTAATCTTTCTAAAATACAAATTGGATCACATCTCTGCTTAAATCCACTGTCTTTGGGATAAAATACTCAGCACTTGGGATCAACCTGCCCTGTATATGTCTTCAGTCCATGTGACACCCCAGCTCCTGTGCTCCAGCTCTAGCTGGACTCTTGTAGCTTCTCAAATACAGTAAGTCCCCTACATACGAACGAGTTCCGTTCCGAGACCGCGTTCCTAAGTCCAATTTGTTCGTAAGTCCAACAAAGTTAGCCTAGGTACCCAACTAACACAATCGGCTATATAGTACTGTACTGTAATAGGTTTATAATACTTTTTGCACAAATAATACATAAAAAACAAACAAACACAAAAAATAAAGAAAACGTTTTTAATCTTACAGTACAGTACCCTGAAAAGTACAGCAGTCCAGTACAACAGCTGGCATACGGGGGCTGGCATCGAGTGAACAGGCAAGAAGAGTTACTGACTGGAGGAGGGAGAGGAGGTGGGAGATGGTAGAGCTGAAGGATAGTCAGCAATAGGAGACGGAGGGCAAGCTGCAATTTCACTCACGCCTGATGATGATGGCACAGGTTCTGGTTCCTTACTGGAATCAGATGCACATTCACATCTTGAAGGTTCATATGTAGGGCTCTTACTGTATTTCAAGCTCTCTCCTGCTTCCAAGCCTTCTCCCAAGCCACTCAATCTTCGTGGGACTCTCCCCCTCTTCTTCACCTGGATTACTTCTCCTCTCGAAGTTCATCAGCTCAGGGCTATTCCCTCCAAGACACACTCCTCACCACCCACTGCTAGAAGAGCAAGCTGGGCTGAGTGGTCCTCCGGCGTATTTCCAGAGCATCCCCTCGGCTGACCATTATCACTGCACTTACTAGGATGTTTTGAAGGCATCCATTTACTTGAGCCCTTCTCCACTAGCCTGCGAGCTCCTTGAAAACAGGGACGGGCCATTCACACTGGGCATCCTCAGCCCCTAGCACATTACCTGGCACAAAGCCGCCCCACTCCACCCTCGTGAAGGTGCCGAATGAAAAGCTGTTTCTAACACTGACAGCAGCAGTTCCAAAAGTACAGGGCAAAGACCCCTGAGAGTCCCTGAGACCCCTTCAGGACATCCATGAGGTCAAAACGATCCTCACAATAATACCCAGATAGTATTGCCTCTGTCGCTGTGCTGACACGTGCGCTGATAGCACGGAAGCTGCCAGGGGGGCTAGGGGCAATGCTGCTGTGCCTTAGCCCAGACCCTTGCTGCCACTGAGGGCGAAAAGCTAAGTTCACGCAAGATGTCTTTAGTGAAGCTGCATGATATCCTAACGTTATTCAAGCAAACCCTTGAGAATGTGCCTCTTTCCTCTGTGAGAGGAATGGAAAGCACAGGAGGCCCTTGGCTGCCCGAGGCCCGCAGGCCGTCTCAGCCGCCGTGGGCTCTGATTCGGGGAGCATCATTTTCACCTGAAAGAACGACAGAGCAGCAAACTGCGCTTATTCAGACGGGAGTGCTGTGCAGTCATTTTCTCAACAGTGAATGAAGTGAGCCTGTCACGTCAAGATAAACAATTGACAGTGTTTGCTGCCAATGATAAAATCTGAGCTTTCAAGAAAAAAACAGAACATTGGAAAATTTGTATCAGCCTCCGTGAGCTGGACAGCATCCCATACTTTAAGACTTTTCTGATGACTTGGTGGTGATATTAACCCATATGATTCTTCTAAATTGTATAATGAAATGTGTCAATATTTGGAAGATCTGCATAACCAGCGAATCAATACTTTTCAAGTGACTGAAGTGTGACATCAGAAAATCATGCATGAGCCAAAGAGATGTTCAAATGAAACATGGACCAAAAGGTTTGAGAACCTCCAACCGCCAGGGTCAAACTGAAGGACTCAGAGTAGAAAGACAGGCCGACAAATCTCCAGCAAAATGGACTCCTCCCCTCTCTCAGGAACTGGCCGTGTGCTCTAGCAGTTAGAGGTATGACTTGTACTTGCATCTGACAATGGTACCATTTCAACTTAAGCTTTCCTCATTTCAAAGGAAACATGCACCTTTCGAAGTGGGGGAAAACTGAGAGGTGATGTGAATCAGGAGGAAGCCTGTGGACCAGGAGCCACAAGAACTGCCCTCCAGTTGTCAGCAGGGGCCCCAGGTGCCACCGGGTAAGCTAAGCAAAGCATCCAGCTTGCAAGACGGCAGTGCCTTCATCTGCAGTGGAGGGAGGCCCTGTGTGCTTGCAGAGCACCTGTCTGAGGGGAAGACCTGCAGCTGAGCTCCTTGACCACAGGGGTCCCCAGGCCACATGTCAGGTGTCACCCAACAGCATTTGGTATCACTACTAATCCTCCAAAAGGAAGGGGTATCAAAAGTCAATGGTTGGGCTTCCCTGGTGGCGCAGTGGTTGAGAATCTGCCTGCTAATGCAGGGGACACGGGTTCGAGCCCTGGTCCGGGAAGACCCCACATGCCGCAGAGCAGCTGGGCCCGTGAGCCACAATCACTGAGCCTGCGCGTCTGGAGCCTGTGCTCCGCAGCAAGAGAGGCCGCGATAGTGAGAGGCCCGCGCACCGCGATGAAGAGTGGCCCCCGCTTGCCACAACTAGAGAAAGCCCTCGCACAGAAACGAAGACCCAAACACAGCCATAAATAAATAAATTAAAAAAAAAAAAAAAGTCAATGGTTACAGGGACTTTCCAGGTGGTCTGGTGGTTAAGACTCTGTGCTTCCATTGGAGGGGGCAAGGGTTTGATCACTGGTCCGGGAACTAAGATCCCACATGCCGCATGGCGTGGCACGGCCAATAGAAAAAAAAAAAGTCAATGGTTACAGTCGGGAGAGGGAAGGGGGAAGGGGCAGTATAGGGGTAGGGAATTAAGAGGTACAAACTATTAGGTATAAAATAAGCTACAAGGATATATTGTACAGGGAACATAGCCAATATTTTACAATAACTATCAATGGAGTATAACCTTTAAAAATTGTGACTCACTATATTGTACACCTGTATATTATATAATATTGTACAGCAACTATACTTCAATTAAAAAAATTTTTTTAAGTCAATGGGACGAATATGGTATGGAGAAATAAAGTGGAAAAGGCTAGAACGAGGGAAGAGTGAAACAGTATTTAAACATCTGTGCTCTGAAGTCAGCAGGCACCTCTGGAAGTACCTGCTTCACAGGAATCCCCACATTCTTAATCCTGCCAGATTCCTATCTCATAGGAGCCACCTTTTCCCTGTAAGCAAACACAAAATGCTGATAAGCATCTCCACCACAGAAGTAATGCCAGTGTCACCAACGTGGTTTATCTTTCAAATCACAAAGAAGATAAAGAAGAGATATCACCAACACCCTAAAGGTCCTCTCAGTTTACGCAACCCAGCAAAAAGCAACTCTGAGCTATGCTACCAGCTCCAATTCTGCTGCGCCATCAAATTCGTTCTTCCCAATGGCAGAAAGTATTACACAGAACTGCTGCATTTGGCTACTGAAAATAAATATTGATTCCTCCCCATTTTAACAAAGACAAACAAGAAGAAACCATTGTTTGCAGAAAAAAAAAAAAACAGATCATTTTAGATTTTGCCTCAAATAAATCAATGTTAATCGTGACGCAACAAGGGGGTGTATCATTACTTTATTAGAAGGTATACAGTTTGTTTTTCAAATGAAGCCTCACAGATCTCAGTTGAAGCACCAGGGAAAATGCGAGCTCACAGATACCAAAGTGACAGGCAATGCTTGAACCATGAAATGTCGGTCGCACAATAATCAAACAGACCCGAATCTGAGTACTGGTTCTGTCCCTCCTTAGCTGTGTGACCTCAAGCAAGTTACTCTGCCTCTCTGAGGCTCAGTTACACCATCTCTATACCTGGGGTAACCTGCCTACCACCGGATGGCTGTGAAGAGTAAGGAGCATATAGACCTAGCATAGTGTCTGGCACAAAGTCATGCACTCAGGGGCTGTCTTTGCTAGAATAACGACCACCGAGACACATCTGCATGACAGCTGCCCTGCACTAGCCGTGCAGCTGTGGCCTGGGAAAGTGGGAAACGGTAGGGCATCTCTTGGCTCTGAGATAACTGGTCCTCGGGTTGGGATTCACCGAGGGGGGAGGGGGGAGGGGAGAGGGCAGCGGGATGAGAGCTTCTGCGTTCTGTAAAACAGAACCCATTTATATAACCCATTCTTTCCTTTATAGTTTTATGACCTATTAATTTAAAAGATGTTTCATAATAAAATTGGTTCAGGGACTTCCCTGGCAGTCCAGTGGTTAAAACTCCACGCTTCCACTGCAGGGGGCCTGGGTTCGATCCCTGGTTGGGGAACTAAGATCCTGCATGCTGTGCATTGTGGCCAAAAGAAGAAAGAAAGAAAAAAGAAAGGAAGAAAATTGGTTCATTTGACCTTCTTTTTGGACTCTTTTTTAAAAAGATGAACTTTCACCCTGAATCCTTTTAGGTCCCTTCCATCTCCAGGTTTCCATGACAACAACAGCTCTACATCGTCAGTGTTTGGGGGAAAGAACAGTGTCAACTCTTAGAAGTGGCAGTAACACAAAACACGGTTGAAGGCTACGGTGTGTCAAGCACACGGACCTTCACCGTCTGGTGATGATCTTGGACTTGCAGTCTGCAGGGCCTCGAAGCCTTGGTCAGCTGAGAAAGATCTCGGCGGCCGGCTCAGCGCCCGGGCAGCCGACTCAGGCATTAGCAACCTCCCGGTAGGGAGGAAAGGAATTCTGGGGTCAGAGCTTCCAGTGCATAAACAGAAGTATTCAATTCACTTAAATTTTCATTAATTTTAGTTGATAACTAGTTTTTAATTTGAATTAGCATAATTACATGCAAAGTTTACAGTCTTCTTACATCTCTGTATTTTTTTAACAGGTAAAGACAGTTATTTTTGTTGGCCTTGATAATCTACCAGATTATTTTTTCTACAAACAAGAACAACAACAGCATATAAATGTACAGGCTAGGGCATCTGAATTTTTGCCTTGAAGACTAGAAAGAAAAAAAAAAGTAAGCAAGATTTGTTTCCCCTTAAATCAAAAGCCAGTATTTCTCTTGCATGAGACTGACATTTGCTGTCCCTGATTGAGAAACACAAAATTGACAAGGTTGGAATTTCAAAGCATACAAAACTGGTTTGCTCAGCATAATGAGATTAATCATCTTTCCTCCAGAAAGGTAGCTAATGAAGATTCCTTGGCCAAACGTGGCGCTTTTTTTCTAAGGGCGGCAACTAATTTATTCAGCCTTAAGGCGCAAAATGCGGAGCTGACAGAGCAAGGAACGGAGTTTTTAGCAGAGCAAATTAGAGATCCTTTGCGTTATGGCCCCTCTACCTACTCTCGGCTTGTTAGCCATGGATCAGAAGAGAGAATTATTACACTTAGAAACACTTTATATCCTGTTCACTTGCTTCAAAAACCATGTAAGAATGTGTAGCTAAAGAGAAGCAAATTGTAACAAAGCAGTTGGTAACTGAGATGCTAGTCACTGGGAACTCCAAACAAACTATTCAGGGGCCTCTATTCAAAGGTTTGTATTATTTCCTTGACCCCTGAAACATTCCGCAACCCTGCAGAGAGGCCTGCATCCCCCTCCCACCCCCTCCCACCTCAAACCAGCCCTAAATCTTGACTCTGGGAGTCTCTTTGGTATGGAGGAAACCTCTGAGCCAGACAAATTGTAGCAGCCATTGTATACGGAGGGACAGCAGAATGCAGGGAGAAAGGGTCACCCAGAGGTTCCTGGCAGGGGAGACATTCCCACAAACACCTGAATGCTGGATGGTTCCTGCAAAGGCCTAATGGTCTATAGACCAATCTGTCAGCCTCCCAGTTCCTATTTCTACTTACAGTGTATTAAAGAAGAATTGTCATCCGGATATTGCCTGCAATCTACACTCTTAGATTTAGGTTAGAAAAGACTCCTTGATTGACTTCCTTCTCAGTCTATACCCAGCTGTTTTGGTGTCATAAGGACAGAGCTTTGTCAATGCCCCCAGGCACACCTGACTGAGGGGGCCAGGCTGCCACACCTGCCAAGGTGATGTTGACAATGTCACCAAGCCCAAGCCACCCCAATGACAAGCGGACATTCCTCTGGTATATAAACTCCAACAACCATTTATGGTTCAGTAGTGAGCAAGGCAACACACATTCTCAAAGACAATAGAGGCTTTGCCCTTGAGGATGTCAGGAAAGAGAGCGTGGAAAGAAGGGGAGGAGGTGAACCCCAAAAGACCTGGGAGGAAGCACCATGGGGAGACCCCAGACAGACATATCTGGATGTCGGGGTGGAGAAGAATTGGGAAATACTGTGCCATGCGGTCAGGGGCTCTGCAGCTCACAAGGCACAGTCTCATAGATTGTTTCGCTTGTAAGGATTATGAAGCCCACTTTAGGGCATGGAAAACAGAGGTTAAATGATTCATCCCGGGAATCTGAAAAAGAGCCACCACTCCACTTGGATTGGGTTTTGAGTCCTAGAAGGGAGAAACTTGGCTTGGATCAACAAATAATTTCAGGGCCTCTGAAGGCAGCAGAAAAGGAAAAGCCTAAGGCCGGGCTCTGCAGATTGAGAGTTGTGTGTTCTGGGGAGGTGACTTAACCCTCAGCTCCTCCGCTGTGAAGACAGAGGCCAAGCCCAGTCTTGCCAGGAACTGCTGGCGGACGGGATGAGAAAAGACAACAAATTATAAGCTGTAGATACTAAGCAGATGCGAAGTATCACTGCTCCTCTTCACAAGCCAAGAGCCAGGCCTTGTTACTAGTAGACACAGATTGCTGTGGAAGGAAAGGAAGGAGGGAGGGAGGGAGGGGGGATGAGCTTTGTAGAGTCAGTAGACTCTCCCTGAACTTTGCTTTCCCGGGACAAACCTCGGCACATCTGGCTGCCTGGCTCTGCAGGCAGCTGGCTGGCCCTAGTGGCACTGTGACAGATGATTGTGCTACAAGGGCCTCACGGCTCCCCCCGGGGCACCACCCACCTACAAGCCAGGCTCTCCCCTGAATGTCAGTCAAGTGTCGGGCCAGCGTCCACGGATACGGTCTCAGCAGGAACTGCTCTGGGCACGGGCCAGCCTGGCCATCGGGTCCCACTGGTCCACAAACCCTCTCCCAATCCCCTGGGGCCTGACAGGCTTCTGAATCCAGGTTCTGACCTCAGAACAAAAGCAGGGGGCATATAGCATATAATACCCAACACCCCCAGAAGGGTCTGGGGCAGCACCCCTAATCACACTCAAAAATAGCTCTAGATGGCGGAGGAGTAAGACGTGGAGATTACCTTCCTCCCCACAAATACATCAGAAATACATCTACATGTGGAACAACTCCTACAGAACACCTACTGAATGCTGGCAGAAGACCTCAGACTTCCCAAAAGATATATATATATTTTTCCTTTTTCTCCTTTTGTGAGTGTGTATGTGTATGCTTCTTTGTTTCTTTGTGTGATTCTGTCTGTATACCTTTGCTTTTACCATTTGTCCTAGGGTTCTGTCTGTCCGTTTTTTGTTTTGTTTTGTTTTTGGTTCTTTTAGTATAGTTTTTAGTGCTGGTTATCATTGGTGGATTTGTTTTTTGGTTTGGTTGCTCTCTTCTTTCCTTCTTTCTTTTTTATTACTTTTTAATTTCTTTATTTTTAATAATTTTTTAATTTTTAATTTTAATAACTTTTATTTCCTTCCTCCCTCTCTCCCTCCCTTCCTTCCTTCATTTCTTTTTTTCTCCCTTTTCTTCTGAACCATGTGGCTGATAGGGTCTTGGTGCTCCAGCCGAGTGTCAGGCCTGCGCCTCTGAGGTGGGAGAGCCGAGTTCAGGACGTTGGTCCACCAGAGACCTCCTGGCTCCACGTAACATCAAATGGCGAAAGCTACCCCAGAGATCTCCATCTCAACGCTAAGACTCAGCTCCACTCAACGACCAGCAAGCTACAGTGCTGGACACACTATGCCAAACAACTAGCAAGACAGGAACACAACCCCACCCATTAGCAGAGAGGCTGCCTAAAATCATAACAAGGTCATAGACACCCCAAAACACACCACTGGACGTGGTCCTGCTCACCAGAAAGACAAGATCCAGCCTCATCCACCAGAACACAGGCACCAGTCCCCTCCACCAGGAAGCCTACAAAACCCACTGAACCAACCTTACCCACTGGGGGCAGACACCAAATACAACGGGAACTACGAACCTGCAGCCTGTGAAAAGGAGACCCCAAACAGAGTAACTTAAGCAAAATGAGAAGACAGAGAAACACACAGCAGATGAAGGAGCATGGTAAAAACCCACCAGACCAAAAAATGAAGAGGAAATAGGCAGTCTACCTGAAAAAGAATTCAGAGTAGTGATAGTAAAGATGATCCAAAATCTTGGAAATAGAATGGAGAAAATACAAGAAAGGACCTAGAAGAACTAAAGAGCAAACAAACAATGATGAACAACACAATAAATGAAATTAAAAATTCTCTAGAAGGAATCAATAGCAGAATAACTGAGGCAGAAGAACGGATAAGTGACCTAGAAGATGAAAGAGTGGAAATAACTACCGCAGAGCAGAATAAAGAAAAAAGAATGAAAATAATTGAGGACAGTCTCAGAGACCTCTGGGACAACATTAAATGCACCAACACACCACTTATAGGGGTCCCATAAGAAGAAGAGAAAAAGAAATGGACTGAGAAAATATTTGAAGAGATTATAGTCGAAAACGTCCCTAATATGGGAAAGGAAATAGTCAATCAAGTCCAGGAAGTGCAGAGAGTCCCATACAGGATAAATCCAAGGAGAAACACACCAAGACACATATTAATCAAACTATCAAAAATTAAATTAAAAAAAATATTAAAAGCAGCAAGGGAAAAGCAACAAATAACACACAAGGGAATCCCCATAAGGTTAACAGCTGATCTTTCAGCAGAAACTCTGCAAGCCAGAAGGGAGTGGCAGGACATACTTAAAGTAATGAAAAGGAAAAACCTACAAGCAAGATTACTCTACCCAGCAAGGATCTCATTCAGATTCGATGGAGAAATTAAAACCTTTACAGACAAGCAAAAGCTAAGAGAATTCAGCACCACCAAACCAGCTTCACAACAAATGCTAAAGGAACTCCTCTAGGCAGGAAACACAAGAGAAGGAAAAGACCTACAATAACAAACCCAAAACAATTAAGAAAATGGTAATAGGAACATACATATTGATAACTATCTTAAATGTAAATGGATTAAATGTTCCAACCAAAAGACATAGACTAGTTGGATGGATACAAAAACAAGACCCGTATATATGCTGTCTACAAGAGACCCACTTCAGACCTAGGGACACATACAGACTGAAAGTGAGGGGATGGAAAAAGATATTCCATGCAAATGGAAATCAAAAGAAAGCTGGAGTAGCAATTCTCATATCAGACAAAATAGACTCTAAAATAAAGACTATTACAAGAGACAAAGAAGGACACTACATAATGATCAAGGGATCAATCCAAGAAGAAGATATAACAATTGTAAATATTTATGCACCCAACATAGGAGCACCTCAATACATAAGGCAAATGCTAACAGTCATAAAAGGGGAAATCAAAAGTAACACAATCAAAGTAGGGGACTTTAACACCCCACTTTCACCAATGGACAGATCATCCAAAAGGAAAATAAATAAGGAAACACAAGCTTTAAATGATACATTAAACAAGATGGACTTAATTGATATTTACAGGACAGTTCATCCAAAAACAACAGAATACACTTTCTTCTCAAGCGCTCATGGAACATCCTCCAGGATAGATCATATCTTGGGTCACAAATCAAACCTTGGTAAATTTAAGAAAATTGAAATCGTATCAAGTATCTTTTCCGACCACAACGCTATGAGACTAGATATCAATTACAGGAAAAAATCTGTAAAAAATACAAACACATGGAGGCTAAACAATACACTACTAAATAACCAAGAGATCACTGAAGAAATCAAACAGGAAATCAAAAAATACCTAGAAACAAATGACAATGAAAACATGACGACCCAAAACCTATGGGATGCAGCAAAAGCAGTTCTAAGAGGGAAGTTTATAGCAATACAATCCTACCTCAAGAAACAAGAAACATCTCAAACAACCTAACTTTACACCTAAAGCAATTAGAGAAAGAAGAACAAAAAAACCCCAAAGTTAGCAGAAGGAAAGAAATCATAAAGATCAGATCAGAAATAAATGAAAAAGAAATGAAGGAAACAATAGCAAAGATCAATAAAACTAAAAGTTGGTTCTTTGAGAAGATAAAATTGATAAACCATTAGCCAAACTCATCAAGAAAACAAGGGAGAAGACTCAAATCAATAGAATTAGACATGAAAAAGGAGAAGTAACAACTGACACTGCAGAAATACAAAGGATCATGAGAGATTACTACAAGCAACTCTATGCCAATAAAATGGACAACCTGGAAGAAATGGACAAATTCTTAGAAATGCACAACCTTCCGAGACTGAACCAGGAAGAAATAGAAAATATGAGCAGACCAGTCACAAGCACTGAAATTGAAACTGTGATTAAAAATCTTCCAACAGACGAAAGCCCAGGACCAGATGGCTTCACAGGCGAATTCTATCAAACATTTAGAGAAGAGCTAACACCAATCCTTCTCAAATTCTTCCAAAATATAGCAGAGGGAGGAACACTCCCAAGCTCATTCTACGAGGCCACCATCACCCTGATACCAAAACCAGACAAAGATGTCACAAAGAAAGAAAACTACAGACCAATATCACTGATGAACATAGATGCAAAAATCCTCAACAAAATACTAGCAAACAGAATCCAACAGCACATTAAAAGGATCATCCACCATGATCAAGTGGGGTTTATCCCAGGAATGCAAGGATTCTTCAATATACGCAAGTCAATTGATGTGATAAACCATACTAACAAATTGAAGGAGAAAAACCATATAATCATCTCAATAGATGCAGAAAAAACTTTTGACAAAAATCAACACCGATTTATGATAAAAACCCTCCAGAAAGTAGGCATAGAGGGAACCTACCTCAACATAATAAAGGCCATATATGACAAACCCACAGCCAACATCGTTCTCAATGGTGAAAAACTGAAACCATTTCCTCTAAGATCAGGAACAAGACAAGGCTGTCCACTCTCACCTCTATTATTCAACATAGTTTTGGATGTTTTAGCCACATCCAAAGGAATCCAAATCGGAAAAGAAAAAGCAAAGCTGTCACTGTTTGTAGATGACATGATACTATACACAGAGAATCCTAAAGATGCTACCAGAAAACTAATAGAGCTAATCAATGAATGTGGTAAAGTAGCAGGATACAAGATTAATGCACAGAAATCTCCTGCATTCCTATATGATTACCCAATCTACAGATTCAATGCAATACCTATCAAACTACCACTGGCATTTTTCACAGAACTAGAACAAAAAATTGCACAATTTGTATGGAAACACAAAAGACCCCCAATAGCCAAAGCAATCTTGAGAAAGAAAAACGGAGCTGGAGGAATCAGGCTCACTGACTTCGGACTATACTACAAAGCTACAGTAATCAAGACAATATGGTACTGGCACAAAAACAGAAATATAGATCAATGGAACAGGATAGAAAGCCCAGAGATAAACCCACGCACCTATGGTCACCTTATTTTTGATAAAGAAGGCAAGAATATACAATGGAGAAAAGACAGCCTCTTCAATAAGTGGTGCTGGGAAAACTGGACAGCTACATGTAAAAGAATGAAATTAGAACACTCTAACACCATATACAAAACTAAACTCAAAACGGATTAAGGACCTAAATTTAAGGCCAGACACTATCAAACTCTTAGAGGAAAACATAGGCAGAACACTCTATGACATAAATCACAGCAAGATCCTTTTTGACCCACCTCCTAGAGAAATGGAAATAAAAACAAAAATAAACAAATAAGACCTAATGAAACTTAAAAAATCTTTCGCACAGCAAAGGAAACCATAAACAAGACGAAAAGACAACCCTCAGAATGGGAGAAAATATGAGCAAACGAAGCAACCGACAAAGGATTAATCTCCAAAATTTACAAGCAGCTCATGCAGCTCAATATCAAAAAAACAAACAACCCAATCCAAAAATGGGCAGAAGACCTAAACAGACATTTCTCCAAAGAAGATACACAGATTGCCCACAAATACATGAAAGGATGCTCAACATCTCTAATCATTAGAGAAATGCAAATCAAAACTACAATGAGGTATCACCTCAGACCAGTCAGAATGGCCATCATCAAAAAATCTACAAACAGTAAATGCTGGAGAGGGTGTGGAGAAAAGGGAACCCTCTTGCACTGTTGGTGGGAATGTAAATTGATACAGCCACTATGGAGAGCAGTATGGAGGTTCCTTAAAAAACTAAAAATAGAACTACCATACGACCCAGCAATCCCACTACTGGGCATATACCCTGAGAAAACCATAATTCAAAAAGAGTCATGTACCACAATGTTCATTGCAGTTCTATTTACAATAGCCAGGACATGGAAGCAACCTCAGTGTCCATCGACAGATGAATGGATAAAGAAGATGTGGCACATATATACAATGGAATATTACTCAGCCATAAAAAGGAACGAAATTGGGTCATTTGTAGAGATGTGGATGCATCTAGAGACTGTCATACAGACTGAAGGAAGTCAGAAAGAGAAAAGCAAATATCGTATATTAATGCATACATGTGGAATCCAGAAAAATGGTACAGATGAACTGGTTTGCAAGGCAGAAATAGAGATGCAGACGTAGAGAACAAACATATGGACACCAAGGGGGGAAAACGGTGGGGGGTGGTGGTGGTGTGACGAATTGGGAGATTGGGATTGACATGTATTCACTAATATGTATAAAGTAGATAACTAATAAGAACCTGCTGTATTTAAAAAAAAAATTAAAAAAAAAAAGAGTCATGTACCACAATGTTCATTGCAGTTCTATTTACAATAACCAGGACATGGAAGCAACCTAAGTGTCCATCGACAGATGAATGGATAAAGAAGATGTGGCACATATATACAATGGAATATTACTCTGCCATAAAAAGAAATGAAACTGAGTTATTTGTAGTGAGGTGGATGGACCTAGAGTTTGTCATACAGAGTGAAGTAAGTCAGAAAGAGAAAAACAAATACCATATGCTAGCACATATATATGGAATTTAAAAAAAAAAAAAAAAAGGTTCTGAAGAACCTAGGGGCAGGACAGGAATAAAGATGCGGACGTAGAGAATGGACTTGAGGACACGGGGAGGGGGAAGGGTAAGCTGGGACGAAGTGAGAGAGTGGCATGGACATATACACACTACCAAACGTAAAATAGATAGCTAGTGGGAAGCAGCCGCATAGCACAGGGAGATCAGCTCTGTGCTTTGTGACCACCTAGAGGGGTGGGATAGGGAGGGTGAGAGGGAGGGAGACGCAAGAGGGAGGAGATATGGGGATATATGCATATGTATAGCTGATTCACTTTGTTATAAAGCAGAAACTAACACACCATTGTAAAGCAATTATACTCCAATAAACATGTTAAAAAAAAAGCTTTACAGAAGAGCAGAAGAACATTCACATGAAAAGGGAGAAACAGAAACCATTAAAAGCCACATGTTTCAATTCAGGGGAGGTTTTTCCACCGTTCCATACCCCCAATCCCCACCGAATGATGTCCAATCAGGCTGAGTCTAAATAATAATTGAGTTACCAAAAAACATTTGGTGTTCAGAGCCTTCTGGATTTTGAAATCACAGATAAGGGATTATGGGCTGATTTACAAGCTAGTTCTCCCTCAGGCCATTGGATCTTAAGGCATCTGAGATAAATATGTGAGAGAGAAACCAAGCAAACAGGCAGAGCCCAGCCTAGGTTACAGGGCACCTGTCGGAACACTGGATACGACTTCTGGGCATGTTTCCACCCACACTTCAGCCACAGTGGAAAACTGCACAAGTAAGAGTTACTGCTGCAAAGCCAGCAGTTTCCTCACTCTTTAGGATGATTTGAGAGAGAACAGGAATTTAAAAAAAAAAAAAAAGCAAGGCACTTTACCCAGGATGTGGCCCTGAAGAACAAGATCAACATTTGTCAAATATGATGTTTAAGTAGATAAGGAAATTTATGGTTTTAAGAAGATGCTATGGAATCCTGTAAATAATCTTGTAACAGCTTATGCTGCATCCAGATTTTTGAATGTCAGGTTTTTCCAAAAGCAAAGCGTATCTATAAATCACTTTTTTCAAGGTCCAGGAAAACCACCACCACCACAACAAAATTTTCAGCATAGAAGCTGCAAGTATCTATATCATATTTTCTTGTTAAATCAAGTGCTCTTTTCAAGGTCGATTACCCGATCAGTGTAGATACTAACGTATAGAAGGCAACATGGCACCGTTCAAAGGACGCTGGGTTTTGTCAGGAGACCTGCGTCTGGGGGTCTGTCACTTCCTGAACTGAGTGGCCTTGGTGAAGTTACTTAACATCCATCAGTCACCTGATGGATCTCATCGTCTGTAACATGAACGTGATAAAAGAGTATTTATCTAACTTATGTTAGAGTTTGGTTGTGAGAATTAAGTGAGAAACAGATCTGAAGGTGCTTTGAAAACTATAAAATACTAGAGTGGAGATAGCATCTCTCAATAAATCCCTCCAATGTTGGAGCAAATTACAGTGGTTGACCTGTGTTTAGAGGCCATGTCAACAACAACAAAAGGTAAATAAACAGAATAAAATTGTGTGTGTGTCTGTATATATATATATTGTTTTTTTACCAAGTATGTACACAAATATGTATAATCCATGAACGCTGAAAGCTCCTACACTGACTCCGCTCTACAATAACTAAGAGGCTTTGCTACACGTGATTGTGAGTTATTTCACTACTGTAAACAATGAAGAAGTGTTTCTGGTAATACTGGAAAGCTTTTCAGGATCAGGAAGTTCTCCCTTTGCCTTTCATGATGATTTAAAGATAGCATGGCCCTTTGTCTAATTTCAGTATTTGATTTTTCTTTCTTTTTTTTTTTTAAGCAAGTTAATTACAGCATCACCAGGTATCTTTCTGTAATGCAACTCTCTAATCCTGAGTAGTATTTGATTTTTCATTCAACAAGCATTTATTAGACACACACCATAACCATGCCCTGTGCAGAGCAACGGAAGGAAGCAAAATAAAAAAGACAATACAGGGTCCCCACCCTGAAGGAGTATGCTAGCTGATGGTGGAAACAAAGGTTGAACAGATAACCATAAGGCAGGATGGAATGAACCAAGTGCCAATTAGAGGGGTATGTACCAAAATTTGGAAATGCAGAGGAAAGACCAAGTGACCCTGGATAGATCAGGGAAGATTTCACCCAGGAGACAATGTGTAGGCTGGGTCCCTAGGATAAACTGTGTTTCAATATGGAAACAGGAGGGGATAAGGATTGATAAAGCATGACTACAGAACCACAGAAATTCTTGGCATACTGGAAAAGCAATGCACAGTTGACAGAGGGATGAATCCAACATTTATGGGATGCCTACGTGACATCAGGAACTAGGCTAGATCAATGTAGTTGCAACCATCAAATATTTATTAATGTGTTACAAAGGTAACACATTAATAAATATTTACATCTTGATTCAAGACAACACCACTGGACCTCTTGCGATTGCCCTCAGACCCTTCCCTGTCCTCTGTGCTGGGAGGCTAACTCTGGCAGGGGCAGGGGATTGCAACACAGCCCCTTGTTCCCTGGCTCCCCTCTCCGTTTGCCCAATGGGACACAGAGCAGCAGATGGGCGGGAGGGAGGAGAGTGGGGTCAGGGTGCTTCTTCTTCATTATTGGCAGAGTCATGATTTGAACCCAGACCCATCTGTCTCCAAAGCCCATGCTTTGAACCTCGGGAATGTAATCTGGTGAGAGATTATAGAACGTCTCGAAAGAAATGCACACAATCTTTTGTGCTAATTCTCAAGAGTTAATGACTCATTCTGGACATGTGTAGCCTACGCCTGTTCATCTTTTTAAACAGTCCTGTGTGATGCTCCAATCAGACACTCACGTCAGTCGATCGTGCCAAATGTGCAACAGCAATCTTTTAAAAAAAAAGAACAAAAACTCAGAGATATTCCAAGACTCCAGTCCAGATCCTTCCTAGAGCATGGGCCTCACATCTGCTGTTTCCTTTCTTAGATTCTTAGCTAGTTGAGAGAGAATGTACGCTATTGGTGATCAGAAGGCATATGTCCTGGAATTTCTTTAGCAAACATATGCCCCTCATCATCTTTCTAAACTGCCCTAAAATTCCCCCCCCCAACCCCACCATTCCTAAGAGAGCTTAGACACTTGTTACCATTCTCTGCTTGTCAAAGTGGCTTCTGTTGCTGTTTGATGGTGTACACGGCAGTTTGGAGTCTGAGCCCTGTTTCCAGGACTCTGCACCACCCTTCTCGAGTCTGGCTTTGCCCTGACGTTAGCTCTGGGGGAAGAGCACACTTTTTACTGCAGGGATTCCAGAGATAAGATGCTTAGACTTTACACAGGCTGAGCAGAGCTGCTGGTAACGCACGTGGGTGTGATCTGGTGACACCCCAGCAGGGACTCTGACAGCCTCGAACTTTGAGGCAATTACCCCCCTCCCCTGGCACCCAGCTTTGAACCCTTAGTCGGACATTGTTCGGTTTGGGATTCTGTAACTCATGAAACTAGAGTTTCACAAAAGGTTGTGCAAGGGAGATGAGCCAGTTACAAAAGGACAAATACTGTAGGATTCCACTTATATGAGGTCCCTAGAGTAATCAAATTCTTAGAGACAGAAAGTGAATGGAGGGTGTCAGGGCCAGAGGAGGGAAGAATGGGATTTATTGTTTAATGGGGACAAAGTTTCAGTTTTGCAAAACGAAAAGAGTTCTGTGGACGGATGCTCGTGATGGTTGCACAACCACGTGAATGTACTTCATGCCGCTGAACTGTACACTCGAAAATGGTTAACAGGGTCAATTTCATGTTATGTGTATTTTACCACAATTAAAAACTAAAAAAGGGTTCTAAGAAGAGCAAGAGAGTAATAAATGGGATGAGGCTGCTGGAGAAAAATGGGAAGAACCAGAACTACTGACAGAAAGACTGAACAGTTTCCTTAATGCTTGGTCACCGCAGGGGAGGGGGCTACGTACAGAGCGTGTTAAAACTTTCTAAGTGGGCAATTACCAGACCAAATGACCGCTTCATATTTCCAATCTGAAATGACTCACTCTTTGGTTCAGCACACAGGGGCTGAGGGGCCACGATGCGTTCCTCTGGGAACTGCTGGTCTGGAGGGAAATCAAGGTTTGCAGCGCACCGAGACACAGCAGCGGGCTCGGGGCACCAAGAGAACCTCGCCTAAATTCAATATGCACCAGGGAGGCCTCCAGGGCCTGGAGCCAGGCTCTAAAGGTAAAGGAGGATTGGGGAAGGGTCCCTGCGGGGAGGGCAGGGGCACAGCATGTGAGGACGCACGTCAACCAGCCCTGCGCCTCCAGACACTACCCGGAGCCCAGGGGGCAGCCTCCAAGGCACCTGGGAGGAGAGGCCGCCCTGGATCAGGGAAGCAGGCGGGAGGCTGTTCACGGACTCAGCCCTGCACCCTCAGAGCCATGGGTAGCTTCCACGGGACTTTGGGTAACTCAGAGATAAACGAGACTCCTGCTTTAGAAAGTGCAGAAGTGGTGTGATTTGAAGGGAAACGTGGGTGAAGACAAGGAACTTGTTCGGAGACCCTCTTAGCAATCCAGTGGAAGGAACTCAGATCTGAACTAGTAATTAGAGTGTGGCCTCTCCCAGAAGCAAGGGGCCAATGAAAACCACCTCCCGCACCCCTTCATGTCTGGGACCGGTCCCATCTTTTGATCCGTTGCTCATTCATCAAACACAACTGAGCACTTCGTAGCCTGTGGACCGTGGAGCCAGATGCCTGGGTTCAAATCCCAGCTCCGAAAAGGACCAGCCAGGAGACCTTGAGCAAGTTACTTAAACTTTTAGGGCTCCGTTTCCTCACCAGTCACAATGCAGATGATCACAGCAGCCATCTCAAAGGAGTGGAGTGAGGGTTAAAGAGGGGACACCTGTAAGTGCTCAGACTCTGTGACACCTGAGGTTGCCTGGTGAGACCTCCAGCACTGCCTGCGTCTCCCGCTCCTCCCTTGCCACGCCACACACACGCACACGCACGGTGCCCGGCAGTGGGCAGAGAAAGATGAATGGGACGTGGCCCCCACTTGGAAGAAGCACAAGCTCTGGCTAGGAAATAACAACTCTGTAGTGTCAGAGCTATAATTAAGTACAAGATGCAGTCTGCACACATAATTTTATATAATTAAATTATGTCAACTCAATACGAGGCCGTTTTCTAGGAAGGCAAAGAAATGACACACAGAGCAGATTTTAGTCTTTGAGAGCAGCGGAGTGTGGGCAAGGCTGCGTAATTACTTTCTAAAGGACTAATTTGGTGAAGCCACGCTCACAGATCATTATCTTTATTATATTGCCCATACATTCCCAGGGGAGCAGTCTCCAGTTTTACACACGGGGATAGGGAAGCATTACAAGAAACTTGATATTACACGAAGTATCATCGCTAAGTTCCATTCCTAAGGATTTTCAACTGTTGCTGACAACTGTAATTGGGCTAATATGTACAGAGATGCTACAGCATAAGACAGTCCTAACTATACCCAACTGCTTCTCGTCTGGAGCATATTTTTCTAGAAATGGTAAAATTCTTGTGACACAAAATAACTTTGGGGGGTTAATTTAACAGTCCAAACTTTTTTTTACTGCTAAAAATGCCGGGTTTGCCAAGAACTACTTCCTTGTGTCAGTTCCTTTGGCTGAATATAATTTGTGTTAAGTCTGTTAAACCACCCCAGGCTTTTTGCAAATGTTTCTACTTATTGATTCAAGTGGACCCGTGTCCAGCTGGGGCTTTCTGTACTGTGTGTGCAGGGGAGTCTGACTCCATCTGGCCAGTCTCTGCGCTGTCCCACATCCGTGTGTTTCTGGGTTTTACCCGTAATGTTTCCTTGCCTGCAATGCCTAAGTCTACTGGTTCTTTGATGAGGAAGAGAGTTAAATGTCACACGTGTGTGCATGTGTATCTACATTCCTGTGACATGGGTACCAATATGTATGCATGTGTACTTATATACACATGTGATATATAATATAAAATATATATACACATTATTTCAAGCATACAGAAAAGTGGCATGAGTGCTTTCCCCTGTTTAACCTCAGTTTAGTGCACACGTTACACGGGAAGCATTTTGACTGGTGTGTGTGTATTTCACACACACACAATACCCATTTGGAAACCCACCAGGTGCAGGCTCAGCTGAGGAGCAAAAAAACACAAATGTGGTCACCGGGAGCCTCTGCCTGGAAGGTGGTGACCGTCTAATGGGAGATCTGAAAATAAATCACCATGACAGGCCTCTGGGATCATCATGATGACAGAGGTTTATGTGGCCACCAAGACAGGACACCTCACAACACTCGGGAGGCGGGGTGGTGGCAGGCGAAGGAGCTGGGAGTCGGCGGAGACAGGCAGCTGCCCCCGAGGGCTTTGGGTGCCAAAGGGGAAGGAGGGGGCCCTGAAGACTCTGCAACAGGAGGTGGTTTTCCAGATCAGATCTGTCTTCCAGGAGGAGCATTCCAAGCAGCTAATTTCACCTTAGGTGAGCTCATCTTCAACGTGGATTCTGTCACCATCTGTATACTGATGGCTCTCAAACTTTTTATCTCCAGTCCGGACGTCTCCCAGGCTCCGGTCCCCACGTCCTACAGCCTACTCAGCCCGTCAGCTTGCAGGTCCCACAAGCCCCAAATGAACCATCGTCCACATGCCGGTCCTTCTAGGTCCTTCTATCTCGGCCCACGGCACTCACTTGGGTGGGTGAGTCAGGAGCCCGGGAGGCATCCTTGATTCCTCCTCCTCCCACTTGTAATGACTTAAGTCCAGGTGAGGTCAGCCCCTAAGTACCCCCTCTGGTGGAAATCAGCATCGCCTCTCCCTGGGTTCACACAGCAGCCTCCCTCCTCCACCCTCCCCTGCTCTTCCGGCCACCCCTCCATGCTCCAGGGAGAGCCATCCTCCAAAAATCCCTGCATATCTGACCACGTCACTCTCTTGCCTCAAAATTCTCCAGCACATTCTCTCTGCTCCTTGGAAATAAGACCAAACTCCTCAATGTGGCCGAAAGGCCCCACAGGACACACCGAGCCTCATTTCAAACTCTGCTCCTTTTTCTTCCACCACAGGAGACTTTCTTTCAGTTTCCAAAAGGTCCTTCCCCCCAACCCCCCCGGGCTTCCCACCCGGTCTGGAATGCTCTTCCCCGCCCTCTCCCCAACCCCTGTCAGTGAGTGGTTTCCACTCATCCCCGAAAGCGCTCACACAGGCCTTCCTCAGTCCGATGCCCGGCCACACTCCTACGCTTCTTCTCAGCACCGTCTATTCCCGGGGTCATTAAACAACTCCTTGTGAACATGATGATGGGCGTCCAGTTCCCCAAGAGCAACTCCGGCTTCCTGAAAGCAAGGACCACGTGGACCTGGTGTGTTGCTGGAACCCTCAGATCCATGTAATGATGAGCACGGTCGATACTCAACCACTTGTCCAATAAGAAAAGGACCTGAGACTGGAGGCAGAAAGGCTAGTGTGGGGCTGCAGTCCTTACAACAAACCCCAGATGAGAACTGACCAAGGTGTGAGCTAAAGCGCAGGGAGAAATGATGAGATACTTGGGGAGCAGAACCTCCCAGGCCCACGGAGATGGGAGGCCGGAAGAAAGAGGAGTGTAGGACAATGACTAGGGAAATCTAGTGTTTCTAGGGAAAACCATGTTTTAAACATTTTTCATTGTCCTGTGCACATTGTAGGGATTCACTCGAAATTGGCTCCATTTGCCAAGTGAACTTAAAGGCCTCTCTCTCCATGAATGCTTGCCTAACCGTCTCTATCCTCATTATCTTTAATGTGAGCTGCCCATTGTCCTCGAAAGGTTTTTTGTGGGAATAATTTGCAGTCCAGGACAATAATGCCTTCCCCTCCAGAGGGCACAGCATGAAGGACACAGCCAGTCCTGGACCACACCGCAGTGCTGCACAACGATCTGGCCCCCACCCCTTGGAGGGCTGGCACCTCCCGTTCTCTCCCCCTCTGCAGGTAGCCAAGGTCTCCTGTGGAACTCCCCACTGTGGGCAGGCTCTGGGCTTGGCGTCCCTGCCCTCTTGCATCATCCAGGGGTAACGGTCAAATGTGCCCCTTCACAGAGGGGGTAGTTTATTAAAGTCAGAGAGTTTAAATCTTTTCCAGAAAACTGGCAGAAAAAATGCGCTATTGCATTTTAAGACACGACTAAGTACTCTGTAAAAATGTGGTTTTCCACACAAATAGTATTTTCCAGTAAAGATACAGCTTGAGAGGAAACAAAATTGGAAGTATGTCTACCTAACTCTTAATGGAAAAATAAATACTTTAAAGAAAGATAAACTTCTGAAGAGCTATTTCTTTAAAGTAAACCAAGGAGGACGTGTGCTGGCTCCTGCTGGCACATAAGGACAGACCCAGTCCTACATGATATTAAAACAAACATGCTGCTTTCAGCAGAATATTAAATGTACGTGTCCAATATCTAGCGAGAAAAACATGACGCTTTGGGGGGAGGGTATATTGATAATAATTATATAGCATTTAAGGTTTACAGCACACTTTTTTATTATCCATGTTTCTGGTGGCATTTAAAACACTTTACAAATCCTAGAAATCCTCTATTAATAAGCTAGGATTTTTAAGATGAATAACCACAGTTTTTTCCTGAAAGAACTTTTGTAAGTAGTACAAATTACCATTGATTTTAAGTCCTTGGAGAAGCTGCTTTGCTAATAAAAGCAATGCTTTAATGTTCAATTTTCAATGCTATCCATGATTAAGTTTTTTACGCTTCTAGTTTTATAGCTCGAACAGACTGTAACAGTAGAAACAAAGATGTTATTTTTCTTTTACCCATCCTCCACTCAACTAAAATGTTAATTTTTTTAAAAGACTATATGAAAAGGCTTACACCATCTCAAAAATTAATCACCGACTAATGGTTACTTTTAAGCATAGTTTTGTGAATTCTCCACCAAAATGCTTGGGTCTGTTCATAATGTCATAAATGCTCGTGGTTTGGCTATAAAATAAATTCCCTGCCGGAATACCAAGTGTACCAATTAGAAGTTCTCGCTTAGCACGGGTGCTTGCTATGCACTCTCCCGTGAAAGCATTTTCTATAGATTTTGCTATCAGAGAAAGCGTAAATCAGTCCTCTGCCACCACATAAGAATACGTAAGAGGTCTGAAAATACTTCATGTTGTTGAGTTCAGAGTGATTTCCTCACACGAGGTCCTTGGTGCTGTTTCAAACCCAACTATTTGCCAACTTGAAAATCCTATCCTAATCATAGTAAAGAGAAAGTGGTCAGAATTACAGATGCCAAACTATTTCTAAGATTTTAAATAAAGTATTCTTAACTCCCCCAATATAAATGCTTAGAAATGAAAACAAGTTTTCATTTCACAACTAGAAAAAAATAAATGGCAGTAGCTCAAAAGATTATTATACTGACTTCAGAATGTGGACTTGACCGGCCATGGTTATTAACAGGTAGCACCTGCAGGGGAAGAAGCCCAGCTGCACCAGGAAGTGGTAGATACGCCATGCATAGGCTTTAGAAGGAAGCTGATAAGGTCTCTCACAACACCTTTCCAGGCAAGATGGAAAAAATGCTATCAGCCAGAATCATAACCTTTAAGGCAATGACTAACTTCCATGTTATTATAACACTGAAATATTTTACTTAAGTGTTGGGATTATTTACAGCATTACGATACAGATTACAATCATCTTGGGCTGGAGGAAATTCCTCCTCAAAAAGAAAATGTAAAAGTAAGCAAAAAAAAGGGCTTAGCCTCAACATAATAAAGGCCATATATGACAAACCCACAGCCAACATCGTCCTCAATGGTGAAAAAATGAAACCATTTCCACTAAGATCAGGAACAAGACAAGGTTGTCCCCTCTCACCACTATTATTCAACATAGTTTTGGAAGTTTTAGCCACAGCAATCAGAGAAGAAAAAGAAATAAAAGGAATCCAAATTGGAAAAGAAGAAGTAAAGCTGTCACTGTTTGCAGATGACATGATACTACACATAAAGAATCCTAAAGATGCTACCAGAAAACTACTAGAGCTAATCAATGAATTTGGTAAAGTAGCAGGATACAAAATTAATGCACAGAAATCGCTTGCATTCCTATACACTAATGATGAAAAATCTGAGGAAGATATTAAGGAAACACTCCCATTTACCACTGCAACAAAAAGGATAAAATACCTAGCCAAACATAAACACCTAGGAATAAACCTACCTAAGGAGACAAAACACCTCTATGCAGAAAACTATAAAACACTGATGAAAGAAATTAAAGGTGATACAAACAGACGGAGAGATATACCATGTGCTTGGATTGGAAGAATCAACATTGCAAAAAAGACTATACTACCCAAAGCAATCTACAGATTCAATGCAATCCCTATCAAACTACCAATGGCATTTTTCACAGAACTAGAACAAAAAATCGCACAATTTGTATGGAAACACAAAAGACCCCCAAAAGCCAAAGCAATCTTGAGAAAGAAAAACAGAGCTGGAGGAATCAGGCTTGCTGACTTCAGACTATACTACAAAGCTACAGTAATCAAGACAGTATGGTACTGGCACAAAAACAGAAATATAGAGCAATGGAACAGGATAGAAAGCCCAGAGATAAACCCAGGCACATATGGTCACCTTATTTTTGATAAAGGAGGCAAGAATATACAATGGAGAAAAGACAGCCTCTTCAATAAGTGGTGCTGGGAAAACTGGACAGCTACATGTAAAAGAATGAAATTACAGCACTCCCTAACACCATATACAAAAATAAACTCAAAACGGAATAAGGGCCTAAATGTAAGGCCAGACGCTATAAAACTCTTAGAGGAAAACATAGGCAGAACACTCTATGACATAAATTACAGCAAGATCCTTTTTGACCCACCTCCTAGAGAACTGGAAATAAAAACAAAAGTAAACAAATGGGACCTAATGAAACTTAAAAGCTTTTGCACAGCAAAGGAAACCATAAACAAGACGAAAAGACAACCCTCAGAATGGGAGAAAATATTAGCAAACGAAGCAACCGACAAAGGATTAATCTCCAAAATTTACAAGCAGCTCATGCAACTCAATATCAAAAATACAAACAACCCAATCCAAAAATGGGCAGAAGACCTAAACAGACATTTCTCCAAAGAAGATATACAGATTGCCAACAAACACATGAAAGGATGCTCAACATCACTAATCATTAGAGAAATGCAAATCAAAACTACAATGAGGTATCACCTCAGACCAGTCAGAATGGCCATCATCAAAAAATCTACAAACAATAAATGCTGGAGAGGGTGTGGAGAAAAGGGAACCCTCTTGCACTGTTGGTGGGAATGTAAATTGATACAGCCACTATGGGGAACAGTATGGAGGTTCCTTAAAAAACTAAAAAGAGAACTACCATACGACCCAGCAATCCCACTACTTGTCATATACCCTAAGAAAACCATAATTCAAAAAGAGTCATGGGACTTCCCTGGTGGCGCAGTGGTTAAGAATCCACCTGCCAATGCAGGGGACACGGGTTCGATCCCTGGTCTGGGAAGATCCCACAGGCCGTGGAGCAACTAAGCCCGTGCACCACGACTACTGAGCCTGTGATCTAGAGCCTGCGAGCCACAACTACTGAGCCCATGTGCCACAGCTACTGAAGCCCACGCTCCTAGAGTCCGTGCTCCACAACAAGAGAAGCCACCGCAATGAGAATCCCGTGCACCGCAATGAAGACCCAACACAGCCAAACATTAATTAATTAATTTTAAAAAAGTCATGGGGCTTCCCTGGTGGCGCAGTGGTTGAGAATCTGCCTGCCAATGCAGGGGACACGGATTCGAGCCCTGGTCTGGGAAGATCCCACATGCTGCGGAGCAACTAGGCCCGTGAGCCACAACTACTGAGCCTGCGCGTCTGGAGCCTGTGCTCCACAACAAGAGAGGCCGCGATAGTGAGAGGCCCGCGCACCACGATGAAGAGTGGCCCCTGCTTGCCGCAACTAGAGAAAGCCCTCGCACAGAAACGAAGACCCAACACAGCCAAAAATAAATAAATTAATTAATTAAAAAAAGAAAAAGTCATGTACCACAATGTTCATTGCAGCTCTATTTACAATAGCCAGGACGTGGGAGCAACCTAAGTGTCCATCGACAGATGCATGGATAAAGAAGATGTGGCACATATACACAAAGGAATATTACTCAGCCATAAAAAGAAACGAAACTGAGTTATTTATAGTGAGGTGGATGGACCTAGAGTCTGTCATACAGAGTGAAGTAAGTCAGAAAGAGAAAAACAAATACCATATGCTAGCACATATATATGGAATCTAACAAAAAAAAAAAGGTTCTGAAGAACCTAGGGGCAGGACAGGAATAAAGACGCAGACGTAGAGAATGGACTTGAGGACACGGGGAGAGGGAGGGAGAAGGGTAAGCTGGGACGAAGTGAGAGAGTGGCATGGACATATATACACTACCAAATGTAAAATAGATAGCTAGTGGGAAGCAGCCACATAGCACAGGGAGATCAGCTCAGTGTTTTGTGACCACCTAGAGGGGTGGGATAGGGAGGGTGGGAGGGAGACGCAAGAGGGAGGAGATATGGGGATATATGTATACGTATAGCTGATTCACTGTTATACAGCAGAAACTAACACACCATTGTAAAGCAACTATACTCCAATAAAGATGTTCAAAAAAAAAAAAGGGGGGCTTAGCCACAGTACATGTAAAACAGACAAAGAATTTTAGGTGAAAACCAGTAAGAGGTAACAATGTGAAGTGACAAGCAAAAGAGCTAATACGATCTCGGGCTGCATTATTAGAAGTATAGACTGTAGAACAAGGGAGGTGAAGTATCCGGCTCTACTCTGCTCTATTTAAAAACCATGCTTGGAATACAACATCCAGCTGTGTCAAATTTTAAAAGGCGTATAGAATAAAGAAAACAAACGTAGACCAGGAAAGCCAGGATGATTAAGGGTCTAAAATTGCGTCTTGTGAGGAATTTTTTTCTTTTTTAATGGTAATGTTTAGCTGGAAGAAGACTTGAGAAAGAGCTATCATGACTGTCTTCAAACATGGGACAACCTAGCACATGGAAAACAGATTAAACCTATTTTCTCTGGACCCAAGGGACAGAACTGGGGCCAAACTTTGACTGCATTTAGGAACTCACAGTCTGAATTATACAAAGAAGGAATGGATTGCATGGAGGGACAGTGAGTTTCCAGTCCCTTGGAACTGCTCGAACGTGGGGTGGATAACCTTTGGAGCATCCCCCCATGGAACAGAGATTTCAAGCCCTGGAGGGATGGGTGGATTGAATCAGTGGAGGGCAAGACAAGCGAGGAGGACTAGAGAGCGCTGCCCTCTCCCCACTTTAGCTGGAGCTGCTCCCTGTTTATCTGCTTAACATTTGGATTCCTGGGTGAGCTGTACTTTGAAGAAACATTCAAAGGCTTAAGAAAGTAAACCATGAGATGAGATCACCTTTTTGGTCCCCTCAAACGCTGAGACTCTTATAACCTATGGCAACTAAGCAAGAGTGTGCATTGACTTGTTTTAATGATCTGTGACTGATGAGAGGATCAAAAGTGACTCACAGAAATGAAACAGCAACACTATGTTCTTCCCACCCACTTCCTTCCCTCTTTCATCCAGCTCCTTGACTCCCTATTCTTATATCAGCAAGGTATAATAAAAAGAGCTTGACATTTAGATTTCAAAAAATTCAGATTGGTTCCTCAAAAATGTTAAACCCAGAGTTACCATATGCCCCAGCAATTCCACTCCTAGGTATTGACCAATGAGAAATGAAAACACATGTTCACACAAAAACTTGGACATGAATGTTCCAAGTAGTATTATTCATGATAGTCAAAAAGTAGGAACAACCTAAATGCCTATCAACTGGTGAACAGATAAATAAAATGTGATCTATCCATACAGTGGAATATTACTTGTCCATATAAAGGAATAAAGTACTGACACATGCTACGACATGGATGAACCCTGAAACATTATGCTAAGTGAAAGAAGCCAGACACAAAAGGCCAAATAGTATATGATTCCATTTATATTAAACATGCAGAATCTATAGAAACAGAAAGTAGGTTAGTAGTTGCCAGGGGCTAGGGCAACAGGGAATACAACCTTGTGGGTCCTGGGGTTTCTTTGGGGAGGTGATGAAAATGTTCTAAAATTAGATAATGTTGATGCTTGCTCAATTCTGTGAATATACTAAAAGCCACTTAATTGTACACTTTAAAAGGGTGAATTTTTATAGAATGTGAATTATATGTCTCTATAGCTGTTATTAAAACAAAGAAATCATACTGGTATCCAAGCTTTACTAGTTGTGTGGCCTTATAAAGTCAGAAAAATCTCTTTGAGCATCAGTTTCTTCCTACGTAAAAGAGGATGGTAATTCTACCTATGTCAAGGGAAGGCTCTGGAAAAAAAAATGGAATAAAGGATGGTCAGTATTTCCCAAACGACAAACTGTCTTATAAATGCCAGCTTGAGCCCACTTTCCAACTACTGTAGTTTTTCTTAGGGCAATAAAAGAAGTTTGTGATTTCTCGCTCACTTTACAGAGTTCTAAACAGTTTGAAGAAAAAACATGGCACACATTTTCTACTTAAATGAGAAGGCCAGTATCTAAAAGATGAGAATGGATAGTCTTTTCAGGAGGCTAGATACTGCCTACATTCACATTTAATATCCATTACAAATTAAGTAGGAGAGATAGTAAGGAAAAAAAGTAGAAGGATAAAAGAGATTTCACTCATTACAACAACGTTTTTTCTTCCTTCCTTCTCATTTTTATTACTAACTTCTATCTTTATCTCACCAGGGGAACGTTAACTGTGACAGTCATACAAATAAGAAGTATGGGTTGTATTTTCTGAAGCTAATATACAACTATGACTTTTTAGTTCCTGTCACTATCAAAAGCATGGAGTGTACCCACATATGAAAATTTATGAGTTCATCTATTACACTGCTGTAGTCCTGTCACTGTCATGTAAATCTCTAATTTAAAAAGAAAAAAATTTTTTTCAATGTAGCTAATAAAACATCCAAATGTTTAATTTAGTTCTTAGTGAAATGGTGTTTCTGTGATCCACTGCTTTAATTGAATCATCATAGTCATTAACTGGATTGTATTCATTTATATTTTCACTTAATGGAAGCCTCTTAAAAATGAATAATTTCACATCAAAACATCTGCTGCCTAAGACATCACCAGTGAACACTCATTTCTGCCTGATAGGCTACTCTTGCTTTAAACTTTATTCATAAGGTAACCAAAAAATAAACACAGAGCTGAGCTTTTTAAGAAAAGCAATTCAACAGTTGTGATTCGATTGTATTTTGAACTGATCTTATTGCTTGATTCTAGCTATTTTAAAGTCATTTTTTTCAAGGGTGGTTGGGGGAAGGATGGATTAGGACTTCGGGATTAGCAGATGCAAACTATTACATATAGAAGGGATAAATAACAAGGTCCTACTGTATAGCACACGGAACTATATTCAGTATCCTGATATAACCCATAATGGAAAAGAATATGAAAAAGAATGTATATACTGTATAACTGAGTCACTTTGCTGTAGAGCAGAATTTAACACAACATTGTATTTATAAATCAACTATGCTTCAATTAAAAAAAATAATAATAATAAAGTCATTTTTCTTTAAACTGTTAGCCACACAATATAAGAGCTGGTTTTTACTTTCTTCTAGACACCGTTACCAGTAAAATTCCTTACCGATATCGCTAACCTAGCAAATTAACAAGAAGAGGCAGAAGACCAAAACATTCATGAATAGATGTGTAGGTCAACTTCATGACTGAGCGGCTGTTTAGAAACAATATGACCAGCCCCAAACAACTGCTCCAATATGTGGAGAGTAAAACCGTTCCCATGACTCTAAACTATGTATTGTATAAAGGATTCCAGTGGCCAGCAGAGTACCAAATACATTCTGTCTGCCTTCAACTCTGAAATGTTGTTAAATGTGGAGAGAGAGCCAAAACTTTCTTCCTTTCCACTGAAGAGGGCATTACAAGTTAATGAAGGCTCACATGTGATTAATATGACAATTATAAGCTGCCAAACTATCAGAATATATACTCGTCCATGAAAAAGATGATAAATTTCACCAGAGATTAAAATATCATTACAGAGGATGAATCAACCCAGTGATCTTTATTGCCAAGGCTAATACCTCCAATTTGCAAACAGGTGTTGAATAACTAGAAAAATTCCCCTAAATCACTATTACAATTGCAAAATAAACTGCTCGAGTTGTCAAAGCATCTAGAATTCCAAATTATTCCGACTGCACTATAAGCAAATTCCATAAAACACACATTTTTTTTTTCTTTAACAAACTTTTGGGATCCTCTAATAAAGCAGTAAATCCGACATATAAAAAACTGTATGGTTAACTTTTGTGCATGAATTATCACACATCATGTTCTGACAAACTGCAGTCTGCTGTGAAAATCTTTTTCAACCCTGCTAGTGAGATTAAAATCTTTCAAGCATGTAGGATTTTATATTTTTTTAACGATGCCATATTGGTAGCTATTAATATTTCCTTCCTGTAAAAATAAATAAATAAATAAATCTATCACCCCGTAAACAAAACAGTCGAAACACTTTTAAGCCAGGTTCACTTTGCCTGTCCATTTAAAAAGCTCTAGATTGCATGAAACTGTGATGATTTCATCAAAGTAGAACTGAATGGATCCTGAGGGTCCATCCGCGACAAACACTGCGCACATCCTCGAAGGAGTGTTTCGTTATTAAGTGATTTGTTTTCCGAGTTCTTCATCCAGACATTTCCAAACAGATGTGAGTTTGGAAGCAGAAAGCAACACGTCCCCGGAGCCCCGGGGCGGCCGGGCCTCCCCCCGCGCTGCCCGGCCGGTGCGCTCACGCGGGTCTCCCGGGTATCGGCCGCCCCGCGCGCACTGGCCGAAGCCGGAACGGGAGCCGGGCGGGGCGGGGGCGCAGCGAGGCGCGGCCCGGGGCCCGCGGCCCAGCACAATGCGCCCGCGGCGCGGCGGGAACCGCGCGCCCCTCCGCAGCAACTTTGCACGGCCTCCCCGGCCGCCCGGCCTCGCCCCTCGGCCCGCTCCCGGCCGCCGCCCCCGCCCAGCCGGCCGCCGCCCCTCACCGTTGCAGAACTGGAGCAGCGAGGACGTGTCGTACAGGCTGCTGTAGCTGGAGAAGCCGTCCTCCATGCTGAGGCCGCCGGGCAGCGCCCGCTTCCCCGGCCCGGCCGCGCCGCCGCAGCTCACCCCCACACTGAGCCGAGCCGAGCCGCGGCCGGCGCTGGCGCTGGGGCCGGCCCTGCTGTGGCGGCGGCCGCTGCCGGTTACCATGGCAACCCCGGGCCCGCCGCCGCCGCCGCCGCCGCCGCAGCGCGAGCCCGGCGCCCGCTCTGCCCGCCAGGGGGCGGCCTCCGCGGGGGACGTGGCCGGGCGGGGACGGAACGGGACGGGACGGGACGGGGCGGGGCCGCGGGCGGGCGGGGCTGCAGGGTCCCAGGAGTCCAGGGCGGCGCGCGACCGGGGCCGGGATGCTGCGGCAGCGCCGCGGCCAGGCCCCGCCTCCCCGCGCGGTCGCTGGCGCCCCCCAGGCTGGCGGGACGCGGGGGGCGCGGGGACAAAGGAGAGGCGGAAACGCGGGAGCGGGCGCGCGGGGAGCGGGGGCGTCGCCCCGGCCCGGGCAACCCCTCCTGCGGACGCCGGAGACCACGCTCCCCGGGGGCGCTATCCCCGCGCCCGCGGGCGGCTCCAGGACCAAACATGGACAACTCGCGAGCTCATTTCGGCTGTCTTTCCACGTCGCAGCAACTCTGCTTTTGACCACGTCCTGCGAGGCGCGCCCCTCTTTCCGCACGTCTTCCGCCGCAGCACGGCCCTGCCTCGAGTGAGAATTAGCGCAGGGCTTGTAACTCCGCTTGAACCTTTGCTCTTGGGCCGATAAAAGATGCGGCTTCCCACTTCAAAAAGAGGCCCTGGTAATGTCAGGCTGGAAAGGCTGCGGCCTTTAAAGGAGCTAAAACATCTGCTCTGTTCTCTCCCCTTCTGATCAGCCCCTGGGGTGCAGATTTGTCACATTACACACTTGTTAGCTTGTTACAGGACCCACGGAAATCTGTATTTACTCTATCTCAGAGAGACGAAGAGTTGGGACAAAATATCATAGTAGGAGATAAATGCACAAATCCACGGGTTTGTAACTTTTCCATTCCCTGTGTACACATGCCAGGTTAATGGTCTGAGTTTCAGTGCCCATGGCCTGAAGTAAAGATGCTGGCAAATAACAAGTCAGGATGCAAGAGAGAAGAATATGAGTTTGGTGATCCTCTGCCTTTGTCCAGAACAGACTGCATAGCATTTATGCTCCCGGTTACACAATAGTTATAATTCACTTACATGTAAAATTCTGAGTGGGTCCAAGTTGTAGGTGTTAATTCCTGTAGGTTGAACACAAGTAGGTGAAATGAGAACCGAGTAAAAAGTTACTATTAGGAAAACCTGGGGGCCTCACTGGGGTTCAGAGGCGGATAGAGGCCTGTCTTTGCAAAAGCAGAAGATGCTGTCAGGGATGGGGCTCTGGTGGTGTGCCTGGTGTGTTTGGCACATGGGGTAGCATGACTGGCATTAGATGCTGTGGGCAGAAGGGAGAGGTTGAAGCCCTTATCCAGGTCCCGGTCAGGGAGACCAAGCAGAGGAAACAAGAGGGATTGTTAACGGGAAAAGTACATGGGGAGGTGGGGGGCTCGCTCAAGGGCTGCAGGTGCTGTGGGTTTGACTGTGACCTGGTGTTTGAAGGACAGCGTTAGTGATTGTGAAGGAGAGAAGGAGCAGGGCCTGCTGACAGGCCAAGGGCTGGCCAGACAAGAGCAGACAGCCTGTATATAGATAGTGGGAAATAAGAGTGTGCAGAGAGAGAGGGGCACGGTAAGAGAGGTCCCGAGAGCCGGCAGAGGAGCCTGAGCCAGACCTGGCAGCAGGCGGAGGGAGGCTGGCACGAGCAGTGTTAGAGATGAGTCTGAGTGTGAATCGGACCACAGGGGCTGTGGCCTGGAGCTGGAGCAGCCCAGGGTGTCTGCAGCGCTCCAGAAACCAGACACTCAGGGCCCATACAGTCAGAGGGAAGAAAGAGGCTGAGGGACGGGCCAGAGGGAAACTGCTCCAGGACGATACAGCTGGAGAGACAGAGAGGCCAAGCAAGAGAGGACAGTAAACCTCCTGTTAGCAATGCCCCATAGCAACGGGGGATGCAGACCAGCTGGCCAGTGAAAGAATGGGGATGTGGGAATTGTCAGCAAAGAGGCTGTACGTAAACTGTAAAGGAAAGAATGGAAGGTCAGAAAGGAGCTGGGAAGATCCTTGGAAAGGGAGAAGGACATTCCAAAGGAGCTGTCAAAGAGGCAGGACGATCAGCCTAGCGGGTTGTCTCATCAAGCGAAGAGCACAGAAATTTGCAAGCAGGTGGGCCTTTTCACAGGTTTCTGTAGAGGACAGGTCAAAGAGGATGAGCCTGGGGAAAGGGCTTCGGTCTGGTGGCAGAGGGCTCCCAGGTAACTTGGAGCATCTTGGTGAAGCGGTGGGGACCGGAGCCGGGCTGCTGGACGTCAAAAGGAGAGCACATGGGGACTTCCCTGGTGGTCCAGTGGTTAAGACTCCGCACTTCCACTGCAGGTGGCATGGGTTCGATCCCTGATCGGGGAACTAAGGTCCTGAATGCCGCGTGGCGTGGCCAAAAAAAAAAAAAAAAGGAGAGCACACGTAGATGCACATTTCAGAACTTTGGCAGGGAAAGGAAATAGGGGCCAAATATAGAGGGCAGAAGCGTCACATGAAGCCTCTACCCCCTCCCAGTACAGGTTGACCCTCTGCATCCCGAAAGCAAGAGGCAGGTACTGTGGAGGAGGGGTTTTGAGCACACGTACACATTTGAACTTGGCCCTTCTCTCTTTTCTCATTTCCCATCTTTCTTCCCTTCTAGTCCGATCTTTATGCTATCGCTACTCTACTTTGTGGTTTTATACGTTAGGATATTTTGGATAATTGGTATTAAAAAATTGATATGTGGCATTCTCAAACTTGGAAATGAAGTAATAATCATGAATAAATGATCAAAAGATGATTCTCTTTAAGAATGTTAGCATTCCTGATTTATAATGTTAAAGGTATGATATTTGGTGGCCCCAACAAAGGAAGGTTGGGGAATAAAGAAAATTCAGAAGTGGGACGAAGAAGAATTGAGCTGGAGATTTTCTTAGAGGATTTTACTTCCACCAGAGCAAAATTACAAATCACAATTAAGAATGCAGTCCACTGCTTTTGAGATGATAAAGATCATTATTACACTCTTAACCTAGAGTATTAAACAGCTCTTGTTTTTCCCCACAATGATAAAAGCCTTACTCTAAAAGGGGCAAATTTTAGTGTAATTACAAGGATATGCATGTTAAGTCAATTAGGTATAATCTACACAGCATTTTTAAAACATCTATGGAGAAAGTTCAAGAAAAATCTCTGAAAACCTAATTAATAATGTGAGATTTTGTGCCCAAACATTTTAACAGGCTGTTATTCCACGTCATTTTGAGAAAATTTATGGCCTGAGTCCAAAACATGTTGTTGTCATAAATGATGTATGCTCTCTAGGACAATATAACCATAGCATTCAGTGGCATTAATAGCAGCATTTGTACAACATGTGAAAAAGAAAGGAAAATGGGAGCTCTGTAGCCATTATTCATGGAGAAGTAATAAAAAAATACCCAGAAATGTAAAGCCTTGTGCATCTATAGTTTAATTCAACATTCCTCCAAAAATAGTTCTACAGGACTAGGCACCATGCAGAGGCTGGGGATACATCATACAAAACACAGTGCCTTCCAAACTGCAGGTGTCATGAAGTTAAAGAGTCACATCAGGGACTTCCCTGGTGGCACAGTGGTTAAGAATCCGCCTGCCAATGCAGGGGACACAGGTTCAAGCCCCGGTCCGGGAAGATCCCACATGCCGCAGAGCAACTAAGCCTCGCACCACAACTACTGAGCCTGCGCCCTAGAGCCTGTGAGCCACAACTACTGAGCCTGTGTGCCACAACTACTGAAGCCCACGCGCCTAGAGCCTGTGCTCCGCAACAAGAGGAGCCACCGCTCGCCACAAGTAGAGAGAGCCCACGCGCAACAACGAAGACCCAATGCAGCCAAAAATAAAAATAATAAAATAAATTTTTAAAAAAAGAGTCATTCAGCACTTTAAAAAATGAAACAGAATCAACTATAATTTTTGTAAAAAAGAAACAGAAAACTCCATTCTGGGTATATACCCAAAGAAATTGAAAGCAGGGTCTCGAAGAGATGTTTGTACACCCATGTTTATAGAAGCATTATTCACAATAGCCAAAATGTGGAAACAACCCATTTTCCACTGATGGATGAATGGAGAGACAAAATGCAGTCTATCCATACAACAGAATACTATTCAGTCTTAAAAGAAAGGAAATTCTGACACTTGCTACCACATGGATGAGCCTTGAGGATATTATGCTGAGTGAAATAAGCCAGTCACAGGAAGACAAATGCTGCATGATTCCACTTATATGAGGTCCCTAGAGGAGTCAAATTCATACAGACAGACAGTAGAATGGTGGCTGCCAGGGGCTGAGGGAGGGGGAGTTAGTGTTTAATGGGGACTGAGTTTCCCGTTAGGATGATGAAAAAGTTCAGGAGATGGATGGTGGTGATGGCTGCCCAACAGTGTGAATGTACTTAATGCCACTGGACGGTACACTGCAAAGTGGTAAAAACGGCAAATTTTATGTTGTATGTATTTTACTACAAGAAAAAATAGATGAAATAGGAAATATCAAGGTGCACTGAACATAGTAAGAACAAGCATTTTTACCTGAAGTGTTGATCTTTACTTGAAATGTCTGTAGGTGTGCTGAATTGGGATGTAAAAGGTATTTCTCCCTGTAGGTGACATATAACAATCGTACAAATAAATATGTCATTACAAATTGTGGTAAGTGTTATGAAACAAAACCAGAAGGAAGGGTTTCAGATTATTGTGGAGGGTCTGAACTGGACTGAGGCGTGAAAGGAGGGCACAAAGCAGCAGTGGACAAAGAACCAGTGGACGTTGCTTCAGGCAAATAAGGCTCATCTGGGGAGCTGAGATTACCGAGGTGGGAGACGGGGTGGTCTGTTCACAGGGGGGTTCTGATTTTATTCTAAGAGCAGAGAAGTTGCCTCTCAGTTAGTGTTTTGGGTTAAATTGTGCCCCCTCCTGCCAACTTCATATGTTGAAGTACTAACTCCTGGTACTTCAGAGTGTGACCTTATTTGGAGATGGGGTCTTTACAGAGGTAATCAAGTTAAAATAAGGTCATTAGGGTGGGCCCTAATCCAATATGACTGGTGTCCTTATAAGAAGAGGAAATTAGGACATAGACACACACAAAGGAAAGACCATGTGAAGACACAGGGAGCAGACAGCTGGCTGTCTCCAAGCTAAGGAGAGAGGCTTGAAATCCATTCTTCCCTCCCAGCCCTTGCCCACACCTTGATTTTGGGCTTCTAGCCTCCAGAACTGTGAAACAATAAATTTCTGTTGTTTAAGCCTCCTGGTGTGCGGTAATTCATTACAGCAGCCCTGACGAACTAATACAGTTAGTATAGAATCTCAAAGTCAAGAATTGGATATTCCAGAGATTCAGGACACCATTCATCACTGATTCTAAATTATAAAATATAAAATACACTTTCTCATGATAAGACTGTTACTCCATAAAATGAGAGCTAATCACAGATTCTTGACATCAGTAAAGAATATTAAACTCCATTGTCCCCAACTTGCGTGCTGACGCAGCAGTATTTTTCTGCAACATCCCTGACAAATGGTCACTTGGCTCATTTCAAAGTTGAAGAGCTTGAATTATTAAAAAGATTGTTGGTTATTTTTATCCCAAACCGCCCTTCCCAAAGCGTCCTTCATTGATCCCACTTTTGTCTGGTCAATTTAATCTCCCTCTGTCGTGATGCAGGCTGCTGTCTGTTCTGAAAGGGTGCTCTAACAGCCTGTGTCCCGGTTTCCCCACCTCTGCTTTGTTACTCCAGGGTTAACTTGCCCAAAGAGGGGTTAACGACATCATTTCATTCTCTGATGCCTGCCACAATAAGTGCACACATCTTGGCGTGGACTTCCAGTCTGTCTGTGTTCCTGCCACAAACGCTGTCTTTGGCATCCGACACGCTCCTGCCACACCACGTACATGGCAACCCCTATCCACGACTCTCATACGTGCCATGCACGTGAGTGCTCTGGACCTCTGCCCACACCGTTTCCCAGTGCTGAGTGCCCACCTCCCTGCCTGCCAGCAGAGAAGCTGCCTCATCTGGGAGGGCTTGGTGAGCCCCCCACACCCCCCTCACGTCTACTGGTACCTGATTGCATCCCTTACATCAATCAGCCTTGACTTGTAGGAACGTGTGTGTGTGTGTGTGTGTGACCTGAGTGGCATTTCCCTTAAATAACTTGGAGATTATGATTCTATTGATACAACGGAAGTTTGTACTGATTTTTTTTTTTTTTTTTTGAGCAGCCAGGCTATATGCTGTTGGTTCATATTGAACTTCTGGTCAATTATAAACCTATCAGTCTTTTTCAAATCAATTACTGTTGGGTCGTCTCCAACCTGTACTGAGCTAATTGATTTTTTTAAAAATTTTTAATCCAAAGATAAGATTTATCTTTACCCCTGTAAAATGTCATGTGATTTGTTTCAATCCATCCTTTTAACGAACCAAAATCTTTTAAACTCTTGACTCTGGTATCTAACACATCAGCATTGTGACAGCAGCGAATGTGCTGTAATAAACCCATTAATGTCTTCTTCATCCTTGTAGTTGATAAACACATTAGAAGCGCAGGGTGGGGCTGGCGGAGGCGTGGAGCTCTCACATCGGCCACACCTCACCAGCTGCATCTCCACTGATCTTTTTATAAATACTCTGGATGTGTCTGTCCAACTAAATGTCAAGTCACCCAATTGTTTGTTGGCCCAGCCTATTTTTCTCTGTACTTTCCACAGGGTTTTGGGAAGGCTCTATACCAACGTTTTGTGCATCCAGCCTGGTAACCCCGTGAAAAGAGGGAATGAGTTTGGTTTGCCTCTTCGTAACAACAATTCCTTCCAAGTGAGTTCACACCAGCTCTTCAAAAATCTGTTAAAATTTTTGCTCAGAACCAATATTAATATCAAATTTATTATCTGTATTTTCCAGAACCCAACTTATTCTGCTTTTTGGAAAATTATGACATTTTTCCCTTCCCAGTTTTCTGCGACTCCCATCTGGCCAAATCCGAGAAAGTTTGTGGAGGCCTAGAGACTGGATTGACAGTCACTAAGCGCCACCTGCCTGCCCCCATCTCTCACCTATCTTGGGCTCTTGACAATTTCTCCTAAGGGACATTTCTTCAACTCTTCCCAGTTTTAAGATTATTCTCCTTATTGGAGAAAAAGAAACCCGCAAAGTCCGAGATACGCAGACTGGCTTTCAGAGTCCTTCAAGGCCCCCATTCTCTGCCTCAGTCAATCCATTCTGCTTTTTTTTTTTTTTTTTTTTTGGCTGCACCGCATGGCTTGTGGGATCTTAATTCCCTGACCAGGGATGGAACCTGGGCCGTCTGCAGTGAAAGCGCAGAGTCCTAACCACTAGGCTGTCAAGGAAGTCCCTCATTCTGCTTTTCATTCCCCAAACACCCTGCGGTTATCTGCCCCTGGGGCTTCACTTGCATGATTTCCCGGAAATATCCTTCCGCTCATCTGTGGGCTCAGCTCTTAAGCTGCTCCCTCTTTGTCCAGCCGGAGTCCCTGCCCCCTCCACTGCTGATGGCTGTCTGTACCTTTCCTCTGTGCTAAACCAACCTGCTTTTTGAAGCTCTGTAGAAGCTGGGGACTCCGTGGGGGCAGGGCTGCGGCTCTTCACTCTGTATTCATTCACCCTCCCGCAGCAGCCAACACGTGTCTTCCTGGAGCTCTCCCTGGCCTCGCCCCTGGCTGGGAGCCGCATCCCCGCGCATATGGAGGCGGATCTTGCAACTCATCTCACAAAGGTGAACCCAGCTCTCTGACTACCTGTGCAGTGCTGGTCCCGGATGGGCTGGGGTGGGTAAGAGGCACCTGATGAGGAACAGCGCTCTGTGTAATAAACACAGCCTTATCAACTTCATTATCCTATTACAAAAAAGTCGACACTGCAGAACCATGAACTTCTGAGCCTCCCACAGTTAATCTGCTAATAGTCCAAATGGGTATGAAAACTCCTTGTTATCTAAGAAACCCATGGGATTTTTTCCCTCAGTAGGTTAGCCACTCAAAAGCATTCTTAATGATTTGCGTTGATCAAAAGAATTTACCTATTTTGAAGTGTCTGAAGTGAAGTGGAAAATTAAAAGCAATATTGGTTGGTTTTCTCTCTCTTTTTAATCCTTTTATTTATTTGTTATTTTTATTTATTATTTTTTTGGCTGTGCCGCACAGCTTGCGGGATCTTAGTTCCCCGACCAGGGACTGAACCCAGGCCGCAGGCCGTGAGAGCTCAGAATCCTAACCACTGGACCGCCAGGGAATTCCTGGTTTTCTCTTTTCAGAATGGCATTCCATTGAGGAAACTCAGTGTTAAAACCGTCCCTTATCCGTACAGTAATGCAAGTACTGCAGTGGATGGCAAACGAAATTTCCGTTGTGGCATCTCCACCGAAAAATGTCATTTTCAGGAATTTTTGTTCATTTGCTCCATTGTGTCACCTGTGAGGTTTTATGGCAGTTCTTGGCATACCACCGACTAATCACAGAGTAAATATTCTAATATTAGGTCAACTACTCATCCCAGTGTGCTGGGGCAGGCGGGTTTAGGCTTGTGTCTTGGCATAATAATCCCGCTTTGACCCTGAAGTATTCTAGTTTGGATGACAGATTATATAGTCATCCTAGCTAATATGGAAAGACGTAGACTATACCTATATCACGCACTGAAAAAAATTATTGAGGTTCATACAGTTATATTTACAATGACATCCTCAGCTTCCTCGCAGCAGCAAAACTGCAAGAAATAAAAACAAGTTGCCGGAATTCTGAACCATCCATCAGGAAAGTCAAGTAAAAGGCCCGCTTCTGAGGTTTGCCTGGTCCCTTCCTACCACCCCCATCAGAGCCCTTTTCATCCCAGTGGCTGAGATACATAATGCTTATTTGTAATTAACAAAGGGTCCTGGAACCCTTGCTAATATATTTGCCTATGGTCTGCAGACTCTAGTTATCTCATTGATTAAGGCAAAGGTTTAAAGGGTCTTCTGAGCAAAGATCACTGGTAAGATGCTGTTCCATCTCCCCCAGTCATGGGCTTGTTCACTGTGTTTTGTTTTGTTTTTTTAATTGAAGTATTGTTGATTTACAGTGTTGTATTAGTTTCTGGTGTACAGCAAAGTGATTCAGTTTCATATATATATATATATATATATATATATATATATATATATATATACACACACACATATATGTGTGTGTATATATGTATATTCTTTTTCAGATTCTTTTCCATTATAGTTTATTATAAGATATTGAATATAGTTCCCTGTGTGTTCTTCATCACAGATGGTTGCTGGGTGCTGACTATTGGCTCACTTGTTTGCACACACTCAGTGCCCACTCTGTGCTGGGAACAAGGGACACAAACGGGACTAGAGCAACACCTGTCCCCTGAGGGTCTCATCGTCCAGGAGGGGAGTAAACACCACAGGAACACACTGAACACACAGGAGGGGACCAAGGCACCCAGGAGCTCACTGGGGGAGAGTGCCATTGCTGTCCATGCATCAGTCACCATCTGTGCCACAGGCCTGTGGGGTAGGTAGTACTGCCTCAATTATATGTGTAGGGAAACTCCCTTGTGAGCAGAGGGGCAGGTGCCTGCCTAAGGTCACCTTGCTGGTGAGAGGTAGAGCCAGGATTTAAATCTGGTCCTGTCAGGCCCCAAACCTTGCTTTTCTGCCCTGAACTACCACCTCAGCAGCTGAGGATGGGATAAGAGAGCCTGGGGGAAGGATGGAAGATTTACCCAAGAATAAAAACTGACAGCCTGGTTGGGGACAAGAAAGAAGAACACCCGAAGACAGGGTACGGCCATGGACCTCATCCTGTGGGGTGCAGACCCCAGGTCCAACTTACCAACAGTATGTGTGAAGAAAGTATTTGCTGCTTAGGCTTGAGACAAATGAAGGCATGGGGATTACTGAACCCCCAGGGGCTAGGGCAGACAGGGAAGGAATCCAGGTTGGGGGTGTTGGATGGGACCAGAGTTCTGGCTTTGATGGATCTGAAAGATGAAGTAAGTGGAGAGCAGGAGATAAAGTCATCCAAGTAAGAGGCTAGAAATGCACACCCAGTGTGTCTGGGAAATGAGGAGCCATCCAGCTCTGTTCAAGTCAAGGATGGGACAAGGAGGTCAGACAGGAGGTATCAGGCTGCATTGCAGAGGGCCTAGGACCCCTTACTAAGGGGTTGGACTTGGCCCATGGACAATGAGAAGTCCCTTGGAAGCCTCACAATTAGGCTGTGCTTCAGGAAGTTTGATGGGGAAGTGCATGTAAACGGAACCAGGAATCACAGGGCAAACTAGTGGGCCACAGGCATAGTTCCAGGTGAGGCGGTGAGAGCCTGGGTGTGGCCAGCAGCCATCCTCCCAGGCCGGTGGGGAACTGGCCAGTCGGACCAGGTTATTGATACAGAAGACACCAGGGGAGGGTCTCACTCTGAGAGCTACGGAGTGGGATGTCGGGAAGAGAGGTGAGTGCAGGGAGAAGGCCGAGGCCTTGGCAATGAGGATGCATTTGGGGACACAGAGGCTGGACAGATGAGCTGTAGCAAGGCCTGAGGGCCAGCGGTGGCCAGGAAACAGGAAGTCAGACTGGGAAAGGAGAAAAGAGCTGGAAAATCCGCCTTGTGGGGCAGCATGGTCAGAAGGGGCTTTGTCAGGAGGAAAGGGTCAGAGGAAGGAGAACTGGTTACAATTCAAGGAGAAGAGAGGTGGTGGCTGGAACAGACTTCCAGAGAACACTGTGTGTGTGTGTGGGGGGGGGTCACTTGGGAAAGAAGGAGGAATGGCACGCCTTCCGGGAGGAGGGTCAGAAGGATGAGATGGGTGAGATGCTGCAGAAAATGTGAGGTTTCATTCATTTGTTCAACAAATCTTTGTTGGCAACATGATCATCCTTGTAAGGAAGTTCTAACAGTGACTTTCTAGGGAAAGACAGCACACAGATCATGTGTATTTGTCTCCACATTCTGGGGACACTCATCATACCCACGGGACAAAGAGGATGGAAGAGGGGACAACTTCAGTACAGCTTCACAGTGGTAAACAGGTAAAGGAGAGGTGTGGTCTCATCTGCCCCAAACAAGCTGAAACTGAAGCCAGCAAGCTGGGGGCAACCAAGGAGCACCCCACTTCCCACCAGAGAACCAGCAAAGATTCAGGAACTGACAGCACCACTATGGAAGTGGGGACACAGGAGAGGCTGAAAACAGGAGGATTGGACTTCCCTGGTGGTACAGTGGTTAAGAATCCGCCTGCCAATGCAGGGGACACAGGTTTGATTCCTGGTCCGGGAAGATCCCACATGCCACAGAGCAACTAAACCCGTGCGCCACAACTACTGAGCCCGCGTGCCACAGCTACTAAAGTCTGCACACCTAGAGCCCATGCTCCGCAACAAGAGAAACCACTGCAATGAGAAACTCATGCACCACGACAAAGAGTAGCCCCCGCTCGCCACAACTAGAGAAAGCCCTCGCGCAGCAGTGAAGACCCAATGCAGCCAAAAACAACAACAACAACAACAACAAAAAACCAGGAGGATCGGCCAACAGTCTGCTTAAGAAGCTGCTATGGACTGAACTGTGTACTCCCAAAATTCCTATGTTAAGGCTCAAACCTGCAAGACAACTGTATTTGGAGTTAGGGCTTTTAGGAGGTAATTAAGATTAAATGAAGTCATAAGGGTGGGGCCCTAATCTGATAGGATTGGTGACTTTATAAGAAGAGGAAGAGATCTCTCTCCCTCACCCCGAGAGGACAACTGCCTCCAGAACTTCCAGAAATAAATGTCTGATGTTTAAGACCCCCAGTTTGTGATATTTTGTTATGGCAGCCTGAGGTGACTAATACAGAAGCAGTTAAACCCCTTCCCAATCTCCTTCCTCTCCCTGCAGAAGATTGGAGGTTTAATCTCTGAAACAGGTGAACTAAGGTGTTCTCAGCACAAATGGATACCAGGGGGGATAATCAGGGGGGAAGACTGTGAAGATGAGAAAGAAGTGATGGCCTAATGCTGAATGGTGAAACCTCACCCCAGCCCCTTCCCATCCTCAGTTCCTGCATCCTGGCAGCCCAGTGTCTGCCGTCCAGGGCAGAGTGTGGAAGACCCTTCTTTAGGGACCATGACAAACTCTTGGGAAAAGACCTGGAGGTCAGGAAGGTCAGGAATCACAGTTGTTGACAAGTCCTCCTGTGGACAAATCTCATCTGTGGACTCAGAGCTTCGTGCAGCTTTTGAATGTTCGTCTCTAAAATTTGAATGGAGAGCCAAGGATCTCTAAACAGTTGAAAAAATATAAAAGGAAAAAAGGGCAGGGGAATATGAGGAAACAGACAACACAGAGAACAGAAGGATATAAAAAGATCATCAACATCTTCAGAGGTTGACGTTATTGTAGCCACAAAACAAGGACAAGATACTAAAGTTAGATGATAAAAATGAGTATTTGACAAATGTAGAAAACAAACTTATGGTTACCAAGGGGGAAAAAGTTCGGGGGGATAAATTGGGAGATTGGGATTGACACATACACCCTAAAGCAGATAAAACAGATAACTAATAAGAACCGACTGTATAGCACAGGGAACTCTACTCAGTACTCTGTAATGACCTATATGAGAATAGACTCTAAAAAAGAGTGGATATATGTATATGTATAACTGAGTCACTTTGCTGTACAGCAGAAACTAACACAACATTGTAAATCAACTATACGCCAATAAAAATTAATTAAATAAAAAAATGAGTATTTGGAAATTAAAAATATGATGGTAGAAATAAGATCTCCACAGAAGAGTCTAAAACAGAGTTAAGATAGACACACTACTGTATATAAAGTAGATAACCAATAAGGACCTACTGTATAGCACAAGGAACTATACTCAATATTTTGTAATAACCTATAAGGGAAAAGAATCTAAAAAAGAATATATATATATATATATATATATATATACACATATTATATATAACTTAATCACTATGCTGTACACCTGAAACTAACATGACATTGTAAATCACCTATACGTCAATTTAAAAAATTGAAAAATAAAATAAAATGGAGTTAAGGAAATCTCCCTGAAAAATAGAATAAAAAGACAAAGCAATATAGAATATAGGAGAAAAAATTCAATAATCATATTGGGAAGTTCAATGTCTGAATAAAAGGAGTTTCAGAAAGAGAAAGTGAAGAAAATGGAGGGAAATCAGCAAATAAATAATTCAAGAAAAATTTCCAGGACAAAAGGACATGAATTCCTGCATTGAAAGAGCCTGCTAAGTGCTCAGGACAATGGCGAGACAACCAAACACGAAAATTTATATCCCTGTGACATATTACAACACTGGAGATAAGGGAAACGTTCAAAAAGCTTGCAGAGAGAAAACAACAGGTCTCAGACAAAGGATTAAGAATTACAATGAAACTGGATTTCTCAACAGTGATGAAAGGAGCTAGAAAACAATAAGGAAATTCAAAAAAGTAAATTTTGGCGGGAAACTTAATTTCAACCTATAATTACAGACAAACCATCCAATCAAGTGTGTGAGTAGAATACAGACATTTTCGGTCACGCAAGTTCTCAAAAACGTAGCTCCCACGGGCTCCCTTTCTCAAGAAGCCGCTGCAGGTTGTGCTCTACCAAAATGAGGGCGTCACCAAGGAAGAAGACGTGAGATCCAAGAAACAAGGAACCCAGGACAGAGGTGAAAGGAATCCCCATGAAAACGGGTTGAGAGCTCCCAAGACATCAATTGTGCAATGGGCAGTAATAACTGTGTTAGTTGGCAGCCAGTCAGGTTGCAGCCAGAGGACAAAGTCTCTGGAGAAAGGCTGCCAAGAAGACGAAACTGGAAACTATTGCAAGATTTACACATAAGCCAGAGTATTTGGGGATGACTTAATAATAGGTACAGGGAAAACAGAAGACAGTTACTCACTCCAGGAAAACAAAAAGATTGTACAAGAAAGAAAACGCAATCAAATACTATATGGCTTAACCATGAATAGTGTTCCGTAGTCCTAATAATATAAGCATATAACGATCAAATTAAAAAATTATGACATAACTATATTGGAAAGACAGGGAGAAGTGTGCGTGCATGTGTGGGTGTAGAGTGAGTGATGGGAAAGAGAACTAGGTCTTCATCTTCCATGGTGGGAATTTAACAGATAACAAATTCCTGAACCTGGAAAAATCAGAAAGCATCACTATACCCACGTTATTTCAAGAAAGATAAATGCATTCCAAAAGGAATAGATAAAATATTTGGAAGGAAGTTGCTTCTGGGAAGTGGAAATGTGGGGATGGCATAGGGAATGAGGGAAGGTAACTGCTCTCTCTCTCTCTCTTTTTTTTGCATTAAGCCTTGTAGAACTGCTTGATTTTTAAAAATATGTGCCATATGACTTTAATAAATTTAAGTTAAGTTTAAAATCATATGTACATTTTAATCTAACTTCTTGAACTTCAATTTGTTTATTTGCTCTTTTTTCTTGCAAAATCATCTTTTTATTTTTATTTATTTTTTATCAAGGCCTTCATTTATTCATTCAATCAAACAAATGTGTTTTGGGGTTTTGTTTTTTGTTTTTTTGCTATTCAAATACACAATTTATTCCTTGGCTTTGGAACATTTTGGCATCAACCCAATAGGGTAAAAGTGTCTTATGTTTATTTGTTCTTTAGTTCATTCGTTCATTCGTTTGTTGGTTCCTTCATTCTACAGACATTTATTGTGAGCCTTCTTTTTTCTGTTTTTTTTTGTTTTTTTTTATGTGAGCCTTCTTCTGAAGGTCAGTTGCCATGCCAGATAAAGATAAAGACTCAATTCCTGCTGCTAAAGGACCTTCCCTTTTTATAAGAAAAACTTAAAGGAGGTTAAAGATTTATGTGCCTTTTCACTTTGTTTTGCATATAAGATGGGTTTCTGAAGAACTCTAAATTCTACATTTGTAAATCAGTTGAAGTCTTGGGAAGATGTATGGCTGGAGCTTGCTATTTAAATCTTTTGGGGAAAAAAACCCCCTGCATAATATATGTGTAAACTCATATTTTCATATATTGGCCACTCTGGTGAGAAATAGATGTGGCAGCAGGAAAGGTAATTTGAGAACAAATTTATGGGTGACATTATTGCCATTTGGCAAGAGGGGAATTCATTTATGACCAATATTACTAATGACAACAAATGAGCATTCATCTATATTCCATTCACTGAGCTGTGGTCCTTAATTGCATTATTATGTGCATTCTTAATGGTGTCATTTAGTGATTAAAAACAAACCATATCCAATAAATGGGATGGTAATGTGTTCAGCTGTACATCATTGAGATTCTGCATGAGTTAAATTCACAGGTTCTTAATTCCCTCCTTTATAACAGATATACTTGCTTCCTTTCAGCTTCATTGATAAGGGTACAGAGGAGAGCCTCTTCTATATATTTAATATACGAACGGATATGTTACCTGCTAAGATTTCATTTTTGCCTGTAGGACATTTTATTGCACCAAATTAGAGAAGCAGGAAAATATTCTTAAAAGATAGCCATCATTTGGAAAAACCATCTGTTTTAGTTGGAAGAGTGCACACATGAACTGTATCATGAAAATTTGCTGTGAAAGTGCTCTTTCTCCCAAATGTTACTTTTGTGCTATGACTATTTATAATGTCCTGGATGAGTCTACAAAATGTTTTATTCAAAGTCCTTGTTGCTCTCCCAAGACTGCCATTATGAGGAAACAGTAGAGGGTAATAAGTTACACTCGTGTATTAGGCATGCCTTTCAAGTTGGTACAAAAATCATATCAGGCAAAATACATCCCAGAGTAACGAAAACATCTTTTCCACCTGGTGGCCAGATTGGCCTGCTCAAGTGCAGCTCTAATCCTATCACTGCTCAGCTCAAAGGTCCCCCGTGGCTCCCCACTGCCTGCTAAATGAAGAGCCAGGGGCCAGGCCATCCTTCCCAGTGTGGGATCTATCACACATGTTCAGGCCTTGGCTTACTAGCCTGTGAAATGGACCGTTTGCTGTTCTCTGGATACACACCTACTCTGTCCCAGCTCAGACTTTGTGCTGTCCCTTCCCGTTGCTCCGTGTTATACACTGAACTGTGTCCCCCTGACATTTCTGTGTTGCAGCCCTAACCCCCAATGTGACTGTATTTGGAGACAGAGCCTATGAAGGGGTAATGAAGGTTAAAGGAAGTCATAAGGCCCTACTCTGATAGGACTGGTGTCCTCCTAGGAAAAGGAGCCTCAGAGCTCTCCCTACCCTCCACGTGAGGACACAGTGAGAGGGTGGCCATCCTTGAGCCAGGAGAGAGTCCCCCCCCAGAAACCTAACTTGCCGGCACCTTGATCTTGGACTTCCAGCCTCCAGAACTGTGAGAAAAGAAATGTCTGACGTTTAAGCCACCCAGTCTGCAGTATGTTGTTATGGCAGCCCGAGATGATTAATATACTCCCTATTCTCCAAGTCATCATCTCTCAAGGTTCATCAAATGCCATCTACTCAAATGGCACCTGCTTTGGGGACCCCTCCTCCCTCCTCTGAACCTGGTACTGTCCAGGGAGACCCTAGCCCCGCGAGACCTTGCCTAGCCCACCCCGAGGGCTCTGCATGCCCCGAGAACAGACTCCCTCCCTCTCGATGCTCTGGATGTAGAAAATAGATTTGACATGGAAACATGGGTTCCTGTAACTTTTCAAGAAGGCTGTGGCGCCCTGCCTCTGTGTCTTGGGCAGTGTGCCAGGAAGCTGCATTCCTAATTATCTAGCAGTATTAAATGTAAAGTGTGTCAGTATGAAGAGAGGAACAACCTTTTTAATTTTTTTATTTTTTGGTATTTTGTAACCAGAAAAGCTCTTTATGATCATTGGACTAGTTTCCATTTTAAGCTAATTAGTAAATTGCATTTTTGGCTCTTTAACTGGCTAGGTTAAATTTAGCTCATCTTTTCCCTTCAAGTCAAGCTGTCAGTGGGATCTGCAATTAAAATTTTCACTCTCAACTTTCTTTCCCATTCAGGGGAGAGGTTGGCAATGTCCCCCCTCTTTCCAGCCTTCCTCCCTTCAGTTTCTCCCCAACCCAGGGCTTCTCATGGCTGCAACTGGACAGCTCCCTACCCCTCTGCTTGCTGGCCAGCCGTGAGCAAGGCTGACATCCCTGGGTCACACCCACAAGCAGGCAGGGCATGTGCCCATGGCTGCAAATCAGCCTCAGTTGTGCAGCTGAACACATATCATGCCTCAGATCCCAAAGGAGTTATTTAAAATATGCAACAAAGTATATGACCAGGAGCAGGAGCCTGGAGGTGCCCCGATGTGCAAGGCAGGAGCCCTTCCACTGCTGGACACAGGAGGTCTGAGGGGGTCCCAGAAGAGGAGGCTGGGTGGCAGGAGGAAAGGGCGCATCCGGTGGAGGAGGAGGGGTGGGAAAACATTGCAGAAATACTGAGCTCTACAGAAATATTTGAATCTTCCAACAATTGCCATGGCCAATCCCAGGTGTGCCTGCTGACGCTGGGCCCTGCCTGGCCCCAAAGACGCCTGAGAAGGTCGCGGTGAGGACCGTGGATGAGTTCATGCAGAAGTCACAAGGCCACCCCTGCACGGCTATCTCTGAGAGCCAGGAAAAGCCCCCCACCCCTAGAATCCCACCCTCTCACCTCCAAGCCCTCTGCTCTTTGCCTGGAACTCTGCTTCCCTCCCTTCCCCCCCGCCCCCCCCCCCGCCCCGCCCATCTCCCCTCGAACCCTGCAGAGGACTCTTCCACGGCCCACCCACAAGTGCAGTTCAGAGGCCCAGTTCCCCAGCCCTTCAGTAGGACAGCCTGAGAGTGGGAGAGGGGGAGATGCTCACACAGCCTCCGTCGGGCGGAAGAGAGACCCCAGGCCAGTTCCCCCTGTGTGAGCAGCCTGCTGCCCCTCCTCCAAGGGAGACGGGGAGTCACAGACCAGCCTTATGAGCAGAGGCTCGCAGCCGACTTCTCTCGTGGTTGTTAAGCAAGACGGGCTGGTGATTTCCAAGAAGACAGGAGGAGGCCTCCATTATGGGGGCACCAATGCATCTCCGGATCTCTGTGCTGCTCCGGGAAGAAGGACGGAGTGTGTGACAGGGAGCAGTGCCCACCTCGGTCCGGCTGTTCCTCTTCCCATCCACCTCTGTTTTCTGCATATCTGGGTGATGGCAAGTAGGGCGGAGGAGGCCACCCCAGGGGACCAGCTGCGGTTAATGAAATGAGCTCTGTGGCCTGGGGAGTCTATGCAGCAGAGAGGGAATCCAGGAACAAGCACCTGCGTCTTTGCAGTCAGAGTGACTTGGAATTTCAGTGGAGAATTACCTGTGCAAAAACTGGAAAACATTTGTTCTCTCCCAGGTGTGGGACCCTGGGCGAATGCCCACCCCTCTCTGGCCGACACAGGAGGGAGGTGGGTTCCAAGACCTCCTGGTGTCCTCCCAGCCCAGGTCTCCCGTGGTCCCGGCTGTATCGAAGGCTCCCAAACACCTATCCATGGAATGGTGACAAAGGTAGGGAGTGAGGTTTCCATGGCAGGAAGTGAATTTAATTTCAGGACTTGGCCTTATTCTGCGATTGTCCATCTGGCATTTTTGTAACCTTTGGTTTATGAAATGATGGCCAGAGTAGATGGTCATTATTTATTTATTTATTTTGGCCATGCCACGCGGCCTGCTGGATCTCAGTTCCCCAACCAGGGATTGAACCCGGGCCACGGCAGTGAAAGCCCAGAATCCTAACCACCAGGCCACCAGGGAACTCCCAGATGGTCATTATTTTTAAATATCCTTATTTAACAAAATAAAAAGTTGGCAGCTTTATGTTTCTGTCCTGGATGGCCAGAGATGTATGAAGTCTGTGAATCCCATTTAGCAGGGAGTCGTGGGTCCTGAAGGACTCTTACTGTGGGCTTTGGTCATGGTAGTCCCAGAGGGGTGTGGAGGGGGAGGGGACACAGATGTGCACCCCACCTGTGGGGACAGCATCATGACCACCGTGTTCATAGTATGTTCAGGATGCAAAGCTTCTAAACCTTGTGCAGGGGATTGAGATGCTCTTGTGTTTTATTCATTCAATGAGCTCTTACGGTAAGAGCACCTGCTCCTTGTCTGCCAGGCATTAGAGCACAGTGGGTCAAATCAATTTAGCAGAGGACTGAGACCAGCCTTTTTTTTTTTTTTAGCGGTTTTTTAAATCTTTATTTATTTATTTATTAACATCTTTAAGTATAATTGCTTTACAATGGTGTGTTAGTTTCTGCTTTATAACAAAGTGAATCAGCTATACATATACATATATCCCCATATCTCCTCTCTCTTGCATCTCCTTCCCACCCTCCCTATCCCACCCCTCTAGGTAGACACAAAGCACCGAGCTGATCTCCCTGTGCTATGCGGCTGCTTCCCACTAGCTATCTATTTTACATTTAGACCAGCCTTTTTTAACTGAAAGATTGTGGAATAGAACAGAAATGATCAGAGTATATCATATGCAGACGTGTAGTAGGTAAGTACTGATTCATGAACCTTTTGTTTCAAGTATATATAAATTCAAATATTCAAATATTTAAAAATATGTATATATATGTATATATTCTGCTTCTGTATGGAGGAGTAAATTGCTCACAAACCAACCCTCCTGCAGACAACCTATACAAATCTACAAACTATGGACAATATAGCTAAAAACAACAGGGCCCTAGAGGGTAAACCTAAGTAGACACGTTTTCGAGCAGCATCAAAACCTAGAAGGATCAACCCACAAAGGGCAAGTTTCCTATTTTTGTGGCTTTGCCCTGAAGGCAGCCACATTTGTGATGGGGGCATGAGGTAGCTATATTCTAGTAGGAGGCCTGTTGTCCCTGTGGACAGAGGAACCAAGAGGAGGAGACTTAGACAACCAGGGGAAGGAACCCCAGGACGCAGAGAGCTGGAGAAGAAAAATCCAGATTTTGTGTGTAAACCCTGCCCAACTCTCTGGCTGAGCCCCAAACATGTGCCTGGCAGATCAAAGCAGTCTGAGCTCCCACCTACCACAAGTGTCATAGAGTGTAAAGTTTGAGTCTAGCCAAGGTAACTGCCTAATGAAACAAAAACATCAACGTTCTACAAAACAATATCACTGAATCAGTTTCCACAACACAACATTCACAATGTCCAGGATACAATCCAAAATTACTCTACACATGAAGAGCCATTTTCAAGAATAAAGTCAATCAATAGATACCGATCCTAAGGCAACCCAGATATTGGAATTATTAGGCAAGAAATTTAAGCAGCTATTATAATACTCAGTGAGGTAAAGAAAAATATGTCCTAATAAAAATATACGACATCTCAGTCAAGAGATATAATACATAAAAATGAACCACTTGGGGCTTCCCTGGTGGCGCAGTGGTTGGGAGTCTGCCTGCTAATGCAGGGGACGCGGGTTCGCACCCTGGTCTGGGAGGATCCCACATGCAGCGGAGCGACTGGACCCGTGAGCCACAACTGCTGAGCCTGCGCGTCTGGAGCCTGTGCTCCGCAACGGGAGGGGCTGCGATGGTGAGAGGCCCGCGCACCGCGATGAAGAGTGGCCCCCGCTTGCCGCAACTAGAGAAAGCCCTAGCACAGAAACGAAGACCCCACATAGCAATCAAGCAATCAATCAATCAATAAATAAAACTTAAAAAAAAAAAATGAACCACTTGGCAGCATTATTCATAACAGCCAAAAAGTAGAAAATATCCAAATGTCTATCAACTAATGAATGAGGAAACAAATGTGGTTCAACCACACAAAGGAATATTTTTCAGCCATAAAAAGGAATGAGTTACTCATACATGCTGCAACATGGATGAACCCTGAAAACAGTAAGTGAAAGAAGTCAGTCATATAGACCACATATTGTATGATTCCATTAACAGGAAACTTCCAGAAGAGGAAAATCTATAGAGACAGAAATTAGATTAGATATTGCCAGCAGCTGAGAAGAAGGGAATATGGGGATTGATTGCTAATGGGTACTAGATTTCTTTTGGGTGTAATGCAGTGTTTTGGAATATATGGTGGTGATGATCACACAACTTTGTGAATGTACAAAAAAAAACCCCACTGAATTATATACTTAAAAATGAATCAAATGAAAATTTCAGAACTGAGAACTACAGAATTTAAAATGAAAAAAAGTCATGGGATGGACTCAGAATGAGAATGGAATGACAGACTGAAAAAATCAGTAAACTTGAAGGGAGATGAATAAAAAATTTCCAATCTGAAAAAGAGAGAGAGAAAAAACATAATAGAATAAAATTAACAGAGCCTCAAGGACATGTAAAACAATATCAAAGTCTAAAAGTCCCAGAGGACAGGAAAGAGAGAATGGGGCAGGAAAAGTATTTGAAGAAATAATAGGCAAAAACTTCCCACTGTTGGACAAAAACATACATTACAGTTTTAAGAAGCTCAGCAAAATCTGAATAGAGTAAATGAAGAAAACTGTGCCTTAGGCACATCATAATCAAACTGCTGAAAACCAAACATGAAGTCAAAACTTTGAAATCAGAGAGAGAAAAACCATGCATTTCATACAGGGGATCAATGATTTGAATGGCTGCAGACATCTCATCGGAAACCACGGAGTCAGAATATAGTGGAATAACATCTTTAAAGTGTCGAGGACTTCCCTGGTGGCACAGTGGTTAAGAATCCGCCTGCCAATGCAGGGGACATGGGTTCGAGCCCTGGTCCGGGAAGATCCCACATGCCGCAGAGCAGCTAAGCCTGTGCGCCACAACTACTGAGCCTGAGCTCTAGAGCCTGCAAGCCACAACCACTGAGCCCACATGCCACAACTACTGAAGCCTGCGTGCCTCTAGAGCCCGTGCTCCACAACAAGCCACCGAATGAGAAGCCCACACACTGCAATGAAGAATAGCCCCCGCTCGCCACGACTAGAGAAAGCCCACGTGCAGCCATGAAGACCCAATGCAGCCAGAAATAAATAAATTTATTTAAAAGATAATAATAATAATAATAAAGTGTCAAAAGAAAAAAATATCATCAACCCAGAATTCTATATTCAGCAAAAATATCTTTCAAGAATGGAGATGAAATAAAGACATTTTAAAATAAAGGAAACTTTGGTAATTCCTCACCACCAGACCTGCATTATAAAAAATGCTAAAGGAAGTTCTTCAGTTGAAGAGAAATGATGCACGTGGGAAATTCGGATATTCATGAATGAACAAGTGGCATCAGAAATAGTAAATATTTGGGTAAATATAAAAAGCGATTTTTCTTCTTAATTAAAAAAATTACATGTAACTTTCTGAAGCAAAAATTATAACACTGTCTTGTGGGATTTATAATAGATATAGATATAATACATTTTGCAACTGTAGTGTAAAGCGGGGGTCCCCAACCCCTGGGCCGTGGACCGGTATCAGTCTGCGTCCTGTTAGGGACTGGGCCGCACAGCAGGAGGTGAGCACCAGGCAAGCGAGCAAAGCTTCACCTGCCGCCCCCCATCGCTCGCATTACCTCCTGAACTATCGCCCCCCAGTCTGTGGAAAAATATCCCGCTAAGCCAATAATTACATTAAATCTTGGGCTAAACATTCTAGTTAGAAGGCAGAGATGACCAGAATGGAAAAACGAGTAAGACACAACTATATGCTGTCTACAATAGACTCACTTTAAATATAAAGACATGTGTAGACTGAAAGTAAATGGGTAGAAAAAGATGTAACATGTAAGCAGTAAGTATGAAAAGGTTGGAGTGGTTTTATTAATATCATGGAAAACAGACTTCAGGACAAAGAATATTACTAAAGCTAAAGAGAAACACTTCATAATGATTTAAAGTTCAGCATGTCTTCCTCAGGAAGACATAACAATAATAAATGTTTATGTGTCAAATAGCAGAGCCTCAAAAAATACATGAAGCAAAAATTGACAGCTTTAAAGGGGAGAAATAGACAATTCCACAATCATGCTAAGAGATTGTATCACCCTTCTCTCAGCAACTGATACAACAGTGGAACAACAACAACAACAAAATCAGTAATGACAAAGAGGATTCCAACACACCCTGACCTAATTGATATTTATATGTACAGGTTATGCCATAAAATATATTTCTTACTGTGAATCATTTCTTTAAAAAAAAAGTTTGAAAATCACTCTGCCAAGGCAAACACAGAGGACTGAACTATAGACCCTTAAAATTCAATATCTAGTGGGGGAGGCAGACACAGATCATGGTAATATAATTGGAAATTGCTATAAGGAAGACTAGGAAAGGGAAGGGATTAATGTTTACTGAGTATCCACTATGTGCTAGGCCCTGTGCTCAACACATTATATAGTTATATAATTCTTGTTACTTGTCCAGGTGTATTATCATCCCCATTTTACAGACGGGGAAACTGAGGTCCAGGGAGGTAAAATTACTGGGTTCGTGTCAGAACTGGGATTTGAATCAGCTCTGACTCTTACAAAATGACCATAGGAGGACAGAGAAGGTAGTTCCTTTACTTTTGAGGAAAGTGGAGAATAATGGTACAGCGAAGTTGAGGTGCCATCAGAACAGGGTGGGCAAGAGAGAAATGGAAGAGTATGAGCAAAGGTGAGGAGGGGGGAAAGTTTGTGTGTGGTATTTATGGATGTCAGGTGGCTGGAACTTGGAGGGAATAGGAGGGGCTGGTGGCAAATGTGGCTGGAGGGGTCTACAGGCACTAGATCAAGCTGAGCCCCATTTCCATTCCCAGGCAAAGGGAGAAAGAGAGGCAGCAACAAAATAAAGAGCACATCTCCCCCTCTTTGGTTGGCTGCATGTGGGAGACGCAGCCTGGGAGGAGTTTTCCCTACACTTAAATTGAGGGTCCCCAATCAATGTAATGTCCTGAGAAAACCTGAGCATTAACGGCAGGGACGTCTAGAGGACATCGTGACACTTGTCCAAGTGCTGACACACATATTCCCTGCCCCCAGTCCAGACTGACGGCTTATAGGATGGGGATGGGTCGTGTGGAGACATGTAAACAATTAGCATCCCCTTCACTATCCGGGAGGCCCCAAAAGGAGTGAAATAAGATGGACCACATAAACTAAGGAACCTCGGACTGTCTGCATTAGGTGCATGTCTAGGGGAAGAAAGGGATGCCCACAAATGAGAAGGCACTTGTTTCCCTGCCCACTGCCAGGGAGGCCAAAGTTGCTGAGGTTCAAGGCCAGCACTGCCTACTGAAGATGACTCCGTGGAACTTCTGGCTCTGACTTCCACGGGGGTTGCCTCCTGCACATGCTCCAGAGGGCCTTCTCCTGCTGGTGCCCACCACAGGGGCCCTGGAGCCAGGGCCATGCCTTTTGGGTCGGTACTTTTCTTGGCATCTCAGGGATGAGTTCTGCCCACAGGAAGACCTCAAGCTGGGTCAAGTGTCCCCACAGGTGACCAGGATGCCATCTGCAGAGCAGGCCTTGCTGCCTGCACGCTGACACCCTCCAGCTCCGCAAGTGTCCAGCAATGCTGCAAAACCCCTGCCAGCCTGACTTGCCAAAAGAGATGATTAAGGCTGTTCTCTTTTCTGCTTCTCAGGCAAGTAGCTGGCAAATGGAGGCTCCGGGGGCTGGCTGAGAAAGGAGGACCAGAAAGGGATCCTCCGGTGGCTTCCCCTTGTCGCTGGAGGGATCTGTGGTTCCTGCCTACCTTGAGTCCAGATCAAAACAACCAACCAATGCCAGTTTGGGTTGCCCTGGAGCCCCAAACACATGACAAAAAGACACACCTGCTCTGGGGGTTCTGGCCAGTGAATTTCTAAGTCTTCGCCCTTGACCAGCTGTTTTGGTGCATCTGAGCAGGGATTCTCTTTGTGCCCATGAATCGAATGCTACAGTGCACGTGGTCGTTCTCGACGTGGCGCCCCGTCTGCCTTCTCTCCACCTCCTCCCTTTTCTATGCTCCAGCCCCGTGGAATTACTGATGGTTCCTTGAGTTGCATCAGGCTGTTCTGTGCCTTTGCCCGCGTTCTTCCAGATTTCTTCCGAAATCTCTTCCTCTGTGGCAGCTCAGGGAGCTCCACAGCCTTCACCCTCCCAGCTCAGACTTAACCCTCCGGCTCACACGGCTGCCCCGGGAGACTCTCTTAGCCCTCAACTCGCCAGGCAGAACAAATCCTTCCCTCCTCTGGGTCACTTCTGCCGACAGGACATCCTTCTGAGAAGTCCACTTAACATGTGCCATCGTAATGACCCTATTTTCTCAACTCTAAGACAAACCTTTTTGCTTTTGAAGGTTTCCGAAAGAAGGCTGACTCTTAATGTTCAGTGCATACCTTTTGCGTAGGAGGGCTTCTCCCCTGTTCCCCACCCCCGGGAGAAGCTGCTGTGAAATTACAGGCAGGTCTTAGGATCAGGGGGACTCAGGCCCCTCCCCCGAATTATCTCTGTGCCCCACAGCCTGGCACAGACGGAACCTGGCAAGCATTTGCTGGATACAAAGCAGAATTCAGTTCAAGCATTTCTTGAGGCTGCACTAAGTCAAATCACCTGCTCTGCAAAGTGGAGGGTTCTGGGTAAAGGTAAAGCAAAGTTCCTGCCTCTAGGGGGTCCCCGATATGTGTGTGTGTGTGTGTGTGTGAATGGGGGGCTGGAGAGACCATAAGGAATGCCGTCGATTGTAACGCAAGATAAAACCACCTGCAAGAGCACCTTGGCCTGCACTAAGTAGAGGTTTTGTATTTATTTTTTGTTCGAGATTTTTTTTTTTTTTGGAATAAGTTTTTACAATTTGTCAGTGTCTTGAATTTTTTCAATCAATCCTATAGAGGATCCTAAATTCCCATTTGCCATTTTCATTTTGCAGAGAGAGGAACCAAGTAAAGAGTATTGCCCAAGGTCAACAGCTAGAAAGTGCCAGAACCAGGACCAGTGGCCCAGCTGGTCTCATTCCCTGACCCCCGCGCTCTCTTGGCTAGAGTAAACTCTGCTTCGTGGGACCTAACTCTCCTCTTTAAAATATAAAACATGTAGCCCACTCTTCAGAAGAAGTCTAATCTCAGTTCTGTGAAATAAGAAGTAAATCCTGAAGTTTCTCTCTATGCCTTGTTCTCACACAGTCACCATGGTGATGGGAAAATATTATGGGAATATGAATCAGCAGAACCAGCGAAAGGGCCTTTGGAAAACCGTGACTCCCAGTGGACATGCCGTATTTTCAAAGTAAACACTCCAGAATGATGGATTGCACTTTGCTTCCTACAGAAACTGGAAGGCCGGCCTCACTCCATTAGCGACAGCACCACTTCTCCGGGTGAATACTGGTCTCCTCTCCTTTTGGTAAGAAAAGCACTGGCCGTTTATTAGTATGATTGCTGCTTGGCAACATGGGATTGTGATTATCTGCTGGCTTCGTTAAATTTTAAACATTTTTCCTTGCCAAGTGGAACAAATTATTGATGTTGATTTGGGTGGATATTTAACATTGTCCAATAGAATTTCAATGGTGAAGAGGTCAAGCCTGGTTTTTAAGTCTAGAATGATGACCAAACATTAAATATTGTCTGAACGTAATGACTGGCTTATCCTGTTCTTGGTAAGCCTCCCTAAAATGCATAGTAAATCTATGTGTGATAAAAAATACCAACTGAGTTCCTCAAAAAAGTCAAAATAGGGACTTCCCTGGTGGCGCAGTGGGTGGGAATCTGCCTGCCAATGCAGGGGACACGGGTTCGAGCCCTGGTCCGGGAAGATTCCCGCATGCCGCGGAGCAACTAAGCCCGTGCGCCATGACTACTCAGCCTGCGCTCTAGAGCCCGTGCTCTGCAACAAGAGAAGCCACGACAATGAGAAGCCCACGCACCACTCGCTGCAACTAGAGAAAGCCCGCACACAGAACAAAGACCCAACACAGCCAAAAATAAAAAACAAATAAATAAATAAATTTATTTAAAAAAAAAAAAGTCAAAATAGAATTACCATATGATCCAGCAATTCCACTTCTGGCTATACATTCAAAACAATTGAAAGCAAGGGCTTGAACAGGTATTTGTACACCCATGTTTATAGCAGCATTATTCACAATAGCCGAAGGATGGAAACAACCCACGTGTCCATTGACAGATGAATGGATAAAAAAATATATATATGGTACACCATGAAATGGAATATTATTCAGCCTTAAAAAGGAAGGAAATTCTGACATGTTCTACAATGTGGATGACTCTTGAGGACATTATGCTAAGTGACAGTCACAAAAAGACAAACACTATATAGATTCCACCTATATGAGGTTCCTAGAGGAATCAAATTCATAGAGACAAAAAGTAGAATGGTGGTTGCCAGGGACTGGCTAGGGGTGTGGAATTCAGAGTTAATGTTTCAAGGGTATAGAGTTGGTGTTTTGCACAATGGAGAGTTCTGGGGATGGATGGTGGTGATGGTTGTACGACAATGTGAATGTGTTTAATACCACTGAAATGTACACTTAAAAATGGTTAAGATGGTACATTTTCTGTTATATGTGTTTTATCACAATTTAAAAAAAAACCAGTCAAGGAATGGGCAAGGCAGCGGTTGGTGTCCCTGAGCTCTGATTTGGATCTACTGCTGGCACTTTAGTCCATGTCTCACCAAGCATGGATGGTGCTGCGGTCATGTGTGGTCCACCCTGCTTCCTCTGTTCTATTCCTGAACTGAGAGGCAGGTGGCTGCCTCTCTCACTCCTGAGTTGGTCGGCCACCTCCTTCTTTCCTTCCCACTGCACCTCAGGTGTCTCCTGCAGAAAGCCTGCCCTGCCCTTCCAGGGCCCTCATTATCCTCCATCTGTTTACAGGCCCCTGTGCCCCCTTAGTCTGCAGCCCTTGAAAGCAGGATGCAGTGCCTTGGGACTCAAAGCATGAACTTCAGACCAGTGGCATCAACAGCACCTGGGAGCTGGCTAGAAATGCAAACTATCTACCCAGCAAATCAGAATCTTGGGGGGTGGGCTCAGGAATCTGGATTTTACCAAGTCCTCCAGGTGAAGAGGGGTTTGTCACCCATCTTCCACCCTGCCCCCCCACCCCCATGGCTCTTAGCATGCCCGGTGAGCCAGCAGGATAGGCCAGCCCCTGACCTCAAGTAGGGGCAGACTCTGAGGGGCCATGCACCCTGCAGAGCCCCGCAGGATGCAATCCCACCTAGTTTGGCCTTTTCCCCTTCCCTGCCCTGCTTCTCCCTCTATACCGGTTTCTCCCGGGAGCACGGCTCCGGGGAACCCACCTTACGTACACAGCAATGGCTCATTGATTTTTGCACTGTGGGGCTGGACATGCAGTGGGTGTCAGTCATTGTTTGTGTTAAACTCTATTGCCTAACATCTGTCAGTGCATTTTTTAATAAGTGTTTTTTTATTTTCGCCAAAGATGTCATTTCTTTCAACCAAGGGAGTGACACACTAAGGGGACCGTTTACAGTGTCACTCTTTACCCTTATACCTCCACACCTTAGTGAGTGTGATGGTTCAATTTCTGTGTCAGCTTGACTGGGATAAGGGTGACCAGATCGCTGGTGAAACGTTATCTCTGAGTGTATCTGTGAGGGTGTTTCTGGAAGAGCATTTGAGTAAAGAAGTTGGACTTGGGACTTCCCTGGTGGCGCAGTGGTTAAGAATCCTCCTGCCAATGCAGGGGACACGGATTCGAGCCCTGGTCCGGGAAGATCCCACATGCCTTGGAGTAACTAAGCCCATGCGCCACAACTACTGAAGCCAACGCGCCCTAGAGCTTATGCTCCACAACAAGAGAAATCACCACAATGAGAAGCACGTGCACTGCAATGAAGAGTAGCCCCGGCTCACCACAACTAGAGAAAGCCTGCATGCAGCAACGAAGACACAACACAGCCAAAAATAAATAAAAAAGAAGTTGGCCTTGGGAGGGATAAGTTAGGAGTTCAGGATTTACATATACACACTACTATATATAAAACACATAAACAACAAGGACCTACTGTATAGCACAGGGAACTATCTTCAATATCTTGTAATAGCCTATAATGGAAAATAATCTGAAAAAGAATATATATGTATAACTGAATCACTTTGCTGTATACCCGAAACTAACCCAACATTGTAAATCAACTATACTCCAATTAAAAAAAAAGAAGTTGGCCTTCCCCAGTGCAGGTGGATACCACCCAAGCCACGGAACGCCTGAACAGAACAAAAAGTGGAGGAAGGGCCAGCTCATTCTCTCCTCTTGAGCTGGGACAGCCATCTTCCCTGCCGGTGGACATCGGAGTTCCTGATTCAGCCTGGGACTGACACCTAATGGGACTTCTTGGCCACCCTTTCTCAGGCCTCTGGGCTGGGACTGAATGACACCCCCAGCTCTCCTGGTTCTGAAGCTTGCAGGTGGCAGATCACGAGACTTCTCGATCTCCCGTGATCTGCCATCTGCAAGATTTATGACAGGAATGGGCTCAGCCAATCTCCTCTTATTTCTCTCTCTCTCTGTCCTGTTGTTTCTGTTTCTCCAGAGAACCCTGACTAATGCCCTGGGCTCTCCTCGCCCTGCCGTAGGCCGTCCCCACCTGGAGGAGGCATCTGAGGCCCTCAGCTGACCTGTGATGTTAGCACCGTGTGAAGTGCAGCCCCGACACCCAAACCCTGCCTTCCAGGAGGGTCTCCACGGTTAGCAACCTCCTGGAGCCAAAGCCTCCCTCGGCCCGGCCCCTCCCACTCGGCAGATTTGTGTGAAGGGCAGGCAGTGATGTCTCGGGCCCTCTGGTGTCCCCCGCTGCCCTGAGCGGCCCCCCGTGTCACCATCCATGCTCGTGTGTGTTGTGCAGCTGTGCTGAGGCTCCGAGAGGCTAAGGAATGTGAATGGTAAAAGCTAAAATCAATGGAAACATCTGTACAGCTTAGTGGAGGATCCAGAGAGAAATCCCAGGCCTGAGAGTCATGACCAGGACACCAGCTCCGCGTCCCAGGCACGTGGTGGCTGCCAGGCGCTGCTCTAAGCACTTCCCAGGGGTGGCCTTGGGGCCTCCTCAGAATGACCCAGGGAACCTCGCTGTGGGTGCGCCTGGGGGTCTGCCTCTGAGATCCTTCCTGTTGTCCATCCTTCTTTCCTTCTTATTGCTGAATTGCAGCGTGGTGCGTGAATGTACTGATGGTTGATCGAGTTTATTGTGGACGAACATCTGGGCAGTTGAAGCTGTCATAAAAGTGCTGCTGTGAACATTCTTGTCTTGTAGTGAATACATGTATTTATGTCTGTCTTCACACACACACACACACACACTTATATGCATGTACATACATCATGCATACATACCTAGGGATGTCACTGAGCTTTAGCAGATAATCTCAGTCTTCCAAAATGCTTCTTACAAGTTACACTCTACCAGCACCAGGCGTGAGTTCTAGTGGCTCCAAATCTTTACCAGCATTTGCATCTCCACTGGCATAATGTCTAAAACAAGCAAAGCTAATCTAGAGTGAGAAGTCCGGTAGTGTTCACCTTGGAAGGGGTGCGAGGGGTACTCAGGTGCTGTAATGCTCTGTCTCTTGATCAGGGTGCTAGTTACATGTGTGTGTGTTCACTCTGTGAAAACTCAAGCTGTGTTCTCACAATCTGTGCACTTTTCCGTGTGCAATGGTCAAATTCAATTAAAAAGTTTATGAAAAAAAGTAAACTTAGAAACAATCCAGGGGCACAAGGGCCATTATTATCCTTCTGGTTCATATGAAGATGCTGAAGGTCAAGGTCACGACCTGGTGCTGGGTTCACTGTCAGAGTCAATTTACGTGAAGTCCCTTTCCTGACCCATCCCCACGTCTGTTCGGTCACTGAGTCATTTCTACCTCCACGGTGTTTCTCTAACTGGTCACCCGTTTCCGTTCGTGTTACTCCTCAGGCTGGATTTTGTCACCCTCAAATTTCATGTTAACTTTGCCCTCAATTCTAGCCCACGTGTGATCATTTTGAATACTCATTCTGTGATCTCCCAGGCCACCTCTTGGCCCCAGGCATGGTATCATCCACGAATTTGATAAGCGTACCTTCCATGTGTCCATCCAGACACCCATACAGACGCTGAGCAACTTTCCTCTACCTGGGAAGGGGCAGCCAGGTCCCATGACACCCAACGAGAGCCCTGGCTAGATTGCTGTGGGCTCAGCGATCCATTCTGGTCTGTGTTTGACACCCCCCCCCCCAAGGCTCTGCCAGCCTGCTTCCTCCCAAATTATGCACAAGCGTGCTATCTGGCAAACAGTCCTCCACTGGACAAATACGGATTCAGCACCTCCTTTGGGAAGGCCCTGTGCTGGCGATGGTATCGGTACAGAGCTGGATTGAACTTGGCTCCTACAGAGCTGAGAGGAGAAAGGTGACTCTGGAGCCAGACAGCCAGAGCTCAAATCCTGACTCTGTCACTTGAAAGGTGTGTGACTCTGCCCAAGTTACTCAGCCTCTCTGAGTCTCAGTTTCCTCATCTGTTAATAATAGTGTCCCTAGGGGTGTGGTGAGGATTAAGTGAGTTAACAATTATAAAGCTATTCCAAAAGAGAAAGCGCTTTACAAGCTTTGGATGGCATTACTTCTGGATCCATCTGTGATTCCTCGTTTCTCTTTTTCCCTGCTTGCCTGTGGTTCCCCCAGGGTCAAACCTTGGTCGTTTCTGTGGCCCTCGGACAGCAGAGAGCGAAACATGCACCGGAGGCACTTGGGTGAGATGCACCCGTGTTTGAAACCCATCTCTGTACTTACTGGCTGAGCAAGACACTGTTTGCACAGCCTAAGATGAAAGCAGGGCTGCCGCACGCGGGGACAGTCAGCCCAGGGTAGGTGCTTGTTTGGTGAGGCCAAGATTAATACCAGCGGCTGGGGAGAGAAACGTGTTTCAGGCTGCAGGAGACTATCGGCGTGAAGGAGGGACGGTCGATAGATGGTCCTCCTTTAGCAACGCAACACAGGGATTAAATCAACAAAAGGCTGAAAGTCATTTCCCGTGACCAGTGACTTTTAAAAATCCTGCACAGTAACACCCAACATCAAGGACTGATTCCATGCATAATGCTCTGCCATCGTTAAAAGCGGTAACTGTGGACATGACGCACCGATGTGGGAAACTTACCACAATGCTGAGACGAAGGAACAGGAGATACCATTTGATGGGTGGCTTGATTGGCAACCCTGCTCAGAACAGGTCGGGAGAGAAAGGAGGCCCACGTGGCTGGCAATGCTGGGTTTCCAAATGAAGGCACTACAGTGGATTTTGTTTTCTTTTTCTCTGTTTAATGCAGAGGTTTTGTTTCTTATACACATTTGGAAGTTGACTTTTTTTTTTTAATACATTTATTTCTGTATTTATTTTATTTTTGGGTGCGTTGGGTCTTTGTTACTGCGCGCGGGCTTCTCTAGTTGCGCTGAGCGGGGGCTACTCTTCACTGCGGTGCGCGGGTTTCTCATTGTGGTGGCTTCTCTTGTTGTGGAGCATGGGCTCTAGGCGCATGGGCTTCAGTAGTTGTAGCACACAGGCTCAGTAGTTGTGGCTCGCCGGCTCTAGAGCGCAGGCTCAGTCGTTGTGGCGCACGGGCTTAGTTGCTCCACGGCATGTGGGATCTTCCGGGATCAGGGCTCAAACCCGTGTCCCCTGCATTGGCAGGTGGATTCTTAACCACTGTGCCACCAGGGGAGTCCTGGAAGTTGACTTTTAAAAAAATGGAATGGTTTAAGCCTAGCCCTTTAGCTCCTGATCCATGAACAATCCTGGTGTTTTTGAGGGCATAGCCCTGGCCCTGTTGCCCGTGAAGATGGTTGAGGCTGGGCTGGGCTGGAAGCAGTGCCTGAGTGTAGACGGGTGTCCTCCAGACCCGCAGTGCCACATCCCAGCTGCTGACCAGGACAAGCCCTTCCCTCTCTGGCCGAGGTCTGGACCATACGATATGCACCGGATTCCTGCCCAGGCTGCTGGGAGGCTGAAATGAAAGGAAGGGTGAAGTGGCCACACGTGGTGGCCATGGGTGCAGGGAAGGTGCTGGCAGTCACAGGACGTTCGCTAAGAAGAGAAACCTCGCTGCCCAGGAATGCACACAAGGCCGGCAGAGGCGTAGCTGGCAAGAAACAGCCGAACTGTCGGAAAGCCACGAGGTCAGTGAGATCAGGAAGTGGGCACGTATGGCAGCAGCTGAGGAGGAGGAGCGAGGGCCCCCCAGGGAGAAGCAACCTTCAGCCAAGGAGGCCGTGCAGAGCTCACCTCGAACCCCAGCCCTGACGGCCCGTGTGCCCACCGCGTGCACCACATCACCAGTGGGAGGCCAAGGCTGGCTCCCGCGAGGCAGGGGGCCCTGCGCTGGGGGAAGCAGAGCCCCTTCCTCCCCTCCCTGCTAGAACCTGGGCCCTACCCTGACTCCTGGCCCAGTGCTTGTTGTGTGATGCTGGGGCCACCTGCACCTGAATGCGCTCTGATCTGGAGGAGCATAAGCTCTTTAAACGACAGGTAAATTACACAACTGGGCGTCAGCTTCTCAGCTGCTGGGGCCTCGGTAAAGTCAAACTTCTTTCAGGATGTATGGGCCTGAAGCAAGTCTCCCAGACGAGCGCAGGCCTGCTCTGACCCCAGTGGCCCCTCCAGACCTGCCAGCATTGTCATCGGAGAAGCAACAGCCAAGTAAACTCCAGATTCTGTGAAAACCAAGGTGCCATGTTTTAACAGAGCTAGAGGGGCGTCCTGCAAGTTCACTGTGATTGGGAGGGAGGGAGGAAGGCAGGAATACGTGCTTTATAAGAAGTTCTTGGGAGCAAGACTTCCGACACAGGACTGAACCATTCCCAGCCCTCCTTGGCCTCCCCAGGAAGCCTCGGTTAAAAAAAAAAAAAAAAAAAGCATAATTTATGCAGATGAGCCTATGCATATTCATGAGCTTGCAGCCTTCCAAGGCCAGTCGCTGTCTGTGAAAAATCCTCCCGCAATGAATTATTGCGTGAAGGGGCTATGGAAGCCGAGGGCAGGCCTCCAGTCCTCAAAATGACTACAATCTCTAAAGCTTGCTTTGAAGAAAATGCTCCCAATGTACCTGCCTTTGGTCAAATGAGGGGGGTTGCAGAGAATGAAGTCTCCACCGTGGGGAACCCCTGAGCTCCCAGGCTGCATAGATCAGGGTGGACCAGCAACATTTCAGGGAAACTGAGGCAGGTCTCCGTTCCCCAGAGCAACCCTGCATACCTAGCAGGTGTGACTCAAGACTAAGCCCTCCTAAGCCTCTGATCACAGACTAGCAAGAGCCTAAAAGGCCCTCTGGCCAGTTATCATCCTTTCTGGGCCTCAGTCTTTCCATCTGTTGACTGGGGAGGCTAATCCCTCCTTCCATAGACTCTGAAACATACTTTTCACATTTAAGCACCTTCAAGACAGAAGTGTGCCCTGCCATCAATGCCTTGACTGGGGTCAGGGTTTGAATGGCAGTGTTTCCTCTTTCTAAGCGGTCCAGAAGATAAAGTGTGTGTTACAATCAGTGCATCCTAGGCTCTGATGAAATACAGCAGTAAGCTACCATTTACTAAGCACCTACTGTATGCCAGGCACCATGCACACCACTAAGCACAGGGGCTGGCGCATAGTAGGTGCTCAATAAATGTGCGTTTCCTCCCCTTCTCAGTCCTAGGAAGAAAGGGCAGTCCTGCTCATGGCAATTTGCCTGGGAGAGAATTCTGTTCACGAAACTCCTTATGTCCGCATTTTATTCAGGGAGCTTCATGGTGTTTGAAGCATTAATTAAGTGGCGCAGGTTTAATTTGGATTTGGGGTGGGGTGGGAGGACTGAAAAGTTTTCCCAAACTAGTCACAACCCAATTAGAATGTTACTCATGAACCCCAAGACGGTGATTCATTTAATATTCCAGCTGGCATTTCTTGCTTACAAGCAACTCACATGTGACTCAACCTTGATTTTGCTTATTAAACATTAACGAGCACACTTCCTCATCCCCAAAAAAGTCATTTTGGAAGCCTTGCTGCACCTGAGCTCGTGCGCCCATGACTGTATATTTGTGTGTGTGTGTGTGTGCGCACAGGTGCGTGCACCTGCACCCTGGGGTGAGTTCATCCAGGAGTGTCCCGGGAGGTATGATGTGAGGGTCTGCAGTGCTGGCTTTGTTGACACATGACCTGTGCTGTCACAATAGGGCCCTGCACTCGGCTTAATGTTCTGTTTGAAATTCTTTTGCACCAGGCCCTGCGAATTGTGTAGCCAGCCTGGGTGTACTTGTGCATGTCTGCACGTCTGTGTGGGCGTGAGTCCATACAGATGGGGTGCAGGAGTGTGTGAGGACATGTGTGGGTGGGGACTGAGAAAGTGGACATGAGGGGACATTGAGTGCCAGAGGGTGCCTGAGAGAGGGACCCACAGCCCACAAGGGAAGCCCCAAGATGCAGATTCCACGGGCCTAGGTGCAGCTCAGGAATGCAGGATTTTCGCGAGCCCCTCCCTCAAAGTGACTACAGTTTGGGAACCACTGGCCATAGGTCTTAGGTACTGAAAATCAAGGCCATGACACAGCGGCATTCTTTAAGGGTGTGTTAGAAACTCATGCAGCTCAAAACCATCTCACCGCCCACGCTATTATCTGAGTTCAGGTTCTCAAAGGACCAGCCGCCCACCAGGAACGCCAAGGAACCAGTGAACCTTGAGGTTGCTAACCAGGGGAAGCCCAGCCAGAGGCCTCCCTCAGCTTCCCGGGCCCTGAGCCAGGAGGTGACTCACGGCAGAGCAGGACAGAGTGGCCTTGACGGCCAGCCCTCCCAGCCCGCGTCCCTGCATCAGTGGGGCAGGGCCAGGGCTGCCACTGCTGCGACTTCTCCGATTTATCAGCATGGGTCGTACAGTGGGCCCTGTTCCCATGTTCCCGCCCTTGTCCGTGTTCCTGGCCTGACCCTCACCCACACTGAGACCCACCCTAAATCAGAAGTGATTGGCATTGGCCAGCACCCCCGATGCCATCAGGGGATGCCACCTCCAGAAGCCCAGGGGAGGTCCTAATTGTACCCTCCTGGGGCCTAGCTGGCACTGGCCCTCAGATTGCTGGCACCTGACCCCACCCAGAATAACTCTGTTCCCAGGCTCCATCTCACTGAAAAGCCATTCCAGGGTCAAGGTGGTACCCCCTCGCTGAGCACGTCACGGCTGGGTGAGGGGCTGCAGGGCAGCAGGCTGCCGCTGCCACTGGGCAATCCCTTGAGCTCTCTGAGCCTCAGTTTTCTCATCTGTGAAACAGCCCTTTCCTGTGCCGGCCCTTGGCCTGGGGCCTGGCTCCTGCCTCCGGCCTCCCTCTGGCCACACCTCCTCCCAGCAGCCCCTCTTGGCCACCAGAAGCTCATCTCGGTTCCATCCCTGCCCTGTGGGGTTCAGGAATGGAGACACTCATCAGCATCAGTGTAAATTAGACTTAGAGTTCTGAAACCTATGGTTACCAAGGAAGGGAAGGGGGGAGTGGGATGAATTGGGAGATTGGGACTGACATATATACACTACTATGTATAAAAGAGATAACAAATGAGAACCTACTGTATAGCACAGGGAACTCTACTCAGTGCTCTGTGGTGACCTAAATGGGAAGGAAAGCTAAAAAGGAGTGGATATATGTATACATATGGCTGATTCACTTTGCTGTACAGCAAGAAACTAACACAACATTGTAAAGCAACTATACTCCAATAAAAATTTAAAAAAAATAAGTAAATCAATATACTCCAATAAAAATTTTAAAAAATGTATTATAGGGCTTCCCTGGTGGCGCAGTGGTTAAGAATCCGCCTGCCAATGCAGGGGACACGGGTTCGAGCCATGGTCTGGGAAGATCCCACATGCCGCGGAGCAACTAAGCCCGTGAGCCACAACTACTGAGCCTGCACGTCTGGAGCCTGTGCTCCGCAGCGGGAGAGGCCGCGACAGTGAGAGGCCTGCTCACCGCGATGAAGAGTGGCCCCCGCTCGCCGCAACTGGAGAAAGCCCTCGCACAGAAATGAAGACCCAACACAGCCACAAATAAATAAATAAATATATTTTAAAAATGTATTATAAAAAACTAATGTATGTTTGAAATATAGTCACAATCTGAAAACAAAACCAAAAAAAAAAGACTTAGAGTTCTGCAAGCTTTGGGTGGACCAGGAAGAGCTCCCTGTCTCCCAGGAGGAAAGTGGCCCCAGGACGGGAAAAAGGCTGGCCCAGCACCACACTGCCAGCCTGAAGCTGTAATGGGACAGACATTTTCTGCTACTCCCTCCCTGCCATTGAATGCTTTCTTCCATAGCTGCCACTGCCAAACACCTACTATGTACCAGGCACTCTGTGGGCTGGATTCTGGAGCCCCTGAAATGATCATAAGTGGTAGGCAAGGATGTCATAGATGAGGAGATGAGGGCTCAGAGAGGTTAGGCATCTTGCCCAAGGACACACAGCTTTATGAGACCTGGGACTGAAGCTGGGGCCTTCACAATGACACCTCACCTCTCTGAGCAGCATCAGCCTAGCCCCAAGCTCCTCTGGGTCCCTAGGGTCCCCATGCCATCCGAGGCTGTGTAGCTCCCATGGGTCCTCCCTCAGCTCCCTGACACAGCCCAGGTGGCTGGGAGCACAAGGCCAGCCCTCCTATTATTCACGCCTCTCTTTGTTTGCCAGTGGGGAGCTGGCCCAGAGGCCCCAGCTTTGCCAGGAAAGATAACACACCAACACCTGACTCATCCTCCTCTGCGCTCCATCTCAATTTCGCCAAAGAACACGAAGGCCTGTTGTTCCTGGCCCAGTGCAGGAGGCTGGACCTCCCTCTCATGAAAGGAAGACAAGCCATCAGCAGGATTACAGGGTTAGAGTTACAGCTTCTCCTTGTGGCCACCTGTTCCCTCCTGTAACACTGCATGGGCATGAGGGGCGGGTGCCTGCCCACTGCGGGGTCTCGGGCAGGGACGGCATCGGCTCCCACAAGCCCGGCTTCACCTGCATCGTGGAGCCCATGCAACTCTTTTCAAGGTCGGTGCTACTAGTCCCATGTTAGAGGTGAGAAAACTGAGGCTCACTCAGACCACACAGCCGGTGGATGACTTTGCCAGGGATCCCTGCCCCATGCCGGGTGGCAAGCTGACTCATTTGTCCTCAAAACAAGACTCAGAAGAAGTGAACTCGTGTATAAGCACACCCTGCCCGTCCACACCTCTACATCTAACTTGATACTTGCCTCAAGCAGAAATCGTAAAGAGAGAACAAAAATGCGAGGCCACAAAAGGGAGCCATGGAAGGTCAGCCTGCAGCCCCCCTCACCCCTTCCTCCTCTTCCTTCAGCACAGGGAGCTGGGCGGCTGATCTGGGAAAGAGTCACGGCTCCAGTCAGAGGTTCGATGGAGTCCCTGGATCAAAGGATGCCTTTGGTCTCCAAGTGTCATGGGTGCCACCATGGGGGAAGCAGGGCAGGGAGGCGGCCTTCCAGGCTAGGAGATGGGTCCCTCCCTGCCCTGGCAGACCCTGCCACGCTGGTGATGCCGCTGCCCACACAGGATTAAGATGATGTAACAGGAAGCAGCCTAGTGCTGGGACAAATTAACGTCTTCAGAATGTTGGCAGGCACTCCAGTGACACCTGGGCATGAGCAAAACGTGGCAATGTCTTGTGTCTCCCCACCCCCAGTGATGAGACACTTTAATATCACCCACTGCGGCTCTACCCATTTTACACATCAGGGAACTGAGGACCAGAGAGGAGAAGGGATTTATCCATGAACCCCCAGGGCCAAGGGGGGCGTCAAATGGGGTGGATGGGGCATTGGTTGGAAAGCTCTCTGGCTTTGCATCCCAGCAGCCCTGCAGTTGAACCCTCATGCTCCCATGGACTAGCCATGTGATGACCCACACCCTCTGACCCTCGGTTTTCTTGTCCATAAAACGAGAGTGTTAATAACACCCAGCTACCAGGGTTGCAGGGAAAAGATAACAGACACTACGACTTAAAGGCTTTGCAGACAGCTCTCAACCCTAAGTCTGCGTAAGGGATGTTGGAGGAACCATGACTAGCAGCATCAGAGAAATAACAAGACTGTTTGTTGAACACCTGCTATGTGCCAGCTTCTGGACGTAAAGATGACTCAGACATAACTGCTGCCCTCAAGATGGTCAGCATCTAATGAGAAGATGCACGGAGTGGAGTGATGGAGGCACACAGAGGAGGCCCTTCCCTGCTGGGGAAGGAGAGGGGGGAAGGGCAGGAGGGCATCCCTGGGAAAGATAAGGCATTCCAGGAAGAGGGACCAGCACTGGTCAGGACCAAAGGGCGAGAAACGGCGTGAAATATGTGGAGTTCCATCTGCTTGGCTGCACGCGGGATGTGAGGGGATGGGGTGCTGGCAGTGCTGGGCAGGGAGCCCGGGGTGGCCAGCGGTGTCAGGCCACCCAGCGAGGGCCAGTGGGTGCCAGGCCAAAGGGCTCAGACTCAACTCTAACGGGGAATTCTCCCTGAAGGGTCTCACTAGCTGAAGTGTCAGGGACCCCAGGCCACTGGGCTGAGACAAGAGGTTGCCCCGCGGAAAGGGCAGATGGGGGGCTGGGGTGCTTCCGTGGGGACAAGTCATCAATAGGCAGGACCCCCCAGCACGGGCTGTGCTCGCTGTGCCACCTCCCCTGCCTCCTTCTCACGGCCATCTCGAGGTGGGCCCCGAGTTACAGACGGGGAAACCAAGGCTCAGCCAGGGGCAGGCGCTCAGCAGGGAGTCGAAGCGGGGCCACCTCCCACCAAAGCCCTTGCTCCTTCCTTTGACTATGCTGCCTTTCGGCTTCCTGGAGTATTTCTTCCATTATCCACACATTTCAGGGCTTGTTTCCTAATTCAAGCTTCACTATTTTAAAAAACTTCTATTTCAAAATGTGCATTTTTTAATGCATATTTTTAAAAGGTAGTAGTTGATTCTTTTGGAGTCAGCCCCCCATGCATCCTTTCCCTCCAGCCCCATTTTCTCAGGGCCATAAATCACTTTCTTAAAGGGGGCCGGGAGACAAGCTGCGGTTCACCAGCCAAAGAGGTTTGGGCTCCTGAGGCCCAGAGGGGCAGCCGGGAGTCGCCAGGCCCTGAGCAGGCACTGCTCCCCTGGGAAAACGCCCCAGCCCCTCGTGTCTGCTCCTCAGACCAGTGGGCCCAGAATGCTTTCTGCCACTGCAGGCCTGAGCTCCGAGACCCTGGTCTTCACCCTCTTTGGCTCCACACACAGGGATGTGCTGGGGGTGAAGGTCCAGACCAGCCAGGTCCTCAGTCCTGTGAGCCTGGAAGGTGCAGAACCGTCATCACGGGAGATATTCTTGGGGGGATGCTCTGGTTGCCAATAAGGAGAAATTCGGGGGTTTTACTTGCACTTAAAAAATTACCTGTTGTTGATCTGAAATTCACACTGAAGCAGACATGTGCATTCTATCCGGCAGCCCCGGTGTCGCTCACAGGAGTTACAGTGAGTGCCTACCCATGTGTGTGTGTCGTGGCGGAGTCCAGGGACAAGGACTTGAAATAAAAAACGCCTCTCCTGGGGGCTGTGCTGGCTGCACTGTCTCCAGGCAGAGGGCTTGGAGCTCCCAGCACGTTTGCACTGAGAGCCGGCTGCATTTTAAACACCAGTCGCTTGCCGGGTCCATCAAGAGGGTCTCGAGCAGCTCCATCTGGTCTCGAGCAGCTCCATCGCGGTGATTAACAACTCCAGCCTGGGCTGGCCAAAGGCCTTGGCTTTGACACCTCTTATCGTCTGATGCTCAGAATCACTGGAAATTAGCATCTCCACTTCCTTCCTGCTGCTTGCTTGTAAAACCCAAGTGAGGTCTCTCCACTCCTCTGCTCTAAACCCTTCCACAGCTCCCACCTCACAGAGGGTCAAAGCCAAGGGCCCCTCTTGGACTGCAAAAAGGCCCATCACAACCTTCCTGCCCCCTCCTCTCTGGGGTCATCTCTCCCCACACCCCTATTCACTCTGCCCAAACTGACCTCACTGGTGTTCTTTGAAAAGATCAGGCACCTCCACCTCAGGGCCTTTGTCCCTGCTGTTTCTTCTGCTGGGAACTCCCTTCCCTCAGCTATTCCCAGGGCTCACCGTTCAACTGTCACCCTCTTAGAAAGACCTTCCTGGGCTCTCTCCAAAGCCCTGCTCTCTCTCTTCCCTGATTCACTGCCCTCCATCCTTTTCACCTTCATCACCATTGTACATCCTTTGGCTATTTATTTTGTTCATTGTCTGTACACTGAGGTGTCAACCCTGTGAGGGCAGGGACCACACACTCTTTACAGCTGATCAACAAATGTTTGTTGACTGACTCATTGACCAAATGCTGCTGCTGCCTCTGCTTCTGTGCCAGGTCACCCAGGACCTTCCATGCAGCAGGCCTCGCTTCAAGGACTCGCTCTGTAATAGGAAGGCCCGTGTGTGAGGCTGTCTCCAGCACCCTGGAGGCTCAACTCCTCCTGGGCCCTGGATGGCTGTGCTTTCGTGTGCCTCTGAGCCAATCGTGCTGCCCTCTGATCTGGAAGACTCTTCCCTCCCTCGTCACCTCCCAATTGTCCCTCAAGACCCAACTCAGGGTCACCTCCTCCAGGAAGACTTCCCTGTCTATCCCTCATAATTTGAGTCACAGCACATGGGTTACTGGGCTCTCATTGTCCTTCTTCTCAGTTGTCTCCCTTCCCAGCTGTGACAGAGAGCCCTCTGTGTCCCCAGGACCCTGCGGTGGCCCGACCGACAACAGGTGCTCAGGGCGTGATTGGCAGCTAAGTGAACAATGGCTTGCACAGTTTCTTTTTATTTTCTTTTAAGATTCTCCTTCATAGATCCTGGTGCTTCACTGGAAGATCTTTAGAGGCACTGGCTCCAGACTGGTTCATTTCACAGGCAGGGAAACTGAGACCCGGAAGATGAAAGGCGTGGGAACTAATTCCTTTCCAGCGTGTTCTCTGAGCCCAGCACCAGTGTCTGAGCAGGGTGACTCCTCCTCTGGCCACCCCCAGCTGCTGTGGGACTCTCCGTGGCCATTGCTTGTGGGGCGGAGGTCACAGCCTGCCCCGAGGCCATGGCTTACTGGGATGCTCAGCCCAGACTGAGTCCTTCTGGAGAGAATAGACTTGGATCTTTCATAGAAAGACTAAAAGTTTGGGGGTTTCTAAGCCCCCAGACTTCCCTTTCCACAGCAAGAGAAAAGCCTAAAGAGCACAGAGAGGGTAGGGCAGGGAGAGGAGGGGCCCAGGAGGGAGGGAGAAGGGCAGGGGCCACAGGTAAGGCGGGTGCTTGCTGGCTCTCCCTTGGGGCAAAGCCACCTGGGGACATCTGAGACCCTTGGGCCATTTCCTTTGGTCCCCAGCAAGAGCCCCGGGAAACTATAAACTTCTCTGAAGAATACTGTACTTGTGCCTGCAGTGGGCTGAAGGGTGGTCCCCAAAGCTATCAGGCCCTAATCCCTGGACCCTTTGAATGTTACCATATGTGGAAAAAGGGTCTTTGCAGGTGTGATTAAATTAAGGATGTCAAGATGGGGAGATTATCCTGGATTATCCAGGTGGCCCTAAATGCCACCACAAGCGTACTTATAAGAGGGAAGCAGACAGAGATTTGACGTACAGAGGAAGAGAGGGCAGTGTGGCCTTGGAGCCAGAGATGGGAGTGATGTGGCCACAAGTCCAGGATGCCCAGAACCACCAGAAGCTGGGAGAGGCCGGGGACAGAGTCTCCTCCAGTGGGAGCCGAGCCCTGCTGACCCCACAGGAAATTATTACAGCCCCTCAGCCAAACTGTGCGGGAGCTGGGGGAGTGGGCGAGGAGGGGAGAAGAAAGTGGGACACTTGGGGTTGAAGCCACCTGACTCACTGGGGCTGGGGTGCAAAAGCTGGGCCTCCTTGTCTCAGACTCCACGGTGCAGTCTGTACCCCAGAGCTTCCGCACGCAGGGCCAGGCTACTGCAAGGTCCTGGGTGACCCGGCAGAGAAGCAGAGGCGGCAGCAACATTTGGTCATTAATCATTCAACAAACATTTACTGATCAGCTGCAGACGAGGAAGGCGTGGTCCCTGCCCGCACTGGAGTGTACAGACAATGAACAAAAGAAAGCTAGACGTGTTTCTCTCCAAAGTCTTCCCATGGAGTTGACAGTTTTATTAAACCACTATTTATTTTATTAAACTATTATTTAAAAAAAAAAAAGAAGGCTAGATGTCACCTGAAACCCTACCCTTTTTCCCTCCCTCCTCTCCTAAAGCCTCTCCTAATAAGCCACGTGCATAGGATAGAAACTCTGCTCTAACAGAATCCCCCCCCCCCACTTCTGCCCTTGACCGTGTGTGCTATTTCATTCACACTTAGCAGCCATCCTATAAGGTATCAGCAGCCTCGTTTTGCACATGAGGAGACAAAGGCCCAGGGAGATTATATGACTTGCAAAGACCACACAGCACCAGGTGCAGAGCTGGCATGCCAGGGCCAGCCTGTCTGATTCCCCGTCCCTGCTTCCCACCTGTGTCCCGCGTGACTGTGGACATAGTGGCAGGATGAGGAAAGAGCCTGGGACTCCTGCTGGCTGCAGCACCCACACCCAGCCCCAGGGCCTGGAGCCCTCTTAGGATATGACCCGCCCTTCCCGGGTTATAGACTCAATTGAGCATTCCAGGGCCATCAGGGTGGGCTCCAGAATAGAACATAATTGTTCCCTCGGGGGCAGCCTAACGAGCTCACCGTCCAGCAGTGGATTTGTTTTGCACCCGCTGACTGTGTTCCCTCACCTCCCGCCTGGCTCCTGGCTCAGATTTCTGCTGCACAATCGGCCTGACCATTGGCACCTCCGCCAGGTCCCAGGCTCTTGCCCAGCCTCATGGGAGGATGCTCCTGGCCTAGTTCCAGAGCTCTCTTTTGACAGACGCAAGGCTACAAATCCAGGAAGGGAAATGTCACCCCCTTGGGAGCAGCCACGGGGAGGAGGCCAAATAACTCATGATAAGAAAACCCACAGGTGCCCTTCCCCAGAAACCCAGATGACAGGCCGGGCTTGTCTTCACTGCGCATGTGGTCTGGACACCTGCCTCATCTGCATTTCACCAGGCTGCATAGACACAGCCCAGTCACTTGGACTGCCCAGCCGAGCAGAGCTTCAAAGCTGGGGAAGAAGTCAGCCAGGGCTGGGCCACTGCCAGTCAGCACCTTCTCTGATGATGTTTGTCCCTTTCTTTGGAACTTGCAGAAGCCTCCAGATTTCCAGCTTTCTCCATGTTCCTCCTTCACACCAGCCCTCAGAGGAGAGGCTCTGACCCCAGCCTGAAGCTTCAAGCAGCAAATGTTTGCTGGCAGCCTCTCTGCACCAGGACCCTACAATTATCTCACTGAATCCTCACCACAGCCTGTGAGGCAGCTGCTGCTGTCATTATCCCCATTTTACAGATGAGGAAACTGAGGCATAAGGTCTCAGAGCCGAGAGGTGATGGCCAACAAGCACATGAAAAGATGCTCAACACCGTTAGTCACTAGGGGAAAGCAAATAAAAACCACAATGAGACACCACTGCACACCCACTGGGATGGCTAGAATCAAAAAGATCGTAACAAGTGCTGGTGAGGATGCAGGGAAATCAAGACCCTCACACACTGCTGGTGGGAATGTAAAGTGGTGCAGCCTCTGTGGAAAACAGTCCGACCGCTTTTCAAAAAGGTAAACATGGGTCCAGGAATTCCACTTCTAGGTGTGTAACAACCCAAGAGAGATGAAAACCTATGTTCACACAGAAACTTGTGCACTAGCATTCACAGTGGCATTACTCATAAGAGCTAAAAAGTGGACACAAGCTAAATGTTCATCACTTGATGAATGGATAAATAAAATGTGATCTAGATCCGTACAATGGAATACTATTTGTCCACAAAAGGAACGAAGCACTGATACATACCCAAACACGAACGAACCTAAAAATGTTATGCTGAGTGAAGGCAGCTGATCACAAAAGGCCACGTATTGTATGATTCCACTTACATGAAATGTCTAGAATAGGCAAACCTATAGAACCAGAAAGTAGAGTACTGGTTGCCAGGGGCTGGGGGTTGACTGCTAATGGGTTAGGGGTTTCTTTGTGGGGGGTGTTAAAAATGTTCTAAAATTGATTTTGGTGATGGTTGCACAACTCACTTTCAATGGGTAAGTTGTATGGTATGTAAATTACATCTCAATAAGGCAGTTACCAAAAAATAAAAAAGTGATGGCCCAGGACTCTCCACAGAGACTGCAGCCCTGAAGGTCACTGGCTATACCCTCCTGCCGCCCTGTGGGACTCAGAGGGGCTTGAGCACAACTCCCCTGACCGGCTGACCCCCCAGCTGATCCCACAGCTTCAGGGCAGGCTTGGGAGCCTGGGACCCCCGCATGCTCTGAGCTAAGGCCACCCCCCAGACCCCACAGGACCAGGGAGACCCCGGCTGTGGCCTGTCCTCCTGCCAGATGCGCCTGTGTGGACGCTGATTGGAGTGGGGCTCCTCCCAGGAATTGGATGGTCTCACGATGGCACAGCTGCCGGTCCTCGTGGCACCTATTTATTTATAGCACCTTGCCTCCTGGGTTGGGGTCATGGCTGAGGCTCCTCCTCTTTCAACAACTTTCAAGATGGAAAGAAAAGGGAAGGCATTCCATGGGGGCTGAGGGATGGAGTTTTTGCAGGGCCTCCCCATGTCCACCTCTGACAGCGCTGAGGGCTGGATTTCCTCCTGGTCACGCCCCCAGGTGTCAGGAAGGAGTACCTGCTGGGGCGGGCTCCCACGTTCCAGGCTGGAACTCAGTGGTAATTCATCACCCACAAGGGTCCAGGCCTGTGAGACGGGGACAGTGCCCCTCACAGAGCTGTGACGGCACGGGGTAGCAAACGCAGATGGGAGGGAGCTGCCCAGAGCAGGCCACGCAGCCGATGCTCAGTGAACCGGAGCTCGTGGCCGTTGGTGCTTCTCTCTCTGGGAGGAACTGGGGAGGCCTGGGGTGGGGCCTGCCCGACGGGTGGAGCCACAGCCCAGGCTCTGTTCCAGCCTCAGCCACACTTCTTGGGTATGAAGGTGCCAGGAGCACCCACCAGCAGCAGTTCAGGGATGGACTTTAGCCCCCGGCTGCGTGGAGGGGCCCCACTGTCACGGGTGTGGCCGAGCCCGCTGTGGTCCTGGGGCCGAGCCGGGGGCCAGCGCTTGGCTGACAGTCACCGAGCAAGCAGAGAACTGCTCCAGAGAGATGCTGGGCCTTTGGACGCCCCTCCGGAGTCCTGAGATTCTGCTACAGGAAAGAGAACTGATTATCTTATGTAACACTCCTGAGTCCAGATTCTGATGGAAACCTCTTCAGAAAGGGCAACGGACTTGCTGGAGGTCACTGATTACTTTCATGTCAGGACTGAGCTCAGGGCCAGGTGTCCAGGCTTCAACCCCGGTGCTCCCGCTGGCATACCCCTGCCTTCCAAAGGAATTCAGAGCGAATCTCATCTGCTGTCTTGGCTCTCATACAAGCCCTCTCCCAAGCCTGCTCCCTGATCCACTGGTCTTCTTTGGGAAGGACTGAAGCTCTCCCGGCCCTCCTCAGGCTGCAAGGCTGTTTGGTGCAAAAGAGGAGACCCAGGTTGGGGCCAGCACACCTGCATCCTGGTCCCACCTCCCCCACTGTGTGCTCTGGGGTAAGTCACTCAATGTCTCTAAACCTCAGTTTGCCCATCTGTAAAATGGAAAAACAGTGTTTACCACATAGGGTTACAGTATTAGGAGAGTCATGCTGAATTAGGTATGCGAAAGGACCTAGGAAAAGGGGAGACAGCATTTATTTAGTGCCTACTGTATACAGTCTCACTTAGTGCTCTCGTAACTTAAGTCTATTAACACTGTGGAGGAGGAAACTGACGTGGGTTGGTGAAGGTAAGTCTGCAGGAGGAGACCCAGCTCTCCCCTCACAATGCAGGGTCCAGCAGGACATGTGCACAGAGGACGTGCTGACGACAAACACACTGAATCAGGGTGTCCACTCGGATTGCCAGCTCATCCCTCCAGCGAGAAGCGGCAGGAGGGGTGTTTTCGGCACCAGTGCTTTGACGTGTTTTTCCACCCAAAATAAATGAGGCGGGATTCCTAGAAATGTGTTTAAACCTGGTAGAGAGTTCTTTAAACAGTTTGACTTAGACGTTGAAATACGGGGCCCAGAACTGCAGGAACATCTGTGCCCCAACAGGAAGCCCAACATCCCCAAATTCCAGTTTTAAGTCTTGCAATTTGGGTGACATCATCGACTCTTGGGGCAGGGCTCGGAGACCACCTCCAGTCCCTGCAAACATTATTTTTAAACCAGGTCTGATCTCGTTATACAAAACAACGTGTGTCGTCTATTGCCACAGCCCTCTGTTAGGCTGTGCATTTTTATTTAAATTCATTTAGTTATATACTATTAAAAGTCAGGTAGGAAAGCCTGTAACAAAACTGATGCTGCAGCATTTATTTGGTGATGTCGTACAATCGAGGAAACAGTGTCTTTATGAGAAGAATGAGGTACAGACTCACAGTTTTTATTTTCCAATATATTTGCATAACCATTTCCTTCTAAACTCACGTCCTATTTTTTTAATCTGTTGATCTCAGTGATTAAACTGGCTCATGAACTATTCATCCCAGCTCCCTCCTTTGTGCCTTAGCAAATAATAAATCAAGAGAGCTTTTTGGCAATAAGCAGCAAACTTTTCTCTTGCTTATGTTTTCCTCGCTGGTGTTGTGACCACATCTTTCAGAAATTAATTTTTGGGCTTTTCAACGCAGGTTCAAATCTGTGGGAGAGAACACGTTTTGAAAAATCTTGCCCCTGGTTTTGGGATTTGCATATCAGAAGGACTCATGATTTACATTTCAGAGGCTTGCTGACCACAGCACATACAATATGCTCCAAACATTTCATAATTAAAATGGATTACTTTTTAAAGAGTCAATTGGGAAAAAAAGTTAATGGGGGGCAGATATTACTAATCTGTTCCCTAATGGGAACCTGTACCCTGCCCTCATGCCATTAGGTGCGGCTATAGGACTTGTTTTAGCTGATGAAATGCTGGTAGTGATGATATTAATCACTTCTGGGAAGAAGCATTTAATTGCCGGTGTGATGTCTCAGCCCATCCCTTCACCTGCCTCATGAGAGGGGGAGCTGGGTCCCTATGGAGGCATCACACCCACTGAGTCACCATGTAGGCGACCTGCCCTGGAGAGTTACCCAGACCTGCAACAGGCTTTGCATGAGCAAGGAATACACCTTTGTTGCTTTAAGCCACTGAGATTTGTTGTTTTCACAGTATACCGAGCCCGTCCTGAGTGATAGTACAAACCAAAAGGGGCTGCTTTGATCAATGCAAAAACTGGAAATCAATAAATATGGATGATAACAGATACCTTTGGCCCATCTCAGCCACCAGTTTCTGTATTTTATTTTGCCTGCATAGTTTCAAGAAAAAAGCTGATAAATGGTTGCAGACACCAACAGCTTCGTGTCATTTTAAAAATATAATTTAAAATATTTAAAATGTATCCCGCTATCTCAAGAAAGGTCAGTTAGAATGGACCCAATACTTTAAAAGAACAGAAGTCGGGGAAGGGGGGGGGGAATTCCCTGGTGGTCCAGTGGTTAGGGCTCAGCACTTCCACTGCAGGGGGCATGGGTTCCATCCCTGGTTGGGGAACTAAGATCCAGCATGCTGTGTGGCGCAGCCAAAAAAAAAACAAAACAAAAAACAGAAGAGGGTAACTTTTATTTCCTGGTTGAATTCCTAACAGCTTCTAAGCTGTATTTCTCGTCCTAAGTGTAAAAGCCCCCGAGGGTGCTTCAGACACTGGAGCTGGGACTGGAGCCACGTAGATTTCTTCATTTGCTGCTCAGAGGTTCACGGGTAGAGCCGGGGTCCCTGAGCCCTGCCTGATGTCTGAACACAGGACACATGTGCAGAGCTGTGTGCTCACCTGTAGGATTCTACCGGGGTGGATGTAAATTTAAAAACCCCCTCTGGGACCAGAAAGGGAAGGAGGCTTGTTCTGGGTCACACAGCAACAAGCCCCCAACACATCTCCCAACACCCAGTATCCTGTGAGCGGTACAGGGGTGTCCAGGTTGGCACCAGTCAAGCTGTTTCTGAGCAAGAGGAGCAGATGGTGGGGTGAGGGGGGCCCTCCAGGAGTGCAGGGTCCCTGGGGCTGCAGATTCCGGGGAAGGGTCCCTGGAGGAGGTAGGGCCCCACCAGCCTGGAGGACGGGCCGGCTTTGAGCGGGAGGAGCAAAGGGGTGAAGCCCGCGCACAGGTGCCGAGGGGCCTGTGTTAGGGAATCAAGTCCCGGCTCATCACTCTCTAGCCGGTGACCCTGAGCCAATCTCTCTTTCTCTTGGGCCTCAGTTTCCCCCTCCATACATGGGGATCCACGGGTAGGGAGTGTGGACTTGGAGTGTGGCATGAGCTGTGACGCGTGGGAACCGAGAGGGGCGGAAACGGGGCGCTGTCTGGAGGGTCCCGAGCCGCCCCTGACCCCAGCCTCCTGTGCCAGGTCTGACTCTCCTCAGGTTAAGCCCTTCTTGCCGTCACTAGCACAGGTACCTGGACCACCTATGGCCATAGTTTTAAGGTTCATTCCTGAGGACCACTGGCTGCCACCCATACCTCCCTCAGCCCGCGGTTCACGGGAGTCTGAAGGCGACATCTCATCTAACCCCCATGACACCCCCGAGGCCTTGGTGTCACCCGCACTTACAGATGCGCCGGCGGAGGTTGAGAGAGGAGGAAGACCCGCCTGTGTCCCAGGGGCGGGGACAGGTCTGCCTGACCCGGGAAGTCATTCTCCATCGCCTCCAACATGCTGTGCGGACCGACCCCCGGGGCTTTGCCAGGTCACCCCCCTGCACCCCGAGTCCCTGACAGATGAGCCCTCTGTCCTCTGGACCGTCCTGGCAGGGGGGCAGCATCGGGCCTCGGCCTCCCCCGCCCCCTCCCCGGCCCCCGCAGCTGCCGGATCCTCCCGTTCTCCCCCCACCCCCCAGTGGGCCTCACCCTCTCTGCTCAGGACCATTTCGCCAGCCTCCTCCCGGGCCTCCTGGCCCCCAAAGTCTCTCTCCTGACCTTTCAGCCCCCCACGTGGAAGTGATCCAGGCACCTCCCCGGCTCGAGGCTTCCCCGGCTCCCAGCCAAGAGGTGACAATGGAACCCAGTTGCTGCCTGGGGTCGGGGACAGCCCTCACCGCCAGGAAGGGAGCCACGTAGAGAGATGCTGAGGCCCAGGGGCCAAGCCTGCCTCTCCTGGGAGAAGACGCTTCCTCTCCAAGAGTGGGGCCTAAATAATTAATAATTATTAAATAAATAATAATTAAAGCATTTTGCTTTTATCTCCTCACGGAGATGCTCGCCCCAGACCCAGGCCCAGAGGTCGGTCAGTAACCGTAAAGGAGAGCAGGACCCAGCCCACAACTCGGACGGAGGTGGAGGTTATTCTGCACCCTGGCGGGGGGCCCACCTCAAGGTCTGGGGGCAGGAGGTTGGGGCAGGCTGACTCTGGGCTCTGGGATGCCAGGAGCTGAGTGAGAAAGGGGTGGACCACCCCGATGTCAGCCCCCAGCCCCCCTCCCCCCAGAAAAACCACTTACAACTGTACAAACAATGTGACTGCAGTCCCCGGGGTTGCGGGGATGGAGTGGGCAGTGGTGCTGGTAGAAGCAGGTTTTACAGGAGGAGAAAGGAGGTCACTCTGCTGGCTGAGCCCTTACTCAGGTTAGGGGTGTCCATCCTCACCACACCCTCAGGGAAGGGCAAATGTCCACCTGTCACTGAGCCCCAGAGAGGTTAAGTGACTTGCCTAAGACCACAGAGCCAGGGAATGGCAGAGCGGGGATTCAAACCCCAGGCTCTGATGGACCTGCATTCAGGTGCTCTGCTGAGAATACAACGGCCTATTCCTTGGTGCTTGGAATCATGAAATTGCTTTGCTGGAAACTTTCCCAAACATGGGAGGAACTGACAGCACAGAGGCTGGATTCTCTTCCTGTGGAGTTCTGCCAAGAGGTCAAAGTCACCACAAGGTCAAAGGCAGGAAAAGACAGTCAACAGACCCAGGATATAAGGAGCCCCTCTACCCAGGCATGTGCCAGCACTTATAGACACTGTGTAAGTCTCAGGGCCAGTGAGGGATGTGGCAAGGCCCCACTTCACAGATGAGGAAGCCGAGCCTCAGTGAGGAAGTGACCTGTCCAGCCCTCCACCTTGCTAAGGGGCAGAGCCAGGTCTGGAAGCCAGGCGACTGTAAGGGAAGCACCTTCACTGGACATGGTTACAGGCTGGCAGTTCTCGGTGCAGGCGAGTTCCTGCTATAAATATGATGCTGACTCCCGGTAACCTTAGCCTCCAGGCTCCCCTGCCCAGGCACAGAGCCATAAATCCCAGAGCAGACTGCCTGCCACTGCGCTCCGTGCTGCGGAATTTTCCTGACACTCTAACAAGGTACCACCTTTTTTTTTTACAGGCTCCGAATTACTGGGAATAATTGGAGCCTGTAACACTGGAGAAATGTTGAGCCAGCTGTCCCCAAATGAGAAGGGCCATTGCTCACAGGCCATTGCTCACAGGAGAAATGTTGAGCTAGCTGTCTCCAAAATAGAAGGGCCATTGCTCACAGGAGAGCCAGAAATACCTGCAGGATGGCCAGCTTCCCCATCCCCCAGGTAAGCAGGGTAGGACTTCCTGGAAGGGGCATCTGATCTGGGTTCTGCACAAACAGGGTCCGGGAAGCTGGGTTCAAAGTCCAGCTCTACTATTGACCAGCTGGGTGAACTTGCACAAGTCTGTCTGCCTCTCTGTGTTTCAGTTTCCTTAGTTATACAGTGGAGTTCATGCCACCCCCCTCCAGGGATTAAACGGTGTGTCCACAATGGCCAGGACACAGCAGACAGTTTGGTCCCTTCATTTTCCTTTTTGGGTCGCAGCTCATTTACTGGTTGAATAATAAAAACAACAGCTATGACTGCTAACAACAAGCCTGGCATTATGTTCAGTGTGTTACATGCTTTCGGTCACTTAATCCTCCCTGGAACTTGAAGAGCTAATGTCTATTATTGTCCCCATTTAACGGATGAGGAAACTGAGGCACAGCACCCTTGAGTAATCTGCCCAAGGTCACACAGGTCATGGGCAGAGAGCTGAGAAATTTCCCGCTGTCTACACGGACACAGAGATTGGATACTGAGAATAGGTGGAAATATTTCACAGCAGCCTCGTGGGCCCAATCACTGCTGCACAGTAGGAATCCAAGCAAGACTTGAATTTCAGACAACAGACTCTAGGAGCGCTCCCCCCTCACCATAAACAAACATACATCCCCACACACAGGCTCTGTCTTTACTCCTGCCAACCAGGTGTGATCCCAAGCCCAGCACATCAGAGACCAAAGACCATCACACGGTATTTTGTAGGCGGGAAGCCAGGCACCAACCTCACCCAGAGAATCCCACCCAGCCAGGATGGGCAGAGCACGAATGCTGCCCACCAGCTTCCGACCCAGCTGACCTCCTCCCAGACCCGACAGAGAAGGCTGTCTCCTCCCAGCCTCCAGCCACACACACACACACACACACACACACACACACACACACACACACACTCGGTACCCATTCCATCGCCCCGAAGGGCTAATATTGTCCTGGGCTTCCTGAAATACCCATCCCCACAGCAGGGTGGTTTTACAAGCTGCTAAAAGCAGGGCTGTGTCCCTGGTGGAGGGAGAGAGCTATTCCGGGTTTGTGTCATGTGTGGGCAGAGCCAGCCAGAAAGGGCCTGTCTGCACTCCCCCCACCATGCTGGCTCAGCGGACAGTTCCTGGCAGCCAGCGCCACTGGTGCCCAACAGAAGAGGGAGAGGTCAGGCCAGTTTTGTCGATGCCCCCCTCCCCAACACACATACACACACCCTCTGCTCCACATCTGACTCAGCCAGGCCCAGGCGCTGGAGCTGTCCATCCGACACCATGCAGAGTGGGCACACACCGCTGTTGCCCACAAGGCGCCCACAAGGCACCCTGAGGCCCTCCGGGACAGCCTGACCTGCCCGAGATTCCCCACAGCGACGTCTGATGGAGAAGGAATCCGTGGCCTACAGGCACGCAGCGGCTTAGGCGCCGAGACTTGGCTGGAGGGGACCGGGCAGGGATGCACAGGCCCATGGGCTTCTGTGCACCGGCCCGGGACCCCCACTTGCTGTTTCCACGAAGACACTGCTAAGCGCTCACTACCCACCTGCAGACGCTTTCATGCGTCATCACATTCAATGTTCACGACCCTCTGTGGGTTACGTACTGTTACCCCTGTCTCCTTTCTCACCTGGGGACGCTGAGGCTCAGAGCAGTCAAGCCACTTGCCCAAGGTCACCCAACTTGGAAGTGAAGGAACTGGAACTTGAACCTGGGCAGCCTGACTCCAGAGTCCCCAGTATATTCCCTGGATTAAGCTGTCTCCAGCCCCCGCCCCACCCGAGGCAGGTTCAGGATGACGTCCACATCAGAGCTTATCTTCAGCTGGACGGAGCCAGGGGCCGCCAGCCAGGGAGTCCCCGCCATAGCCCCTCACCCCGGGCAGAGCAGAGGACATGTGGGCAGACTCCAGTGTCAGACCACCCCTCTGCCTGCCTGTGTCCCTGGCCATTTCCAGCCTAGAGGATTTGGGGGCCCATGGGGGGCCTGCTTTGTGCTGTCAGACCAGAAGCTCAGAACTTCCTGGAGGTCTCAGACCTCCGGGGAGTCTGATGGATGCTGTGGACTCCCCCTTCCCCCTGATGACAGGTAAATGTTCACGCACACTCGTTTGCACGTGATTCCAGAGGCCGGCACCCTGAGCCCACCCAGGGTCCAGCCGCAGCCAGGGCCCCTGCTGCACCTGGTGGGTCGCTCCGGACGCCCCGCTGAAAGCCGGGAGGGTCTGCAGCAGAAACAGCTCCCTGCTCTAGCCCCGTCGGGAAGCCGGGCGGGGGTGGGGGTGGGGGTGGGGGTGGGCTTGTGAGGCACAGTGAGCTTTGAAAGTCACTCGCCCCCCTCCAGGAGCCAGCCCCCCCAGGCATCAGGCCCAGAGGAAGGGGGTCCAGCCCCACAGCTGCCTGCAGCCTGCGGGGGGCCCAGCGCCCTCGGTGACCAGTGGCCTTGGCTCTGCAACCAGAGCAGCAGTGGGTAAATATAGCGCTGCCACTCACCGGCCGAGGGGCCCTCGCCGTCCGACATGGTGCAGGAGATGGGCGGGTAGCCCGCCACAGCCCGTGGGGACGCTCAGGACCCTCGGCGGCTGTCACCCACCTGGTGGGGCTCGCGGCTGCCGGCCCCGCTCAGCGTCCAGTCCCCAGGCAGTGTCCTGCCCCGGCAGCCCTGGCTACCCCCCCCCCACCCCATGCTGGGTCAGGCAGATAAGAACGCACTCCAAGGCCAGGAGCCGGCGGGATTGGTGGATAAATCTGGGCACTGCCCTCCCCTGCCCGGGCCTCTCCGGCAGCCTCAGAATGTTGCCCAAGAAACCACTGCACCCCTGGGTGCTTGGTCAGGCTGCGAGACCCCCGCCCCAGCCTGGGACCCCGGAATGCCTGCAAGCTCTCTCCCTGGGACTGGTCCCACCCACGCAGTAAGGTGCACTTGGGGGCGTTAGAGAAGGATGACAATGAGTGATACCACCCTGGAGCATGTGCCTGGTGCAGGGGTCGTGCTGAGAGCTGCCACACTTGTCCTTGCTCTCAGGTCCCTGGGGCGGCCTCCCCTATGTTCTCCATGTCACAGAAGGGGTTAAGTGACCTACCCAAAGCCGGTTGGGGTGTGACCGGAGCTGGGCTCTGGAGCCCGGCTGTCTGTCTCCAAGGAGACTGTAAGGTGTGTCCCTCGCCTTTGTTTGGCAGATGGGAGCCGTCCACACTCAGGGGCACCTCCGCCTCCTGGGTTCTAACTGCTCCATGTGTGCTGGGGGGGCGGGGAATGGAGATGGACCCCCCCAAGGGCAGCCATGTGACCCTGTGGCCGGCACAGAGTGGGTGGTCAGGAAATATCAGTTGAGAGAACACACCTCAGCAAGTACTAAGTGCACTTAGTATGCACTTGCTGTGTGCTTGCCTAAGAGCCAAACCAGTCCCGCTCCTGAGTCCCCACAGGGACCCAGGCCAGAGACCAGGGCAGTGAGGCAAGTGGAGGGCTCTGGGCTGAGTTCCCAGGGCTCGGTGCCAGTGACTCCAACCCCACCCCACCCCCCGCCCAGGCTCGAGGTCTACCTTTTTCTGCATGCAGAGCACAGAAGGAGTACGGTGACTTAAAGAGAAGGCGGTATCAACCCCAGTCAGAGAAATACTGGAGGGCTTCCTGGAAGAGTTGGCATTTGAGTTACATCTTTGAGGAATAAGAAAGTTTTTTCAGGGGAAGAAAGGACACTCCAGGAAGAGAGACCAGAATGTGCAAAGGTAAGAAGTGGGAAAGCTCAACTGGAGAGTGACAAGGGACCCTGGCAGGGGCTGGAGATAGTAGTGACCCCAAGGAAAGAAGAAGGTTGATGCTTGTGAAAGGGGAGGCATACAGGGCTGGGGAAGCCAGGGCAGGATTCCTGGAGGAGGGGGCAGATGCTGGTGGTGAAGGGTCCACGAGCCTCAGAAAAATGAGAGGGGGGGTGGAATGGTATTCCAAGGCATCTAGCAGCTCTTCCATTGGCAATGAGACCTTTCCTAGGCCGGAGACCTGGGGAGTAGAGGCAGGAGGGGCTCCCTTCCAGAGACGGGGTCGGGGGAGGGCTGTAGAGTCACACCAGCTGTCAGAGAGAACAGCAAAGGAATTCAATCCATGTGAGATGGTTCCAGGCCTCTTGGCCTTTGACTGTGGTGTTCCCTTGGTCAGGAATTCCCCGTCCTCCTCCCCAGTCTCCTCCTCTGGGAAGCCTTTTCTGACTGTCCCTAAAGGCAGGTCAGAGGACCCTGCACTCTTCTCTGCAAATTCTGACCTCACTGTGGTCAGTGCCTGGTCCTGGCTGTGTCTACCTCTTGGTTGGCTCTTGCTGTTATTAACAGTAATGAGCTCACTGTCACTGGAGGTCTGTAAGCAGGGCTGGACAGCCACTGGGTGAGGACACAGTGGAGAGTTCAAGCATCAGGTGGAATTAGATTAAATGGCTTTGGAGTCCCTGTAGAGTGACTTGTCCTGGTTTCCCTGGACATTACCCTGTTTTAGCCCTGAAAGTCCTTATGCATCCTGGGAACCCTCAGTCTCAGGCAAACAAGGACTGCTGGTCATCCTGGGTCCCTCCTAACTGAGATTTTTATTTTAAGTGAGAAAAAGACAAAGAAAGACTGGATCTGTCTCTGGAGCCCTAAACCCCCAGCCCCTCCACCCCAGAAATCCTCCCCCTCCTTCTGCACCACCTAGATGTGATTCCAGGACTGGGATTCTAGGCGTGAGTGGAAACCTAGCTGCCCTGTGCCTTGGGAGGGCGCGCAGGAAAGAAAGGAGGCAGGTCAGCAAGGAGAAAAGCAGCTCTTCTGGGCGCCCCCTACCTGCAGAGTGGGGAGGAGTCTCTCCCGCTGGGTCTGGAGGACTAACGAGATAACGCAGCAGCAGGAGCAGCACGGGTGGCACCTGTATCTCTAGGGAGGGGCTGGAACCAGGTGGGACCCACGTGCCCAGGCCTCCACCTTACTTTTTCCCTGGAGCTGCAGCGGGAGGGCATGAGAGGGTTCAGACCTGCCTCGCTGTGTGTCCTTGGGCAGGTCATGGCCCCTCTCTGTGCCTCCATCTCCACATGGGTGGAGCATTTATGAGAACCTCTTGCACCCAGGCCTGGGTCAGGCTTGGGGGCAGGGAGAACCCCACAGAGCCCTTGCCATAAGGCACACATGGTCCCGCGGGGCTTCGCAGGCTGGGCTGATGGCCCCATCATGTGTGTGTCATCTCCAGCAGCATGTGCTTGGGGCTCCCTGGGCTGGGCCCCCAGAGGAGCACACTGGGGAACCCACCTCAGGGTGCCCCCCGAGACCACCTCAGGGTGCCCCCCGAGACCACCAGAGGCCAGGCCAGGTACCACGGGTGTGCCCAGTGCTGGACAAACAGCAGGGCTGCAGAAAGAGCCCCACCAAGGCACCTGGACTCCCAGGCAGAGGACTCCACCTTGGCCACTTCCAGGTGGGGCTGCAGGACCAGGGCTGGGGGAGCGTGATGTCAGATGAGCCTGGGTCCAGTGCCAGCTCCACCTGCCCTCCTTGGGGACTGGGACGAGCCACCCCTGCCTTGGTTTCTCAACTGGATAAGTGAGGGGTGACGCCTGTGGGGCCTTCAGAGAGGCCTAGCACCAGGGCTTAGACACCCTGTGGGTACACTCCACCTCCCCACCCTGCAGCCGTCTGTCTGTCTGCCCCTGAGTCCCACCCGGCGGGAGCCGGCCCCCTGTGTGCAGGCCACTTCCTCTTCCTGCCCCTGGCCCCAAGTCCCTTCCTGTTTTCTTTAGTGTGGGAACATGTATTGGGGAAAAAACAACTCGAGTCCTCTGCTCCTGCGCCCAATGCGTGTGTGTTCATGAGCATGTGTGTGGCAGTGTGGGGGTGTGCACCTGTGTGCATGCGAGCGTGTACACATGTGTAGGGGAATGTGTGTGTGTGTGTGTGTGCACATTCCTGCGTGAGCATGTATATGTGTGTGTACTTGGGGGGCGGGTACACATGCACCTGCGCCCTCTGGCTCCTCCCAGCTGAGGGCACCTGTCATGTCCCTGTCACGGGCACCGAGACCTGGCATGGTCTTAGCTCACAAGGAGCATCTAATGTCATTTCAACGGCCCGGTGGGCATCCATGATGGGCAGTGGCTGCCAGGGCCTGAGGGGGACGTGGGTGCAGCCTCCTGGGGGGCTCACGGGCACGTGGGGGGTGGCGGAGGAAGGACAGGGCAGGGTGCAGGGCAAGGGGAGGTGGTCAGGGAGGAGCAGGCTGACACCTGGAGGGGGAGCCGGACACCTGGACGCCCAGGGTCAGGTTCAAGGTGGAGGAGAAGCTCCGGCGAAGAGCTCGGGGTGCCGCGGGGATGGATGTGGCGGGAGGTAGGGTGAGGGGGCGGGCGGGCTGCTCCTGTGAACTTGGCAGTCTGCCAGAGTTGGGGTGCGTGGAAGGGAACAGGGGGTAGGAGGTGCACATTCGCTGGGTTTGCTCTGAGCTGGGGTCCCTCCCGGGCCCTCCCCAACATCGTGCGGTCTCAGGGGAAGCCGTGTCCCACTTCACAGGGGAGGATACGCACGACCCTCGCAGCGACCGCTTGCCTGGGGACCGTGCGCTCAGCGACCTCCCACACCCTACTCGCTCCCGCACCAGTCGCTGAGTTCCCCCGCTCAGCCAACCAGCGCCGATGCTGGGAGCAAAGTGACCCAGGAGGGAAGGAGGGTCCCGGCTGGCCCGATCAGAGGTGGGAGGGCATGGGAGCCTGGCGGGGTCAAGGTGGACGCCCTGCTTCCTGCGGGCACCTGCTCTCCCCACATTCACACAGACCCCAGCTGGGTCTCAGGGGTCCCAGCACCTCCTCCCTGCTGGACACCCCGTCTTCCTGGCCCCATCCCCGTAAATAGAGGCAGGAAAGTTTCAAACAAGGAGCCTCACCTGGGGCCTTGGTGACCATGACTTGAAGAAGGACAGAGGATGTCCCTGTTGGATGGACCTGCGTCCCCTGGGTGTGTGGCCTTGGGCGGGCCACCTAGCCTGTCGGGGTTAGGTGGGGCGTGTGATGCACAGCCAGGGCTGAACACCAGCTCTGTCCACCTCCTTAGCTTAAAAGAGACACCTCCGTAACAGCTCGGGTCACGGCAGACACACACCCAGAGGCACGCAGCCTGAGACACGCAGACATGGACGCTGAGACCCATCTGCACAGCCTCACATGCGAGAGACAGAGATACACAGAGACAGGGAGACCCCAGACACACAGAGATCTATGGAGAGACACGAATAGACACACACTTGTGGGGCTCACACACGCACCCATGGGCTCACATATACATAGGGCTTACACACACACACACACACGCACACACACACACATGCAGGAGCTCTGCCACAGCCGCATCATCCCCCTCTGCCCCCCAAAAGCTGAACCAGCGGAGCTGGGCCCGAGGACAGGGAGTGGGGAGGGGAGACAAGCCCTTTGCCCCTGCCCACCTGGCATTGACCCTGGGACCCTCCACACCCCACCTGGGAGGCCGGGCTCCTGCATGAAGGGCTCCAGGACTCCCCACCTCCTGCCCGGCCGCACCACCTTGAGGTCCATGGAGCCTCCTCCAGGGCAGGCCTGGGGCCTGGGCACGGCCAGGTGGAGGCTGCCTGTGGGAGAGCCGAGAGTGGGAGGCTCCGGGCCTCCTCTGGCCACATCCTCTGCCGTGACTCTCAGGCCCCCCACCCTGGGCGTGACCACTCGGCCTGGCTGGCGGGGGCTGGCCCACCAGCAGAGGCTGCCTAAGGTGGGCAACACCAGGAGGGTGACCGTGGTTTCCTCCAGTGGGAAGAAAGTGCGGGAGAGCCATGTTCTGGGAGAAATGAGTGTTTTTATAGCCCTAGACCATCTGTCCCCATCCCAACCCTGATTCAGAGAAATGACCCTCCTCTGCAAGTCTCCTGCCGCGCGCCAGAAATACCCCAGTGTCTGCCCCCTCCCCCGGCTGGGGTTATTTTTGGACGTCCAGGCAGAGATGCCCAAGGCTGTCTGGAGGAGCCCAGGGTGAAGTCTGGGCAGACGTGCATTTAGGGGCTCGAGACCCTCCTTTGGGTCACATACTTATCAGGAAGCCGCCTGAAGATGCGGGATTCTCGCCTCAGAGGAGAGTAAGCGTCCATGCAGAGGGGGTGCAACGCAGACGAACCCTTGGCTTGAGCCCCCTCTCGCCCCTCCCCTGAGGTCGCCTCCAGGTGGTCATCCCCTCTCGTGATCACCCAGGAAACCCCACACACACTGTGTTTGTGGGGTCTGCCTGGCTGGACCTACTAGGGTAGCGGACACCATACCTACTCGGCCAAGACAACCAGGAGGGGCTGAGCCCCATCCAGAACCTTCCCAGCAGGGCAACTAGTTGTGGCCCTCTGCCCACCATGCTGGCTGCCACTGAGGCCCAGCAGGGCCACCAGGCAACCCCAGAGCCAGCCTCCAGTCCCAGCACCCAGAGCACAGAGGAAGAAAACCTCCCAACTGACCACAGCTGGGCCAGGCTTCTCAACCCCACACCAGCAGACAAGGCTCCTGAGGCCCCTCCCCAACCCAGCCTGGCCAGAAGACACCCTGAGGGTCCCGCATCACCAGCCTCCAGACCCCTGGAGCCGAGGGCACCGGAGGTGACTTCTGGGGAGCATAAAATGCATTTGAGGTGTTAGAGCAGCTCAACCCTGAGGGATCAGGGGGGACTTGGGTGAGTGTGCAGGCTGGAAGTTTCCTGCCCGGAGTGAGATTGTAGACCCACCTCACCTTGTCCAGGTTTACAGATGAGGGGGTGGGCTGGGAAAGGGCCATCAATGCCCGAGGTCCTGAGGGAGGGAACGGCAGGGCAGAGGGGACCAGAGAGACCTAGGGAGGCAGCAGGAAACAGCCTGACGCCATACTCATCTTTGGGCATTTCTCCACCGCGGGACTTTTCTTGCCAAAACCTTCCCTTCCAGGTGAGTCCAGACCTCCCGGCTCGTCCCACTGCGGGTCTGCCGTTATCCCACCACTAGACGCAGGCCCACCGCCCGGAGAGGTGAGGGGGAACCACCGAGTGATCGCTGCCCCCCACCCGCGTGGCAGTGCCCCTGCCGCCCCACCAGCTGCCTGACCCTCGCCATGCCTCAATGCCCCATCTGTGAAATAGGGACCGTGATGCCCGCCTCCCTACCCCCATCCCAGTGGTCATTGGATGCCCCAGACCACCCGCGTCTCTCGCCCTAACCCCTCCTCCAGGAGGCTGGGCTTGCGTCGCCTCGAGTCCCTCCCCCTCCGGACCTCCGGACCCTCCGAGGGTTGGGGAGGCACCGCCCACCCTGCCTGCGGCGGACCCGCAGTTCTGAGAGCTGCGCCGGGGCCCCACCTTGTGGCTCTTCTGGGAACTGCACTGCCCGGCCTCCTCTGGACGTAACAGCAGTTACAGTTACAGCGGCTGAGCGTGCAGCACTGACGCTGAAAGGCTCTGTGCTAAGCACCATCCACGTGGAACGTTCTTAATTCTCCCACAAAGCTTCGGATGTGGGTCCTGTTATTTGTCCTCCCTTACAAATGGGGAAACTGGGGGCGAAGCCCCGTAACCAGTGACAGATGGGGTAGGATTTGACCCCAGGAGGTCTGGCTGCAGGACCTTGGTTTTAATCCCATCCAGCTTGCCTGGGCCCCGGGGGTTGGTACCAGCCCTGTGCACACTGAGGTCTCCTTGGGGGGGGGGGGGCTTAAAAGGAAAGGTTTCCAGGCCCCACCCCAGCTGACCCGATCCAGCTGGCCCAGACACACCCTTCTCAGAGCCACAGGAGGTTCTGGCCTCCCCACCACCACCCCAAGGCAGGGAGATGGAAACAGAGAGGGTGGGGCGTAGCTGGATAAGGGCCCAGCCGAGTGCTCAGGTCAGTCCGGGGGTTGGGGGAGCAGTAGGACCCTCACTCAGCAAGGAATCTGCAGCTAGAGGGGCGTCCCAGAGGCCAGACGCCCCGCCCAGAGGCTCAGATGCGACCACCCTCGTGGGACCCCATGTCCAGCCTGGGCTGGGAACGCAGCCCCATCCTAGGGCAGAACACCCACCTGTGCTGAGCATGCCACTTCCTCCCCTGAGCCTCAGTTTCCTTGTCTGCTCACTGGGAAGACCCCTCGGGGCTGTCGTTCAAGGCTGCAGCAAGGGCTGAGGAGCCACCGTACAGCAGGGGCCAGTCCACATCTGTGCCCTCTCAGGTATGGTGGGGGGGGCCTGTCCGGCGCACGTACCCCAGGCAGTGGGCCAGTTGTTCCTGCATGAAGACAAACTCCCGAGTGCTGAAGGAGAAACAGGCCCTTTCCCTTACAGGCCCAGAGGACATGGTGGGTCCTGTATTTCCTGCCCCTTGGCCACCCCTCAGCCCCGAGGAGGAAGGGACGGCTTCCTCACCCACCCACCGCCGCGAGGGTTATAGTCTCAGCACCTGGGCCCCAGCAGCCTCCTCTGCCCAGGTCAGGAGGGGCAGCCCTGTGCCAGAAGGTGCAGAGGTGCAGTGGGTGTGAGGCCAGGCGTCCACACTCAGCTCCACCAAGCTGCCCCCAAGAGAGATTCTGGGGGCTCCAGCCTATGTGAGGACCTCTGGAGTGTCAGTGGCCTTGTTGGGAGTAGACTAGACCACACAGGCCCCAGGGCCCCCGACCCTCTCAAATCAAGCTCTCAAAACTGCCCACAGTCCCAGCCTCATCCCCCAGGAGCATGGCCTTGAACATAACATGGGGCCCTCGTGGGAACCTGGGCTGTCTTCTCCCGGCGTGGCATTGTCTGGGCATCTCCAGGGGCAGCTTCCAGAGCTGCAACAGCCCTTAGGGAGATCAGCCTCAACAAGGCACCCATTTTGCAGATGAGAAAACGGAGGCCAGAGCGCCCTGGCCTGGTCTGGCCGTTCATTCATGCAGTCAACACATTTATTTATTGAGCATCAACTCTGTGCCAAGCCCTGGGTGGGCACAGGGGGCTCAGAGGTGAATCACACGCAGACCCTGCCCTTGAGGCACTCACAGCCTGGCAGGGCAGTTGGTCACATCGAAGGACACTCATGATACAGTGTGGTCAGTGTGGTGCTAGAGGTAGCACAGGTGGCCAAGGGAGCACAGAGGAGGGGGCCCTGGCCCAGCCGGGGGGTGGCAAGGGGGGCTTCCTGGAGGAGGTGACACCTGAAGAGGGCTTTAGGGAGTGAGCAAGAGTTAGGGTGTCTGGCAGAGGGCGTGGCCTGTGTAAAGGGGTTGGGGGAGACAACAGCACATCTGGGCGGCAGCTGGGAGATGGCAGGCGCTGGTCCAGGAAGGGCAGCGGAGTTAGCAGGGGACGGGGAGCTCTCAGGGCTGTGAAGCAGGTGGCGGTGGGCAGAGGGCCCGCTGGGAGCCAGTGTGGAGGGCGCTCCCGGGGAAGAGGGCAGGGGAACAGCGTGGGTGCGGCCCTGGCGGAGGAGTCCAGTCCTGCCCAGGGCCCCTCAGCAGGGCGGGGGCGGGGGCGCGGGCTGCCAGCCCCGAGGCTGCAGGGTGCACAGCACAGGGTCCAGCGGCTTGAGCGTGGCCTGCTCCAGCAGCCTGAATCGCTGCCCGGGCACCAGCCGGAACTCCAGCCTCTGCAGCAGCTTGGCCATGACCACCTTCACCTCCATCTGTGCGCAGGGGGGCGGGGTGGGGGGGGTCAGTGGCGTGAATGAGGGAATGAGCAGCAAATGCCACAGCTGCCTGGGTCCCCAGCCCCCAGCCCCCAGCCCAGGGACCCAGAGCAGGGCTCTGAAATGCTTCCCGGACAAGACGTCACCCCGCAGTCACTTCTGGGCAGAAACCCCAGCGCTGGCCCCCTACCTGAGCAAACTGCTGCCCAATGCAGGAGCGGGGTCCCAGGGAGAATGGGAAGTAGGTGAACTTCGGCCTGCGTGCGGGGAGAGAGGCGTCAGGAGGCAGCCCCGCGACAGTCGTGACAAAGCCATCCTTGTGATGACCGGCTTTGGGCCAGGGCTGGTTTTCGAACATGCTAAAGACATCAACAGCTGACTCGGCTAAGCTCTGGGTCAGCATTGTCTCATTTTATCCTCCTTTGAGCCTTCCGGAAGGAGCTGTTATTATTCCCATTTCACAGATGGAGGAACTGAGGCTCAGAGAGGCAAAGCAACACCCCCAAGGTCCTACGTCACTTACTCCACTTATTCAGCTTGTCGCATGCCCAGCTCTGGGCAGTCTGGGTCTGGACTCAGGCATCTGTCCCCTGAGCCTGGCTCTCCTCCCCACCACTGCTTCAGTACTTGAAACCATTCACTCCCACAGCCACCTCTAGAGGGAGCCGTCGGTATTCCCATTTCTCAGATAGGAGCATCAAGGTGTGGGGGGGCGGGGATGCAGTCACTTGCCCAAGTCACAGGCCTTCCCAGTATAAGGGACTGGTTATGAGCACAGACTTTAAAACCAGTCTGAGCTGGGCTCAAACCTTGGTTCTGCCCCTTCCTGGCTGTTCATCTTTGTGCAAGTTACCTAACCTCTCTGAGCCGTGATTTCCTCCCTGTAAACGGGGGCAGAGTGGGGTTCACAACTCCCTCGCAGTGATCTGGAAGGCTATGTGGGCTCAGTGAGCACAGGCAGCTCAGACCAGAGGCCACTGGGACCATCCTCCCACCAGGTCTCCACTTGTGGACAGCTTGAAGAGAGACTTACTTGGGTGCTTTGGGGCTGAAGCGATCTGGGTTGAAAGTCAGCGGGTCCTCAAAGTATGTGTCCATCCGCCCCATGACATAGGTGCTGAACTGCCGGGCAGAGGATCTGCTTGTCTCTGGCTCCGAGGATGGGTCCCCTCGCACCTCCCCCAACTGCTGCAGTCACCCAGTGGGGAGACTCGGAGCAGAGTACCCCCTCCCGCACTCCCCACCCCTGCTCTACTCCACCTGCCCATCTCCCCACCCACACATCTCCCCACCCATCTCTCCACCTGGCCATCTCTCCACCTGCCCATCTGGACCAGTGCGGAATTCCACTGGCCCCTGAAAAGTCTCTAAGAGGAAGAAAGGGGGCAGCCCAATATGCTGCCGACCAGCTGGGCATGCTACATCATCCCATGCTTGACCTCACCCTATGGGGGAGCTACAATTATCCCCATTTTACAGATGAGGAAACTGAGGCTCAGAGGTTCATGACTTGCCTGAAGTCACCTGGCAAGTAAGCGGCCAAAATGAGATGCAAACTCAGGTCTGCTGCGAGGCCATCTTTCTCTAGATTCCTGAGAGCTGTTATTATTCAAAGTTTCTCTTCAGCACAAGGCTTGCTTCAGCGGGGTGGGGGTGGGGGAGCCGCAGAGCCCCCACTAGCCTTTCACCTGCACACCTGGCGCCTCCTGATTGAAGTTGATGCTCCATGCCCCGGGCCCCAGGGGCCATTCATGCCCCATAACTTGGGCCCTGGGTGCTGACCTTTGCACAAAGTGTCTCCCTAAGCCCTTGCTGCCCCTGGTTCTCTGTGTGAGAGTCCAGGGCATCCAGGGCTGGAGGGGGTGCCTGGAGCTGAGTGGGAGCATAAGACCAGGAGGGGTCTAAGGTCAGCAAAGGGCGCCTACTATGTGCCAGGGGTTTTTGCCAGACACGTGATGTACATTATCCTGTATTATCCTGTTGACTCAGGTACCATTATCCCCATCTTACAAGGATGGTACTGAGGCCTGGAGGTTCAGGGTCTTCCCTGAGATGACCCAGCCAGCAGGGAGCAGGGCCGGGATTAGAGCCTGGGTCTGCCCACTCAAGGTCCACGGGGTTGCACACGTGGGTGGAGAGTCAGCCCCAGGGCCTCGCCCTGCCAGATGTAAGGGCATTCTGAAGAGATGGTCATTAAGGCAGGTGGTATTGGTGCAGGATGTTTTTTTTTAAAAAAAGTACAGATATGGAATTCCCTGGCGGTCCAGTGGTTAGGAATTCACGCTCTCACTGCCGAAGACCTAGGTTCGATCCCTGGTCTCGGAACTAAAATCCCACAACCTGCATGGTGTGGCCAAAAAAAGAAAGAACAAAAAAATGCACACATGGATGAAGCTTTGATACGTGCTGGAGAGGGCTTGGCAGAGCCCTGGGGAAGGGAGACTCAACAGGTGGGACTGGAGCACGTCTTTCTCCTTTGTAAAAATAAACATAGGTTCTATCTGGGGCTGAACTGCATCCCCCTAAAATTCATAAGTTGAAGTCCTAACTTCAGAATGTGACTGTATTTGGAGATAGGCTCTTTAAAGAGGTAATTAAGTTAAAATGAGGTCACTGGGGCCCTTAATCCAGTATGACTCGTGTTCTTATAAGAAGAGGAGATTAGGACACAGACACACACAGAGAAGAAGCCATGTGAAGATGGAGGGAGAAGATGGCTGTCTGCAAGCCAAGGAGGGAAGCCTCAGAAGAAACCAGCCTGATGACACCTAAATCTTGAACTTCTGGCCTCCAGGACCATGGGAAAATAAATTTCTGCTCTTTAAGCTACTGTGTCCGTGATGCTTTGCAATAGTAGCCTCAGCAAACACAGACCCTTACCTCACACCATACGCAAAATCAATTTCAGACAGATAAGAGCTTAACTTTCAAAAGTGTAAAATCGGTAGAAGACAATGTAAGTGAATACTCTTCTGACTTCAAAGCAGGGAAGAATTTCTTAAACAAGACAAAACAAGATAACTAACCACTAAAAAATTTAAGAACGTCAGATCATTAAAAACAAAGACAAACCACGTTATCTAGAGATGACATTTGCAACACATCTACCTGATAAAAGATTAACATGTGAATTTGTAAAGACAGCTCTACATAATAATAAGAAAAGACAAACGACCCAAGAGAGGGAAATGAACAAACACCTCACAGAAGAGGAAAAACAGTGTAGGGCTGCCCAACCTCACCAGTAATCGGGAAAGTGCACATCGAGACCACAGCAAACTACTTTCCTTACACTTATTGGACTGGCAAAAAATAAGAAATTGGCCCCTACTAAGTGGTGAGGCAGATAAGGAACAGACTCTCTCTTAACACCACACGGGAGCGTCTGAACTGGCAAAGCCACTTTGGAAAATAATTTGGCCCCAGTTTATAAAGTTGATCAGTCATCTGTCCTACAACCCAGCCCTCCCACTCCTGGGCACACACCCAAAAAACACATTTGCACATTGCATCAGGACACAAGAACAGGAAAGCTGACAGCAGCAGCTGTGCTCGTGATGGCAACAAACTGGGACCCTCTCAAATGCCTGTTGACCCCGGAATGGATGTGCAATAGTGCAACTCACACGGCAGAATATTACACAGCAGTGAAAATGGATGGCCTACAGCCACACGTGGAAATCTACACTATCTTAATAGACATTGTACTGAGTCACAAAGCAAGTCCTAGGACATATTATTGTGTGGGCGCACACACACACGAAGGCGAGGGAATGCAAGCACAAAATTCAGGAGAGTGACAGCTTTTGGAGGGAATCGGGAGCATGACGCGTACATAGGTGGTTACGTTCTAGTTTTGGGGGCAGGTGGTGGGTTTGGGGAGGTCATTGTGCATGAATGGAGCCTGAATGAATGAATGAATGAGGAATCAGCCAGAGGAACAAAATGTAAAGGAGAACAGGGGGGAGAAAGTCAACCTCAGTGGGAGGAGGGGCCATGGAGAGAGAAGGAACTGGGGCAAATTTGGGCCAGCTCTGAAACTGGGCACATCCCATTCTGCCCCTTGCTGGCTGTGTGACCTCAGGAAAGTAACTTAACTTCTCTGAGCTTCAGCAGCCTCAGCTGTAAATGAGGCACCTCCCTTTTAGAACCATCCACTGTAATCTTACACTGGACAGTGGGGTGGGGAGAGAAAATTCATCACAGGGTTATGGTAAAACTCAAACAAGAATGCACGGGGCGGCCAGGGAGGATAACGGGGTCACGGACTTCGGAGGAGTCCCTGACCTCAGCGGACAGCCCCGAATTGGCCAGCTGGGGGCAGGCAGGCAGGGCCCCCACGCACCAGGAGCGGGGTGTTGCCGGGGACTCGGACCCCATCGATCAAGGTCTCCTCCTCCAGCAGACGAAAGGTGCCCCAAGCTGGCGGGTACAGCCTCAGCGACTCTTTGAGGACCTGCAGACACCACACGGGGAGATAACGAGAGACGTCAGGAGACCCCATGGAAAGTGCCAGAAGTATGTCCCGGACGCATCTCTGCTCCCATTCACGGTGCTGAATGTGCACCTACGGCCGAACTGGGTCCCTGACCCCTGCAAGGTCAGCCTCATCTGCGTGTCCAACCCCTCATGTGACAGAAGGAGAAACCAAGGCCCAGAGGAGGGGTTGTGCAAAGGCACAGTGCCAGAGACCAGACCAGACCAGACCAGACCAGAGACCAGAGCCAGGCCTCCCTCTAAACCAGGGCTCCTACCATCCGAGGACTCCGGCAGCTCAAGGAAGGCCTCCTCCTGTGCTGTGCTGGGGGTTGGAGGGGGGTTCTGCTGAGCCTGGCCCCTAGCTGGGAAGCCTAATGCTTGTGGAACCCAGGCCTAACTGGGCTTTACTAACTGGGCTGGTTTCCATACTGGAATCCCCTGGGAAGCCTTAGCCATGCTGGGTCCCGTCCCCAGCGACTCAGTGTCATTGGCCTGGAGCAGCCTAGACATGGGCAATTTTTTAACCTCCCAGGGGATTCTCAGGTGCAGCGACGTTTGAGAACCCCTGTACTAAAGGGTTCAAGGAGGCAGCAGGCCTGGTCGATGAATCGCCCACCTCTGCCCAGAAGCTTCTCCCCCATCCCCACACCTGGGACAGGTACTGCAGTCTCCCCAGGTCCTCGCAGTCAAGGTGCCTCTTGGAACCGATGACCTCGTCCACCTCGGCCTGCAGCCTGTCAGTCAGACAAAGACAAGTTCGTCTCCAAGGAGAGATGCCCCACGTTAGTTTTAAGAAGGGCGGGATGGGAGGAAGCGTGAAGAGAGAGGCCTGGGGCTTCCCCGCTGCACACACTGCCCCCCAGCCCCCGTTCTTGAAGGAAACTCCACATCCAAACGCAGACGCCCAGGCAGCTGGGAACTACGTTCCAGGCCCTTAAAACATTCACCCGCTGTGTGTGCTGCCTCGGAATCGGCTGTAGGAAACAAACCACCACAGAACAAGGTCTTTGCACAAGGATGCCTATTTCAGCCCGGTTCACAGCAGCTGGAAACAGAAGGAGCGATGAAGGGATGCTGGTACAAGCCTTAGGACGTGCACCGTTAGAATAATATGCAGCCGTAAAGGTGGACCTGGACCACTTTCCGCCCATGATGGGGGCTTTTGTCAAAAGACAGAAAATAACAAGTGCTGGTGAGGATGTGGAGAAATCGGAGCCCTTGTGCACTGCTGGTGGGGATGTAAAGTGGTGCAGCTGCTATGGAAAACGGTATGGAGGCTCCTCAAAAAGTTAAACACAGAATTACCATGTGATGCAGCAATCCCACTTCTGGGTAGATGGGTCTCAAATAGATATTTACACACCGACGTTCACAGCAGCACTATTCGCAATAGCCAAAAGGTGGAAGCAACCCAAGTGTCCACTGATGGATGAATGGATAAACAAGATGTGGTCCATACATACAAGGGAATATCACTCAGACTCAAAAGGGAAGGGCGTCCTGCCACTTGCTGCCACACGGATGAACCTTGAGGACATTATGCTGAGTGAAACAAGCCAAACAAAAAGGACAAATACACTATGATTCCACTCATATGAGGTCCCGAGAGGAGTCGGATTTCTGGAGACAGGAAGTCGAATGGTGGTTGCCAGGGGCTGGAGGAAGGGAGGCAGGGAGTGAGGAGTTTTAGTGTTTAACGGGGACAGTTTCCGTTTGGGATGCTGAAGTGTTCTGGGGATGGATGGTGGTGAAGGATGGTGGTGATGGATCCACAACAGTGTGAATGTACTTAATGCCACTGAACCGTACACTTGAAAATGGTTTAAATGGTAAATTTTATTATATATATGATATTATATATGATATATATATGATATACATATATACACATAGACACAATATTAAAAAAAAAGAACTTGGGAAGAGGTTGCAAAAATGTGGGGCAATGCTGTGATAATATACATGGCAAAATTCAGTAATTAATCATGAACTGTCACTGAGTGGATGGGGGCACCACAGGTGGATTTATTATTATAATTATAATCATTATTTTAACTTTTCTGCTTTTTTCCAAATTTTTAATAAATACTATTATGTATTTTTAAACACCAATAAGCTACAGTTGACCCTTGCACAACACAGGAGTTAGGGGCACCGACCCTCCGCACAGTCAAAAATCCGAGTATAACTTTACAGTTGGCCCTCCGTGTCCGTGGCTCCACATCCACGGATTCAACCAACTGCGGATCGTGTGGTGCTGTAGCAGGTATTTCGTGGAAAAAATCCATGTGTAAGTGGACCCGCATGGTTCAAACCCTTGTCGTTCAAGGGTCAACGGTGTTATATTCTCAGGCAATCGTTCAGTCTGCCCTTTCCTGCTGGTGATGACAACCGTTGCTCTGATGGACCCTTCCCCATGTCCACGGAGGTCCCACCCCCAAGCCTGTCGGCGGCATTTGCAGAGCGCTCTTACATTTAGCTCAGCCCATCTGTGCAACCGTCCTTGAGGGACACTGTTTGTATTTAAGGAAACCAATGGCCCAGCTCAAATGCCACCTCCCCAGCGATGCCCTCCTTTGTCTTGCCAGGTGCAGACAAGCGCTCCCTCAGCACTTTGCTTGGAATTCTGTTCAGTCCTCAGTGCCAGCCCCTGGCCAGGCCCTGAGTACTCAGGGAGTATCTTGGGAGGGAAAGAGCCACGTCCCTGCCCTCTTGGAGCTTCTGGTTTCATGACTGAAATAGACTCAAAGCAAACAGTCCCAGGAGAAAACGCATCTGTGAGCTGGGAGGAGGCTAGGAGGGGAAACAGAGTGGATGCTTCAGGGGTCTAAGAAGGCTTCTGAGGAGGGGGAAGAGGAAGGGGGAGGAGGAGGAGGGGGAGGAGAAAGTGGGAAGGGAAGAGGGAGGGGAAGGAGGAGGGGGAGGGGGAGGGGAAGGGGAAGAAGAAGGGGGAGGAGGAGGAGTGGGAATTCTCCAGGAGAAAAGCAGGAAGAGGAGCTTCTAGAAGTAGGAACAGCACGTGCAAAGACCCTGGGGTGAAGGGAAGCAGGACACATTGGAGGGGGCTCAGCCATGGGAGATGGGAGCAGGTGGTCCTCTAGGAACAAGACATCAGATAAACCCCTTCATCAACGTCAAGGGGAGCCCCCCATCTCCCCTCTTCGTACCTCGCCAAGATCTCCGGCTGGCGCGACAGCTCCATCACCGTGAATGCCAGGTGATTGGCAGAGGTCTCGTGACCTGCAGGAAAAGAGGAGAGCGGAGGCTCCACGAGGCCTATGGGGCTGCTGCTGGCCCAGCCTGCCTGGCCTCTGAGACCCCAAGCCCCTGGTGGTAGTTCAAGCCCTCACTTCTCTCCCTTGGCTGAGCCAGACGTACAGATACGAGGGAGACACCTGTCCACCTCCGCATTCCTGGTGCCGCCTATGTTGTCAAAGAAATGGCCTTCGCCCCATGCATCCGTGTCTCACATCCTAAAAGCCCCTTGCTCCAACCATCCTTGTGCCTTGCCTGGCCTGGAGGGATATTCGTCCCCATTTTGCAGAAGAGAAAGCTGAGGCTGAGAGGAATGTGTCCCTCTTAGGTCACACAGCAGGAGGAACAGAGCTAGGACCCAAATCAAGCAAAGCTTTCAAGCCCAAAGCCCATGAAGCTGCGGGCACCAGCCCCTGAGGTCTGGAGAGGGTGCATCTCCTGTCACGGGGACCGACTTCCCAGGCGGAGAGGGCGGATTCTGGGTTCTGGCAGGATCTGGTCAAGTTGATAGCATCAACCCCACCCCCACCCCAGATGGCCAGGGAGGGAACCGAGTTGCACCACTTTCCTCTAAAGGGGTAGGGGGCTTAACAGGTGGCAACCACTGCCAGCCAGGGGGCCCCAGGGGCTGCTCGAATGCAAGAGAAGGGCCTACACCTTCCAGCAAGTAGGTGCTGGGAAGGAGGTCCAGCTGCTTCCAGGGCTGGAATGTGGGCAAGTCACGGCCAGGGGACCCCACAGGGGAGGCCGGGGAGGGGAATCAGAAGTGGCCGGAAGTCCCAGCCTGGCCCTGGCTCTGCATTGCCAGCAGTGACTCAGTTTCCTCAAAGGACAATGGGAGGAGAGACACAGCTGTCCTCTCCCCGGCCCCTTGTGGTAGGGGCACAGGGCTCGCAGTGGGCTGCGAGGAGGACATGAGGGGAGTTATCAAACCCCCACTGGAAGGCTGGATGGACATCCCATTTTACAGATGAGGAAACTGAGGCCCAGGCTACAGAGCCGGCCTATGGAAGAACCACATCCAGGACTCGGGCCCCTGGCTCACAGCATGAAGACCAGCCAGCCTTCATTCAGCAAGCACTTTATCATGCGTGGAGGACGGTGCCCTGAAGTCCTGCTCCGGTCCCACTGCTCCAGGTCTCCCTGGCTATCTGTGAATGTGACCCCCCCCCGCAGCTGGAGGGCCCTCTTCCACGCCATCCACATGGCAGCCCCCCTCCCCCTTCGTGACCCTCTCGCAGGGGAGGCAGGCTTCCTCCTCTGACAATCCACTGCCCAGCAAGGCAATTCTGTCTGTCTGTCCACCTCCACCATCAGACTATGAAGTATCCCTCATCTTGTTCATCTCTGTCTTCCCTGTGCCTGGTCTTCGTTCATTTCATCTGATCTTTATGGGTACCTACGGCATTGGGCCCTGGGAATACACAGGTGAGCAAAACAACATAACCCCTGGCTCACCGAGCATGCAATCTGCTGGGGGAGACAGACCTTATCGAATTACACCAGTAAACATACGACTTAACACTGTGAGATGTGTGGGCAGAGAGGAGCTCTGGGCGCCATGGAGAGCTTCTAACTGGGGCCTGATGAGTCTGGGCAATCCCTGAGGGCTTCCGCGAGGAAGAGACACCTAAGGGATTGCTGAAGGGTGAGGGGAAGTCTTCCAGGTGAAGGACAACGCTCAAGAAATATTTGATGAGCAAATGAATAAAGTTGCTCAGCACATCTTCTGGTGCTAGTCTACGGAAGGCCTCCGCATACATTTTGAGTGAGGCAGAGCCTTGAATTCAAGTGGCCAACCTCTCCTGAGCCCAAAAAGGCAGCTTCACAAATCCTCACAATCGCCAGCTCCAGAACCAGGTGGGAGGCCACCAAGAGAGCCTCCTGGGTCTCGCCAAGCTAAGAGAGAGGGCATCTGCTCCCCTCACCCCAGCCCCCCAGTTCCACAGCAGAACTCTGCTCAGACTGTCTAAGAAGATCTGTGAGCCAGGGTCTAAGCCTTCCACGGTCCCCTTCACTCCTGCAAAGCTCTGAACCTTTGGTAGCTGCTGAAACTACAAACCGGCAATGAAGAAGGTGACGAAGTTGTCCAGCAGAATCTCGTCGTCCTGGGCCCCCTCTTCAGCTGAAAGACAAGGCGAGTCTCAGAGCCCCACGAGTAGATGCCACCTGGGACACTAAGAATCCTGCTCTCCTCCCCACTCCCCGCTCCCCTAGAGCCAGACAGAACCAGCTGGAGTCAACTGATGGGGGGCACCCCTGCTGCCTGGCCCTCCCAAGGCCTTCGAGGGAACCCTGGCACCTTTGAGAATCTGTGTGAGGATGTCAGCAGGCACGTCCTCCCCCCTCTGCAGGGCCTCCCGGCGGCGCTGGACCCAGTCCTTGCCAACCTGACGCAGGAAACGCACGCTCTCCCGGACCTCGCGAAGCTGCTTCCACTTCCCCGGCATAAACTGAATGAGAGTTCCAGCTCAGCGTGGTGGACTGGATACACACTTTCCCTCTCCCCTGTCCCCCCAACTCCAAAATGACTTCAGAAATCCACAGCGGCATCGGCAAGCTGGGAGGGTGGAAGAATGTGAGAACATTCTAGAAAAGATCAAGTAGCCAGGAGACTTTATCAGAATGGTGGGCTATGGGGAATTCTCTGGCGGTCCAGTGGTTAGGGCACTTTCACTGCCGGGGCCCTGGGTTCGATCCCTGGTCTGGCAACTAAGATGCCGCAAGCCATGTGGCCTAAGCCCAAGCACTGGCTTCCCCTTCCTGCCCCAAATCCCTAGAAATGATGGGAAAGGTGCCTTAAAATATCCACAGAGCACTGGAAAATAAGAAGGGATTCCTGAATGATGGAGGCAATTAGGATCACATCGAAGGAGGAAACTTCAGCCAGAGGGAAGTAGAGTGAAATTAACTGCTGAAAAGGTGGGGTGGCATCAGGGGACTCTAAGCTCAGAGTCTGAAGTCCCAGGGAATAGGAGGGGGCCCTGAGCATCTGTCTGGGAATCAACTCAAGTACTGTAGCCGAGCAGGACTCTATGGGGTCTTCCTAGAACAGACCCCCCCACCCCCATGTCCTCCACCTGCCTCTTGTCTATAGAAAAACCTTAGCCTCCTAGGCCTTCCCCAAGTTCCAAAGAGTGAATTTAATCAGAGAAGGGGTAAAATGCAGAAAGAAAGGAAAACAGTCCAGCAAGACAAAATAATAGTTTAACTATTAAATAAAGTCAAGGATCTTTAGTTCCTCCTCAAGGGCTATAGATAATATTCTGAGCCATGTCCTTTGAGCTGTTTTCCAGATACTGAAGCCCCCACCAGGTGGGATAAGTTAACTGTATGCTGCGCACCAGCACGTAGACCCCAGACCGGTTGGAACCAGAAGGTTGATGATGTTGACTCCCGATTACCTCACCACCAATTAATCAGAAGATTGTCCACAAACTAATCACATACCCACACCCTCCCCACCCCCTCCCCACACCCCCGTCTTTAAAAACCTTTCCCTGAAAGCCTTCAGGGAGTTTGGGCCTTTTAAGCACTAGCTGCCTGGACTCCTTGCTTGGGGCCCTGCAATAAATGTTGCACTTTCCCTCACCACAACCCAGTGTCAATATATTGGCTTTACTGCACGTGGGCAAGCAGACCCAAGTTCGGTTTGGTAACAGTGCCACCTTTCCCCCTTCTTCTTCCTTCATGCCTGGAACAAGGAGGCGATAGCTGGATCTGCAGCAGCCATCTTATAACAATGAGGTGATATGCTAGAGACAGTGGAACAGAAAGACAGAAAAATCCAGGAACATCTGACATTGTGGGGTCATCATTGTCATCCTGCTTCAGGATCATTTCACATGAGAGAAAGATTTACTCCTAATTTACTTAAACCACTTTGATTTTCAGCCTCTACTTTAGGGGATGTATGTAAATCTTAACTAATTTGGAAGTCACTTCAGACATATCAGAACTCAAAACCCATTCTGAAAAAAATCACAGGAGGAAGTTCTCCAGCAAATGAGGACAAGACAAGCTACGATGGCAGGTACCTTTGCCAGAGTGTTTCGGGATGCACTGATGCCCTCCAGGATCAGTTTCACTTTCCGGGACAGAGGCTTCTGGGCACCCAGCAGCATGCTGGTCTCCATCCCAAAAGCTGCCTGGGGGAGAGAGAAGGGCAAGGTCATACGTGGGTGATGGGAGGATTGAAGACCCAGGGCAGAGCCTGGGCTGTTGTGTGCATCAAGTCATCGACTCCTTACAACAACCCATGATAATCCCGAACCTGTGGGATGTGGTAGGATTAAGTGGCACATAGTAGCCACTCAACAAACCTTGGCTTCCTTCCTTGACAAGATGCATTTCCCCTGAAATGCAGCCTTCCTTGTGTGTCTATTTCACACCCAGCTTCCCAGTGAATTGTTGAATGGTGACGACTCTTCACTCACTGTGCCTGAACTCCATCCTTAACCTGGGTTGGGGGTTATCTGGGCCACTGCTGAGACAGCCAGGGTGAAAAGTCAAGCAGTACCCCATGGGGGGTGCTGAGGGGGAGGTAGGCTTGGGCTGGGAGTCAGGCAGACCTGAGATCCAGTCCTAGTCCTGCCACCAACCAGCCAAAGGCCTGTCTCCGCATCTCTTTGTGTCCATTTCTAGAGACTGAGTTAGGTAGCTCCAACCTCACACTGTTGTTTCAAAAGTTCAAGGAGATAAAACAGATGACCCTCCCAGCCCAGAGAAGGGGCGGCTTATATGTGGAGAAGCGGGGGGAGGGGAGGGAAGCAAGCAGGGGAAGAGGGAGGGAAGAAGTGCACTCTGCCCGTGTGGCCCTCCCCACGTCCCACTCAGCCGTCCTCCCATCACCTTGGCCAGGATGTCCATGGTGGTGCAGGTCAGCATATCCTGCATGGACACCGGAGTCTGCCCATCCGCCTTGGCTTCCAGAATCTCCACCAGCTGCTCTGCTTTCTCATTGAATGTTTCCATCAAGCTAACCAAGGAGCTGAGGAAACAGCACAGACATCAGCGGCCACTGGGACCAGCCCAGAGCTGCGGACATCCTGTGCCCCCCTTTCTGAAGGGAGACCAGTGTGCAGAGTGGAGGTGGGGGCCCCTCCCAGCCTTTCTGGTCTCCCCTTAAGACCCAGCTCACAGGTTGGGGCTGCAGTAATCAAACTAAGCCTTGGATTTCACCAGCCCCCTCCACTCAGGATGGCCACTGTCCCTTTACCCTTGTTTTAATGGTTTCATGGGTCCTCTGTTTGCCACTTGGTCCTTCAACTCTGACCCCAAGGAGACAAGGCAATGTAGAAACTCCAGAAGACAGTGGGGAGGAAGGGAAGAAAGGCCTCTGGGGCCTCTTAGAGTCCATGAAGTTTCCCCTCCAACCTCTTGGTCGCACTGCCCACTCTCCTTACCTGCCCTGCCTGGGGCCACCATCTGCAGCCTTTTGTTATCCCATTTCACTCTCTGTCCTTGAGCAATCATAGTGCCCAACCCTACACAGAAATGAGTCCTCTGACCCAGAGCTCCCAACCCACAGCACCCCTGTCCCGGGACAGCTACCCGGCTTGTCTGCCTGGCATACAGCTTAGAAAGAGGTATGGAAGGATGTGCTCCAAACTCACAAAAATGGTATCCCTGAGGGAGTGGAAAGGGGGGAAATTGTCCCTTTGTACATTACATATTTCTGAATTTTTACAAAGAGAAAGTGCTGCTTTTGAAATTAAAAGTCATTTTTAATGTTAGCAATCTGGGTAAAGGGTATAAGGGTGTTTTTTTCTCCTATTCTTATTCTTGAAACTTATCTAGAAATTTGAAATTATTTCCAAATAAGAGGTTTTAAAAAACAGTAAAAAGAGCAAACTGGGGAAGAGAAAAAAAAAGAATAACTTTTTTAATTAGGAAAGACTATCCACTCTTCATTGCCAATCAGCCAGCCCTGCTCTGTCTCCCAGCTCTAGCACAGGCCCCGGCATCTGTCTGGTCACTGCTGCTCCCACACCATGCTGGCTGCATGTCTTGTTCTCTGTGGCCCAGGCATACAATGAAAGCACCACTCGAATCTGGTCCCTTGCCCACCTAAAATGCTTTGAAGCACCCTGTTGTGAGGGAGGGGAAATCCTCACCTGGGCCCAGGAGGCTGTCTGCTCTTGTTCATTCCCGCCTGCAGCGTTGCCTTCCTGTTACAATGACCTGTTATCTTCTCCAAAGCCCAATGCTCCTTCCCTTCTCAGGGCCTTTGCACATGTTGTCCCCTCTGCCTGAGCTGTCTCCCGTCCCACCCTCCATCCCTATGCCTCATAACACCTTAACATCTGCCCTCTCTCCAGGTGGACACCCAAATGCCACATCCTCAGGGAAATGTCTCTTAAGCCTAAGTAGTCCCAATATATGCTCCCATAGTACCCTTGACTTTTTTTTCATAACACTTACATGGTTTGCAAGTATATATTTATTTGCAAGATTCTTTGTAGTTTTCTTTTTTTAAAAAAAATCACATTCAAATTGACTATTTGGATCCCATGCGCTGGTTACCACACCAGTACTGAATCCCTTGCAGCTACTGCAGATACAAAATATCGGACTGGAATGTTAGCGGTACAGTAAAATCCCAACCCCTTGTCTTTTTTTTTTTTTGCATTTTTTAAAACGTCTTTATTGGGGTACAATTGCTTTACAATGGTGTGTTAGTTTCTGCTTTATAACAAAGTGAATCAGCTATACATATACATGTATCCCCATAGCTCCTCCCTCTTGTGTCTCCCTCCCACCCTCCCTATCCCACCCCTCTAGGTGGTCACAAAGCACCGAGCTGATCTCCCCGTGTGATGTGGCTGCTTCCCACTAGCTATCTATTTTACATTTCCTTGTCTTTTATGGAATGATCGGGACCAAGGTTTTTCAGTAAAATTAATATCTAGAAAAGCAGAAACTGGCAGTTCATTCTCACAATTTTATTAGAAGTATATAATGATATTCTCTGTGGATAATGGCTGGAGATGAAACTCACCAGTGGTTCCTATTTTTTTCCTCAGTAGTGAATTCAGATTAACCAAGGGTCACTGACAATTTCATAAACACAGGAATCTCCCAAAGCTTCTTTCATACACCTTTGTGAATTTTGCATTTCCAGTAAAATAGTCATCTCTTAGCTGGCTACCTTATTGTGAAACTAAAAAATAAAGATATGTGGTGATGGTTGCACAACAACGTGAATGTAGTTAATACCACTGAACTGTACACCTAAAATTGGGCAAGATGGTACATTTTATGTTATGTGTATCTTACCACAATTTAAAATTTTTTAAATAAAAATGTGAAAGCACTTAATAAAATGTAAAGTGCAGTTCAAACGTGAGGTTCAGTGTGATGGAGAGGGTCAACAAAAACAATGCTGCTGGTATTTATATCATGAGCACTGTGGGCGGCCATCTGGTTAGAATCTATGTCCTCCGATAACCTCAAAGCTTCCTGAGGGCGGGACCACGTCACCTTGGTTGGCCTTCATAACCCTGGCACTTGGCACAAGTATTCATTAAATAAATGCCTCCTTCTAGTCTATTCCTTTTATCATTCCTGGCAACTTTCCAGTAAGACCAAGACCATTCCATGCATTCATTCTATGGACGTTCCTGGAGGGCTTGTGAAGTGCCTGGTGCCGTGCTGGGTGCAGGGGTCCAGGAACAGGGTGCATCTTCTGCCTTCACGGACCCGAGGTCTAGTGAGGGAGGCAGATTGAATGAGAATCATTGCAGTGGACGTGACAGGAGCCATCATGGAGACATGAACTCAGTCTTGGAAGGTCAGGAAACACCTCCCCAAGCAGTGACATCTTAGCTGGGTATCAAAGGAGTCAGAGGAATTCTCTGGGGTAGCACAGAAGGCAGAGGGAATGGCAGCAACACAGGCAGAGATGCCAGAAAGAGCCCAGTGTTTCCAGAAAGGTGGAGGTGAGAGGGTCCAAATGTTGGAGGGGTCTCAGGGGCAGACTAAGGGGGAGTGAGGTCTGACCTTCATCTTTCAGATCATAGGGAGCCACTGAAGGCTTCAGGACAGAGGAGAGATGTGGTCAGATCTGAGTTTCAGCAAGATCTCTCCAGGGCGGTGAGGTGGATGCATTGGAGGAGGGAGACAGCAGGCGGGGAGGCCAGGGAGGAGGCTGTGATGAAAGTCTAGGTGAAAATGTTTATATGGTTGTCCACAGACTACATACAAAACAGTAACTTCACAGTGGAAAAGCCTGGAGGCTCCCTTAACCAAGGGAGCAGTTAACATCTCCAACAATGAGACAGATCAACACATGCTTCCAGATAACAATGCCCTAAGGAGGATACAACATTACTCCTGGGCCATTCCCGCCAAAAAAGGCACAACCTGAGTGTAATTGAACAGAAATAGCAGACAAACAAAACTGAAGGATGTTCTATGAAATTGGCCTGTAATCTTAAGGTCAAGAAATTTAAGGAAAGACTAAAAACTGTTCTAGAATGAAGGAGGCTAAAGAGATACGGTAACTGGGACTTCCCTGGTAGCGCAGTGGTTAAGAATCCACCTGCCAATGCAGGGGACGTGGGTTCGAGCCCTAGTCTGGGAAGATCCCACATGTCAGGGAGCAACTAAGCCCGTGGGCCACAACTACTGAGCCTGTGCTCTAGAGCCAATAGGCCACAACTACTGAGCCCACGTGCCACAACTACTGAAGCCCATGTGCTTAGAGCCCGTGCTCTGCAGAAAGAGAAGCCACCGCAATGAGAAGCCCGCGCACCGCAGCGAAGATTAGCCCCCGCTCGCCGCAACTAGAGAAAGCCTGCGCGCAGCAACGAAGACCCAATGCAGCCAAAAATAAATGAATTAATTTAATTAAACTACTTAAAATTTTAAAAAATAAAATAAAGAGATACGGTAACTAAACGTGACACATGGACCTGGACTGGATCCTAGACAAGAAAAAAAAGAGCTGTCATTACACAAGCGACAAAATTTGAATATGGATTATGGATTAGATAACAGTATTGGATGAATGTTAAATGTCCTCATTTTGATAACTGAACTGCAGTCATGTAAAAGAATGTCCATATTCGTAGGAAATACACACAGAAGCATTTAAGGGAAGAGATTACAATGTCTCCAACTTACTCTCAAATAATTTAAAAAACATGCACTATACAAAAATGTATATACATACACACACAGAGAGAAAATTATAAATATATTTGTATATACACATAAAGAAGAAATGACAAAACATATGGTGATTTAAACGATAATCAATAAGTGGATCTGGGTAAAAGATATACAGAAGTCCCTTAGACTATTCTGACAATTTTTCTGTAAATTTGAAATTATATCAAAATAAAAGATTATCTTCCTCAAAATGTTAAACATAGAATTACCATATGATCCAGCAATCCCATTACTATATACCCAAGAGAAATATATCCACCCAAAAATGTTCATAGCAGCATTATTCGTAATAGCCAAAAAGTAAATACAACTTAAATGTCCATCAACTGATGAATGGATAAATAAAATGTGGTATGTTCATACAACGGAATCTTATTTGGTAATAAAAAGGAATGAAGTTCTGATACATGCTATAATGTGGATGAGCCTTGAAAATACTATGCTAAGTGAAATAAACCAGGCATAAAAGAAATGTTGTATGATTCCATTTATAAGAAATGTATAGAATATGAAAATCCATAGAGACAGAAATTAAATTAGTGGTTGTCAGAAGCTGCAGGCATTGACAGGAAATAAGGAGTGACTGATTTGGGGGTTGATGAAAATGTTTTAAAATCAACCGTGGTGATGGTTGTACACGTTTGTGAATATACTGAAAACCATTGAATTGTACCTGTAAATGGGTGAATTGTATAGTATTTGAATTATATCTCATGAAAACAGCTATTTTAAAAATAAAATGTTACCAAAAAATGAAAACTATAATAAATGAAAAAGCCCAGACAAGGAGTGATGAGGTCTGAGCCAAGGGAGTTGCTGGGGGACAGGGACCCCACACCTCCAGGCATCGTGGTCATTCAGCTCCTGACGTTCACAAACTACTTGGGGGCCTCTCAGACTCCCACCCCGCTGGCTGTCTTGCTCTCTCTTTGACCAGTTATGCCGTGTCCTTCCTCTCTCCCTTCAGCCTGGGTGAAGGTGAAGCCCCTTCCAATGAAGACTCGCCCTTGCCAAGCCCACCCAGGCTGGCAGCCCAGCACCGCCTCTGAGCAACCAGCCATGACCCCAGGGCCTGTCTGCGGCCACACTCACCTCCGGCTGAAGGCCAGGTCCATGACCCTCCGCTGTTTGTGCCAGCGTTCATAGTCACATTCGGACACCAAGCCTTGGCCAAACAGCCTGCGGAAGAGACAAACGCTTGATGTGAGAAACGGGGTGAAGGAATGAGAACTGACTGCCTGACGGGGTCCGGTCACCTTTTGGGGTGATGAAAATGTTCTAGAACCAGACAATGGTGATGGTTGCACGACACGGTGAATGTAACAATGCCACTGAATTGTAATTCCAATGCAGTTAAAACGGTGAATTTTATGTGATGTGAATTTTACCATAATACATACATACATACATAAGGGTGATTGTGGGCCCCAACCTCAGTGACCCCTGCATTCCCACCTGCCATCTGGAGGGGAAAGGACGAGAAGGAAGGTGCTGGTGACAAGAGTGGTGACCACCACGGATGGCCCCTGTTGCGCGCTCGGCAGCCAGGGTATTGGGACTTAATGCTACATCCAACACTCTGGACCCTGTGGACCCTCCACTTGCAGCCAGAGGCTCTCCTGGCCTCGCCCCAGACCCCTCCTCGCGTCTTACCTCTCACCAAACACAGTCTGGATCGCGTGGTACATCTTGGAGTCCTTGTTGTACTTGGTTGACATCAGGAACTTCTAAACATCCCCAAAAAAACAACATGAGCTTGTGCACCCACGAGAGGCTGCAGAGGAGTCAGCAGTTTTCTTGTCTCTTATGAAACACACCTCCAAATAATCACCCTGAGCTGAGTGCCAGCTACGGTGTGAACGCTCATATGAGTGATCTCACCTACTCCCTCCGGAAGTCCTGTCTTTCAGAGATGAGGAAAGCGGGGCACAGAGGGGTGAAGTGATTTTTTCCTGTGGTCACACAGCTGGGGACTGATGCAGGGTGGCTTCCTCACTCCAATGCCCACACTCAGGAGCCCACACCACACCACCTTCCAAAGTGGCGACAACAAGAAAAGACCTGGGCTGCTCTGAAACCAGAGTGGGGAAGGGGAGAAGCCTGCTGGGAGGGCTTCTAGGACACAGGAGAGACACTCAGCACAGATTCAGTGTTGTTAGTGCTAACCCAGCCGTGGAAGTCAAGGAAGGCTTCCTGGAGGAAGGGTCCACTTCCTCACCAAGAGCAGGAGGGTAGCAACAGTAACATTAGCTAGCAGCTCTTGAGGCAGCACAGCCCAGGGGTTGACAGCTCAGGCTGTGGGTTCCACTGGCTTAAATCTGAATCTGGCTCAAATATTTCACTCCACCACTTGCCAACTCTATGACCCTGGGTGAGTTACTCACCTCCTCTGCCCCTGTTTCCTTATTTTACAAGATGGGATTCGGGAGAGTACCTGCCTGGTAGGGTTGCTGTGAAGAGAAAATTGTTTCTACGTGAAAAGTGCAGAGAATGGCACCTGGCACACAGCAGGTGCTCCATGAGTGCCAAATGCACACCAGCGTCCTAGAGTTCATTTAATGCCCAATCAACCCTAAGACGTGGGTGGTATTTTTATGCTCATCGTACATCTAGGTGAAAAACGGAAGTTTAAAACTGACCCAGGGTCACCACATCGTAAACGGTGGACATAGGATTTGAATCCAGGCAATTTGCTGTGGGGACGAGGGGAGAGAAGGCTGTGATCCAGGCAGGAGAACCCCGGTCACATGACGCAGTCAGGCAGAGGAGTGGAGGTGTGGAGGCGGTGGAGGGGCAGCAACAGGGGGGCTGGAGAGGCTGCCGGGCCAGACCCCAGAAGCTTGCCCTGTGGGACACTTGGCTTTACCCTGTGGGCACTGGGATGCAGTAAGGTGACATCTCTGCTATCCATTAAACCCAGGGGCTGCTGGTGACTATGGACTTAGCTCCTGGGAATCTAAGCCAAATTTTCAGCTCAAAGGAAACACCAGAAATGTTGACGTCAGGCCACAAGCCACATCCCGGGGACCCCACCCCTACCCAAAAACTGCCATTTGTAAACCAAGTTCTGTCACTATCCTACTCCTGCTGGTTTCCTCTTCTGCAAAAAGACCTTGGCAGTAAAGGCCCACCTCCCAGGCCCTACTCAAATACCTCTGAGTAGTCCAAGGTCTGTGCCAGCCCTTCCCAACCTGAACTGAGGAGCCCCCCGAGGCAGAACAGCCTCAGCACAGTCTCTGACCAGGGTCCCCACAGCCTGCTGTCCCTGGAACTACAGCTCCTTTGTTTGGCCCAGTGAGCTGGGCTCTGGGACATGAGGGATGCACAGGGAACCCCCAGCATCTTGCTGCCTTCTCCTGTTGCCCATTCTGACAGTGCACTTCTGCCCATGGAGGAGTAACTGCTAGGCACTTTCCCTCCGGCCATAAACAGCCAGAAAAATAAGCAAAAAGTATGCAGTGTCTGCTTTTGGACACTGGACAATGGGCAGTGAACCATGACAGAAGGAAAAGGGGGGAAAAAAAAAAAAGACAAGAGCCCTACAATATAGGATCACTCCAGCTTTCTGCCCAGAGGCAATTTTAGGACAAAGGTACTTAAAGAATAAACTCAAATACAGCCCAGCAGGCTTTCCAAATTGATAGGACAGAGGTCAGAGTCCAGGCAAGCCAGAAAAGCCTAGAATTTGTAGGGCAGAGGACTCAAGAGGAAGGAGCTATGCATAGAAGGAGGTCCTGTGCAGAAATCTGCACAGGGATCCCCTGTATCTTTGTATAACTACCAATTTGGGCATGTGTAGAGTGAAACTCCACAAGACCAGGTAAAAAACTTCTGGGAAAAGGAGAGTTACTGGGTAACTATAGGCTAAACAATTCTCAGAGCTCAAACAAGCTATGAATTGTTCAAGTTCCCATTGGCCACAGTTAAACGTCAGACACAAGGCCTTTATTAGAGTCCTCAGAAGGGTCACTCCTTAGTAGTGGGGCTAAATTAGCTCTAGAGTAAAAGCCTACACTTGATCAACCCTCAAAAGCCTTAAAGCAACCTGGAGAGGATCAAAGTGATCTGCCAGAATGAAGTCCAGCACTCTTTAAAGGAATAAAACAAAACTGAGCACTCAGCAATGTACAAGTCACAATGTCCATTGTGCAACATAAAATCACTAGACATGCCAAAGAGCAGGAAAATCTGACCTATAACCAAGCCTAGAAATAATGGAGATGACGGAATTCACAGACAAGAACTTTAACACATTTATTACAATTTTACCAATATGTTCAAGGAACCCACATATCCAAGAAGTTCAAAGAATCCTACATAGAATTAACACAAAGAAAAGCACACCAAGGTGGATCATAATCAAATTTCTGAGACCAGTGATAAAGAGAAAATCTTAAAAGTAAACAGAGATGAAGTGATATAATATTATTTGAAGATAGACTGATATAAGTTAAAGATTATCCTATGAATCCTAGGACAACCACAAAGAGAGAGAAAGAGGCTAATAAGACAATAGTGGATATAAAATGGAATACTAAAACATAATCTAAAAGACGGGAAAGGAGGAAAAGGGAACAAAAAACACGTGGATCAAATAGAAAACAAATAACAGCATGGTATATTTAAACTTAACCATATCAATAATTACATTAAATGTAAATGACCTAAGCACTCCAATTAAAAGGCAGAGATTTTCAGATTGAGTGCAACAGCAAAACTCCACTATATGCTATCTATAAGAAACCCACTTGAAATACAAAATTCCAGCTAGGTTAAAAGTAAAAGGATAGGGCTTCCCTAGTGGTGCAGTGGTTAAGAGTCCACCTGCCAATTCAGGGGATGCGGGTTTGAGCCCTGGTCCGGGAGGATCCCACATGCCACGGAGCAACTAAGCAACTAAGTAGTTGTGTGCCACAACTACTGAGCCTGCGCTCTAGAGCCCACGAGCCACAACTACTGAGCCTGCATGCCACAACTACTGAAGCCCGCATGCCTAGAGCCTGTGCTCCACAACAAGAGAAGCCACCGCAATGAGAAGCACACACACCTCAATGAAGAGTAACCTCCACTCGCCACAACTAGAGAAAACCCACATGCAGCAACAAAGATCCAGCACAGCCAAAAATAAATAAATGAAATAAATTTTAAAAAATAAATAATAATCATAATAAAAAGTAAAAGGATAGAGGGAATTCCCTGGCAGTCCAGTGGTTAGGACTCTGCACTTCCACTGCAGGGGGCATGGGTTCGATTCCTGGTCGGGGAACTAACATGCTGCATGCCACACGGCATGGCCAAAAAGAAAGGAAAAGGATAGAAAAAGATATGCCATGAAACACTAAACATAAGACAGCTGGAGTGGCTATATTAATACCAAACAAAATATACTTCAGGAAGTGGAATACTACCAAGGAAAAAGGGGAAATTTCTAAAGATAAAGGGATCAATTCATCACAAAGATATAACTTTGCTTAATGTGTACACACCTGGTAACTAAACTTCAAAGTACATGAATCAAAATTGATAGAACTGAGAGTAAAAATAGACAATTCCATGATGGGGTTAGAGAGTTTAACACTCCTCTCTCAGTAGAGAGTAATTTACTTTCTGCATGCTAGAACATATAGAAAGTAAATTAGTAATGATTTAGAAGATTCAAACAACACTATCAACGAACTTCACCTAATTGACATTTCTAAAACACTCCAACAATTACAGAACATATATTTTTTTAAGTGCTCACAAATGTTCACAAATATAGACCATATACTAGGCCATACAACAAGCTTCAATTAATTTTAAAGGATTGAAATCATGAAGAACATTTTCTCTGACCTTACAGAATTAAATTAGAAATCAATAAAAGAAAAATATCTGGAAAATCTTACAATACTTAGAAATTGAATAACACACATTTAAATAATCCATGGTTCAAAAAAGTAATCACAAGGGAATTAAGAAATTATTTTAAACTGAATGAAAATAAAAGCACAACATGTTGAAATGTCTGGTATATTTGTGCTAAAGTAGGGCTTACAGGGAAATGTAAAGCTTTAAATGCCTATATTAGAAAGGAAACAAAATCTAAAATCAATTTTCTAAGCTACCACCTTAAAAAATTAGAACAAGAACAAACTGAAAGTGAGTAGAGGAAGGAAATAAAAAAGAGCAGAAATCAATAAAATAGGAAACAAACAATGGAGAAAACCAATAAAACCAAAGGTGGGTCTTTGAAAAGACGAATATGATTGAAAAACCTCTTGCCAGCTTGTTCAATAAGATAAAAGAAAACCCAAATTACTATTCTCAGGAATGAAAGAGGGGACATTTCCAGAGATCCAGTAGACATGATAAAGATAATAAATAAATATTGTGGACAACTTTATATCAGTAATTTCAACAATTTAGGAGAAATTCCTTGAAAGATGCAAAACTCAAGAAAAACTAGAAAATCTTAATAGCCATATATCAACTTTAAAAATTGATTGCATAATTTAAAGGAAACAAAAACACTTCCCTCAAAGAAAATGCCAAGCCCAGATGGCTTCACTGGTAAATTCTATCAAACATTAAAGGAAGAAATAACACTACTCCTATACAAACTCTTTCAGAAAACAGAGGAGAGGGAACATTTCCCAACTCATCTTATGAGGTCTATTAACCTGATCCCAAAGCCAGGGATCAAGAGAAGAAAAAATATAGAAACAAAAATTCTTAACAAAAGATGAGCAAATTGTATCCGTGTATCCAGGAACAAATTGTATCATGACCAGGAAGTGCTGATTTAACACTTAAATGCTAAGCAATGTAATTCATCATATTAATATATATCTGTCAAGTTCTTATCTCATTGAGCATCATGAAGGTCTTGTGTATGGTTTTTGGTAGCATGCTTTAAAAAGTCTTAAGGCATGTGTCTGTATTTGCAATGAAACTTTTTAAAAATAAAATGACTTTTAACATCCTGTTAGAGACACCATGGTCATTCAACTTGTCTTGTGATCTAGACCCCAAGTTGTATTTTATCCAACTTAGTGTCACCACAGCCACTGTCTAAGCAGAGCATCACCCCCACACATCAGCTCAGTATCCACCGTGAGAATAACAGTACAGTCATGTATTGAGCACTTGCTGTGTGCCATGCATGTGCTAGATGGTTCACACACATTATTTCAGTTCCATTCTTTTTTTAATTTTATTTTATTGGGGTATAGTTGTTTTACAATGTTGTATTAGTTTCTACTGTACAGCAAAGTGGAGTTCCCTGTGCTACACAGCAGGTTCTCATTAGTTATCTATTTTATACATGTTAGTGTATATATATGTCAATCCCAATCTCCCAATTCATCAGTTCCATTCTTATAACCACCTGTAAGAGAGGCATCATCCCTATTTTACAGACGAGGAAATTATGGCTCAGAGTGAAACAGTAATTTGTCCAAGGTTCCATAGCCAGTTGGTGGCAGAGCCCAGATTTAAGCCCAGTTCTGCCAACTGGCCATTCTTAGTACTTATATGGCAGACACCATCCTGCACATATTATAGGCCAACTAATGCTGCCTGTCTCTGTTTCCTCACCTCTAAAATGGGGACTAATAAGAGTCCCTACCCCTCTGTGGATTAAATGGGTTAATAATTGTGAAGTACATAGAAAAGTGCACGTTGAAGCATCTTTTGACCCTTTATTTGTTAAATAAATGGATCAATATTTAGTTCCCATCATAGTCTTAAAAAAAGAAAGGGGTTATAATCCCACCTTGCAGATGAAGGAACTTCTAAGAGAGGTGAACTAACCAGACACATGTGCACCAGCTGGGCAAAACTCCCAACCCAGAAGATTCTAACAATAACCCACTGCCCACATCAAACAGCCCTGCTTTTAGGAGCCCCCCCACCCCCACTGCCGAAAAGTGGGTGGTTAGAGGGAAAGATGCTGCTCCCTTCAGGATCCTTGGGAAACCAGCCCAAATGCGTGTGACTCTGGAACGTTTCTCCCACAGTCCCTGGGGTAGAGTTTCATGCACCCATCCCAGGGAAGGGGAGGGCTCCCCTTGGAAACCACTCTGTTTCCTACCTTGACCGACTCGGGGCTCGTGACGATGACGGACGTTTTGTGGAAGACGTTGACCCGCACGACAGGTCCGTACTTCTTAGCCCTGGAAACCAAAGTGATGTGAAGGAGGCTGTCAACTACCAGAGATGTGAATATCATCAGATCAGCCCAGGTTCAGCTGGAGAAACAGGGCATCCCATCCCTGGGGGTGGGGACAGGGGGAGGGTCGGGTCTCAGCAGGGGTCTGGGGCCAAGGTTCTGCCTTGCTGCTGACTCACTGCTGAGTCACATCCCCCACTGCCCTCAGTTTCCAAATCCATGAAATAGGGTTGCTACCGTCCTCCTCTGCTCCAAAAGGTTGCGCTGGGAATCAAGCAATATCATGTCTCTGAAAAGTGTAAAGCACCACCCTAAACAATGACTGTTACCTAGTCACACCCCCACCCAATTTACAGATGAAGAAACTGAGGCTCAGAGAGCTTCTGATGCCTGGTCTAAGGCCACACAGTTGGCAAAAGGCAGAGCTTGCCTTCTGAACCACCGTTGTGTGCCTCAGAGGAGGAACTGATGGGAGTGGGAGTGACCTGGGCTGGGGAGGTGGGTGTGTGCTGGACTGGGGGTTAGGGGATTGGGGGAAGCTGGCTCGTGAGGGGCAGAGACTGGAGTAGGGGCAACAAATGACAAGTTAGGACCCACCAATCCAAAAACATATCTTGGAGCACGCGGCCACAAACCTCATCCTTTTTCCAAAAGTAGGGGAGGTGTCCTAGAAGGAAACTAGAAGAAATGGGAAACATTAAGATGACCGGAAGTCACCATCAAAGAGTGTTCCCTTCCCCACAGGACCTTGTGAAGTTGGCATTATCAGGCCCACTTCACAGATGGGAGGACTGAGGCACGGAGAGGTACAGTCCTGGCTCAGGGTCACCAGGCAAGATGCAAATCCGGGTCTGACTGGCTCCGGAAGTTTTCTTAGAAAGATGGAGAGGGATAAAACCATCTCCCTGGTGCAGAGATTGGGGGCTGGCATGAGGAATAACCTGAGACATTCATGGAACACTTACTAAATGCTGGGCACCATGCTGAGCTTGACCCCATCTGAACTCCCCACACCTCCTGAAGTAGGTCTATTATTAACGTAGTTAATAGGTAGGGCAACCAAGGCTGGGAAGAGGAAGTCACCTGGCCCCAGGTGCGTGGCTGGTACCGGGGTGCCCCACAGTCCTTCTCACCAGGACATAGTTTGGTCATGTTAACTCGGCACTGCGATTACCAGATTGTAAACAAGCCTGTGTGGTGTCACCTTAGGCACATTCCAAGGTACTGGTGACTTCCTGTCTCCTATTTAACTTTATTCCCATCAAGCTCACTTACTACAGCTTCCAGAATGGGCGACAACAAAACTGCAATTGGGGTTTTCTGGGTCATGGCACTTACACTCTCCTGGGAGGAGACAGAGTGAATAAATAAATAAGTAAGTAAATAGGGAGTCAGACAGTGATGGGAGAAAAATCAGACTTGGGGGAGGTAAGGAGAGCTGGGGATGGGTGTAGGAGGATTATTGTAAATAGGCAGGTCAGGGAACATTCCTTTAAGAAGGTGACATGTGAGCTGCAAGAAGTGAGGAACTTGGCCACGTAGGTATCTGGGGGATGAACATTCCAGGCAAAGGGAATCGTAGGTGCAAAGGTCCTGAGGTAGGAGAGTGCTTGGTAAGTTCAAGGAACAGCAGGGAGGCGGTGTGGCTGGAGCAGAGTGCTTGAGGGGAACCTGGTACACGATGAGGTCACCAAGATGGGGGGAAGATCGTGTACGGCCTTGTGGGCTGTTATCCAAACTTTTGCTTTGAGCTTGGTGAAGTGGGGGCTACTGGAGGGTTTTGAGCAGAACAGAGGTGGGATCTGAATTGGGTTTTAAATGAATTGTCCTTGCTGCTGCAGAGCTGAGAGGAAACAGGGCAGGTGGGGGGCAGGGGTAGAAGCAGGGGCACCAGCGAGGGGGCTGTGAGTGGAGATGAGAAGTCAGACTCTGAATGTACGTGAAGGTGGGCGGCGCCAAGGGGACCTGCTGATGGACTGGATGTGGGGTGTGAGACAGGGGTCAGGGATGACCCTGGGGCTTTTGGCCTGGGCTGCTGGAAGGTTGGATGGAGCTGCCACTCACTAAGGTGAGGAGGACTGAGAGGGGGCCTGGTGGGGGCAGCAGACACTGTTGCACCCACCCCCTACCCTTGTCTTTGCAGGTGGAGAGGCTTCCAAATGCCAGAACCCGAGTCTCTGCCCTGTGCTCTCTTGGCTCTGCCTGCAGGGGGAGTAGCCTGGAAATTCCAGCTCAACACCCCCCAGAGCAGCCCTCCATCAGTGACCCCCTCTCCCTCCACCTCATGGTGGGGTGGGGGGAGCCTGTGTTCCACCGGGTCCCAGAGTTCCCCAGGGGGTTGCATCTCAGTTGCCCCCAGAGGTAATTTGCTTTACTGACCTTCTGACCTTCTCTCTCCATCCAATCCCCAACTCCCACCAGGATCACCCCTCCCAAACTACTTACACTTCAATTCTTGTCTCAGGATCGGCTGCTGGGAACCAACCTGAGACAAGTGGATGAAACTGGGAGCCAGCCTTGGAGCTGTTAGGTGTGCGCTGCCCATCTAACACGGAAGGGAAGCAGGCAGGTAGGCACCTGAGGCTGCAGTTCAGGGAAGAGCTCCCAGCTAGAGATGTCAATGCGAGACTCCTCAGCAGAGAAGTGGTGTTGACAGACCGGGTTAGACCACAAGGGGTGGGTGTAGACAGGGGAGAGGCCCCAGGAGTGAGCCACTGTTGGGCAGACAGGCAGTAAAGGGACAACCAGCCAGGAAGACTGAGCAGGAGAAGCAGGGGAGAGAGAGGGGGAAACCTGAGAAGAAAGGCTTCAAGGAGGAGGTAGGGATCCGCCCTGCCCCGAGCAGCGGAGGGGCTGGGCAAGATGGGGACCAAGTGCTGACCATGCGTCTAGCTCACTGGGGCCTTGATCAAGTCCTGTTGGGTGGAGAGGTGGGGGTCAGAGCCTGATGGGCGGTGGATTCAAGAGAGAAGGGAGGGAGGAACAGGGGCCAGAGACAGGCAGGCTTCGGACGGGGGTGTTGCTGTGGGCGTGCAAAGCTGGGATAGTGGGGTGGCAGCTAGAGCGAATGAGGGGGAAGAGGTTTGTTTTACAGCCTATTACATAAAAATAGGAATGATGCAGAAGAGAAGGAAAAGTGATGACGGAGGAGAGGGGGCATTGCTGGAGTCTTGGAGCAGTAGGGGCGGGGGGCGGGCATCCTTGGCCAGGAGCACCGAGGTCCCAGGGGGCAGGGTACGTGGCTCAGGGCAGGCAAGGGGCCTGATGTGGCGGCAGAGCCCTGGAGGGAAGTTGTCTCAGGCTGTTCATTTGTTCATTTGCTCAGGAAAGTAGGAGGCGAGAATAAAGGCTGAGCACGCGCTGGCTGGCGCGGGAGGTGGGGGACTGAGGGGAGAGCGGGCGAGCGGGGCCTGCGCTAGGAAGCTCGGCGGGGCGCCGGGCAGCCACGCCCACTCGAGGTGAGTGGATTTGAACTTACACCGCCCCGCCTGCGGCAAGATGGACCGTGGACATCACACATGACTGGCTGTATTTCCAGAATAATCTAGTACCCATGGTCACTCCCCGAAGCTGCAGGTGTGGAGAGAATATTCTCAGTTTTGGGTCACCTGAGTGAGAACAGAGTCTGGACCCTTCTCACCTTCACAGGCCTGAGAGTCTCCACCCTAAGCACCGGAGTCCAGAGCCACTTGGGGAGGCAGGTGAGTGACACCTCAAGAAGGTCAAGGGCATGGAGTGGCGTGGGGTCCTCACTGCCAGGCAAGAAAGGAGCCTACGACCCGTTCCTTCCTGTTCCTGCAGGGGGTGCTGGGGGAGGCGAAGGCAGGGCCCGAAGACCAGGGGTTAGAAACCATTAGATGCGGGATGATGGAAGGAGGGGATGGTAGACTCCTGGGATGGGGAGGGGCGGACCGAAGCCCACCTGGTGTGCCCCTGGTGGTAGACAGGATATGGCAGAGCAGCCCAGGGAGAGAGGAGAGGGCAAAAATCCCCCTCCCCTGCCTGGTCCCCAGCACGCATAGTTTCCTATAACCCTGTGACTGGCACAGTGGGAACCCGAGGTTTCCTATGGGCAGAGAAAGTTTGGGACAGTACTGGAGCAGAAGTCATCTGGAGAGCCCACTGTGAGGCCACACAGAGGGATGGCGGGAGCCCACGAGATGGCTGAGGGGTGGACCACCCACTAGGAGTGAGGGTGAGGGTGAGGGGCCATGAAAGTGCCTCGTGCCAGAGGGATGGGGTGGTTGAGGGCTCAGCTGGGCACCCCAAGTCCACTGGATGCGCCGCCCAGCAGAGCCAGCCGTGGGTCTCCACCATCACCGAGAACCACCCAGCAACTGTCAAACAGCCCCCAGGCCTGGCAACTCAGCAAGCAGGAGAGGGTGGAGAGAACCAACACGGCCCAGGAGTTTTGCAAAACTTATTACAAAAGAAATAAAAACTTAGAGAGAGACTTTTCATTGTCAAGTTTACATTCATCCCACACTACCAGGAGAGTGGGGGGCGATGAGGAAGCTCAGAGCAGTGACAGAGAAATACAGAAGCTACAAGTGTTTGTGTGGGATCTGAACATGGGGTCTGAGTTTTCAGCTGTTACATGGATCGTTGCAGTAGGATGTTGTTTGTAATAAGCACACAGAAGCAGGGCGCTCAGGGAGGGGCATCTTGCTGGCGACTCTTGCAGAATAAAGAGGATGAAGAGTGGGGTTGTGAGAGCACAGCATCTGCCTCTTGCAGGGCAGAGGGTTCCTTGCCTGCAAGCTGGCAAAGCCCTAAAGCACACTACTGGAGACTCAATACGCATAGATTTCTTGTCAACCATGGTGTTGCCAGTCATGGTTTGGGGATCCAGGCTTTGAATGCCAAAGCATCTGATTTATGCTAAAAAGAGGTTCCAGAACTTTCATTTAGTGCAGTTTTGTATTTGACCACCAACCAATTTTTAATCCAAAATCTTTTTGTATATGCATTGTTCAGTTGACCTCCTTAGAATAAAGAGCCCGACCCCAATTATATTCAGCCTCCTCCCACTCCTCCACCCAGCCACCCACCCACCTGTAGGTCACATGTAGATTTTGTGGTGTAAGACTTGAGGGAGAATTCAGGCATAAAAAGGAAAGATATATGGACACATGCTACTACATGGATGACCCTTGGACACATTCTGCTAAGTGAAAGAAGCCAGACACAAAAGGTCACATATTGTATGAGTCCATTTATATGAAATGTCCAAAACAGGCAAACCTATACACACAGAAGGCAGATTAGTGGTTGTCAGGGGCTATGGGAGTTCCGGGGGCAATGAGGAGTGACAGCTAATGGTTATGGGGTTTCTTTTTGCAGTGATGAAAATGTGCTGGAACTAGCAGTGATGGTTGCATAACTCTGTCACTATATTAAAAAGCACTGTATTGTACATTTTAAAGGGGTAAATGTTATGGCATATATAATTTTATTTTTTTAAATGCAACTAAAAAAATTGATGTGGGGAGAGTAGCCAAGAGGAGCTTGATTTAAGTTCTCTCTTCTTAAGACACAGAGATTGGCTCAGGTCTGCAGTGTTTGAAGCACTTGGGTTTATGAGAAGGTCAAGTCATGAGGAGGCCTGTCAGAATGAGAACAAAACTCATTCAGTTCCAAGCTCTTGATGGCTGATTTGAAAACCTGAAAGGGTGAGAGTGTACCTAACAGAACTGGCAGGAGACTTCCACCATCCACCTTGGATCAGAGTTTATCCAGGGTCTACTGTGCATGGACCAGGTGCTGCTGAGCTAGATGTCAGGGGCACAGCAGTGAACAAGACAGACACAGGCCTAGGGGAGAGACAGACACTTAACAAGAGGTAGCACAAATAGTTACCCAATTACCATTCAGGTGACTTAGAGTTTATAAAATGAACAAAATATATTTTCATGTGGGAGAAGGTAGGGCCTCCCTGAGGAGTTGGCATTTAAGACAAGCCTAGAAGGCTGGGGGAAGAACCATCTAGATGGAGGGGAAGACACAGCTGCGAAGTAAGGGAAAAGGGTGGGAGAGGGCACCTGGGAGGAGAGAGAGCTGGCAGGGAGAACAGTTGCCTCCCTGTGTCCCCAGCTACAGAGATCTTTCCCGAACCCACCAAGCAGGGATTCAGGCTTCAAACGCCAGGGCATCCGGCTTGTGCTGGAGGTGGGTGCCTTCCAGAATGTTGGTGTCCTGAGGTTTTAAAAAGTGTGTCTAATACCCTTGTTTATTCATTCAGTCAACAAATATTTATTGAGCATCTGCAATGTCCCAGGCTCTGGGGATACACAAGTGAACACACAGTATCCCTGCCCTCCCAGGGCTCACATTCTAAAGGGGGAGACAGACAGTCAACAGGTGAACAGACAGTCAACAGGTGAAAAGAAGGTAACTTCAGGGATGATGGCCCCATAAGGAGTTTGGAGCTAGGAGGTGGGTTTTACACAGGGTGGATGGGGAACAGGAAGACCCGGGAGGAGGGATTCAGCCGGGGTGGGTGCATGCAGAAAGAACTGGAGGCAGCAGTGAGCAAGCTAGGGGTTAGAACAGTACAGAGTGGGTTCTGAGAGCTCAGCAGGGGCCTTGCTGGCCCCAGAGTAGACTTAATTTAGAATTAGAGTTAGTTCTAAGTGATGGGAAGCCTTTGGAGCACAGAAATGACGCGTCTGATTTAAGCTTCAGAAAGGTGAGCTTCTGGTGGAGTTGGGGGGAGGTAAGGTGAGTGGGGTGAGGGCCGAGGATGGAATGGAAGTACTAAGGAGAAGACAAAAAGGAGATACCAGGACAGAAATTTTAAAAAAAGAGGGGGGATGTGACCAAAGTACAGTGTATGACAACCCAGGTTGAGTGACCCCATCCAAGTCCCAAAGTTAAGAGCACCCACTTTAGAACCAGGCTGACCTGGGTTTAAATCTAGGCTTACCAACTGTGTGACCTTGGGCAGGTGACTTTGCCTCTGCGCGCCTCAGTCTCCTCGTCTGAACGATGGGGTAACAATAGCGCCTACCTAACAGGGTTGTCGCTGCCATCACGTTTTCGGGGCCCAGCAGAGCGCGGTGGGCGCCGAGCAGCTGCTGCGGCTGTGAGTAATTTGTTACTAAGAATAGTTAGCGCCCCTCTCCCTGCCGCCGTTTCCAAGCGGCCGCGCGCAATGGCAAGGCTGGACCCGATGCCGGCTTGGACGCGGTCCCCCGGCCCCCCATGCGAGAGCCCCATCCAGGCCCCCGCCCCCACCACCCGCTCACCTGGGCCGCGGCGGCCCGGGGATGTGCTCGTAGCGGCTGCGAGCGCGGTGCACGAAGGTGCAGCAGAGGCCGAAGACGACCAGGACGGCGCTGCCTAGCAGCATCAGCAGCCCGGGGCTCATGGCTCCGGGGCAGGCCAGGCCGGGGTCGGGGCCGGGCACGGAGGGGGCGGGAGGCCGCGAGCCGACTCAGCTGTCAGCGCCGCGCGCCGCCTCGGCCCCAGGCCTGGCGCGACCCAGCACCGCCCCCGCCCGTTCGGCTCCGCCCCCTCCGGCTCCGACCCCTCCCAGGAGCTCGGTCCCCGCCAACCACGTCTCCGCCTCCGGCTCCAGCTCTCGGGGCCGGCCCCGGATTCGCCCCGCCCATCCTGAAGCTCCGCCCTAACATCAACACTGTCTCCTCCCAGCTCCCAGGCCCCGCCCAGAGCATGTGATCTCCACCAATCACAATTCCACTTTTGGCTCAGCCCCCCAGCTCCGCCTTCTCTCCGCCTCCCAAGGCTCCGCCCACATCCCCTCAAGCTCCACCCCAACAGCAGCTCCGCCCAGAACGCGTTGTCCCTGGCAACCCTAATTCCTCCGCGCTTGCTGACCTGGCGGCGGCGCTAATCCTGCTGGCTGCTCAGCCCGGTTTGGCGCCCCCAAATAACGGCGTTTCTCCGCGCGCGTTCCTAGGCCCCTTCCTTTCTCCCTAAACCTTCCTGGAAACCCCATCCCAGCCTCCAAGTTTCTGTATCACGCCGACTATTCCCAAACCTCTCCCTGGAACCCCAACCTCCAAAGCTGGTTTCCCCTGCCCGGCCTGTCCACACGGGGCAGGTGAAGAGGACCCCGGGGACACAGGGAGGCCTATGCCTGCGAATGAAGAGCACACTGCTGCCACCCAGACCAAGGGGAAGCCCCATTGGGGGACCGCGGCCGCAACGTCCAAGGCGTTGACCCAAGTCCGAAGGGTTGGAATGGGTGAAAATCTGGATACGGAAAGTCCCCTTCAAGCGCGAAAGCGAGAAATGTGCCCGGGGTGGCCAAAGGGTATTTTCGAACTACTAACGAAGACTTTCCTCCCTTCTATAACCTGCTTCTTCTTACCAATCCGGGTATGACAGAAGAGGCCAGCTCTGGGCTTTTTACTTCCCAATTCTTAGACTCAGGAGCAGCCCAGAAGGAAAGCAGTGGATGGGAAGGGACAGGTGTGCCCCCTCCTAATCCAGATAAAGATCCTTACAGCCGTGGAGGAGGCGCCCAAAGAGTTTAGATGCTGCTGGGTTTCTGAGAAAAGGACATACCCGTGGGCCAGAGTCCCAGAATCCTGAGAGGTTTGGGAAAAACAGAGAAGGCCTGTATACCTCCTTCCCAGGTACAGCCAGGGACAGTCCCCACCAGGGGCATGAGTGTTCGGGGCGTGTGGGCTATGGGGTGTCAGAGAGGGCCAAGCTTTAAGAGTGGGGTCCAGCACGGAGGAGACAGGATTTCTGCCCCCAGCACGGCAAGCTGGACATCCATTCCAGCTCGGGGGATGGGGCCCCATCCTAGGGGGAGCACCAGCCTCCCCCTAGGGCTGGGAGATGGTGGCTTGCCACCTTGCCCCCATGTGGTGGTGAGAAGCAGCCAGAGGCACGCACTGGCTGGCCCTGAGGGGCAGGGGAGAGGGAGGCAGGGAGACCAGGACAGACCCTCCTAGGTTGTGAAACCTCCAGGGGTTGGGGGCAATTTGAAGGGAGGACACCAAACAATTGTTCCTTGAGGGCAGGACCAGATCTTAAACTGCTCTGGCCACAGTCTGGGGCAGGCGTGGGACAGCCTCAGGGTACATTTGTCAGTGTGAACCTGTCCAACTAAGCTAGGGAGAGAAGTGGGCATTAATATTCTCTAGTGCATGGGTCAATACCAGTGACCTCTGGCTCTGTCCCATCGCCACCTCATCTGAGCCTCCCGGCTCTCGTGTGAGCATCAGGGAACGATGAAGACTGTACACTGATGCTCCCAGGGGAAGCCCTCTGCCTGGAGAGGCAGCATTGCAAGCCCCCAGCAGAGGGAGCTGCCTGGAAGCATGTGGCCAACCACCTGGCCCTTCGCTGGGAAGGTCTGGACAAATGCTATCCACTGTGGTAGCTATTGGCCACATGGCTTCCATACAGGAAGTGGTTTCCTAGGAGGAATCATTGAGGGAGATGCAGGCAGAAGAGGTGGCTCTGAAGTGGCTGCCCTCACTTGAGTGGCCTGGCAGGGCACGGGTACAGTAACCCAGGGAAAGAGAAAGATCAGGCTCCTTGCTTCAAAGCTAACTCCCCCTCTGAATAAGGGACCCAGTCACATAGCCAACTTGGAGATCATCTGGAAAGGAGTTGTTGACTGAAGAAAAATGTACAACCTAAAAGTTGGGAGTTATGTTTTATTTGGGGACATTGCTGAGGACTATAGCCTGGGAGACAGCCTCTCAGATAGCTTGGGAACTGTTCCAAAGAGGTCAGGGTGGAGCCAGGATACATTTATGGGAGTTTTTGCTGAAAATAAAAAACATGTAGTCAAACATCAAAAGATTACTGCTAATCACAAAAACCAGACATCTCAAGTTAATGATTTTAGTGCTGAAGATGTAAGAGTCTGGGCTCATTGAAATTATTCCTTAGACATGCATCTTAACTCTCAGGGCCAGTATCCAGTTTTTCTCCATCTTGAATTCCCCTCAGGGCGCATCGTAGGGGGTGGCTACAGTGGCTGATGGCTTGATGGCGGGCAACATTCATCGTTTACCAGGATGGCAGGCAACATTTTTTTGTCTGCAGTGTCAGGGGTGCCTTATGGGGTAGTTGTGAGGATTAAATGATTCTGCATACCTGAGGCATCTGGCATATAGTAAGTGATCAATAAAGGCTAGTTTTTAGCAGCGGGACCAGAGGACAGATGCTCCCACAAGAAGATGTGGGTTCTACATGTTAGCTGAAGGGGCTCATCTTCCTCCCATTTTGAGGATTTGTCCCTGGGTCATTCTCATGCTGGTCCCTCTACCTGGCATGCCCCTCCCACCCTGTCTTGTGCAGTTGGCAGCCGCCAATGTGGGCGCCAACAGCCTGCTACTGAGCTTTCTGTCCAGGAACAATACGGAACGTCCTGGGCATGTTTGTAAATGTTACCTCATTTTTCTTCCAATAATCCTGCTGATTACTTCTGTTTTCCAATGAGGCTCAGAGAGGTTAAGTGACCTTGCCAAGGTCACTTAGTCAAGGCTGGAACCCTAACATCCCAGGCGTTGTCTCCCAGCCAAGCATTTGCAAAGTGTAAACACAGGAATGCCTTGGGGAGCTGAAGGTTGCTCCCTAGCTTGGTTGCCTTCAGCCACTGACTGAAGCTGTCAGGGCTGCCAGGGACAGTGGGCCTTTCCTGTCATCAGAGGAGAAAGGTGGCCACCTAGGGCCCAGCCCAGTTGAGGCTTGCCAGAGGGATGCAGGTGAACAGGGAACAAATGAGGCCCAGCCAGAGACCTGGAGTGTTGTTACCTGAGGCTGACACCATGGATGCAGTCCTGGGTGCTGGGCCACACCTGGGACATCCCTGCAGCGGTGGCTCCACGGGCTCCAGAACTAAGCTGTGTGACGCTGGGCAGAGGCAGTCCCTCTCTGGGCAGGGTCTGAGAGATCACTCTAGCTGCTGACTGGAGGCCAGATTAGAAGCAGTGAGGGCAGAGGCCTATAGGGAGCAGGGGGAGCCTTGGCCCAGACTAGCCTCCATCCCCAGAGACTTTGGAGGACTCAGAGGCAGGATCAAAGTCCCTGGGGACAGAGTCACTTGTGACTGCTCCCTTGGCTTGCCAAAGCTGGTGGTGCAGTGAAAGGAGCACTGCACAGGGAGTCTGTGCCTAACCCGGCCCCCCCCCGGGCCTGTGTCCCCATCTGCACAATGATGGGGCCCAACGAGGGGGACGCTGAATTCAGTGCTCTCGAGGTAGCACAGCGTGACAGCCCACAGCTGGGGCTCCAGAGCCATGCTGCCTGGTTTCTAATATTGGCTGTGTGACATTTGACAAGTAACACTGGCCCTCTGGGCCTCAGCTTCCACATCTGTAAAATGGGTGGGATGGTGATCCTAGCACCTACCTCGTAGAGTTAATACAAGGATTAAAGAGTGACTAGTATGTAAAGCCTTTAGAACAGTGCCTGGCACAGTAAGTGCTCAGCCAATGTCAGCCACCTGCCCTTATTATTACTAGTAAAAGAGCAGTGTGTCTCTGTGAGCCTCCTTCTCAGGAGTCAGGCCGCAGCCTTAGCCTTATTTGGAGCCTGAGGGGTGATGGGAGGGGGAGCACCCTTCCTGCAACACTGACAGGCCAAGGCCAGCACTGCCCAGAGGAGTGATGGGGCCTGGGACCTCCCCCACTTGCCCCAACAAACAACAGTGACACTCAGGGCCCAGCGGAGGGCTGGACCACTCCCCCTTGCCACTTGGGGAAAGTGCCACGGGCCCCAGATGGTGGCCCCAGGCTGTGGGTGCTGAGGTGCAGTGGGAGGTGCCCACCTCCCAGGCCCCGCCTTGCGGCGTCATGTCCTCCAGGCCTTGAACTGAGGAAGGGGGCTCCACAGGGTGGGGAGGGGCAGGGAGGAGCACAGAGGAGACCGAGGAAGAGGAGGCAGAGGCTGCTGAAAGCCATACCCCACCTCCAAGCCAGAGGGACCAACAGCCCTGGTCCTTCCGCTGAGCAGGGCCATGGTGCTTGCCCTGCTCTTGAGGGCCCCGAGGGCCACCCCGCCTTCCCTGGGCTCTAGTCTTAGCTCAGCCCCATCTGACCAAAGGCCTGGGACACTCAGCCTCCCGGGTTCATTTCCCCAACAGCACAGTGAGGAGTTTGTCCTGGATGGTCACCACGGGCCCTCCCAGCTCCTAACACTTCAGGATGTCCCAGCGACCTGCGAAGATGCCCAGTCAACCACCCCTGGGCAGTGGGAAGCGGCACAGCCACCTGCTTGGCAGAAGGGGCCCACGGAGGTCTCCATCAGCTATTTCCCAGCAAGGCTGGCAGCCTACAGCAGGCAGGGGCCCTGGGCCATGCTGAGACTTTCTGCGGGTATAGCCAGGGGGTTCAGTGGTTATACACCTGGCGGATGCTAGGGCTAGCCAGCTCGTGTTCAAATTTGGCTTCCCCTTCCCTGGCTGGGTGGTCTCAACTAAGATATTTAAGCTCTGTGCACCTCAGTTTCCTCATCTGTAAAAGGGGAGGAAGAGGGCTGTTGTGGGGATTGAATGAGTTCAGGTATGCTGCACCGTTCTTAACAACGGTGCCCAGCACACAGGCCACACTCAGTGGCAGGGTTAATTGTGGTTTCCACGCGGGGCTCAGCAGGGTTAGAGGAGCCACAAGGGTCTGGGTCCCTCGCCCACCCCACTTAGGGCAGAGGTAGGGGGGAGTTCGAGAGGGCGACCCTAAAGCTTTTTTCTGCAGCCGCATACTCCACACTCAGCTTCAGCGAGCAGCTGGGAGACCCCGACAGGCTTCTGCCTGCACCATTTCCTCTGCCAGGCACACCACCCCTAGTGCCAGCTCAACTCCCAGGACAACACCCAGGTTGGGTTGGGATGCCCCACCCAGAGCCCTCCCCCACTCCCCCGACACGGGCCATATCCGGTCCTCACTGCCCGGTGACCATCTATCTGCTTCCCCTCCCTGGCCCCCTATCAGAGGCTGAGCCCAGCCATACTTGATGCCCCTTGACCGGCCTGGCATGAGCCAAGGCTGAGGCCCTTAGTGGGCAAAGGAACTTCCACCTGTGAGCAGGACGGAGGCTGCAGGCCCAGCCCCCTTCTCCCACCCCCTCCCTCAGCTTCCAGGCAGGTGTGAGTCAGAGAAACGAGGCAGGAAGGGGGTTTGTAAACAGTCACGCTGTTGGCACGGCGCTGGGTGACAGAGCATCAGTGGTCTCACTGGGTCCATAGCCCGGTCGGCCCCCGGCGTTGGGCTGAGGAGGCAGAGGGTTCCCTGGGATTTCACTGAGCAGGGTGGGGGGGGAATGGAGATGGCAGAGGTGGCCCTGGCACAGGCTTGAAAGTGGAGAAATCTGAAGCCTCACCAGCGACCGCGGTGCTTGGAGTGGCTGGGTCCGGCGTGACGCTGAGGCCCAGAAAGCTTCTCCCGGAAGTCATCCAGTGCTCCCTGCCAGCCCACCCCGGCACTCGCTTCCTCCTAGGCAGCCTGACCCTCGCTGGGGCAGCCACAGCCCAGGGGTCACCCTGGACCCATCAGTCTGATGACTTCCCTTGGCCCTACTAGATGCCTTCGTGTTCTCTTCAGCAACTCTGACTGCCAGGCCACGGGTCCACGCCCTCTGGGCCACGTTCCTCAAGCCGTGCTCCAGCTGGTCTGGGGCCTTCCACTCCCCACCATGGGCAGGGCAGGCCCGGTCCCCGCCCTCCACCCACCAGCTGTGCCTCTGTTAGTGCAGCGAGGTCATGTCCGCCCTTAAAGGGCAGCTGCCCTCAGTGCTCAGGGTTCTACCAGGCTGTGTTCCTGCTGCTGCTTGAGATGCTTGGAGGTAAGCAAAGAACACCGCAGGCTGCAACGACACACCCACGGGGGCCACACGGATCCCAACACGTACTGCGGCTGCGTGTTTCAAAGACACGTGGGCAGGAACACACAAAGAACACGCGTGCACTGCACGCACCGCATACGCATCCACAGGACAGCATTACAGACGGGCCACCCCTAGGCCACCCGCCACGTTCCCCTCCACCCTCGGACTCGGGCGCACGCACCAGGCGCGCACACGGTGGATGGGCTCCGGACGCACGACGGACAGCCAGGCCGGCCAGACAGACAGACGATGCTCGCCTACAGATCGGGGTCCTCGTGGCTGCACACGACGCCGGCGTCCTCCTGGTGGCCGCAGTTGTGGGAACCCAGGCCGGCGTGCGCACACTCCAGCAGGTTCCGCTCACTGCCTGTGCAGCGCACATCGTCCAGCAGGATGGGCAGCGTGTGACCCTCGCCGAACTCGGCACGCTTGGCGGCCCGCACGGCGTACGCGAAGCCCAGCTGGCGGCACACGACGGCAGCGCCCTTGGTGTCCCAGGCGTCATCGCACACGGTGCCCCAGCGTCCGCCCGCGAACACCTCCACGCGCCCGCGGCCTGGACTCAGGCCCGCGGGCCGCACCAGGCGCACGGCGCCGTTCGAGGGCTCGGGGACCTTGGTGCCCAGCCGTCCCCGCCGCCGCCCGCCACCCCGACGGCGCCCAGGCCGCGGGGTGGGTCGTGACGGCCGCAGGGTGGGCGCGAGTGGAGCGGCCGTGGGGCGGCTGCGGCGGGGAGCCTTGGTGGGCGCGGGCGCCGTGGGCCGCGGGGTGCTCTCCGTCCTCCGGATGAACTCTATGCAGAGGAAGAGCCTGTGTTCGGAAGGACCCCAGCCGCCCCAGCCCAGCCCACGCGACCCCACCCCACCCTGGCTCTTCACCCTGGAATGCAGACCCCAGGGAAAGATGTCCTCGTTCTGCCCTCTACTCAGACCCTGCCGGGGGCGGGGGGTGGGGGTGGAAACTGCAGTGGGTGGAGGGCAGGCCAGCAGGATGGGAACCAGCCTGCCTGGGGCCCCTCTGGTCCGGTGAAGCCCTCCCCTCCAGGATCCCAAGGCTGCTGGTCCCCCTGCCCATCACAGGGTGGCTGGTTAGGAGCTCTCTAGGTGCGGGGCTGTGGTCCACACTGACCCCTGCCCATTGACCCCTCCACGGGGACCTGGACTCATTAGGTGTCGGGGAGCTGCGGTGGGTGATTCCCTTTGTCCCTGTAGGACGTGGCCCTCACGCTTGGCCCAGGTCAGCCATAGGGCTAAATGTCACTCCACATCAGACACTCTGCCAGGCACTGCCTCTCTCAGGGGAGGTGGAAACCCCAAACTGCTCCGTTACTATGGGCAGGGATCCCGGGGCCACCGGCCAGTCTCACTTGGAAAACCACTGAGATGGGGGCTGAGAAAGGGCCTGGATACAAGACCAGGTGCAGGCTGGGGCCAGAACATGGGCCAGACGCTCCCCCAACCTGCACCCTGGCCCCCACTCCACCCACAGGGAAGGACTTCCAGCTCCCAGGGCTCTTGCTTCTCCAGCTGCCTTCACTGCCTAGGCTGCCCTTCCCCGACCTCTGCAATGCACTTTCCTCTCCATCCAGGCTCAACCCTCAGCCTCCAGGACCTTCCCAACCCGCCCCCTCCACCCCCAGCTCTGCACTGCTCTGGGTCCCCATGGCGCCCAGCACAACTTCTGTCACGGGGCCTGGGACACTAAATGACCCCTCTGTCTGCCCCAGCCAGGACCGGGCCTGGTCTGACTTCTTCTGTGGTCCCAGCGTCCAGCACAGAGCGGGTAACTAACAGAAATGCAGAAACTGCTGAATGAGTGAGTGGAAAACTCTGCCAAGGCCCCAAACCAACTGCAGCTGGACGTAAATTCCCCAAACACCCAGCTTCCCCAGCCTTCCTCTTCCTGGCGGGGCACCCCTTCCTCAGGGCCGGGTACCCCTCCACCCACCCAACCTCCCCCTCTTCCTGCCCCCCACCCCAGTCTGCCAGCTGGAGACCTGCTGGGCACGCTCAGCCCACTGAAGTATTTCCTTTGGCCCACGGGGCGGTTTTGAAAATTGTGAACTAGTTGCCAATATTTTCAAATCGGGAGATTGTACAATAACAACCCAAGAAGGCAGGGACCATATCTGCTTGCTCAGCATTACAGCCCCAGTATGAAGCACATATATGTGGTGGATGGATGGATGGATGGATGGATGGATGGATGGATAGTCTGCTTGTCTTGAGAACTGGAAGATCTGACAACACTAGGTCTCTCTCTCTGTTCCCACCTAGCTTGGACCCAGTGGAACAGCCCTCTCCTCGGGCCATACCCTCTTCAGGTGGCCCCAGATCCCATGGGTGGTCATTGTGGCTTTGCCTGGCCCTCAACTCATGAGGATTTGTACCCCTCTCTCCCCACCAAGCTCGTCAAAACAGAACCATCGTAGAGCAGACCCAGCCCAAACGCTCCCCTAGGCGCCCTTGCACCTAGAATAACTCATTCCAATCTTGCTCACAATATAGATATACCCTCTTGCTCTGTCCCTCCCAAGAACTCTGAGTGAACCTTGCCTGGGACCAGCTATTTCTCCCTTTGCCATGCTCGTTGTGAGGCCTGCAGCCCCTGGGAGCCACCCACCGTGGCCTGGGTCTGGCAGACACTGCATGAGTGAAAGGGGGTTTAAGCAGTTCCACCCACTCCTAGTATCTCCTGTGTACGGGGCCCAGGGCTGGGCATGGGGGCCAAGGAAGGGCATCCAGGCCCAGCTGGGAGCATCCACATCTGGAAGAGGGGCAGCGGGTGTGGGTTGCAGGAACTCCCACTGTGTCCCCAGCTTGGTGGACCCTTACCTTCTTTGGGCACGAAGTGGATGAGGCGGCTCCGGACCTTCACCTGGGCGGGTTGGATCTGACACTTGCCGGGTGGTGCCCGTCTGCCGACACACAAGAGGTCATGAGTCCCACCCTGGGAGCCCGCCCTGAGCATGTCCCTCCGACATCACCTGCCCCCTGAAACCAGGCAGGAAGGGAAAGGGCAGGTGTGCGTTCAGGCCTGGGCACGTGTGGGTGTTAACAACAGTGGCTGCTTATGGAGCAGTGTCCCTGCTGCTCTATGCCTCCCAGACCCCAAGAGTCCAACCCCGGGACAGGAACCCCCTATAACAGCCTGCCAAGTGCCCGCTCAGCCTCTGCCTGAAGAGCAGGAGGGCCGGTGGCCGCTTCTAATTCACAGCATGAAGCGTCCTTGGGATGTGATCAAATGTCACAGTCCTTCTCCCCAGCCTGCCTGCCGGTCCAACTCCTGTAACTGTCACCACAGCCCCATTCCTGCACTTTACCCTGGTCCCCATTCCCCACAGCCTCTGAGGAGGGTTTCTCTCTGCCCCTCTGGTTCTGGGATTTCTGGTGATACACAATCAAAGGGAAAGATTAAGTCAATCTAAAGAATAAAGTGGGGAGAGAGAGAAAGCCTCGGGGCTGGCAGCAGAGCTGAGGGCTCTGGGGGCCTTGGAGTGCGAGGTTGGAGAAGGCTGGGAGAGAACAGAGCCTGAGAAGGGTTGCCAGGGCTATGAATTGGGTCTCCTTGGACATCTTTGAGGGGCACAAGTAAGGAATGGAATCCCATTTTAATGAGCTTCTGGCCGTTGATCTGTGAGTCTTTGAATGGGACCGACCCTATTCTGGGACCAACCCACGTGGGTCCAAGACTTCAATGGGTCCCAAGAGCACGAGGGGAAAGCCCAAGGGCTGAAGCAGCCACGTGACCTGGGGTGGCTTTCAGACAGCCCTGGCAAAAGAGGGAAACCGAGGAGGGACGTGGGCCATTCCCCCTAGAGGCTGAAACACAGCCCAGCTCACACCCTTCTCCAAGCTGCAGAAAGCGTGGGTTTTCTGGCTGCTTTGAACTCCACATAATAGCCACACGCTTCAGACCAACCCAGCCGGGTTTTGTTCTTTAAGGAAATTACATAAAAATTTTTGTCTTGCCAAAGGGTAGGAGATACACCAAAAAATGCCACAGTGGTTATGTTTGGGTGGCAACGGATGACCCCACCCTACCCCCTCTGCTTCCCATTTCTTCATTTTCCAAATGTTCTGGAATGACGCCCCTCCGCAATATGTTGTGGATGCACAAAATTACATGGATTCCAAAAGAGAAAAATGAAAAAAGGGATGAGAAGGGTCACGGAGGGAGGGAGGGGACGGGGGGGTCTAGCCCGTTGCTGGCTCCTCCCACCCACGAGACCTTGAGCAGAAATCCCTAAGCCTCGGGTTCCCTCTGTTGCGCGGGGGCCATGAGCCCAGAAGGATACTGCACAGACTAAAGGAAACAGTGGGTCTCAGGCAGCATCTGGCATGAATTAGGTGATATTTCCTTAGAGAAGCACTCTTTTTTCAAAAACTGGAAATAACCTAAGTGTCCAAGGGATGGTCAGGCAATCACGGTGCAGTGACTCAACAGAAAATTACGCCGCCATCAAAAAGGAGCCTTCTGAGGGCGACGTTGCAACGTGGAAATGTTTATACAAAATAAGGATAGACCTACGAAGAAAAATGCAAAGTTTGCCTGTGTTGCTCCACGACGACATAAATCCAAAGAGGGCCGAGACCTCGGGGAGAGGAAAGGAGCAAGCGCTTATGTTTTTCTTGATAAATAGTTATGTCAGTAATTAATAGCTTTGTGCTTTCAACAAAAAAGTGTGGTAAACAAGGAATGTCTGAGAAGCTGTCACAGACTAGAGGAAGCTAACAGGACATGATGACTAAATGCAATGTGGGATTCTGTATGGGATCCCGGAGAAAAGGACACTAGGGAAAAACTAGAGACATCCTTTTGTTTTTAAAGTATGGAGTTACCTCAATTTAAAAAAAAAAAAAAAAAAAGTGTGGCATTTAATGAATAGTAATGTACCAATATTGGTTCATTAATTGTGACAAATGTACCATGATAATGTAAGACGTTAAAAATAGGGAAAACTGGGTGAGGGGTATATGGGAAACTCTGTACTATCTCTGCAACTTGTCTGTAAATCTAAAACTGTTCTAAAATTTAAAAAAAGAATTAAAAAAAAATGTGATGGTGGGGCCCATATTTATGGGCCCCCACTGGTATCTTTGGTGCCCTCCTAGCATGAATAGAACTGGACTTTGAGGCTGGCAGATCGGTTTTGAATCCTAGATCTGCCCCTCACCAGCAGTATGAACTTAGCTAGTCACTTCCACTCTCTGGGCCTCAGTCTTCTCATCTGAAAAATGGGCATATTAACCACAACCACCTTAAGGAGTGGTAGAGAGGGGAAATGAGGTAATGGAGGGGAGGGCTCCTGGCAGACAGTAGGAGCTGAGTTCATGATGGGGGTGGGGGGGGCTCACCTGGAGGGGTCGATCATTTTGTAGACAACCCCACGTGCCACTGTGGCACTCGGCACGCCCGTTGACATGAAGTACAGCTCCCCTTGGACAAGAAACGAGGCAAGAAGTGAGAACACTGCCTGGAATACCATCCCGGCCAGCCCCACGGCCCCACCTCAGTTCTGAGGTGCACCCCAACTTCAGTGAGCCAGGAGGGGAGATGCTGCAGGTCAGTGTAACTCTCCAGTCCCCAGAACTGGAAACCGAGGCTGAGAAAGGCGTCCAGATGTGCCCAGGGGCCTCTGCAGCACAGCCTCCCGGGCTGCCGGCTGCTCTGCCCGGACCCTCCCAGGCTCTGACCTCTGGACTCTTGTCTCCTCCCTGGTGACCCAGCCCCACCCCTGGTCCCTGCCTGGGTTTCATGCCCAGGACCACACACCTCTGAGCACCAATGGAGGTCCACAGCCCAGCTCCCCACTGACTGCTTACTGATGACTCAGCTTCCTCATCCCCAAAATGGGCCTGCCTCATAGGGCTGTTGTGAGGATGAAAAGAGCATATAGTAGATGCTCCATCAGTATTAACTATTATTGCTGTTGTTATTGTCATCATTGCCCAGGGTCCAGGTCCTGCCAAGTCCTTGGGGACACAGTATCTCTCCACTGACCAGCAGGCACCTCCCAGGCAAGTAGCAGGGGCAGAAGAGTTCGTGCTTGGGGAGCCTCTAGTGTGAATCCCAGCCCCTGCACTTGGCCCCATGTGAGCTCCAGCAGCTCCGGGACAGCCCCACTCAGAGCCTCTGTTTGTAGAAATGGAATTATGAGCACCTGGTGCCACGGATGCTCTCAGGGAAATTGAGTTCTCTGCTCTCTCCCCACCCCCATCCTGCCCCCTGGCCCTTGTTGCCACAGGTACCCATGCCCAGGAATTAAGCTTCATTATTCTCAGCTTCCAGATGAGAAAACAGAGGCTCAGAGAGGTCAAGTGACTTGCCCAAAGTCACGCAACTGGTGAATGGTTAAGCAGACCTGGAACTCAGAAACATCTGCTGTCCCCAAGCCCACGCTAATGTAGGAGATGTGGTAGCTGGGAGGCCCAGACACAGGCCACATGTGGCTCAATGTGATGGTTCAGCCATGCTAATACCTTCCGTCCTTGTAAGAGGCAGCGGAGAGCTCTCCCAAGGATGGGGGCAGGGGTGGTTTCCCCAAGGAGAGGCCAATACAGACAGTGAGAAGGGAGCTTGAAGGAAAGCATGTCCCTGGTGACTGGTGCAGTCAGGGAGGGCTGCATGAGGGAGGTGTTTGAGAATCAAGGCCCAGGAAACCTGGGGAATTCTGGAAGGGGAAGACACTTGAGAGGTGACCTGTGCAACTGGGGTAGACCAGCTGTGGTGGGGAGCTGGGGGCTGGGGAGGGCAGGATGCTGAGTGGTCAATGGCCCCTGACCTCCCTCCAGGAGCACCAGCCCTGCCTTGGCGGGCAGTGGGAGCCGGGGCGGGGGGCAAGTTGGTGGGGGGAGGAATAGGTCCACAAGGTGTGATGCACCCCGTGGGAGGGAGCAGGGCCCCTGGCAAGCAGGTCCCTGCTGGAGAGTCCATAGGCACAGCTATGAATTTGCATGTGGCTTTGAGCCTTAATTCCCTTCCTGGGCTTCTTTCTGGAGAGAAGCCCTTGGGAGCAGCCACTGTCTCCTCCCTGGCTGTGCAGCCCTCCTTCACCCTATGCTCCAGGAGCTGGAGCACCTCGGAGCTCCCCGCACGTGCTGCTCCCTTGGCCTGGATGCCCTTCTCCATTGTCTGCCTTTGCCTGACCAAGCTTGAGCTTGAGGTCCTGCTCTGGGAGGCCTCCAGGGGCCAGGCCATGTCCAGTGCTCCCCACCCCACAACCAGGCAGGAAAAGTCAGCCTCAGTTTCCCCATCTGTAAAGTGACAGCATTGGACCGGGCGCACCCCAAGGCCCCATCCAGCCTTAATCTGTGGGAAGCTCCCAACCCCTTGCACGGGCAGGGAGCCCCCATGGCACTGCTAAGCCCTGCCCAGGGCCACACTACCCTCCTGGTGTCTGCGGTATGGACTGTCCCTGGAGGACACTGGGCCAGCAGAGGTCCTTGTTTTGCAATTTGCACGTGTCAGAAGATCAAGCAGAGAGGCAGAGGCCAGAGGGAGCTGGGAGAGGTTTGCTGGCATCAGCCCCCCAGGTCTCTGTGCCTTCCGGGGCCACCTGCCCAACTCACCAACATGCTATCCCTGGGCTGTCTGTCTTTGAGGGGCCTCCTCCTGGCTGTCCATCCCTTGGTGTCACTCAGAGGGCTGAGGAAGGGCCCCCTGGGAACTGCGCTTTCCAGGCCCTCCTCTGGGTCTGGGCTCTGGAGGGGGAGGAGGGTGGAGGGAGGGCATCTCCCCCTTCCAAAACATGTTAACCCCCTAACGACCAAAAGAAATGGCTTTCAAGGGCCCAGTGGGCTCAGGGAGGGTGGTGGGGTCTGAGGCTGCCCTTTTGAAAATTTAGACTCTGACGGGTATCGGTTCAACAAAGGTTTCCCAGACTCAGGCCTGGGGGCTCTGGGCACTGGGCCCTGCAGGGGACACCTCTCGAAAGGCCCCTGGGAAGGCGTTGCCTAGTAACCTGGCCAAGCATCCACCAGGCCCCACTGGGGGCCCCTCAGCTTTTGTCCAGGGACAATCTGGGGCCAAGGACAAAGGCGGGATCCAGCCTCCATGGTCCTTCTTCCTCTCCCCTCCCCCTCTGCTCCTTGCATTGAAAACACAAGTGCCTGAATGGGGGACCCACTAACAGGCAAGAAAGCGGTGCCCACCACTTTCTGAAGACAATGCGGCTTCATTTATAGGCCCCGATACATTTGCCATCAGGAACCCAGGGAGCTGGAGGTCCCCAGGGAGGCACTCTCCCCCCACCTGCCTGCATTTCCACCATCACAGATCCTTTCCTGGTCCCATAACTGCCCTGGACTCTTACCTGTGGGGTCACGCTATCCCTCCTAGCAACCCTGCCCAGGGTGAGAGGTGGGGAAAGGGAAGGACGGGGACCACTGCTCCCATCTTCCAGATAAGGAAATGGAAGCTCAGATGAGTGAGAACTGACACCGAAGCAAGGCTTAAGCCCTCTGAACATGTCACTCTCCAGCCAGAAGGTGATTTCAGGCCTGAGATGCCATCCCTCGAATCCCAGGCCAGAAGGACCCATGGGGTGGGGCACAGTCCCAGGCATGGGCAGCCTGGATGGAGAGGCCTCAGGAGCGCTCACCGGCCTCGTCCTCCGCGAAGGAGATGATGTGCGGATAGTAGTTGTTGATGAGGCCCGGGAACGCACAGGTCTGGCCACGGCCCATGCAGATCTCATTGTACCGCCACTGGCCTGTCCCCAGGTTCTCTCGGAGGGACATCAGACGCCTGCAAAGGAGGATGGGCTGTGGGGTCATGCCTGGCCGGGTGCCCGAGGGAACACCACCCACCAATCCATCCATCCAATCATCTATTATCCATGCAATCAGGACCATACATAACTTGCAGGGTCCAGTGCAAAGTGAGCATTCAGGGCCCCTTGTTCAAAAAGTACTAAAGATTTCAAGACAGTAACAGCAGAGCATTAAACCAAGCATGGGCGCTTCTGAGACGGAGCCCCGTGTAAGCGCACAGGCCGCACATCCATGAAGCCGGACTCACGTGCAGTCTTTACTGAACACCTGCTACGTACCAGGAGAAGCACAGGGGTGAACAAGACCAGCTTGGTTCCTGCCCCCTCAGCTCAACCCCACCTGCTGACCAGCAGGAGACAGTCAGGAGCTGACTTCCAGTTCAGAAGCCTCCAAGGCTGGTGCCCAGGAGTTTCCACATACTTTGGAGCTGCCTCCACTTCGGAGAGTGAAATGGAGAATTTGACATCTTCAGAAAATGTTGATCTTGTCCCTTACTCCCTTCTATGCCTGTCAATCACCTATTGATACTTTCAGGCCCTGCTCGGTCATCCCCTCCTCTGGGAAGCCCTCCTGACTGCCCCTGTGCTGGGCTTCCCCAGCACTGCTCACAGGCTCTCTGAGGCCGGACTCGAGTGGACCGAGTGTGGGTCTGTCTCCCTGACTTGGGTACGAGGTACTCTTCAACTCTGTTGCTTTGGCCCTGGCACGAAGCCTGACCCAGCAGAGGGGTTTGGGAAGTGTTGGCAAAATTCATTGAATTTCTGTGTTCAGGTGGCTTGGGCACTCCTGGGGGACGGCAGAAGGGAAAAAGGAGAATTGGGGTAAAAAAAAGGAGTTTCATCTAGACCCATTTTCCAGATGGGATAACTGAGTCCCAGAGGAAGACCCTGAGCTGGGAGAAGGACCCAGCAAACAGAGGCCCAGGTCAGGGTTCTCTGTCAGCTCCAGCTGTAGATGCACTGGCCACAAAGCCACCCTAGGTCAGCAGCCTGGAGGAGGTAAGAATTCTACCAGCCTCGAGGTTCCTTATTTCCTCTCCCGAGGGACCCAGTTCAGCTGCCCTTACATGGAGAGGCTAGGGTGGGAATAATTAAGAACTGGTGGTCCAGTGGTTAGAATTCCACGCTTCCACTGCAGGGGGCCCAGGTTCAATGCCTGGTCAGGGAACTAAGATCCTACAAGCTGCACGGTGTGGCAAAAAAACAAACAAACAAAAAATTCATTTCACATGAGGCTGGAAGGGTCCAACAGACCCTTCCACCTTATTAGACAAGCAAACAAACAAACAAACAAAACACAGAAATTGAGCACATTCTAGATTCTAAGTGCTGTATATGTATGAACAGGTCTCAAACAACCCTAGTAAGCAGGTACTATTATCATTTTGCAGATGAGGAAACTGAAGCACAGAGTGGTGAAGTAACCGGCTCAAGGTCACACGGCTAATAAGCGTGCCAGGCTTTGAACATAGGCCATCTCAGCTGTACTTTTAAGCATCATGCCAGGTGTATAGCTTCCCTGGGCCTCTCTGGTCCTCAGGTTTCCCCTCTATACAACAGGAGAACGAGATGGTCATGAGTTTCCATAAGCTCCCCTGGGGAGAGAGTCTGACCCACAGCAGGCTTGGGAGGTATGTTCTACCCCCTCCGAAACCTGTTTGGGGTGTGACTCATCCCAACCCCTCTCCCACACACACACACACACCCTCTAGGGGCTCAGTGGGTGGAGGCAACACTGCCATAAAGCATGGGGATCGGGCAGCCAGGCTCCACGGGCCCCACAGGCAGACCTCAGCTGGAGCCCCAGCTCCCCTCTCTCCAGCAGGGTGACCTCTCTGGCCAGCTGGTGCAACGGCAGGTCCTGGCTCCCAGGAGCCAGATGGCCCCGGGGCTGTCAAGGGTGTTGTACACTCCCCCACCTTTCACCTCTGCAGTCCCTGCTCCCTCAGAACTGTTGTCAGGCCACTTACCCGCTCATGAAGTCTCCGAAAATGTAGAGGCCGTTCAGGTTCGGGTACTCGCAGCCCCGGTAGACGTAGCCCCCAGTGACCGACTTGCCCAGTTTGTGCGGGTAGGCGAATATCGGCAGCACATCATCTGCAGGGGCGGGAGAAGCTGGGGTGAGCCTGCAGCCGGCTCCCAACAAGGCTTCTTGGGTGGTCCTGAGTCTTGCGGGGGGTGGGGGGTGGGAGGGGGGACAAGGGGGGAGGAGGTTCCCAAGAGGGCCCGAGATGGGGCCCCAGACAGTCAACCAGAAAGGGTGGTGTTTCAAGTTTGTAAAGCGGGGGTAGGGGGGTGGGGTTGGCATGGGTTTGCGCGGGCAAGGAAGTCCCGGATGGGGGCGCGGTTGGCCACGGAGGGAGGCGCGGGCGCACAGCCGTGGAGTCGGGGGCAGATCCGGGGAGACAGGTCCTCGAGGGCGCGGGGGGGCGGGGGGCGGTCACCGAGGGAGGTGTTGGCACACAGCTTGCGGTCGTAGCACTCGAAGCCCTCGCGGGCGCGCCAGCCGTAGTTGCGGCCGCGCTCCACCAGGTCCACCTCCTCGAACTTGTTCTGGCCCACGTCGCCGCAGAAGAGGCGCCCGCGGCCCGCGCCCGACGCCGGGTCGCCGCGGTCGAAGGAGCAGCGCCACATGTTGCGCACCCCGAGGGCGTAGACCTCTGGCCGTGCGGCGGGGTCGCCCACGAATGGGTTGTCGGACGGGATGCGGTAGAGCGGGCCGCGCTCGTTGCGGTCCACGTCGATGCGCAGCACCTTGCCCAGCAGCGCCGACCTGCGGGCCGGGTGAGAGAAGGAGCCGGCTCGGGGTCTCCTCGCGCCAGGGGCTCGGGCACCGCGGGGCAGGTGCGGGGATGGGGGTGCCGGGGCCCGGGGCCCACGGCCAACCCAGGTGCAAGGAGAGCCTCGGCTGTGCGGCCAGAGACCCCGGGTTCACGTCCTCCTCAGCCACTTACCAGCTGGGTAACCTCATTCATTCATTCGACATTTATCGGGCACCTTACCAAGTGCCAGGCCCTGTCCTAAGTATTGGACATACATACCATCTATTGCTTTGTTTCATCCTCACAACGAATCTTTTAGGTAGGTGGGTGCTATTGTGATCCCCGTTTTACAGATGGGGCAGCTGAGCTCAGAAAGGTCATAAAACATTCCCAGTTGCCACACCCCCAGTAAATGATAGGAGTGGGATCCAGCCTAGGCAGCCTGGCTGCAGAAATCCAAGCTCTTTACCACACTTGCTAATCTCCCCGGACCTTGGTGTCCTCCGCTGTGATATTAGGCGGTCCCTCTCTTTCCTGCCTACTCACAGGGTTGTGCTACAGGGTGAAAATGATACCAGAAAAATTACTCCTATTTACAGCTTTCTTCCAGCACCTAGCACCGTGAGTGGCATGTAGCAGGTGCTCATGAAGTGTTTGCTGAGTGAATGAATGAATACCTGCAATCAAAGTCAAGTGCCCCACACAAGAGTACAGGTCAGGGCAGGGAGAGGGGAGAGAGAGCACCTCAGATCTTAGCAGGAAACGGGAGGCTGGGGTACTTGCCATCTCTCTCATACACCCCCAGGGCCATCGCAGCATGTCAGAGAGCCAAACAGGCCTCAGAAGCGGTTTAATTCACCCCACACTCCACACACACCACCCTGATCTCAAAGATGAGGCAACCCACGTTCTGAGAGGGGGACAACTTGTCAGATCCCTCAGGCAGCTCTGGACTGGAAACGAGGTCACTCCTCAGCACCATGCAACATCAGCTTCCGGAGCCCTTGGAGCGAGGAGACCTCAGGATGTGCCCTCCAGAGCCACGCAGAGCAGGGTGCAGCCCTAACCTCCATGCAGCCACTGGGGGTGAGCAGTTTCTGGGTCTCATTCGTTGCATAACAAAAGTGACACATGATGGAAGCTGCAACGTGCTAAAAGATGTACGCCCTCTTCATCTGTGATTTTTTGATGCGCTTACTTACTGCGTGGTTTTCCCCTAGCTGTTAGCATTTTGGTGTACTCCCTTTGGCTTGCTTTTCAAGACAGGACTGGCCGGTCCGCCCATTTGATGCAACTGTGTACCCCATCATTCTCACATAGCATCAGCACCCAAGCATTTCCCTCATCATTAAAGATACCTCACAAGTATTCTCTTTCATGATCATAAAACGCTCTCCCCCAGTAGATGCCCCACAGTTAATCCCCTATTGTGGACTTCTAGGTTTTGCCCCAGTGAGTTCCTCTCATACGCTCCAGTCTGCTCAGCACCAAGCTACAGATTACTCCCTGGAGCCCATACACCACGCACCAAGCTTTGATATGTAAGTGGGCAAAACTCATAACAGCAAAATAATGTTTTAAGTCCTGTCCAATTATCCACAAATCCTTAATTTCTATTTTCTCAACTTCATCTCCAAATACATCCCAAACATGAGAAAGCTGCAATGATTCTTACACTGTCACGTATGAAAGCACAAGTCACGAATTGGGAGCACTTTAATTACTGTAATCAACATCATACTCTCTATTTTTACTTTCTGGGCTGAGGAAGGTTTTGTGATTTTGACTAAGAGAATGGAGGAGGCTGCCCTGAGACTCCTGGATATCCTCATCTATATGCACGAGACTCGTGTGTATGTGTGTGTGTGTGTGTGTGTGTGTGTGTGTAAGGAGGGGAATGGTGGCAGGCCATCTACTCAAGTCCAGAAGTGAGGAACTGAGAGCAAGACTATGCCTCAATTTCTGGGCCATCTTGGGTGACCCTTGGGGCAGAAAACCCACATGCCCACCCATACAGCCCTGCTCCAACCAGCCCACACTCCCCATTAGGTCTGGAAAACACCCTTTTCCTTCCTCTGGCTCCAGCAGGGCTGGGCAGACTTCAGAGAAAATCTGATCTTCCCAGAGGCTCTGTGATGTCACCTCTCAGGTACCCATGACAACGTGATCACCTTTATTCTTCATGACTAGATTATTATTATTATTATTCTCCCCATGGGGATTCTTCTTCTTCTTCTCTAACTGATGAGAGGAAGTGACTGGGCTCCCCAGCTGGCTCGCTGCAGACTGAGCTGGGGTCCAAAGCCCTTTCTACTACCCTACACTTCGTGGCCGAGGAAGTAACCCCCCCTCCAGGATAGTATGTAAACTAGGAGTATGTAAAACAACCCACCAGCCAACCAAATCAGAACATACTTGTTTTGGGCATTTCCAAACTTTCCAAAGGGGTCTCCAGCCATCCCGCCATCTCCAGTAAAGATGTAGAGGTACCCATCATCCCCAAAGAGCAGCTGGCCCCCATTATGGTTCGAGGCTGGTTCTTCGATCTCCAGGATTATCCTAAAAGAAGATAATCACCCCGCCCCCCCAAAAAAAACCTCAGCCAAAACACAAAACAAGATCACAGCAATAAAACCTCCTCTCCCCTGGATGCCATTTCATAGTTGGAAAGACTTTTCAGATCCTTTATAGCAGGTGATTTTTATAAGGATCTGGCAGGCTGGGCAGGAATAATTCACACCATTGTGCCAATGAGAACCGAGAGGCTCAGAGAGGTTGAGCAACTTGCCCAAGGTCACACAGCCCATAGATAGCAGAGCTGGGACTAGAACTCAGGACTTCTAGTTCTGGTCTAGCGCTTTTTCCACTCTCCCCACAGCTAGCACCTGCCCTGTTAGGATCGAGCGAAACTGTTGACCCAATCACTGGCACAACTGGTTCTTCATCATAGCTACCCACACACCAGCCACTTAAGCCGAGCACTTCTGACACACTCTCTCATTGATTATGTGCTGTAGCTTCTAAGGAGGTGGGCTGGATGGTGTGGGTTGTGCTCAGTCACACTCACTCCTCAGCAACCTCCTTTACTGCCAGGGCGGGAACCTTCCACCATACTGCCAGCCAGCTGGCTTCCGGTTAGGGGCTTGCCAACGGAGGATGGAAGGCAAGGAGAAGGGAGGGGCCACATTTCCCTGGTTTCTGGTGCTGCCTCCAGAAGCGGTGGTTGCAGGAAGGGCAACAGTGGCTGGCAAATATGGACTCCTGGGTTTCCACCCAGACCTCTGGGTACCAGGAGGGGCAAAACTCAGCAGCACAAAGACGCTTTTGCCTTTTGTTCCTCTAGCTTCTCACAGGAACTCATCTTTAGGTAACCTGACCGTCCCTTTTTCCTTCTCCATCCCTCCCAATCCCTTTGTAGCCAACTCCCTGTACTAAATTCCCTCTGATCGAAAGGCTTAGGCTGGTTTAGGTTTTCCAGGATTGGTGACTGACTTGCCAAGCCCTTATTAATACAGATGAGAAACCCGAGATACAGAAATGTCAAGCAACTTGAACCCAGGACTTTGAACCTTCAGAGCCAAGACCAGAAGCCTTTCTATTGTGAGGCCAACACACACGACTTGGTAAGTCATACACAACCCCAAACTCCAGGTCCTCCTTGGAGAGGACAGCTCAGACTGTCGGTCATCCATCTCCCATTGGGGTCTCAGCCCTGAGAACAGAGACTGACAGCTGACTCAGGCAAGGATGATCACTCACTCCTGGCTCTGCCCTGAGCCAGCTGTGACTACTTCTGCCCCTGCAAGAGTCAATTTCTAGGCTTGTACTTGTGAGGTCCCCGTAGAGCCTTTGCTGAACCCTAACTCTGCAATATATTCATCTGTTTATTTTGTGTTCCACCTTCAGTCTTCATCAGGAATCAATTTTTAAAAGTCACCACTGAAGACACATCCACTCTGTCCCTCTCTCTCCCCTCTGTGAGATCCATGTGATAAACTTGGCCTCTCTTGGAGAATTGGTTGTGCAGCCTCATATAAGGTAATGAGAATTATGTTTTCTCCTTTTGTCCTGGTTGCCAGGAAGCTCACAGGCAAAATCTACATTAGACCTCACATTAGCCAGCATATTTAACTCCTTCTTTTTATACGTTCAATATCAAGAGTTTACAATTTTATTGAACGCATGATGTGCTATTATTTGTCTATTTGCCCTCAGATCAGTCCTGGTCCTCCCCTTACATGCTCCTCTACTTCAGGGGGCCAGCTCCTGAAAACTACATTTCCCATACTCCTCGGCTACGTGGCCTCCAGCTAGGTTCAGCCAGTGGAAGGCACTGGCCAGAGACTGGAGGGCGGGGAGTGGGGAGTAGCGGGTGGAGAGGCAGCAGTATTTCTCCCTCTCTCTCTCTGTCTGTTTCAGGCAGTGTCTTGGCAGTCCCTGCACCTCCTACCTGGCTCCAGCTCCCCCAACCCAGGTCCACCGTGGTTCCAGCTTCAACCAAGTGGCCCCAGCTCAGGGGCTCCAGTAACCGCACTTCTCACAGCCCAAGAGACAGAGGCAGCTCCCTCCGGTTGTTAAACTCAGAGTTGCCTCCCTTCTTCCCCAGGTTGCTCTTTCATCATTTCCAACACCCGAGGAACTAATTCCCAGTATGAAATTCTGCCTATTTGAGTGACCTGGTACAGGATTTATTTTCCCATTGGAGACAGATTATGTATGCCCTTCTTGCCAGGCTAGGTCAAACCTGTTTTGAAAACAGTTGGGGCATAACTAATACCCAGAGAGCAGGCTGGGTGTTGAGAGGAGCAGAGGCCTGGAGGCAAGGAACGGATAAACCTGTTGGGGGAGGGTGGGGAGGAGAGCAATCTGCCTGGGGGGCAGAGGGTCCAGGTGAGAAATAGGAGGTGGGGCCAGGTGAGACTGGGGCCTTGGGGCCAGAGTGCCCTGGTAGGAGCAGTGGGTTGGGCCTGGGAGGGAGGCAGACAGACCAGGGTTCCAGCTCTGACACTTCCTAGCTGTGTGACCTAACAGTCCCGTCACCTCTCTGAGCCTCCACTTCCTCATCTGTGAAATGGGGCTGTATGAAAACCAAATGAAACGCACCATCTGAAGTACCTGATCCAGGAGCTGGACATGACCTGGTGATGTCTGTTTGGCAACTGCCCCTCCCCTGACCCCAGAACAAGGGGTTCGGCCCCCTCACCAAGCGTGACATTCAAAATATTTCACAACTCTTGGGGGGCACAACTCCAATTGGCCACATGTGGTCACGCCAGTGCTCATCCATGCTCGCGGCCCCGCCCCTCCCGCCTGGGCTCCCGGGGAACCACCTCTCTGAGTCGTGGTCCACAGCGTTCACGTCATCCTCTGAGACCCTGAACTCGCTGATGCGTATCCACTCGTGGAAGCCCACACCCACTGAGTAGTAGACGTAGAGCTTGCCATTGTGCCGGAAGCCGGGGTGGAAGGCGAGGCCCAGGAAGCCCCGCTCATCGCCCTCCCAGGGCGAGGTGAGCACGGCCCGGCTGATGTTCAGGAAGGGCTTCTCCAGCCGCGAGCGGTCGGGCAGGTAGACCCACACCAGCCCCAGCTGCTCGGCCACGAAGAAGCGGTGGGAGCCGTCCCGGGCGTGGACCATGGCCACGGGGTTGCGCAGCCCATTGGCCACCTCCTCCAGGCATAGCTGCAGGCAGCCCATGGCGTCGGCCACCACACGGCCCAGGTTGGAGTTGAGGTTCTCATTGACCAGCAGGCGCGGGAAGCAGTAGTCCGTGTCGTCCAGCGACAGGTAGCGGCAGAACTTGGCGCGGTTGCCCTCCAGCGTCCAGAGCTCGCGGTCGGCCGACAGGTGGCGGAAGAGGCCCCGGCACGACTGCCACAGGTCCAGGCAGTAGTCCTCGCAGAGCCCGGGCACGGTCCTCAGGGGCGTGGACGGATCCTCCGCGTCGTAGAGGTGGGCCGCATACGGCGAGCATTCCTGCACAGACAGGGATGGCTCAGGGATGCTCTGGGGTGGTCTTACCAGCTGTGTGACCTCAGGCAGCTCACCCCATCTCCTAGAACCTCAGTCTGCTGATCTGTAAAATGGGAAGACGCCATCTGTCCATTACCACCAACTGTCTCAACTACAGCAGCAGCTACACAGGGCCTGTATCTCCTCGCCTTCATTCCTTCTCTCTCGCCTTGATGCTTCTGTTAGAATAACCACATTATTACTGCTACTACTAACATCAGCATCAGGAGCTACTCTTAAGCACCTACTGTGTGCCAGAAAGGATCTGAGGCATTTTTATACACTTTCTCTTTTAATATGCTGCCTCCGTCCTATACCTCCATGATTCACTCCACTTTTTAAATTTTTAAAATTAATTAACTTTTTTGGCCACACCACATGGCACGCGGGATGTTAGCTCCCCGACCAGGGATCGAACCTGCATCTCTTGCATTGGAAGCACGGAGTCTTAACCACTGGACCACCAGGGAATTCCCTCACTCCACTTTTTTTAGATCCCTACTCAAGAGACACCTCCAGGAAGTCTTCCCTGACCACCCATCCATCACCCCCATCCCCTCCTGGCCTCTGACTCGGCTTAAAAAACAAAAAAACAAAATCTTAACATTCCCTGATATTATTATAAAATCAATGTGTTTACATGTTTATTGTCTGCCTTCCTCAGAACCTAAGTTCCACGAGGGCAGGAATTTTGCCTGTCTTGGGCACTGCCGTACCCCAGAGCCTGAGACCATGTCTAGCACATACGAGGCCCACAGTGAATACTAGGGATTGTGCTGAGCACTGACCCACCCTGACCAGCCCTTAACGGGGAATAAGGGCTCCTCCCTCCATTATTCATTTAATCATCACAAGGGCCCATGAAGGGGGGCTTCCCTGGTGGCGCAGTGGTTAAGAATCCGCCTGCCAATGCAGGGGACATGGGTTCGAGCCCTGGTCCGGGAAGATCCCACATGCCGCGGAGCAAATAAGCCCGTGCGCCACAACTACTGAGGCCTGCGTGCCTAGAGCCCGTGCTCCTCAACAAGAGAAGCCACCGCAATGAGAAGCCCACGCACCGCAAGGAAGAGTAGCCTCCGCTCGCCACAACTAGAGAAAGCCACGCGCAGCAACAAAGACCCGACGCAGCCAAAAATAAATAAATAAATAAATAATTAATTAATTAAAAAAAAAAGAGCCCATGAGGGTGAGAGTGCTACAGACGGGGAGACCCAGGTGCGGGTCACCCAGCGCCATCGGTCAGCACGGAGGATCTGGGTTTGGTCTCAGGCCGACCCCGTCCTCCCAGCACCGGGGAGGCTGGTGCATGTACACGTGTGAGTGCGTTGATTACACTCATGCCCACATGTCCCCCTGACCACCGGGACCCCCTTCCTCCATCCCTAAGTCACCTTGGGCTCAGCCCCTCCCAGGCAGGGCCCTGGGGCTGTCCTCTGCTGCCAGAGCTGTTGTTCTGTGAGATAAATGAATCAGGAACCCCCCGGTCCCCGGGCACCTCTTCAGACCTTCTTGACCTCACTGGTCCTGGGATCTACAGCCGTGGCTCACCCCTTACCTCCCTCCGAGGGCATCCCCATTGATGAGACGCTTGGGACCCCACTCATCTCCCACGTGGGCCCTATCCAGAATGTGGGGGAGTTAATGCCTGATGTGGCAGACCTTTGACCCTTGGGAGAAGGGAACTGATGGATAACTTGTTCTGCCCTCCTCCTCCCCCCCCACCCCAGGACAGTCCTGATTCACGGTTTGTGTGGTTTCTTGGAACCACAGTCTTGCCAGTTCAAGCATCAGCCACGTTTGGCAGCAGCTGACTCGCAACTGCATCCTTGACTGGGCTCTCCCTCTGCCCCTTGTCACTTCTGCTTACAGCGTCCTCTCACCCTAATAAGGGAAAGAGCCATGAGCTTTGCCCCAGGTTCTGCTTTCTGGGAACCCAGGCAGTGGCAACCAATGTGACCAGGCCTCTCCCAGCTTCAGGCTCCAGCACCCACCACCTGAGAGCTGAGAGCCCCCCAGAGCAGAGGCCTTAGCACCCCAGGCTCTCTAAGGGACTCCCTCGGTTAGAGCCTCTGACCTGAGCATATGTAACTGCTTATGTGTCTGATACCCCCCGCCCACCCCCTGTGTGAGCTCACCAGGCCAAGGCCTGGTCTGACTCAGCCCTGGGCCCCCGAGGCGTCAGGGGATGCTCTTCCCGCAGCAGGGGAGGCGCAGACAGGCACACACTCCCCCCTCACAGGCAGGGCCAGGCTGGGTTCCAACAGGAGGCCCTCAGGGGCGGAGGGTGGCAGGCTGCCCTCCTGACTGTGTTCTCAGGCTCCTGGCCAGGGGCCGTACCCTCCCTTTACACGATTGTGGCTTTTGGTCACACCACGGCCTGTCCTCCTGGCCCAACTACTGCTACTGAGGGCCACTTGGTGACGTGCTTGTGGGTCTGGTCAGTACTGCCCAGGCCCAGACAGGGAGAGCATTTTCACATGTTCCAGACGGCCAGGCCCTGGCCTCTGTGCAGTGCCACCTCTTCCACGGTTCCCCTGGAGCCTCCTGTGAGTCCAGCCAGCAGCCGTGGGTGGACCAGGGAGGGTCTGTGTGCACACACGCCTCATTTAGTCATTGCGAGGTAGGGTCATTGTGATTTCTACTGTATAGATGAGAACCTGAGGCTTAAAGGAGGCCAGGCGCCAAGAAGTGGCCAAGCCAAGGCTCAGACCCAGGCCTCATGATGCCCAGACCAGGGCTTTTCTCAGATTACTCAGCAGAGTTTCATTCAACAAGTGTTTACTGGGTACCGACTCTGTGCCAGGCACTGTCCTCGGCTCCAGAGACACAGTGGGGAGCAAAACAGACTTCTGGAAGCCAATCTGAGTGCCCTCCACTCATCAAAACCACACCCAGAACTAGAGGTGGAGCAGGGAGGGCCTCCAGGGAGCCAGGCTGGAATTTCAGCATCCATGCATCAAACCACTGGGTCCGGCCAACCCTTACTCATGACCCATGCACTCTTACTTACACACAATACAAACCTGGTGCCCAGGCCTGAGTAGTCCAGAGCAGGAAATGACAAGAGGGTGCAGCGGTCGCTGCTCGCAAGGAGTTCAATCGGCAACTAGCCTCACAGTGGTCGGTGAGGGGGAGGCAGCAGAAAACCCATGGAAAACCAACCCAGTATCACATGGCTTAGCTGTCTGGGCCTTTCAGCACAGGCGCAAACAGCCTGCCCACATTATCGCCCCGAGGTTGCCAATGTGCCGTCGCTGACACTCAAGAGCCATGGTCCTGAGTCCCAAAGGCTTCTTATGTCCACCGTCTACTCTTTAGGAAGACCAAGTCTTTTTTTTTTTTTGACTGCGCCATGCAGCTTGTGGGATCTGAGTTCCCTGACCAGGGATTGAACCCGGGCCCTCAGCAGTGAAAATGCTGAGTCCTATCACTGGACCACCAGGGAATTCCCCAGGAAGACTGAGTCTTTGTACACAATATTCTCTTATAGGACGTTCCCTCCTCGCCCGCTTCTGCATCTGGCAAAACTCCTATTCATGACTCAAAGCGCAACTCAACGGTCTTCCCTTACACCTCTATTCTCTCAGGGCCCTGATTCCCGCAGCCCTTGTGGATGCTCCTATGGACAGCTCTCTGTCCATATCTCAGACACAACAGTCACCAAACTGTAATTCTGTAGCTTGCAGTGCGAGCTCTCCACTTCTGCTGTCACCTCCCCACCGCTCAGCTGGTCTGCTTGACTAGGACTTAATTATCTCTTTGTGTGTCCACCCCATAGGCTGTGAGACCATCCAGGGCAGGGACCCCAGGGCCCAGCACATGGTGGGGCTTCCAGAAGGCAGGCAAAGTGATTAAGAGAGGGGCTTTGGAGTCAGAGCACACTGGAGACTGAGTCTACCATTCCCTGAGTGACCTTGGGCAATTTCCTTACCCTCTCTGTGCCTATGTCTTCATCTATAAAAGGGGAAATAATTCCAACCTCATAGAGTTATTGGGAGGAATAAACTGAAATGATGCATGTGTTTGTTGAAATAATGCTCAGACAATATGGACTATCAAGAGGCAACTCAGTGTTCCCTCCTCCAAAGGCTTCCCTGACTTTTTCAGGGTAAGTGTGGCCTTTCTCACTATGGCTCCACAGTCACCCTTGGGAAGCCTTTTGGCCATTCTGGTAAGTGTCTGTGTGTCTGTCTCCTGAATTGAACAAGGGGACTTTTGAGACTGAGCTTGCTACTAGCCAACTGCCTCTGGGCCCAGCACCCAGCATAGGGCCAACTCCTAACAGGCTCCGAGGAAATGTCTGCCCAGTACCTGAGCCTGCAGAGCATGTTTTGCACAGACTTCTATCAGAAACCATGCTTTGATGATTTTAGGTACTTAAAGAGGCCACCTCAGTTACATGGGAAGTTCGTTATGTGGACTGGCTCCCACCAACCTGGGACCTGAGCTGCCATGTGTCACAAGTTGTCTCTTCTCCCAATGACACAGGCATCAGATGGACGAGGGCAAAGCCCCAAGAAAGGGTCTAAAGGGGCCAGGAGGGACTACTGCCCTCTGGCGAAGGAGCCATCCTGGGCATCTAGAGGAGTTGTGGGTGCCAGCTAGGGGCAGGTTCGGGGAGGGACTTTGGGCGTAGGCATGGTTTCATGGTCTCTCTCTCCATCTGGAGTCCAAGCAGATGTGGATCCCTGAATGCCGTCATTGACTGAAACTTGTAAATAAGGTACCTTGGCCACCTCCCCTCGTGGAAATCAGGAGGTGCTGAATCCAGACGCAGCCTTGGCTTGCAGAGAATACCATCCCCCATCTAGTACTCTCCTTCCCTCCCTCCCACGAGGCCCTGCCAGGGAAACTGTGATCCAGCCTCGGGTGCACTCTCCAAGCTTGCTCCAGACATGAGGTCACTCCCAGAGATGCCTGGGGTGAGATGCTAGTGGCCATTCTACCACTGCCTGCGCAAGGCCAGGCCGTGCTGGGAAGGTTCCCAAGGAGAGAGGGGAGCCTCCTGCCAGGGGAGGGGTAGCAGGACTGACCCTTCCCTTCTCCCTCCTCAGACCTGCACACCTTTGGGCCCTGCTGAGCCTGGCACATAGTAAATGCTCATTTAAAAAAAGTGGCGTGGATGCATGTATTCTGCTATGTGACCAGGGTGGGAAGACCACCAGATCTGGTCCCCAGGAGTCCCCAGGCAGGTGAGCTAGGTGGACACGTGGCCAGACCATTCCGGCTCCCCTGAGATGCACAGTGTGTGCTCAGCAGAGTACAGCAAAGCACGGCGGCCCGCCCCCTTGCATTCTGGAGCTCCCCAGGGTCTGTCTCCTTGTCTGCTCCCAGCCCCCCCTTATTTCTTACCCAGATGGCCCATTCACATGGCAGTGATTGTGGTCCAAGTGCCACCATGGCCACCACTGAGTTGTGTGACCACCAAGCAGGTCCCTGCCACTCTGAGCGTTCCCTGAATCAGCCTGTAGGCCCCACTCAGTCCCTGCTCAGGGCTGGGCAGCCAGTGGGGACCAAGGAGGCACTAGAGAAACCCAGGCAGAATCGTCCACTGAGCCCTGAGTATGTGTCATTTAGTCTTCATGGCAACCCTGGGGGGGAAGCTAGGATCGCCCCTGTTGTAAATATGATGCAACTGAAGTGCAGTGATGACCTGCCCAGGGTTGCAAAGCCAGGAAGTGGCAGAGCCAGGATCGAAACCTAGTATGTCTGAATCTAAGCCAGCCCTCTCGCTCCTCCCATCAGCGCCTGCCCCTGCTGGCTGAAGGCTACGACTCTGTGCTGTGTGGGCAGGACCCCTCCACGCATGGGCCCTCTCACTGCCCAGGTGCTGGGCCAGGGCCAGCCTTAGGACTTCTCAGCCTTGACCCATTGTCGGCCAGGGGTTCTGGTCAGGCACTCCGGAATCAGGAAAGCGAACAGCTAAGGCACACTCTGGTGTGAGCAGAAGCAGGGCCTCAGCCCTCACAGGGGGCAGAGGGGTTTCACCAAAGGGATGTCACTGGGGTGGTCCTGGAGGATGAGAGCGCCTATGCCTATACCGGGTGGGAGCGCCATCCCAGGGAAAGGGCACAGCACAAACCAAGGTATGGTCTGGAATCACCTGGGACATCTCAGCACCGGGGGTCACCCAGGATCAAGCACCAGTGCACGTCAGGATCCCGGAGTACTGAGGGGCTGTCAGACAGCTCCTTCAGGTTGGGGGAAGGGCCCTCATTGGGAGCAGTGTCCCCCCAAACCCCTCGACAAACCCAAGTCCAGCGCTTTGACCATGCCCTCTGCAGGGGTCTGCGGCTCCCATCCCCCCGGGGGGCAGCGCAGGGGAGTCCCGAGCGGGACAAACGCTTCCCACCCTGGTACTCCGACAAGGGCAGGGCTCTCCAGGGCCGCGGCACTGGGGGTCTTTAGGCGGTGCCAGGGCAGAAGAGCCCCCCAAACTCTGAGGGAGTGATGACCTCATCAGGAGGGGAAACTGAGGCCCAGAGAAAGCCCAAGTCACCAAGCTAATGATGGCAAAGCCCAGAGCCATCCCAGGATGACCGAATCCCTGCCCCGTGCCCAATTACTCCTGCCGGGGGCGGGGGGGGGGGGCCTCGGGTTCCAAAGCCCGCCGCCCACTCTTGATCTTCGCCCAGTGGGGTTGCCAGAGCCGACCTCCCATCTGGGAACTAGGCCCCTGGCGCGCGCCCCGCGCGCCCGCTCACCTGGCACAGCAGGTCAAGCGCGTAGCCGGCGCACTCGGCCCAAATCGCGGCGTCCACGCGCGCCGCCAGGGCCCCGAAGCGCCGGGCCAGCGCCGCGTCGTGCTCGGGAGCGCAGCAGCCGAATGCCGAGTACTGCGCGCAGAAGCGCAGCGGCTGCGGCGGCCGGAAGGGCGGCCTGAAGTCCAGGCACTGCGGGTGAGCCGCGGCCCCGAGCGCCCGCAGCGCCAGCAGCGCCAGCAGCGTCCGGACCCCGGTCCCGGCGCCGGCCCGCCGGCCCGCCATGCCGCCGCCCCGCTCCGCCCCGGCCCGGCCCGGCCCGCGGAGGAAGAGGCGGAGGGAGGGCACCCCCGGCCCAGTGCGGCCCACGAGTAGCCGCCGGCCGCGCCCTGAGCGCCCGCCCCTCGCCCCGCCAGCACCCTCCCGGGGCGCCCGCCCCGCAGTGCCTGGGGTTTGGGGACCTCCCCTGCTAGGAGGTCACCTCTGGTCGGGGACGTCCCGGCGGGACTGAAGGAAGAGGGGCGCGGTGCAAAACTCGGAACTCGGCGCAACCTCTGTTCCCGCCGTTCGGGCAGCTCCTTCCTCCTGGACCTGGAGTCTTTCCAGTTACAATGGCAGTGACCCGGCCTCCTGGGGCCTGGGTGCGGACTGTGTTTCCCGTTGCCGTCTGGGACGCAGCTGGCCCCCACCCCCGGCGCTTTTTAGCGCAGGACGTGCAGGAGCCCCCGGCCAGAGGCCTGGGCCCCCGGATTCCAGTCCTACCTCTGACTGGGCCAGGGGAGGAACACGATGGAGCCAGTGGTTGGGAATGCTCACAGAATCACTTAAAAATGGGAGTGCAGCCGTGTAAAGGGCTGGTGGTGTTGCCCTGGGACTCACAAGAAGTGAAACCTAGGCCCAGGATGGGGAGGGAGGATGGGCAGACTCTAGAATCCAACCTTGGCCCCCACCCCAGGCTTCTTCCCTTTCTGCCCTCCTGGCTCAGCAGATTCCCTGACAGCCTGGGACTGCAGGCCATGCCCCCCCCTGCCCCCCACTCCTGTATACCTCCTGGGTGGGCATCCAGTCCGTCCTCCAGCTCCTGCCCCAGCTTCTGCCCTGTATCACGCACCTGGGTTATGGAACCAGCTTCCCCAGCAGCCCCAGGCCTCTCCTGCCTCCCCATCACCACCACTCCACAGAACCAGAGAGGTTTTTCTGAAAAGCAAATACCATGGGGTCCTTCCCATGCTGAACCAGGTCTGAGGCCTCTCGGAGGCCAGGGCAGTGGTTTGCACACTCTTTGGAGCAAGCCAGCCCCCTAAAAATGGACCTTCTGAGGCCCAGGGATTGTTACGGCCCCCTACAAAACTCTAATTCAAGAAATTCTGGGATCACTCTTTGAGCAACCCTGGTGTACAACACACAGAGCAGGCCGGGACTCAGCCTCCTGCTGCTCAGACAGGACCCCCTATATGCATGTGCACGGGCCCTCCCCCCCACCCCCCGCCCAGAATCTCATAGCACCAAACCACCTCCCACCCCTGGGCACTTTCCCAAGTGGACCTCGGCACTTGCTCCTCCCAGGAATGCCTTTCTCCACCTTCTCTGTCTGGCAAACTCCTACTTAGCCTTCATGGCCCCAGCTCACAAACCCAGCCTGGGCAGGTCTCTTTGGGCTGCCCTGGGGAAGCGGATCTGTGTCTTTGTGCCACCCCTCATGGCAGGACTGGGGGTGGCTTCGATTCTGCAGGACTGTGAGCTCCCTGAGGTCCGTGGCTTAGGCCCAAACAGGTGCCGTGTATGAGCCAGAGAGTACACAGACGATCAAACATCTCTAAGTATTTAAAACAAGGGGAATTTAATGCAGAGAACTGATGACCAAGAAGCCATACAGGGGACAGTGAGGCAACCTTGAGACTAGCAACAGCAGTAAGATTCCACAAGTCCCTGACTGGAGGAACAGCAGGAAATGTTACTAAAGCCAAGGGGCGAGGGTCACCTGGTCAAAGCCGGACACCCAGTGGGTCTGTCTGGTGGAGCCGAAGGAGACAATCCCTTCAGAGATTCTGCCTGAGACAGAGAGAGAGAAATTCCCTGGCTTCTCCCTTCCTCTGGCCTTCCAGCTCCTTTCACTGGCCTACCTAGCAGGCAGAGGCTGGAGCTGCAGCCTGGGAAATGCAGCCCTCAGGGGCCCTCCTGCACACGATCTGGGCAAGGGCAGAGCCAAGACAGGAGCTGAAAAGGGCTTCTGCAATGGCCCCTTCCTCCCAGCCTGGAGTCAGACAGGGTGATGATACCTGTCTCAGTCTGTTCAGGCTGCTATAACAAAATACCACAGACTGGGTAGCTTGCAAGCAACAGAAATTTATTTCTCACAGTTCTAGAGGCTGGAAGCTTAAGATCAGGGTGCCAGCACAGTTGGGTTCTGGTGATGGTTCCCTTCTGCGTTGCAGATGGCTTTCTTATTGTATCCTCATATGGCAGAAAGAGCGATAGGAAGCAAGCTCGTGTCTTTTTACAAGGGCACTAATCCCACTCATGGGGGCTCCACCCTCGTGACCTAATCGCCTCCCAAAGGCCCCACTTCCTAATACCATTGTCTTGGGGGTTAGAATGTCAACATATGAATTTTGGAGGGACACAAACATTCAGACCATAATAATAACATCAACACAGGGCCCTGGAAAGGGTGTATGGGGATGGGAGAGAAGGGGGGGACACGGAGCCTGGGCCATAGCCATGAACTTTGGGGACAGCCTCATCAATGCCCAATGTCATTCCCACAGGAGATGGCCAGGCAGACACCCTCCCCACCAACATACACACCTGGCATGGCCAGGTACCGAGGCAGAGTCTGAGACCAGAGCATGGTGTCATGCTGAGCCCCCCTCCCCATCCGGGTGGAAAACCTACAGATTTGTTCATTAGTTCATTTAACAAATGTTTATTAAGCAGCTATGGGGCACTAGGCTCGAGACCCCTGTGCCCACCTGGCTGTTTTCTGGTGTGCTGGGCTGTCTGACCTCAGAGACGACCTGCTGCCTGAGGTCACGGAGAGGGAGGCTGGAGGGCCCGGACTCTGACTGGTGCCTCCACCACCGACTCACGTTTGCCAGGGTCCCCAACACGCCTGTTGTGACAGGTCTTGGCAGCATGTGGGCACAGAGTCTTTGTGTTGAGACCCACTAGACAGACGAGGAAACACAGGCGGCATCACACAGCAAGCTGGTGCTTGAGAGTCTCTGGTTCCTCTCTGGCGTGTAGGAGCTTGGAAGGTGTTACTCCTGTCTCGCCAATAAGAAAGAGGCTGAACAAACTGAACATTGGTGACTTTTCCTAGACCCATTCGAGAACTGAGATCCGAGGTTCAACCGCCACCCCCAAATCTGGAGAGACAAGTAAGTCCAGAGCCCCAGCGGTGATCTGCTCACCTGGGGCAGAAGTTGCTGGAACCAGAGCCTGTCGGCAAGCTTCCAAGGTCATGTTGACGAATTGCTGGGAGCTCAGTGCAGAAGAACGTGAGGCTGAGGAACTCCCGGGGTGGGGGTGGGATTTCACAGTCTAAAGGAGGGGCCATGGTTTGGGGATTTTACCTCTAGGAAGCCCTCAAGCCCCCCTCACAGCTCTTGCAGGGGGAGGGGAAAGTGGCCCTCGTGAAATACTCCAACAGTGGTCTCCATAACAAAGGCCTACTCTCCAGGATTAAAGGCTTTCCCAGAGCCTGTCCGCCACCCCGCCAAGGCAGTCCCCCAACTCCAGCCCCGTCTAACCTGCCTGTCTTACCTAAGTGGGGGACAAGCTAAGAAGCACCAGTGAATGTCACAGCCCCTGAGGCCTGGGCTCCTGCCAGAGCCTGGGGCCATGGGCTAGATGGCCCGGATGATTTCACCAAATGCCATCTGGAGCCAGGGACATTTGTAGGGGGGAGGGGGACACTACCTAAGCAGCAGGAACAAAGCTGGTTCTTTGAGCCGATGTTCCCTCAAGCCCCGTGTGATGGAAACAGTGGCGGATGCCAGGCCTGTGGCTAAGGAAACCTCCAGATTTTCTTCCCCAAACATTGGCTTCGTGTGTGCTGTCAGCAGATGCTTCAGGGCCCAAAGGCTGCCTTCTTGCCCATCCAGGCCCCTCCTGGCACAAGAGGGACACCCAATCCTGCTGTCGACTCCCCTTGTGACCCTAGGCAGGACACTGCCCAAAACTCAGCCCCAATTTCCCTACCTCTTGAGTGGGGTTAGGGAGGAGGTGAGACCAGGCCACTGCTGGCCACTCTGGGTCCCAGCCCATTGGTCCTGAGGATTGCCTGAGGGTCCAGGAGCATTGCCCACATTTCCAGGAGCCCAGAGGGCACTGTCGGCTGCCAGAACCAGGACACACAGGCCAGAGGAACACCCAAAGCCTATTCTGGCCAGACTGGGTCAGTGTGGACAGCCGGCCATGCATCAGCTCCTGCCAACCAGACGCCTGCTAATTACACAGCCATTAGTTTCTTCCCCAGAGTGATGGGAAAGGCCATGGGCCAACCTGTCTGCCCAGTGGGGCCACTTGCCCTCCCTGTCTCGATGGGCAGCCCAGGTGTTGGCTAATCCTTTCTCCCCAGGGTCCAGGCCACCCAGCCGCAACAGGAGAATATGCTAGGCGTCATCTCATGAGCACTGAGGTGGGAGGGAGAGGTGAGCTGGTCATTGCTCAGCCACCTGGGGCAGCTGGACTGCCTGTGTGATGTGGATCACGGCCGGGCAAAGGGCCTAGGGCCAGAAGAGGCTTTTGTAAACATTTCACACCTACAGGAAATTATACAGCACAGAAGAAAGAACACCCAAGGACACACCACCAGACTTTACCCATGTTAATATTTGACCACAACTGCTGTAGATGTCTTAAGTCTTTTCTCAAAACACGAGGAACACTGAGCCACAGTGTGAGAGGCGATGTGGGTTAGTAATCCAGAGCGTGGCCTCTGCCACTTACTAACTGTGTGACTTTGGACAGGCCGCTTAACCCCTCTGTGCCTCAGTCTACTCATCTGTTAAATGGGCTGGTAGGTGAGCCTGTTAGAAGAGTACCTGGCACGTAGTATGTACTCAATACAGACCTAGTCGGCTCCCGCCCCCTGTGCCTCACATCAGCCTCATGGCCTTTTCCTCTGCTCCTGAGGGAAGGTCCTCCTGAAGGTGGGTGCATACAGGCACCACAAAGAATATAGAACATCGTCTAACATCTTCTTAAGCTTGGTACAACTGAGCTCGTGCTGTGTACTTTTCCTCCTGTGACTTGCTTCTTTCCCCTCACCCCGGTGTTGGAGATATGTCCGCGTGGATCAGGGAGCTCGCTCATCGAGCTGCCGCCTAGGACCACGTCGGACTGTCAGGGCTCCCTTCTGCCTATCTCGCTAGTCACCAAAAGGCAGCTCAGGCCGTCTCCGAAGACCTGCTTGCCTGCCAGTCTGCTGGTCTCTTTTCAAAACATCTATTTTTAATTTTAAACTTGGAAGAAGAAAAAACCAGAAGACAGAAATAGCATTTATTGAAGACCTGCAGGGGTGGGTGATGGGGCTTTGTCCGTGCCACCTCGTGCAGGCCTCACACCAGCACGACTGCACACATGAGCTGTGTGCCACCAGGTCTCCGGTGCCAGCGGTGGCCACACGGACCCGCATGCCGCCTCCTTCCCACCTCTGTGCCTGCAGGATCCCCGGGTCTCCCCAGTTGCTCCGAGTCTCTGGGGGTGTGGCATGAACTCAGGGGCAAGTTTGTTGATGTCTTGCAGCCCTCGGAGACCTCCCTCCCCTCCTGCCTGCACCAGCCCGTGTTGCCACTGAGGTCCCTGTCACATGCAGATGGAGACACTGAGGCACGGGGTGCTGATGACAAGGAATCACGATGGGGTCAGGAAATGGCGGGGCCGGGATTTGAACCCAGGGCTCAGTGTCAGGATGCTTCCCAGAGGCCCTGAGGGTGAAGGCAGCAGACTCTGTCACCTCAGCCTGCTTCCTCCCTCTGACTGGCTACCAGCTATGTGGCCTCATCACTCCAGCCCTGTCTTGTTATCCTGCTGATAAGTCAGGCGGAGAGGCAGCAACTGCTTGCTTATCACCCCTGTAGCTTTGGTGAAGCCGCCAGTTTAATGAACTGGCCCCAGCCACACTCCAGCCCTCTCCTAGGAAAGGGTGCTCTTGGCTGATTCTCAGGGCCCTGGCCCCCTCGGGCAGCACCTCCAGCCTGTGGCCTGGGTGCAGAGAGGCCGGCGGCTGGGGCGGGATATTAACTCCAGGCTGAACTCGGAGCCCCGACGCAGAGGTGGCCCCAGGAGCCGGTGCCAGAAAGGGGATGTGGAGAGGGTGGCCGTGCCGACAGGATCGGGCTCAGCCCTTGGATAGCGGGCTCCCTGCGTCAAGGAATAAATAACCCTTTCTTTAATCGGAGGGGCCTAAGGACCAACCTGAAGGCCGAGGGGTGGGAGGCCGAGAGGAAAGTCGCCTGGACACCACACAGTCCTGGGCTCAAATCTGCATTCTGTTTCTAAGTTGACCTTGGAGAAATCCCTCCCTGAGCCTCAGTTTTCTCATTTGCACCACAGGGAGATGGCCCAGCTGTTCTGGGGGATTCAGATTTTAAATGTTCTCTTCTGACATTTCCCATGCTCTGTTCTGTAGAGTACGGGTCCTGGGCGCTCTTATCAGGGGCTGGGCTGTGTAGGGTGCCACGGTCAGGTGAGTTTGGGAAACACCACATTTCAAGCCTGTTCTAGAGATTCAGGATGCACCTCTGCATGCTAAAGGCTCTGAGAAGTCCTGCAGCCAAAGCCTGGTTTATTCATTTGCTCAAATAAGACTTCAGGGCTTCCCTGGTGGCGCAGTGGTTGAGAATCTGCCTGCCAATGCAGGGGACACGGGTTCAAGCCCTGGTCTGGGAAGATCCCACATGCCACAGAGCAGCTAGGCCCGTGAGCCACAACTACTGAGCCTGCGCGTCTGGAGCCTGTGCTCCACAACAAGACAGGCCGCGATAGTGAGAGGCCCGCGCACCGCGATGGAGAGTGGCCCCCGCTCACCACAACTAGAGAAAGCCCTCGCACAGAAACGAAGACCCAACACAGCCAAAAATAAATATAAAAATAAATAAATAAATAAATAAATAAATAAAAAAGACTTCATAGGGATTTCCCCAGTGGTCCAGTGGTTAGGACTCCACGCTTCCACTGCAGGGGGCATAGGTTCTATCCCTGGGTGGGGAACTAAGATTCCACATGCCGTGCAACTCAGCCCACACAAAAAAAGAAAAAAAAAAGTAAGGCTTTTTTTTTGGCCACACTCTGCGGCATGTGGGATCTTAGTTCCCCAAGCAGGGATCGAACCCCTGCCCCCTGCATTGGGAATGCCAGTCTTAACCACTGGACTGCCAGGGAGGCTAAAACCAGGACCCAGAAGTAAGGCTTCTTATTTTTCCCAGCACACATGTTAACACTCTTCTAGTTTGTTGCCTTGATACGTCTCTAAGTCAGAACCCTCACATCTCCACTTCCTCATCTGTAAAAACGAATCGCATTCTCGCCCTAGCCGGAGTGGAGAAGACTTAGATGGGAAATGCAATGGAAGGGCCCCCAGAGGGGGACTGACAGATGCTGCCTCTGCCCCCCAGCATCTCTAGAGCACGGGCACCTCCTCTCCCAGCCCTAGATAGAGGCTCACCCACGCTCCTGCTCAGAAGCCCTGGGGAAGATGTTCCCACAGGCTGAGCGCACTTCCCCTAGGGGTCTGGGGCTGGGAGATTTTTCTGGAGCAGACTGTGAGAGCTCCTGCCTCCTGGGAAGCCTCCTTTCCTCATCCCGAGGTTCCATGAGGAATAAATGCCAGCTTTGCTCCTGTCCTGCCAGGCTCCCAGCAGTGGGAGCTGCAGCCTTGCTCTAGGACAGACCTTAACTCCTCTGGCCCACTGTGGGTTGTTCAATCCTGTCCTGGACGTGCAAGGAAGGAAGGAACGGCAACCAAAAGACATCAGAGCACTTGTTTCAAAATCAAAGGTCTGGGGAAAATCCTAGCATGCGGATGGATGTCAGCTGGAAACCGGGCTGTCGTTTTATAGACAGGAAGGCTGAGGCTACCTGCTCTCCTCTGCCTTCCCTCTGCTTTCTGGAAGGACAGTGGCCCCTGGAAAGAGTCCGTGAAGACAACCTCCCTCACCTGATGACCCTGGACTTGGTAAGTGGGATAGTTAAAGCTGTCTTAGAACTTTTGCCAGGTGTCTCTTCTAAATCTGCCCCTCCTCTGCCCAGAACCCATCCACAGCGCCCGTATGGCACCCCCAGAACAGTCTGCACCCTAATGCTGGCCTCAGGGAGCCCCTGGCTGGACCCAGATCTGACTCTTCCCTCCCAATCCTGCAGGTCTCAAGCCACAGGGGCCCACACTCCATTGGTTGTGACATGGCTCTGGGGTCCCCCGGGGTGGGATGTGTTGCAAATAGTTCTGCTTAGTTACTTTGGGGGGTCTGCCTGACAGCATAGATTCTCCCTTAGGTGTCCCCACAATGCCTGGCAGCTGATGCTCCCCTGAGGCTTCAGCTGAAGCAACAGAGGGCTTGATAGGTGCAGGTGTGCTGGGCTTGGGGCACCCACCCTCCCCCTCCAGGGTCGTGGGCTGCAGCAGCTTATAGGGCTTCCCTGGAGCGGCTGCCTTCCCCAGTGTGCTCCTTGCCCCTCATGTGTGGCCCTCCTGCCCCTAGAAGGCTCCTCATCCATCCGGTCAGGCCCACTCATCACTTGGCTGGACACGGCCAGACTTGCCCAGGTGGGTCCAAGTCCTAGCCATGGATAGAGCTGAGACCCCAGATGGAAACCTCTCTCCACCCCTCTCCCCCTCATCAGTAGGTACATTCAAATATGTGTATATGTATATTTATTCATATATATATATATTCATAGTGTGGATTTGGAATAATGTAAATCCTGTGGCTCCATTCTGTCCACTCACTGGCAGCGGCCTGGGTGGGGCAGACCCATCTCCTCCATCACCACCTCTGGCTCCTCTCACCCCACAGTGTGCATCAACCATCATCTTACTTGATACTCACAGCAACCTTCTAGGGCGAGCATTATTATTAACCCATTTTACAGATGAGGAAACTGAGGCTCCGGGATGTTGATACTGAAGACCGATCAGAGGCACCGGCTCAGAATATGGCAATGCAAGGGCATTTCTGTAGACACTGGACAGGAGGAAGTGGGGCAAGAGGATGCAACAAGAGGAATTTATGGGTACCGTGTGTGGATGGGGGAGCTGGGCAGCAGGGCCTTCTCCCCGTTGTTACAAACAGCTGCCTGCCCTGTGTGTGGTGGGCGAGTCCTGTGTTGGCTGGGGGCTTGTACCCAATGGCCTCAGAATCCCACCTGTTGCTGGGATTCCAGAAACTGGGCTCTGAGTTTGTTGGAGGCTAAAACCAGGACCCATGGCTCCAGGGGGTGCTCAGCCAGTACTAAACATCCTACTGATACCCAAAAGGTCATCCCAGGAGAGGGAGTTTAAACCAGGGAGATATGTTTCTGTCCATAGAGAGAGGGTCTTTCCAGACTGGGAGTTGACCCATTAAGGAGTAAGCTCCCCATTGCTGGAGGCATGCAAGTCAGTGCTGCTATAACAGGGGGAAAATCTGGTCACTTCCAAGTTCCTTTCTGTCCCTGAATCTGTGAGTCTATGAATGTTTAGATCTTTCATGTACTTTATATATTTATTTGTTCATTTATTTATTTATTTATTGGCTGGGTTGGGTTTTTCTTGCTGTGCACAGGCTTTCTCTAGTTGCGGTGAGCGGGGGCTGCTCTTCGTTGCGGTGCGAGGGCTTCCTATTGCGGTGACTCCTCTTTTTGTGGAGCACGGGCTCTAGGTGCGCAGGCTTCAGTAGTTGTGGCACGCGGGCTTCAGTAGTTGTGGCTCGCGGGCTCTAGAGCACAGGCTCAGTAGTTGTGGCGCACGGGCTTAGTTGCTCCGTGGCATGTGGGATCTTCCCGGACCAGGGTTCAAACCCATGTCCCCTGCATTGGCAGGCGGATTCTTAACCACTGCGCCACCAGGGAAGCCCCTTTTCATGTACTTTAAGTATAGGCAATATTTCTATAGAGTTCAAAAACCAGAGAGCACGAAACTAAACCGGTGAAAAGGGCTCCTTCCCACCTATGCCCAGGCCTCAGGTCCCCTTCTGGAAGCCATGGGTGATACCAGGTTCTGTGCCATCCTCCGGAGTCTGTGTGTGCCAGCACACTCGCTCTTAATTTTTCAAATAAATACATATTCATGTTATTTTTATTTGTGTTCTGTCTCTTGCTTGTTTCTCTGACAGTGGATTTTTGGCGGCAGCCTGATGATTCAGGACAGTCCCCTCTAGGTGTCCACATGTATAAAGTCGGGGTAACCCCCACCTCATGGGGCTGTTGGGAGATGACCTTTCCCTGGTGACACCCAGCAAAGCACCTGGCACGCGTTCAGCTTCCTGAGAAAGGTCCTATGTCAGGGGGTGTCCGGGAGTGAGCCAGCCCTGGCCTGCGTGGCTGCAGGAACTCCTCAGGCCACCAGGGGGCCCCATGGAGCAGCCCAGTCCTGCTGGTGGCCACACCATGTCCCGAGGTGACCAACACAACACCGGAGGCTCCTTGGCAGGTGACCGGAGGCACCTGGGCTGGGACTCAGCATTTTGAATTTCCAAGAGCACTGCCTCTCCCTCCATCCTGCCACTGTCCTCCTTGTCCAGGAATGCAAGGGCAAGAAGCAGAGGTCACCTGTGACCCCACTTACCTCTCCTGAAAAGAGCAACAGTTTTTAAGCCATCTTTTTGGGTTTTTTCATTCAAAGACAGAGAGGAAGAGGTTGTCCCATGCACAGCCACAGCCCACCTGCCCCATCCCGTCCTAACCCCTTAGCACCTGGGCCCTTGGCTGCTCCTGGACTGTGGGACCCCAGCCTGCCTTAGCAACACTCCCTGGGGACCTTGGTCCCTGTGAGACCTCATCACCTTCGTGCTGTCCATTTGCTGAAGGAACCTTGCAAATCCACCCTCTCCTCCTCTCTGCTCGTGCTGGTGCCTCCCCTCTGGGCGCCCCAGGTTTTCTCAACCCTGTATCTGTGAGCTAGCCTTCTGGGCAGCCTGCAGGCCAGGCACCCATCCTGCTGGGAGCCTGCAGGCCAGCTCTGGGCTGACACGGGCGCTGGCGCTGGGTTCCCCATTCGGAGGCCGCAGACTTGGTCTCTAAGCCCAGAGCTGGGGCAGCTGGGCGGGCTGTGTCCCAGAGACTGGAAATGGGTCTTCAGCAGTTTCTACCCCTTTCTCTTGGTCCCAGATGCAGGACAGACCAGAACAAGATGGAACTGGAATCCTGGCTGGAGCCGGGAAGCAGGGAACCTGTTAGGCAGGCTCCACCGGGGCCTCTCAGCTCCATGGGAACCAGGGGGCCTGAGGGGCTCAAACACACGGGCCCGGACCCCCAGGGGCAGCAAGCCCTCTGGCTTCACCAGCCCAGAGCCGATTCCCCCTGGGGCCACGGGGCTGTCCCAGCCACACATGGAGACCACCACGCCACAGGGTCTATCACCATCAAGTCCCGTCTCGGTGAGCCCACCTCTTCTCCAGCATCAGGGCAGACAGCCCCTTCTTCAGCTGACCCCACCTGGAGGGATAATGGTGCAAACGTTTATTGGACACCAGCACGGGCCAAGCACACTTCCAGCCCGCAGTCCTCACAATGACCTTGAGCTTTGCCCTGTTGTGCAGATGGAGAAACAGAGCAGCAGCTGAAGTCACTTGTCCAGGGTCACACAGGAAACAAGCAGAAGTGCCAGGATTTGAGCCCAGGGACCATGCGCTTACCCAGCAAGACGCACTGCCTTTTGGAGCAGGGATACTTAGCTTGCCTGGGGGGTAGGTCTGGGGGGGACTCTGCTTTATCAAAACAGTGAGTGCCTCTGGTTGAATTTTCAGTGTTCCCGTCCATGAATCTCTGCTGTATCCATCACCAAATGCTTCCAGGAGCAGATGGGCCCTGAGTGGCTGCCTGAGTCCAGGATCTGCCAGAGGGTGGGAGAGACCCCGTGTTGTTGACCCAGCCTGCAGACTCAGGCCGCATGATGGGGCCTCACATATTCAGTGTAGTCCTGGGGCCAGATGGGACAGGACTCTGCCGAGCCCTGGACACCAAGCAGGCACCTGGTCCCAATGACGCAGCCACCCAGACCTGCCTGCCGAGGGCACTGCCCTCAATAATAATAATTACAACTATTATGAGTATTCTATTGTGATGATGGTAATAACCTTGGAAGCAGCTTTGGCGCGGTGGCCAGGAAACCAGACTCTGTGTCAGGCAGACTGGCACACCTTGGCCGCAAGACTTTCTGCCAGTGACGTGACCTCCCTGGCCTTAGTTTCCTCCTCTGCAAAGTGGGATGAGGTTGTGGAGAGGCGTCAGTTCCCACGGGCTGCCCGGGGGTGGGGCTGCCCAGGGAAGAGTCCCGGCCAGCCTGGTGGGGACCGAGTTGCAGCCACAGGAAAGGAGGCCCCAAGATGCTGCCACGTGGTGGACCCTGAACCCACCAGCAGCCTAGGGAACCTACAATTCCAAGTTCCGTGGGCTGCAGCACCTGCCTGTCATCAGCAGACGCCCTCGACTGGTGGCTTCTGCACTTCACCCTCAAGGCAGTTTTCACTAGGTCAGGGACTAGTTTTTTCTCCAGACTCCTCTCTGTTAAGCAGATTTGAAATGGATGGGCTGCCCATTTTATTTATTTATTTTTATTTTTATTTTTTTGGCTGTGCCGCGAGGCAGGCGGGATCTTACTTCCCCGACCAGGCGTTGAACCTGTGCCCCCTGCAGTGGAAGCGTGGAGTCTTAACCACTGGACAGCCAGGGAAGTCCCTGGGCTGCCCATTTTAGAGATACGGTGACTGAGGCACACGGGAGGCCGAGGGCTTGCTTCGGATCTTAGAGAGGGGCCCAAGGCCAGTAGTTCAAGCAGGGATTCCGAATTTGGCCTCCTCTGTGTAGTGAACTAGGCTCCTGGGGGAAAGAAAAAGGGACACAGATCATAGTTGCATGAACACGGGGGCGAGAAGGGAGTCGGGTGGCTTACAGAGGCCACTAGTGCCGTGAAAAAACTCACACTTACAGGCCAGCTGTTCCAGCTGCCACCAGCCTTCTCTCCTCAGATCCCAGGATGGGGACACGGGGGAGGAGAAGCCAGGTCCCACTTCTGCCACTACCAGGGTCAGAGAAGGGGCAGGGTGTCCCCAGGTCGGGAGCTGGGGCTATAAATGCCTCATCCTGTGTAAGTTGATAAGGAGACCAGACTTGTCCTTTACTGAGCCCTTTTGCCCAGACACTGTGTCACCGGCTTTGCATGTCTCCGGTCGCCACAGCAGCCCCTCGGGGTAGGCACTGTTGCTACCCTATCCACAGGTGAGGTGAAATCCAAGAGGTGAAGCGACTGTTTAGGCCACACAGCTGGTGGAGGGCAGGGCTGCCCTGGAACCCGGGTCGGGGAGCCCCCAGGACCCTTGCATTGTCTCATCTTACGCTCCAGGGAGCCCCCCTGCCAAGAAGAAAGAGGAACAGCTGGATGTTGAGAACAGAGCGAGGTGGAGAGTTAGCTCTGGGCTCGAATTCCGGCTCTGCTAAGCCCTTGTCTTTCCGAGATCCCATCCCCTTGCGTGCAGGCATGGGTGACTCCCCCGCCTCGCCAGGCTGCCTCGTAGACTTGCAGGCAGTGCAGGGGTGCCCAGCTCACGTAGTGGATGCTTGTTAACAGTAAGTTTCCATCTTCCTTTCCCTTGATAATAAAGCACTTAGTAGGTGCTCAATAAAAGTTAGTTTCCAACTTCCTTTCCCTCGGTAAGAAAGCAAAGTGTTCCCTCTCCCAGACAAAATATTTACATTTTAGTAGAAGCCCTTGTCTTAAGAAGGAACGTGAGGGATGGTGGAATTCGAGGCGGCGGCATGCTGTGTCAGGCCAGGAGGCGGCTAGGAAAGGCTCTTCGTGAGCGGCCCCAGGGAGGCTGGTGCTGCCAGGGTCCTGCCCTCCTCCCGTGCCAAGCGGGGTTATCATCATCTCAAAAGCACCACTTCTAAAAATCACCCAAATTCTCCTGAGCTGAGCTCATTTCACAATCTTGAGATAATAGAGAAGGATTTCCCTGGGCTCATACATACCTTTGGGAATCGTGGTTCTCAGAGCCAGCCTCAAAGGGAAACAGGCATTCAAAGAAATACAGAATAAGGCTGCTGCAACACCATTCATCCCTATTAAATCACACACACACACACACACACACACACACACACACACAGCCGTTCATCATTAAAATGACAAAAGCCAGTGCTGGCAGCTCTGTAGGAAACAGCACACCCAGGAAGGCTAGAATGTTCTTCCCCAACTCTGCTGCCTACAGAAATGGGGAGCCCCCTTTCAGGCCCAGCACATGCATCTCCTCTACCATGAAGCCTTCCTAGCTTCTCAGTGGAATCACTGCTCCTCCCGGCAGTTCCCATAGCACATTAGTCTCATTTAAGGCGTGACTCTCTGTCCCCTTCTGTAGCCCCAGCCAGACTGTGAACTTGATGACAGGGACCGTGGCACCTGGCTCATTCAGACGGTGAACACAGAGAGCCCACCCCATGCTGAGCATTTTGCCCACATGATCTGTGACCCTCACTAACCCTTGACCTGGCGAGCATCCTCATTGGACAAACGAGGAAACTGAGGCTCAGAGAGATTCAACCATTTGCCTAAGCCCAGCTGGCCCCGAGCCTGGGCTCTTTCAACAGTACAGAGCTTCCTCTTCAGGGGCCGGGTCCTGCCTGGGCTTTGGGAACCCCAGGGTGTAAGTGGGGGGCTGGGCAGACAGGGCCAGCACTGTGCATGGGGGCCACGACCAGGGAAGCCAGGGGCCTGTGGGAGCCTGATGGGTTGGGAGGGGGGTGTGGAGACGGACTTTACAAACCTGTTTCCTGGCGTGGGAGTCAGCCAGGTGAGGAAGAGGGACAGGGCATCAAAGGGAACACTGTGGCCCAAGGCATGGAGGTGTGACAGATAAGAGTGTGTCTAGGGGACAGGCTCTTTATGCTGTCCTTTTGGTGGAATGGAAAATGTAGGCTGGAGAGCAGAGCAGTTAGGGGGGAAGTCATAACTCCCTGGACAGAGTGACCCAGGGACAAAGTTCACCTTGTAAATCAGTGCAATCTAATATAAGAGGGTCTCTAAAGATGGGCCATAGGTCTCTGCCTTCAGCTCTGTTCACTTCCATCCAGCATCTGCATGGAGCCACGGGAGGCTTGCTTATCAGATGTGCAAATGACAACGCCCCGTGAGAACACAGCATTTCCAGGAACCTCAGCAGGTGAAACAAGGGACTGAAACGAACAGAATGGAATTGAACAAGGAGAGCCAGAATAACCTGCCTTGAAGCACAAAAGGTTGAATGCACAGACTGACAAGGTATTGGTGAGGCTTTTTTCCCCCAAATTGTCTATAAAATGGGCATCTCCTGTGGCTGAGATGGGGCGACCTGTTTCCTGGGCCTGCCCACAGAAGGTTCTTTATAAACTTTCTGTGGTCTGTGGGCCCTGGAAGGATGTCCTGTACCATCAGGTGTCCTGGCCCTGGGAGAGTCCTTCAGAGGAGGCAGCCAGAGGCCTGGCTCCAGGAAAGGCATCCCCAGCGATGCCTGTAAGGCTCCCCTACCCCCTCACAACAGCTGGGGTTGGCCTAACCCACATAAGCCCCCAGTCCCACCCAGGAACAGCCATTCCTGCTGCCCTGAGACCAAAGAGGGCCACGGCCGGGTGAATGGAAGCTCTGGGGCAAGGTGACAGGAGTAACTCCCTTCCTGTGGGAGTGGATGGATGATGGCTACCTGTGCCTGTGATGAAATACGGACAATGGCTGGGAAAACTGGTCAAGGGGAGACTCAGGAAGCAAGGTAGCCTGGCACACAGCAGGTGCTCAGTAAACAGTGATGAGTCGTGAATGAGTCAGCCATCTTCAGATCACCAGGCAAGCCAATTTAGTCCCTGTGCCTCAGTTTGTGCAGCTGTAAAGTGGGTATAACATCCAGAGCAGAGTAAGTATTGGGCAAGCAGTGGCATAGCCTGGGCACTCAGCCCAGGAAGACCCTTCTACCCAGCCAGTACAACCTCTAAGCCTCTGAGAGATGGTCATGCTGGCTTAGCTTGTCCACCTCCAGGGACAGAGAGCTCACTTCCTGGAGTCTGAAACAGAACAGACACCAGCCTGCCTTCAAAGAATTCATAGTGGGGGGGTGGTAGAAGGGAGCACACTAGTGCCAGGCTCTGTAGGACCACGGACACTGAGAGGCTGGCCTCATAGGGCCGACACCCCGCTGCTCCTATTAGAGGCGTTCCCAGTAGGGGTGGGCCAGAGTGTCCCATGGATGGGCCCTGGAGGCGTGGCCCCCACCTCAGGCAGGTCAGAGGGTCCAGGGGCCAGAAGCCCTTCGTTGTCTGAAAAGACAAGGAATGAGCAGCCCACTGGGTTTCCAGGCCTTCTTTCTGGTCTCTCCCAAAGCTGCTGACAGCTCTGCCTCCCCAGGGAGGTGAGGGATGGTTTTCTCGCTTCCTGTGACCTCCACGGAGAAAATCTATCACCTGCTGGCGGAGCAATCCGGGCGGGCCCCAGAAAGATGGCACTGAGTCACCTGGGCCCTCGTTGCTCTGACAGCCGTGAACGCGTCAAGCCGGTAATTAGCTCTTACAGGAAAGGGCCAGATCTGTCATTTTCCTCCGGAAGTGCCAAAGGGGACTTGCCGGCTGCCCCTCCCTGAAGCCAGAGAAAGGCCGGATCCCCATCCCGGCGCTAGACTAGATTAGGGGTGTGGACTAGAGCGGGAAAACGTCCATCCTTCCGCTCAGGAACCCCACTTCTGGGAACTCACCCCAAGGAAACAATCCGACAGGAAAACCAAGCTGTGCACAAACATGCCCCCACGGGAGTTATTTGTAATAGTTCAGCCCCGGAAGTAAACCTCGTGTCCAGCAGTGGGGGAGCAGCCAAGCACCTCTGCTGCTTAAATACCACACCCAACTGTGAAACTGGGTGAATTGGGGGGTGGTGCTTGGAGGTCCTGGATCAGTCAGCCTGCGATTCCTGATGGCCCCATCCCCAGCCTGGCCCCATCAAACAGACCAACTCCAGGCTTTACCCGGAGGTGGTGGGTCAGAATCTCCAGGGAAGGGGTCTGGGTGACAAGTGTCCCACGTGATTCTTATCACCAGGCAGGTGTGGGAAACCCTGCTCACAGCTAAAATTGCAACGTCAGCAATGCATTTATTTAAACCTTGCTAAGTCTTAGTTTTTGCATCTCTGAAATGGGCCTAGCACCGGGCCTGCCCGTGGGATGCTGGGAGGGTTAGTGAGATTATGGACACGATGGCCCCATTGGGATACGGGGCTCTGTGAGCTGCTGTCACCACTTATACAGGCTATGTGTCCCTCTTCCTCTCCCCAACCCTGTCCTATCACCACCAGGGGAATCTACAGCTGTGCATTGCATCCAGGCCACACAGGCTGGTTTGAGGACATCCAGTGCCAAGGGGTGCGGGAAGGCTGGTGTGATGTTTCTGCGGGGGTCTTCTCCCTGCTCCCCACTGCCCGGCCGGGCTCAGTTCCAGTCAGCGGAGGGGAGGAGGGAGGCTCTCGTGAGAGCACGGCCAGCCCTGCGCACCAGGGTGTGTCAGGCTCCAGAAGGCGGAATGCCGCCACATTTCCCGTTCCTTTCCTACCTGGGTCCCCAAGAGCCAGGGGTGTTCCTGGGGGTTTCTGAGCCCCTGCTCTGTACCCACGCTGGTCCAAGCATTGGGAGGGTCCCCGTGGAGAGGAGGCTCCTGAGGGAAGCAGCTGGGCTGAGTTCCTAAGAATCTTCCAGAGAGAAGGAAAGGCCAGGCAAAGGCCTGGGGCTGTTAGCTTTTCAGCTGAGGGAACAAGGCTAAGGGGACATTAGGGAGGTGGTTGTACATGCAGGTCTGGAGCTTCGGGTCCTAGTAGGTTTATTTTATATATTTTTTAATTTAAAAAAATTTTTGGCCACGCTGTGCAGCATGCAGGATATTAGTGCCCCCTGCATGGAAGATGGAGTCTTAACCACTGGGCCGCCAGGGAAGTCCCCCGAGTGGGTTTAAAAGGCATGAGGCTATAGACGCAATTATAAAGCCGGGCTGGGTGTGCCTCTCCAGGCAACCAGGAAGATCTAGGTGCAGAGTCCAGGGAGGTTGAGGGTGTCCCACTCCTTGGATGGATGAGTCTCTTTCTTCCGAATAACTCTCGGTATCTCCGTGTGTTCGCTGGAGGGACTGGACCAGGTCGGTGGTCCTGAGCCACTGCGTATGCTCAAGGGGCATTTTTGTTTTGTTTTGGTTTTTGGTTTTTCTTTTTGGCCGTGCCATGTGCCATGCGGGATCTTAGTTCCCCGATCAGGGATGGAACCCATGCCCCCTGCAATGGAAGCGTGGAGTCTTAACCACTGGACCACCGGGGAAGTCCCCCGAGGGGCCTTTTTGAATCTTAAGAGTTTGGGGCTGCAAACCTAGATAGATTGGACAACAGCAAACTCGTCAGCAATAAGCATGACTCGGAGCCCATCTCAGGAGCACGGAGACCCCCTGGAGCCACCCCTGCCCCCGTCGGCTGCACCTTCCGCATGGAGGTGCCTGTCCACTGCCCTGCCCGGCTCTCTCACAGCCCCCAGGATGCCGCATCTAAGTGCAGTCCCAGCTGATGCCAGCCCTTCCTCTTTGGCAGCTGGTGGTACCCCCTCGACAGGACGCCCCCCACCTGCTGGGCGAACACTGGGGGTGTTCGTGTGTGACTACATATTAGGGAAGATAAACTGTACAGTCGAGTGAAGGGTTTGCAGTCTCCCTGCTGAGTGCCTCCAGGCCAGGAGGGGTGACTCCGGCCCTGAAATTCCAGCGAGGCTGCCTCTCCCTGGCTCTTCAATGGGTCTTCCACCGGCCTTTGTAGCAGGTGCACCTGCCATGGCAGGGACCTGTTACGGACCCCCAGATACACACCGAACCTCAGCTTCTGTGGGCACGAATGGGCGTAATAATTCCTGCTCACCTCGCAGGCTTGCTGGGAGGATGGGAGGAGGAAGCTGCCCAGAGAATGCTTTGTAAACTGGAAATGGCCGTGAAGAATGTCGGGGCGGATTAGGCTGGGCGGGCCGCCAAGGGGCGAGGCTGCGGGGCCTAGGCTGCAGCTGATGAGGGTCAGGTCTGGGGGGCTTCTGTCAGGGAGCATTGCTGGTCCTCCTCTCGTTTTTTTTCTTTCTTTAACTTTTCACTTTATATTGGAGTATAGCTGATTAACAATGTTGTGTTATTTTCAGGTGTACAGCGAAGTGATTCAGTTATACATATACATGTATCTATTCTTTTTCAAATTCTTTTCCCATTTAGGTTGTTGCATAATATTGAGCAGAGTTCCCTGAGCGCTAGACAGTAGGTCCTTGCTGGTCCTCCTCTCTTGTTTAACATGCCCCAGCCCGGATGTAGGTTTTATTATTATTAGATTAATTATATTTATATTGCAAACAAAATAATGTATGAACTTAGGTTAAAAAAAATCAAATAACATGAAAAGGTTCAGAAGGAAATGAAACATTTCCCTGGCCCTTCCTCCCCTTCCCCACTCCCCAGAACAACCTGTTTCCACATTTAGTTGTTCCTTCTGGTTTTGGTCTCCACGTTTCTCAGTAAGATGCTCCCGTGGCTATTTCTTGATTTTTCAATTCTAGACTTTTCTAGAATTCCTTCTGGTCATGACAGATGAGGCTTCAGCTCCCACTCCCTCAGCATCCCCTCAAAGGCTCTACCCAATTCTTAGTTGACCAGTGGTCCAGGGTTTTATTATTATTCTGTAAATGTTACCTATGAAAGTACCTAGTAGGGCTTCCCTGGTGGCACAGTGGTTAAGAATCCTCCTGCCAATGCAGGGGACACGGGTTCGAGCCCTGGTCCGGGAAGATCCCACATGCCGCGGAGCAACTAAGCCCGTGAGCCACGACTACTGCGCCTGCGCTCTAGAGCCCGCGAGCCACAGCTACTGAGTCCACATGCCACAACTACTGAAGCCCGTGCGCCTAGAGCCCGTGCTCCGCAACAAGAGAAGCCACTGCAACGAGAAGCCCGCGCGCTGCAACGAAGAGTAGCCCCTGCTCACCACAACTAGAGAAAGCCCACGTGCAGCAACGAAGACCCAACACAGCCAAAAATAAATAAATTTATTAAAAAAAAAAAAAAAAAAGAAAGTACTTAGTGGTTCCTTTTATGGTGGAGTTTTGTTTGTTTATGTCCTAGCGTTAATGCACTTTAAAAAAAAAAACAAACTTGGGAATTCTCTGGCAGTCCAGTGTTTAGGACTCCTCACTTCCACAGCAGGGGGGCAGGGGTTCAATCCCTGGTTGGGGAACTAAGATCCCACAAGCCGTGTGGTGCAGCCAAAACAAACAACAAAAACACTTGTAAGGTCTTTATGTGTCTCTTCTTACTTTTTCTATCTGCTCCACTCTAACTTAGTGGTAGGATGGTCAAATGCCCAGGCATTTGGTTATCTTATCTAGCCCCTCCGGGCCTGGGATCTTCCAGGCTGAGCCGTCCACCCCCTGCTCTGGGGCCTGGGCCTGCCCCTCCCCCTGCTCCCCCCAGGGAAGGACCTGCCCTCCTGGGGAGCCCTCCTGTGCCCTGGTCTACTCTCAGCATCTAGAGGAGCATGTGCTTCAAAAGCTTCCTGAGAGGTGCACAGCAGTTCAGTTTTTTCCTATTTTTGGTGACCTTGCATTTCTGAAAATGTTTATATTCCAGTCTCATACTTGGCTGATGTTCTCTGTGGGCATAGAATCCAGGCAGGAAATCCTTTTCCCTCAGACTTTTAAGGCAACTGATTGCTCTGTGATCTTCTAGCTTCCAGGGTTTCTAATGAGAAGTCCAATGCCAAGCTTTTTAAAAATGTATTAATTTAAAAACACGTGCACAGGAGCTTCCCTGGTGGCGCAGTGGTTAAGAATCCGCCTGCCAATGCAGGGGACACGGGTTCAAGCCCTGGTCCGGGAAGATCCCACATGACGTGGAGCAGCTGAGCCCGTGTGCCACAACTACTGAGCCCGTTTGCCACAACTACTGAAGCCCACGCGCCTAGAGCCCATGCTGCACAATGAGAGAAGCCACTGCAATCAGAAGCTCACACACCGCAACAAAGAGTAGCCCCCGTTCGCCGCAACTAAAGAAAGCCCACGCACAGCAACGAAGACCCAACACAGCCAAAAATAAAAACAAAAAAAACAAAACACGTGCACAGAGTTTCAAAAATCAAATACAGTTATAAAACTTAAAAGAAAAAAAAACCAAAAAACAAAAAACAATCCCCTGCCTCATGGCTCCGCCCCTGATTCCTGCTTCCCAGAAGCAACTACTTTCAATTCTTCTGTGACTTTTCTCCACATTTGAAAACAACACACTTAGACTGCTCTTGACTCTCCAGTTTAGGTAGTACCACTGCCTTTCTCTTAGGGACCAGGATGGTTAGTCTACTCATGCGCCCACACTCACACATGCCACCCCTTCCCCCACCCTCCTAGTACAACTGTATCACAATTTTTTGGTTAAATCAACGTTGTTTACATTTATACTATTTAAACACTATGGCCAACAGAGCCACGATATGTCCTATGACTGTATTTCCTTCCTTGTAGGACTTCTGGGTTTCCCTGGAGATTATTAGTTGCCTCCTTGTTTTGATTTGCTTGGTTTTCTTTGTGCTTTTCACTAATTCACCACCAGACTCTCTGACAGAGCTCTAATATTCCTCTCAGGACAGCCAAGGCCCCAGTGACTCCATGAATTGTGTTCTCTTTCTTGGCCAGCTCCTCCTGGTGCCCTCCCTCCCTGTTCCAATCTGCACTGACTGCTTCTGGCCCTGAAGCCCTCCCTGTCCCACTTCCCTATACCATCACTTTGGGATTCCCCATTTCCTGAATTTTGGGTCATCTCGTTTCTTTGTTTAATTCCTAAGTTTAGAGAAAGAATGTCTGAGAGATAATTTTTTTTTTTTTAATCTGAACATGTCATACTCTACCCTCATACTTAATTGACTGGATACTGAAATAATTTTCCTTCAGAATCTCGAATGCATTGTTCCATAGTCTTCTAGTTTTTGGAGATACTGTAGAGAATGTCAGTGTTTTTCTGATTCTTGATCCTTTGTATGTGATCTCTCCCTTTCTCTCTGATTCTCTCTCTCCTTCTGGATGCTTTTAGGATCGCCTCAACCCTGGTGTTCTCAAATTTTACAATGATGTGCCCAGTATGATCATTTCTCCACTTCTATGCTGGCCCTTTGTGTCCATCAGCCCCAGATAATTTTTTTGTATTATATTGCTGATACTTTCCTTCCCTTCATTTTGTCCCATTAGACATGGGGCAAAAAACAGGGGCATTACGTGAACAGTACAGTGAACTCCAGAATCCCTAGCCCCCTTCCTTAACCTAGGCAGCGCATCTGAGGATCATTTGGGGAATTTGGAGAACCTAGAGAAACATCTCTAAATCCAGACACCTGGGGAGAGGTGTGCTCCCCAGAAAAGGGTGTGGCTCCTACGGCAGCCTGCTGCCAATGAACAAGAGCTTCATCTAACCCAGTGCTTCTCAGCCCTGCCTGATGGACTCCCATCCTCCAGATATTCTGATGGAATGGATCTGGGGTGGGGTCTGAGCGTCTGCATTTTACCAGCTTTTAGGCGATTCTAACCAGTGCCCAGAGCTTAGAACCACTGCGCTGACCCACTGGCCTTGTTCAGAGTTAGCCTGACTAGCTGCCTCCTTAGGACACTGACTTGTCTATGGGGGCTCTGAGCGCTTGGGATGCTAAGATGTGATTCTTTGTTGCAGAGCTGTGTCCTGGTATTGGGTCTTGGGGGTGCTGAGGCTGTTCTGGAAAGAAGGCTCAGTTCTTCTCTGAGGGTCTCAGAGCCTCAGGCTGGGCTCTGGGGCATTCCCAGGCCTTCCCCCAGCAGACCAGCACCCCACCTGCCTCATTGTGTGGCTTGTGGTTCGGGCCTACCTTTTCTTGTGCATTTGAGTATCTTTCTACCCCAGGAGGAGGCTTGCAATGATTCCATTTCCAGGTAAGATCCAGAGGCTGAGAGAGGGGCAGGACTCCCCAGGGCTACCCTGCTGGGAAATATCAAGTCAGAGACACAGATTCTAACTCCAGGGCTTTTCTACTTAACCTAGCTTCCTCCTGTAGCATTCATTTATTCCACAAGCACTCACTGAGTCCCCAGGCTCTCTGCTGGGAGGGCACCGGGGAGCAGCGATGAACAAAACGGTGAACCTGATGGTCCAGTTGTTAAAGTTACTCATGTCACAGCTTCTCTGCCCAGCTGTGGGCTCAACTGGGGGCTGGAGGGACAACTTGACTTCAGCCCAGCCTCGCCCAGAGCAGGTGACAGGAGGAATTACTGTTACTGCTGCTGCTGTATCAAACAGGAGGGGCAGACAGAGAGGGCGGGGAAGGCTGGTCCTGCGGTCGGTCGGCAGCAGCCACATTAACAATTAAGGTCTTCGCCGACTTCGTTCCACCATCAGGGCATGAAATATTCAGGCACTGGAGGAGGCTGGTCTCCGGTGTCTGCAGAGGGCAGGGCCGGGAGGGGCAGCGTTGCTGGCTGTAGATACTGGGCCAAGGGCAGCCTCCAAGGCCTGGGGTGCAAGGCATCTGGAGGCTGTAGGGGCTGGATGGGCGTGGCCCGGGGGTGTTTCATGCAGATGGCGCAGCTGCAGACACCCATGGAACACCACGGGGACCAGGCCCCTGAGGGCCCCGGAGAAGAGGGGGCTTTGTCCTCAAGGACAGTGCAGCTGTGGGGAGGCAGATGAAAACCACCCATCACAGGTGGGCCCGCCCGACTGGGCTTCACGCTTCCCAGCACAGTGATGCCGGCAGTCACAGAGATACACAGCTGGCCTCAAAGACCATGTGTCTGGGGTCTGGAACTTATCACCTGGAGTAAACCCTGCATATCTGACAAGCAGCATAAGTCTTGTAGCATTGTATTTGTGCATGCGTGAAAGCGTCAATTTGATAAAACAAACATTTCAAAGAAGTCATGGTAGGCAAGCCTGCTATACTGTTTCTTCTTTTTTTTCTCCCTTAATATACTAGGTGCCTCGAATATAAAATTTGACCTGGGTTTCTCCTGTGCTCTGAGAGCCACGAGGGTACAGACCCAAGAGAAGCTGTGCTCGTGAGCATCAGGGCCCATGTATAGGGATGTCCATGGCAGCATTGCTGGTTCCAGCAAAAAAACTAGGAACGAATGTCCTTCAACAGGAGAAAAGTAAAGGTAATGTATTCATGCAATGGAAATTAGATGGCAGAGTTCTCAGCTGGGGAGATTTTGCCCCCCGGGGCCATTTGGCAAGGTCTGGAGACATTTTTGGTTTTGTTTATTAATTTTTATTTTATATTGGGGTATAGTTGATCTACAATGTTGTGTTAGTTTCAGGTGTACAGCAAAGAGATTCAGTTATACATATACATATATCTATTCTTTTTCAGATTCTTTTCCCGTTTAGGTCATTACAGAATATTGAGTATAGTTCCCTGTGCTATACGGTAGGTCCTCGTTGATTATCTATTTTATATATAGCAGTATGTGTCTGTTAATCCCAAATTCCTAATTTATCCCTCCCCCCACTCCCACCTTTCCTCTTTGGTAATGGTAAATTTGTTTTCTAAGTCTGTGAGTCTGTTTCTATTTTGTAAATAAGTTCATTTGTATCATTTTTTAAGACTGGAGACATTTTTGGTTTTCACAACAACAGGGGCAGGGGTGCCACTTCCATCTAACTGGTGGAGGCCAGAGATGCTGGTAAACATTCCGCAGTGCCGAGGGACGGGCCCCCATCCGGCCCGACAATAAAGACTTCTCCAGTCCAAATTGTCAACATGCTGAGGCTGAGAAACCTCTTTATACAGCCAGCCGCACAAATAAATGAACCACAGTTACATATATCAACATAATAATACATGACTTAAAAGCATGTAGCCAAAGAACACATGAAGTATAATACCATTCAAATAAAGTTCAAAAGCATGCAAAATTAAGCAGTATATTTGAAGGGAGAAATACAGTATTGTGAAAGCACAGGAATAAGCAATGCAGCACTCAGAATCGTGCTTACCCTGGGGTCAGGTGGGCTGGCCAGGTGACCAGGAGGGGCTCCAGGGGCCAGCGAAAGTGGTGATTTCTTAAGCCGGGCGGTGATTCCTTAAGCCGGGCAGTCGGGTTTCAGGCACCTGCTGCTCTGCAGTTCGTTGTGATAGGAAATCGTTCATAATAAGAATAGTGTTTTTAAGTGCACTGAGGTGGGAGCTGGTCCTGCAAAGAGCTCCCCTGACTCAGTTTCCCCGTGATTGAGCATCCCTCCCTGCCCTGCTCCTCGGGGCAATGGTCTGAGTGGTTGTCAGCTGTTGAAAGGGGGAGGAGGTTATTTCAGTGGCTCCAGCTGGGAAGGGAGAGACAGGGAGGAGGGATGCAGATGTTGATACCTGCCCCACATCCCCCCCCCCCCATTGGTCCCTAAAGGCACCTTTCTCCCACCTCTGCCCAGGCCTCTGGCCAGCCTGGCTTTGCAGCCTCCTGCCTGTCTCCCGGCCTCAGCGGACCCTCTCTGATCCATTCTTCCCCTCACACCTCCTGTCACCTGCTATCAAACAAAAGTCTGCCAGTTTTCTCTTTGCTCTATACTCTTCTGTGGTTCCCACTGCCCTCAGGTTAACCTTGAGGCTTTTGCCTGTGACATCAGCGGTTCCAGGCAACCGTCTTGCGCATCACTGACTTCCTGATCCCCAGAACACGGGCTGACCATTGGGTAATGGTGTGAGTGAGCCCACCCTCCCCCCAAGACCGCCCAGGGCTGCCCTCCAGGGGGTCGACATCCCCGCAAACTTGCCTACTGGTGGCCCCAGCATCAGTGCAGTTTCCCCACCTAAAAATGTGGGAGTTGAGACACTTCATCACTAAACCCCGTATTCCATGCTGCGCCCATTCCAAAAGGAAGTTGGTGGCAGCCCAGGGCCATAGCCGGCGTCCTTTGTAGCCCCATTTCCCAGGGGCAAGCACTAGGCTTCCTGGACAGCCCTTGTTTCAATGTACCTCAGGGTTTGCATCTGGAAAATGGGTGCAATCTCAATGTACCTTATGGGAAGACTGTTCTGATCCAGAGGGTGGGGAGAACGCACAGGGAAGGGAGGCACGCACATCTCTCCAGAGCTGGGCAAGAGCCCTGCTAGTTGCTTGACACTGGCCCCTGTGGAGGAAGGCTCGTATGAGAAAACTGTGGCTCAGCGAGGTTAAGGAACTGGCCTAGGGTCACCCAGCAAGTTGGTGAGAGAGGAGCTGTGAGATGGAGCTAACAACATGCAGTGATTGATCTGTCAGCAGGAAGAGCTGGAAAGCTCTTCCCTGCGGTCCATCCAGAGGCTCGGGGAGTCTCTCTGGCTTGGTGACAATGTGGAAGGCTGAAGTAGTTGGAAGCTGGGTGATGGACATGGTCTGGGCACAGCGCAGGCCTCCACATTGTAGAACCAGAGTCACAGTGAAAGGGATGTCACAGAGCAATTGCAGTACAGGAGGCTGTAGTCTATGGGGTAAGGTGCACTCTTGGGCTGAGATGGTTGTGGGTTTGAATCCCAGCTCGTTCACTTGCTTGCTGTGTGACTTTGGACAAGTGACTTAACCTATGAGCCTCAGTTTGCCCCTTTGTAAAATGGGGATAGAGGCTCCTAACTCACAGGACTGCAGTGAGGGCTCAATGAGCCAATCCCTGTAAAGCCTTAGCACAGTGCTGGGTAGATACATACAAAGTGCTCAACTGCGAGTTCCCTGATGGCCTAGCGGTTAGGATTCTGGGCTCTCCCTGCTGTGGCCCGGGTTCAATCCCTGGTTGGGGAACTGAGGTCCCGCAAGTCACGTGGCAAAAAAAAAAAAAAAAGTGCTCAACCAACACTATCCTTTATTAATAATAATTACAGTTGCTTTTCCACGAGCCCTGATTTTTCATCATAGCCCCTCAGCTGTGCATGGTGACTTCCCCTGTTTAGGATCCTCCCTGAGGTGGGGTGCAGGGAAGAAACCCCAGAGCCCAGCCCCGGACCTGGTCAGCTGCCACTGCCTTGCTGACCTGCAGAAATAGTCAGCCACCACACAAACCTCCACTGGCCACACCAGAGTCCTTGAGCATCCACCAGCCTCTGAACACTGCCCATAAGTTCACACACAGTGATCTGAGCTTCATGGAGACAAACAACCCAGCCAACAGGATCCACGTTAAATCCTGAAGCGCTAATGACACCATCATTCTGATCATCACGTGAGGGCTGGTTTAGAATCCCTGGCACCCACTGGGTGCTGGGTAAGTGGTAGGAGGTGGTAGTTATTATTATTGCTGTTGTTGCTGCTGTTAACTATCAGAGCCTCAGGAAGGGGGCCACACTTCCCCTGTGATTGTTCCCTGATGTTCTCTGCCTCTCCTGTATGTTCCGGCAATAAGGCATGGCTGTGTCTACACACACCCCTCACCATTGCTCACCTCTAGGCCTTGGCTTTGCTGTTCCCTCCACCTGGATTATCCCAACCCTCACCTTCCCCATCTACAATCTGATAAACTCCTACTCACTCTGCAAGATTCACTGGGGGGTCACCTCCTCCAGGAAGCTGCTCCCAGTGCCTTCGGATGCTCCCACAATGATGTGTTCTGCCCCGCTCTTCTGTGGTACTTACGACAACGCGTGTACAATGCATATGTGATTGCCCATATACATACGCATTTATGCATAAATACTTAACCAATTATGTTTGTGTGTTCAGGAAATCAGTGAATGAAAGTGACCTTGGGCAAGTCATTTCCCTTCTGGGGCTCAGTTTCCTCATCTCCAAAATGAGGGGCTCAGACGCAATTGGTCACGTACTGAAGGGTCACACATTCACTCAGCAAACAGCAAATAATGGCTGCTCTGAGGTCTCTGTTCAGGGCCCCAGCCACAGAGGAGATAAGAAAGCCCCTTCCCCTCCCAGTGAGGAGACAGTCTGCTTACCGCCAGCGTGCTCTCACCATTTCCCAGGTTCACAGACACCGCGATCAGGAATTATTTTGTCTACTGTGTATTAGTGTACTGGCTCTCAAAAACATTTGTGTTGCTTTAAATGGACACACACAGCCCTGGAGATTCAGAAGAAAAAAAATTGGGGAGCGGTAGTACATCTTTATATTTTAAAAGACCCACAACTACTTTTACTGGGCATCTAGAGAATTACTGTATTAGAGATCTATGATTTGGTTTTACTGATTTCATGACAAAGCAGAGCTAAAAAAGCCAAGACACTTGACATTTCAGATCCTGGCTCGGGGTACAGGGTCTGTTGGATGGTGAGTGTTCTAGGGGGCTTGGCACCTCTTGCTGGACCCTTAGGGAGGGGGCTCTGGCTTGGATGGTTCCCCTTGCTTCAGGACCCTTTTTTAGCTCTGGACCCTCTCAGCCTCCTGCCATCTATCCTGCTCTGTCCAGCCTGTCCAGCCATGGTGCGGAGAGCAAAGACTGTCCCTGGGACCACCCACCCAGTAGCCTCATCTCTAGCACCTTGTCTTTGCTGCACCAGGGGGATGTTAGGGATGCTCTCCTGAGTCTTGGTGAGGGGGACCCATGGTCCCACAGTCTGTAGATGATGCAAGCAAGCCCCGTCTAGATGGAGGCTTTTTTTTTTCTCTTGGAAAGTTCAGCTGAAGCTGCCAGCTCTGCAGGATCAGAGGACAGAGATGCAGGCCATGGGAACCACCTGGGGCCACACACCAAGTTGGGGTGGCGGTTCCCACAAGCAGTGTTAACCATCTCAGCAACTTCCCTAGTGAGCCCACGTGTCCTACGCTCACCCCTCACTCTCCCAGCTCAGGCTTTGTTCTGGGGAGAGCCTCCAGTGAGCTATTTAATCTGGTTGGCCTTTTGGGGTAAGAAAGACCTGTACCCTTCCCAAGTGGGAGCTGGAACCCTTTCCCTCCTCAAACTCAAACTCAAACTCAGATGCACTGGGCTGGGTCCTCGAAGCACAGTGCCCCAGTGGGGAGGGTGACCCCCCGCAGGCTCACCTGCCTGGGGGAACCTCGGCTACCCTGGGGCTTGACCCTCAAAGCTATGCTCTGCCTGGCACATCCTCTCCCTGAACATCTATATGGAGAGAGGGGGAGAAGGGTGGGGAATGAGGTCCTGAATCTGGACCTCTCTGCAACCCCCCCACCCCCATCCCTTCTCCACACATGGGCCAGAGTGAGTCTCTTAAAAGGCAAATCAGGTCATATTGCATCCTGCTAACCCCCCACTGCTTTCCCAGCTGCCTTAGAATCATGGATGATCTGGCCCCTCTGACCTCATCTCTCACTCTTCTTCCCGAGCCCCCTCCCAGCCCCACTGGCCTTCTTTGAATAGGCCACTAACAGGCCAACCCTAGGGCCTCTGCACTAGCTGTTCCCTTCACCTGGAGTGCCCTTCCCCCTTATCTTTGTCCTTCTTGTCACCCAGATATCAGCTTAGACGCACCTCCTCAGAGGTCCTCCCTGACCACGGGATCTAAAGTAACTGATAATCACTTTCTGTGACAGCAGCTTGTCTTAATCCCCTGCACAGCACTTATTACAGACTCATAGCTATCTAGTTTGTTTATTATCTTCTCTCCCCTCCTCCCCGCAGGGTGCAAAGTCCCCCCAGAGGGCAGTGGCCTCCGCCGTTGTCCCCTACAGAATCCCCCAGTGGTCTAGAAGAGGCCTGGCTTACAGTAGGGGCTGTACACAGTTGCCCAATGAATGGTTGAGCAGCTGTAAATGGGGACATCAGCTGTTGCGCGGGCGCGCGCGCCAGGCCGTGGCGCTCACGGTCGAGTGCGCGGATTTTATCTCGTTGCGGGTCCCGGGGGAGGGACGCCCACCTCTGGCCGGCTGGCAGCAGACGTGCAGTAAATGCACTTCAGGGACGCGAGGATAAACGAGACGGACTCACACAGCCAGTGGGAAGACCCGGGTGCCGGGCCAGGCTGCGGTGGGGAAGGCTTTTCGCCGCCGACTCGGCGCCCCCAGAGTTAAGACCCCAGTGGGAGACCATCCTCCACCTTCCCCAGTGGTCTCCACGTCGTGAATCACAGATTCTCTCCCGAATTCCGGGACGAGCGGTCGGGTTGGCGGGGGAACGGTGCGTGTCCCCGGCGCCCTCGCCCCCTCCTGGCAAGGAAGAGGGTACGGACCGTGCTCCGGGACGGTTGGCGAGGCCATGGCCTTCCCGGTGCGCAGCCCGGGGCTGGAGTGGAATCGCCGCAACCTCGGCGCGCTCCGGCAGGGGACGGGGTGGAAATGGGGGCGGAGGAGCCGGGGGCAGGGAAGGGGACAAAGAGCCGCTCTGCCGCCGGGGAGAGCGACCCCCGTGTCAGAGTCCTATTGTCCGTCGTATCTCAGACTAAGCTGGACTCTGGTGCCCCCGGGAGGGAGAAGGGGAGCTGTCCTTCGGATCTTGGGTATTTGTTTATTTGGGGCGGGGGAGGCCGGGCGGGGCACGCGGGCCCAGGAAGGGGCTGGGCGCCCATTTCCGGGCGTCTCCTTTAAGGGAAGCCCTGCCCTACCTTTCCCACCTTCCCCCTCCTCGCAGCCGTACCTGCATTTTAAAAGCGCCCTGTAGCCCTGGGATTGGCCGAGGCCGCGTCCTCCCGGCGCAGAAACTTGAACCGCCGGTGGACTGTACCATCTCCGCGGCGTCCCCCGCTTGCGCCCCACCCCTCCCGCACACCCCCGGAGAGGCCCAATCGGACGGGCTTGGGGGCGGGACCACGGCTCGAGCGCGCCTGTGGCAGGGCCCCGGGCGGGCGGGCGCACGGCGCGGGGGGACGTGGGGGCCGGCCGTGCCTCGCCCGCTCCCTTCCCCGGAGGCGGGGCCGGGCCGCGGCGCCCCGCCCCTCCCCGCCCGGAGTGGGCGGGGCGGCTGGGGCTCCGGAGCTGGGCCGGGGGCGGGCCTCCGCCTGCTTCGCCTAAGCCCGGAGAGCGCCCGGCACTGCAGCCGCCGACGCAGCAGCGGTCCCAGCTCGCCGAGCCTCGAGACACGCGGGTTCCCGGGCGGCCCGGGAGGGCGCTGCGTGAGGGCGCGCGAGGCGGCGCGGGGCAGGCCGCACGCGCCCCTGGTCGCCCCCCGCCCGCGGGCGGACCGGCCCAGCGCAGCCCCGGCACGGGGAGCGCCGGCCGGGCGAGGGCGCGGGCGATGCCGCGGTGACGGCCCCGCCATGGCGAAGCCCCCGGCGGCAGCGGCGGCGGCGGCGGCGTCGTCGGAGGAGCTGAGCCAGGTGCCGGACGAGGAGCTGCTGCGCTGGAGCAAGGAGGAGCTGGCGCGGCGGCTGCGGCGCGCCGAGGGCGAGAAGGTGGGCCTCATGCTGGAGCACGGCGGCCTGATGCGCGACGTGAACCGGCGGCTGCAGCAGCACCTGCTGGAGATCCGCGGCCTCAAGGACGTGAACCAGCGGCTGCAGGACGACAACCAGGAGCTGCGCGAGCTCTGCTGCTTCCTCGACGACGACCGGCAGAAGGGGCGCAAGCTGGCGCGCGAGTGGCAGCGCTTCGGGCGCCACGCGGCCGGCGCCGTGTGGCACGAGGTGGCCCGCTCGCAGCAGAAGCTGCGCGAGCTCGAGGCGCGCCAGGAGGCCCTGCTGCGTGAGAACCTGGAGCTCAAGGAGCTGGTGCTCCTGCTGGACGAGGAGCGCGCGGCGCTGGCGGGGGGCGCGGGCGGCGGCGGCGGCGGCGGCGGCGGCGCCGCCGGCTCCCGTAGCTCCATCGACAGCCAGGCCAGCCTGAGCGGGCCGCTGGCGGGCGGCGCGGCCGGAGCGGGGACCCGCGACGTGGGCGACGGCAGCAGCACGTCGAGCGCCGGCAGCGGCGGCAGCCCCGACCACCACCACCACGTCCCGCCCCCGCTGCTGCCCCCCGGGCCGCACAAGGCCCCGGACGGCAAGGCTGTCGCAACGCGCAGGTCCCTGGACGACCTGTCGGCGCCACCGCACCACCGAAGCATCCCCAACGGCCTGCACGGTAAGGACGGCACCTGCCGGGCGGCGCGGGTCTCGGGCCCAGAGTCCCTTCCCCCGCGGGCGGCCGCCACTCCAGACCCCTCCTCCAGCTGGCATCCAGAGAGATCCCGAGCCCACCCGCAGTGGGGTTTTGGGTGGTGATTTTCTGGTTAAGTGATGGAGGCGTGTCCCTGCCCCTCTGAATACGCGGCGGGCCGGGGACCGCCAGACCCCGGAAAAGTTTCTCTCCTGCGGAGTTTATCAGTATCAGAGTCTGGCGCTGTAGGGCTGGCTGGAGGCACCGCATCCCTGCCTGGAAACCGTTGTCCGGGAACGGGAAGTTTTTAATGGAAAAGAAAGAAAGAAAGAAAGAAAGGCCCTTTGAGGGAAAGTGAAATTCCCTCTCTTATCTGGAGCAACAGGCAGCCCCAAACCTAAGCAGTGTTGACCTGTGTGCTGGGGCTGGAATTGCACCTGACCTTCTCCCTGCTGCCTGCCCGCTGGGAAGGATCAGAGGCAGGTGGGCCAGGGTACCCGGGGCTAAGAGCCTTCCTCGTTTGCTGTTAGTCCTGCCTTTCTCAGGGCTCAGGGACCTTTCTCAACCGAGGCTCTAAAACTTTCCAGAGGAATACGGGCTTGGAATGAATCCTGGCTTTTTGTCTCTGCAGGCCTCGGTTTCCGTATCTGTAGAATGGAGCCGGTAATCCCTACCTCCTGGATTTGAGGTGGAGATAAAAGCCTCTGAAGGGTTTGTAAACTGTTGGTCACCTTACAGGAAGTGCCACAGTCGTCTGCATTGGCCAGGGTGTGGGTGGGAGGACCTTTGGCCTCAGGAAAGCTCAGCTACTGTCGTCTTCCACGCCTGGGTGACTGTCGGGCCCAAGGCAGAGGGCTCTGTAGGAGCGGAGCAGCCGGCCCCCATCCCCAGCCCTCTGATCAGTGGTTCTTCCTGCTGCCTGTCTCCTCTCCCACCTCCCTGTCCTTCCACATTTTTAGTGGCTTGGCTGCTACTTCTGGTGGCAGTTGCTGCTGCCTGAACTATTTGCCTGAAGGTGGAGATTAAACAGCCCTTTCTGGTTCCCTTTAAAGGCTTTCCTAGTTCAGAGAAAGTGTATCTAGGCTTTAAGTGACTGTTCTTCCCCAGAGTGACAGCCTGGGGGTGGGGTGGGGACGGGGCACTCTCTCTTTGGTTTGGTGGCCAAGTGGCCTCTGCAGGTGCCTGGGGCGGGGGGGGGGGGAGTGGGGGTGGCCTGGGGTGGGAACTGGACCCGGGGAGGTGGGGTGATAGCCCAGCACCGTTTTTCCTTCATTTACCTTCCCAGCCTGTGAGTTCAGGGCAGGACTAGGTTTAGAGGGATATTTTGTTACTGATTAGCAATCTAAGGCTACAACTTGGGTTTCTCTCGGTAACTCTGTATCCACTCCACCTCCCACCAGCAGTCTCCTTAAGGCCAGTGGGGAGTAGCTCAGCGTCAGGCGGTTTAATATGTTAAGGTTGCACCATCTGGGAAGCGAGGAGTCCCAGGCCCAGCCTCTCCGGCCTCGGCTTCTTGGGGGCCTTGGGAGGGTCAGATTTCTGGGCCTTGGTTTCCCCGAGTGCAGTACGAGGCGGGGGATTGCTTGTGAAATGAAATGTTTCTGGTTTTCAGCTGCGTCATCAATGACACTTGGCGAGGGTGATTCTCAGCAGGGCATTGAGGCGCCGGAGAGTCAGAGCGTATTTGCTGAGAAGTTCTGTCATGTTTTGGACGAGGAGACGCGGACCCTGTCTGGCTCAGGCTTTTGCTGCCTCAGTGAACGGAGCAGGAGTGGAGGATGGGACTCTACCTGAGGTTCCCACCCCACTGGGGGAGGCGGGGACGGGTGGAGCTGTAGGGTTTCCTGCAGAATCCATGCTCCCACCAGCCCCATGCACACTCGGAACAGGACTGCCACAGATTTTGTGGTGGCAAAGCTTTGTGTTGGGGTGACGTAAACATTCAGCATTATTATTATGAATTTCAGTTATAGGTGGGATCGCTGTCGTTTAGTTTTGTCTCATAAAGTCACGCGTGGCCTTGAGATATTCTCCCAACAATATGAGTAGGATGCCTGGAAACAAGGAAAGGCCCATCTCTTAGAAACCACTTTTCTGTACTTGGACCTGTAGTTTTGAGCGGAGAGCGAGCCAGAGATGAGGCAGGTAACAGGCCTCAGTCTGGGTGGTGGCGAAAGGCGTCAGATACGAGGCTTGTGCCTCGGGCCTTTATCCCCATTTTACAGCCAAGCAAGTGGAGGCTCAGAGAGGTTCTGAGCGTTTCGTGGGAAAGCAACTGAGATTCAAATGTCTCAGTCCCAGTTGCCTGGGTGGTGCCCTGGGGGTTCCTCTACTGCCCAGGCCGTGGGCTGGCTTGCATCTCCGGCAGCCTGCTGTCATTGTGGCCGATAATGTTCATCCGCAGACACTGCTGGCTCCCTATTCTTGGTTCCTGACCCACGTTTGCCCTCCATCTCCCATCCTGGGAAGTGTCACTTCCTTATCGGTGACCACTGAGCAGATGGCCGATAACCCCATCACCCAGAGGGCTCAGACTGTCTCGTGTTCGAATCTCCACTCTTCCCTCTTCTCTTTGGCCACTTACTTAACTGCCCGGAGCCCCTTTTTGCTCTTCTTCTGTAGAGTGGGGCAAAACCCAAAGTGCCCCCTTTATCCCTACGCACAGTGGGCCTCGACAGTTGTCAGAATCCTTGCCGTGCATACTTCTTCCAAGGCTCCTCATGAAAAAGAGAGGGACCTGTTGGGGCTTTGCCAGATAGACATCGGTGTTCTCTTTGAAACTCTGTTTGCTGTTTAGACAGACAGCTCTCTTGAATGTTTGCGACTGAGCCGGTGTCTGGTGGCACTTGCGGATGTGCTGGGGAGCAGTGGCCCTGTAGTCCTCTCTCGGAAGCTGCAGGGTACCTGCAGCCCTTCCGGATGCCGTATGGGCCCTAAGCAGCTGTGGTGGGTGGTGGCCCGTCGGTATTCCAGGCCGTCCCTGGCTGGGGCTGGGCCTGGTGGGCCTGTGAATGGGGATGCAAATAGGCTTTTCTCTAGGTTGGTTTGTTTTGTTTTGTTTTGATAGAGGTCTGGGCTGGGCTGACTAAAGTCTGGACTGGGGCGCTCTTTACTCTAATCCGGTGGGGCAAACTGAGGCAGGCGAACCCCAAACATCAGAAGGTCAGGTTTGCCACTTTGAACTGATGCAATTTTCAAACAAAAGTATTTTCAACAATCCTCCCCTCCCCCTCCCCATCCTGGGTGTCCCACCTTCTTTCTCCCTTCCCCCCACGTCCCCATTCACAGCCGTCCCAGTCCCCCCAGCACACCACGGGGTCCACTCCCCTTTAGCTAACCCACAGAACCCGGGGCCTCCAGCAGCCTTTGTGTGGGCCCTGTTTACTTTTAAAAGTTTGGATGAAAAATTTGAGCTTCTCAAAATGAGATGGGTTTGTCCTCCTGCTTGTGTTTTTGTTGGTTTAAAGGGAGGATGGAGCAAGGGTGGTCTGGGCCTTTAAAAAAAGACAGAGCTTCTGGCCCTGAATAGGTCTTTCATGAGGGGCCTCCCAGCTCAGCAGCTCCTGGGCAGGATGCTAATAAGGCAGCTTTTCCTAGACCCAGCCAGGCCTGGGGGCAAAGGTCAGTGAAGACAATGGGGCAGGTTGAATAAGCTTTTCCCCCTCCCTCCGCATCCTGACCCTGACCATCCATCACTGGCCTTGGGGTACCAAGCCCCCAGGGCCACATACCAAAGGGGGGCTGGTGGTGAGGAGCTCACTGGCCTGTAACCCAGGGCAGGACCAGGGTGTGCCCAGCACTTCACAGTTTACCACAGAGGGTGTCCCAGTCCCAGCTCCATTCTGTTCAGAGCTCCCAAATGGTCCCATATCGCAGGTGGGGAAACTGAGGCATGGAGCGGTGTGGTGACTTGCTCCCAGTCCCGTGGGCTGGTTGGGGGGGCCTGGGATCATTCTGGGGAATCAGTCTTGGCCTCCGGTGTCAGTCTGGGCCTGCCGCCCTGTGCCTGCTGCCCCTCTAGACCGGGACAGCCTGAGACTCCCATGGGAGACCCCCACCAACAGTGGAAAGCTGCCCGGAGCTTGGTCCTGGGCCGGGCCCCCTGTAGATGGACCCAGGCAGGATGGGGCGGGAGCTCCAGGGGCTGGACCTGTGTAGCAAAGGTGTGGCACCTGTTCTCAGTCCAGACCCAGAGGCTCAGTCGTGCTGTCCTGCTTCCTTGCATGACGTTCTCGGCTCCGGAGATCAGTGGGATGGGGAAAGCACAGGCTTCCGCGCACGGAGTCCCTCCTCACTTATATTCTTCATTCCCTCGCTTCTCTGCCAGGCTGGTTTCCCTCTGCTGTTGTGGCCCCAGCAGACCCCTTACCCATGGCCTGGCCTCTGAGTTCTTAGGACACAAACTTGGTTTCGTATCGTTCCCGGAGCAGCGTGATTAGCAAGGAAATCCTCTGCTGCTCATAATCTGTGTTTTGCACCCATGGGGATTTTCCGTGCCGTGTTTGTCCTTGTCATCAGCACAAGGAATTGGAAGCCTATGACCCTGCTCGAGTTCCAGGACCCCTGTGGACCTCTGTTTTCTCATCTGCAAAGTGGGAAGCTGTTGCCCGCCTTTCGGTTGAGGGAGGAGGGAGTGTGGTGATGTGTGTAAACTGTGCAGCGTGTGTGAGGTGGCAGCTTACTGCACCTCGAAGCCTCATCTGTGTCTCGAGGATGATACTACTCTGGTCCTAGAACTGAGCCTTAAAGGATGGGTTCAGTGACCCTCCACTGTCACCTGGACCCTGCAGACTTGCCTCCTCGGGATGGGGATGGGGGACCCCCTGACACATGCTCGTGAGGGGGGGCCCTTGTGCCCACCCTGTGTCAGAGCCAAATGAGTCCTTGTCTAGTTGAACGGAAGGGGGGTGGCATTCCAGCAGCAGCAGCAGGTCTGCAGGTGGATCTGGGCCATGGGTGCCGAGAGCCCAGGGCCTGCGAGGGGTTCTTATGACGCGTGGGGGAGGCCCGGGGCCTGGAAGCCTCCTCGTGGGAACAGAAAGAACCGGAACGTTGAGCCGGGGGAAGAAGAGCTTTGGGGCTGGAGAGCTGCTGCTGGGCGGGGAGAGCTGTCAGCCCAGCGGGGTCGGTGCTGGGTGTAGCCCCCCAGGGTGGACCCCCAAAGTTCCAGCGATTCGGATTTCAGCCCTCACAGACAAGAGCGGTCCAGGGGGACTAGGTTGCATCTGGAGGTGGGGAGCTCCCTGTCAGGGGAGGCATGCGAGCACAGGGCATTCCTGAACCCGCTGTAATGGGACACCCAGAGAGCTGGGCATCGGGCTGTGTGAGTACAGAACAGCGAGTAGAGAATAGTCGGGGAGGTGGGCGGGTAGGGCTGGGTGGCTGAGAGAATTCACCCTTCAAGCAGGAAGGAAGACAAGAGCAGACGTTTATTGAGTGGTTACTCAGTCTGGGTTCTGAGTGCCACTCGCGGTGATTCATGTAGCCGGGCTTGGGGAGCGGCGGTTCCGGAGCATTAGCCTGGGATCCGTCGTGGTGGCGGCCGGGCTGGGGACAGAGGGGCAGGAAGCTTGGGGCCTCCAGGGTGGCGATAGCTGTGACCGTGGTCATGGGAGAGAACCTTCTCTGAGGTTCTTAGATCAGGCGGGTCTGCCCCCAAGCCCTGCCCCCAGCCCCCGTCTGCCTCCTTGTGACTCCTGACCTGTGGGGTCAGGGGTCAGTCCTGAGCCGCTGGGGGGCTCGGGTAGAGTGGCACCTGTGGGCGACAAACTCTCTTTCTCTGCAGCCTCACTGTACCTGCCCACAGAAGAGTTACACCCACGGTTGCTCTGCCCACACCTGCAACCTGGGTGCCCGGGATCCAGGCAGGGAGTGCTCTGGGATTTCATCAGAGCTGGGGAAGAGGTGGTTCCCATCTCTCTGGAGCGAGGCGACGAGGGGACCCCAGTGGCTCCCCCAAAGCCTGACGACAGAGGAACAAACTTGTCTGCTAAAGGGACGTGATGCTCCTTTGATCATGAACAGGGAGGAATGGTGCCCCTCTTCCCAGGCACCCAGAGCTGGGCGTTGTCACACGTTCCCCTCTTGCTGTCCTCTGCTGCCACAGGCCGGCGGGGGCAGGTGGCTGGAGTGTTATAGGGCAGGTCTGGAGCTGGGTCAGTCCCCTGGCGATGAGTGCCTGCCTGCCCTTGGACGGGTCACTGTTGGTCTCTGCTCTCTGGGGAGCAGGGCAGAAAGATCAGGAGTTTTATCGATTCGTTTGTAAGAGTTCTTGGGATCACCCTGTGTATGATGTTTAAACAGAGGTGCGGAGCATCGTTTAACTAAAGCAGAAGCCGGGAGCCCTGGGACGTAGGTGAGGGTCTGTTTCCCTTTCCTCCTTCCTGCTTCCCCATTGGCCAGAGGCCTTCGTCATTTGTTATTTCCTGCATTCAAAGATGGGCTTTCCCCTCCTCTGTGGCAGTGCAGGGTGCATCTTAGAGTCAGTGTGTATGTTTACTGCACGGTCTTCCCCTCCCTTACTCTGGAAAATTGGGCATCTGTGACTGATGGTATCTTAGAGTGGAGGAAATTCCATGCCTGGGAAAGCCGGAAACCCTGGAGCAAACTGCCCGGAGCCCTAAAGGCACTCAGAGGAGACTTGGAAGGGAAGGGGGAACCGCCCCAGGCTTGGCCACAACGGTGCTGAGATGCACTGGGGTCCCCGTTTCTGCTGAGGAAAAGGCTCAGAGCAGTGAGGCAAGTCACATCAGGTCATGTGGGGTGGGGAGGGGGCCGTCCAGTGTGAGGCTGGAGCCTGCGCCCGCCTGTGCCCCCCTCCTCCCCGTATGACTATTCATCAAGCCCCTTTCACTCTCAGAAGTGCCCTAGTTTGGCTCTCAACCCCTTCAGGTGTGCCGGGAGCTCAGCGGAGGGGGTGGCTGAAGTTGGGAGCTGAGATGGACCTGGGAGGTGGAGCAGGTCAGTACAAGCAGAGGAGAGCAGGGGAGAGGCCAGGCGTGGCGGGAGGAACATCTGGGCAGCAGGCACATCTGGCTCTGAGGGCTGATGGGTGACGGGGCCATGCTGGGCAGGTGGGGTCTGTGGCACTCCTCCCACTGTACCTGCATTCTCCCCCCCCCCCCCGAAGTCCCTGGGCTGGGCTTCTCTAGCTGTGAGTGGTTCCAGCTGTGACCTTCTCTGAGCGTTTTTCCACAGTTACGTGTGAGGGGTGCACTCAGAAACCGGTACTTTTACATAGACCATCCCCTCCCTTTCCCCTGTGCCCCACTTACTACATACACGGGTGGCCCCATCAGCTGATATGGTCACCACATCTGGGGCTTTGGGGACACGGCTGTGCCCTCCAGGGCTGTTCTGTGTGGGTTAGATGACACAGAACCAGCAGCTTGAGCCCACTCGTGACCTGACCTAATGCAAGCCCCTTGTTTGCCCATCTGTAAAATGGGAAGCTTGGATGGGCCCCGCCTAGGGTCCCAGAGACCCTAGCATCCTCTACAACTGGCAGAGCCACAAGGAAAGGGCCACCTGCCCTGCCCATCCTGCCTCTTGTCGTTACCTTTGTGGTTAGGTCTCTTGCCTGGTGGCTGGTCCTCAGCTTGGGGCAGGTCTGGGTGGTGGCGGTGCTGTGGTTGCCATGACACACAGGCACTGCTCTGTCCAGCACTGGCTTAGACCGAGACCCCTGGCTGGCCAGCCTGTCATCGTGAGGGGCTGTGGTGAGTGCCCCGGTGGAATTACCTGCCTCTGCCATCCGATCGCCTCCTGCAGGGCTGGGTAGCAGGTTTGGTGCTAGAGGAGAATGCCTGGCTGTGGTTCCCTGGTGTGGGGTTGCCGGGATGAGGCCGCCTGTTCTGGACTTTGGCCATTTGCTGTCCTATCTCTCCCCAAGTCCATAACCTTCCCCAGGGCGGGGTCCAGTCTTCCTGGCACATGGTGGGTGCTCAGTAAATGTCGGGGTGAGAAATGGGCAGCCCGGAGGCACTGGACGAGGTCTCCCTCTTGTTTTAAACCCGACAGTGATCAAGCCACTTGGGCCACTTGCCTTTCTTTTTTTCATTTGTTCCATTTGGCACCAAATGGTCTTCAGCTACTTCAAAACAAACAAACAAACCAAGCTGGCCCCCACTCCCAGGATGATAACTTGTACATCCCGCTGCCCCTCCTCTCCCCAACTTCCCTGTTTCCTTTTAACAGTTGCTAAAAAATACACGTTTGCTTTTTTTGTTTGTTGTTTTTGGTTTATTTTTATTGTTATTTGTTTAATTAGTTATCTATTTTATACATATTAGTGTATATATGTCAATCCCAATCTCCCAATTCATCCCCCACCACCCCCCCCTCCGGCTTTCCCCCGCCCTTGGTGTCCATACGTTTGTTCTCTATGTCTGCATCTCTATTTCTGCTTTGCAAATGGGTTCATCTGTACCATTTTTCTAGATTCCACATAATACGCATTAATATACGATAGTTGTTTTTCTCTTTCTGACTTACTTCACTCTGTATGACAGTCTCTAGGTCCATCCACGCCTCTACAAATGACCCAATTTCATTCCTTTTTATGGCTGAGTAATATTCCATTGTATATATGTACCACACCTTCTTTATCCATTCATCTGTCGATGGGCATTTAGGTTGCTTCCATGACCTGGCTATTGTAAATAGTGCTGCAATGAACATTGGGGTGCATGTGTCTTTTTGAATTATGGTTTTCTCTGGGTATATGCCCAGTAGTGGGATTGCTGGGTCATATGGTAGCTCTATGTTTAGTTTTTTAAGGAACCTCCGTATTGTTCTCCATAGTGGCTGTATCAATTTACATTCCCACCAACAGTGCACGAGGGTTCTCTTTTCTCCACACCCTCTCCAGCATTTGTTGTTTGTAGGTTTTCTGATGATGCCCATTCGAACCGGTGTGAGGTGATACCTCATTGTAGTTTTGATTTGCATTTCTCTAATAATTAGTGATGTTGAGCATCTTTTCATGTGCTTCGTGGCCATCTGTATGTCTTCTTTGGAGAAATGTCTATTTAGGTCTTCTGCCCATTTTTTGATTGGGTTGTTTGTTTTTTTAAGATTGAGCTGCATGAAGCTGTTTGTATATTTTGGAGATTAATCCTTTGTCTGTTGATTTGTTTGCAAATATTTTCTCCCATTCTGAGGGTTGTCTTTTCGTCTTGTTTATGGTTTCCTTTGCTATGTACACGTTTGCTTTTATCAGTGGTTCCCAACCTCGGCTGCATATTAAGATATCACCTTGGGGAACTTTAAAAGATGCCGGTGCCTGGACCAGCCCCCAGAGATGGGCCCCAGTTGGTCCTGGAGGCTCCCGTGGTTGTAGAAGCTTCTGGGGGTTCTGCTGACTGCAGAGCCACTGTGGGAAGCTCTGGGAGAGAAGCTGCTGGGCCCACAGGGCTGCCCAAGCTGGAGATGGCCCATCAGCAGGTGAGCCGGAGGCAAGGACGCTGCCCCTCACTGGGGCATCACGGAGCCTGGCCCGCAGGGCGGGGAGGCTGGTGTCAGCTCACGTTAGCCGTGAGGGTGAAACAGGCCCATTTGTACTGTGCCTTGCTGACATTTGCCGTGTGGATGCCCCGGGAGCTGGCTTTGGTTCGCCCGGCGGGGCTGCCAGGCAGCAGCGGAAGGCTGGGTTTGAACCTAGCCTTGCATTTCCTGAGCACCTACCCCAGCTCTGGACACAGCCCGGTTTGCTCCCCCAGCTCCCCGCCCTGGGAGCTAGAATAGGCTGCCAGGCATCGGCACGGAGGCGCCGCCTTTTGCCACCCCTGTTGTGGGGTGCTGGGCCGCCCCAGACGGGGTGGGGGCCTTTTAAGGCTGCGGTCAAGGGGGCAGAGGCAGGCTGGGCCAGTGGCACCGAGACGGCAGCTTGGGAGAAGAGCCGACCCATTTCCAAAAATAGCCCATCCACTGTCAGGGGAAGCATCTCTTTGTCTTCCCAAATCTGTCTTTCCGTCGGCTCCCGGGTTGTAAGGCTAGAAGGAGGCACGCTCTTGTCTTGGAATCAGAGGCTCCGGGAGCCGCCCTCCCACCGCCCCCCACAAGGGCCCGATTGTCCGGCGGCCCTGAACGCGCCCGCCTGTCACGGAGCGCGCGGCACCGGCTCTTCTCCCTAATGAGCCCGCGCTGGGAGTGGCCCTTTGTGGCGGGTTCCGGCCACGCTGCCTGTGCCAGGGCTCTCGGAAGGCTCGATTTCCCGGCCGCTTCACATCTCTCGGAGCTGATGGGACAATGGGAGGCTCCCGCCGTGCCCTTTCTCCTTTTTTTCTGTGTTTTCTGGAACGTGCACACACCACTCTTATACGGGACAGAAAATTAAGCAGCAGGTTTCTCCCTCTCTCAGCACCCTCTGCCCTGGCGGGAGGGGCTCCCGGCTCTCCTCGCCTTTCCCAGCCCCTCCCGTGGGACCTCCCCCCACCATTGTCTCCCTCCTCTTGTTCCCGGGTCTCTCCGGGCTCCTTCCCCTGAAAACAGGCTCATGTTTCCTAGTCCAAAGCAATAAACAAAATCTTCTCCTTTCTGTTTTCCTGCCCCCAGCTCCCTTCCTTCCCCACCCAATCCTCCGAGGAGCACCAGAGGCCCAGCCCACCTTCCCCCCCGCAGCTGCTTGGCCTCTGGCAGTCCTGGACCCCGGGACAGGCAGCTCCAGCTTGGTCCAGTGGCCTGTTCTCATCCTGACCTCTTGGTGGTGTTTGATGCCCACTCTGGGCTTGTCTTCTGGAACAGGGCAGTGTGGCTGGTCACCGCCGACCTCGCTGGCAGCAGCTTCTGGCTTTCTTTAGCTGTCTCCTGCCCGTACTGGGAAGCATCACTCCCGGGCTAAGCCCCCAGCCTTTCCCTGCCTTTCGCTTCTGACCTGGAGACCCAGCGGTCCAGTGTCATCCTGGTCACCATCCTGTTGACTCTGTGCCCTCTGAGTTTGGGCCCCTTCGTCTCACCTACACTCCTGTCCCCTCTGCCTAACGGGTGGCGACCCCACTTCAGGGTCTCCTGGTTCTAGCCCTGAGCTGCCCACTAGTCACATGAGGCTGTTTCAATTCAATTTAATTAGGACTGAGTAACAGGAGCGTTTCAGTTTCTGAGCTGCGCTTAGCCCCCTTGCGAGTGCTTTGCACCTTGTCATTGCAGAAAAGGAACATCTCCGTCCTTCCAGAGAGTTCTGTTGGCAGCGCTGATCTGGACAACTCCTTGCTGCGCCGTGAACTGCACTTGTGCACAGAAGGGAGCTCTATGTGTGAGCGTGGTGTCAGGGACTCTGTCCCTTCCTGCCAGGCTCCACGCACGACCCCAGTGTCTGTTTGCCTTGCCGGTGCACAGCAGGCCCTTAGGGCTTCTGCTGGCAGGAATTGCCCTTTCCTCCCTCCTGCACCCACTGAGATCCCGCCCTTCCCTTGAGGCTTAGGTCTGCCCTTAGAGATGGGCAGTCACAGAATGTGTGACCAGCAGCCCTCGTCCACTCGGCGTCTGTAGGAGCCTCAAGCCAGGCTCTTGCCGTTTGCCCGGCAGCCATGGATGCCACTCCCGCTGGTGGCCTTGTGTGTGGGTTCACATGTATGTGTAGGACACCCAAGCCCAAGAGGCCACAGGGCTCCAGGAGGCTGCAGAGGTCTCCCCCGTAGAGCCCAGCCCCCCGCTCCCAGCCACCAGCTCCTTGTCCTCGAAATGAGGCCAAGAGGCCTGCGGGATCCGAAAACAAAGAAAATGCCTTTTCAGACGGTGGGGTGAGGTGGGGTAGGTTGCAGGGGAATGGACACAGGCCCTCCCCTCCCTCTTCTCCCTCCCCTCCGTGTGCAGAGGAGGTTGCAGACCTGCTCCGGCCGGTCACCAGCTCTGAGCATGGTCCCCCCTCCGGCCCTCCATGCGTGGCTGTGATGGGCAGCAGGCATTCGCACCATCTCGGGGTTAAATGCGCTGCCTGGGTCCAGCTGCGGGTCATTACGCCAGCCGGTCCCTGGCGGGTGAAGCCATTACGCACCACACCTGGTGCTCTGGCCCTGGCCTTGACCCCACTGGTTACTGCCCTTCCTGTGCCCTTGAGCCCACTGTTGGGTGTGTGTGTGGCGGGGGGTAGTAGCATCAGGGCAACCAGTGAGATAATAGCAGGATGGCTCCTCCAGGCCCCCTCCCCCCTTTGAAGGCCTGATGAGGCACTGGCTTGGCCCCGGGAAGAGGGGCTCATATTTGGGCTTCCCTGACCTTGGGGGCCAGGAGGGTCTGAGGAGAGCCCCATTCTAAGGCATCTTGCTCTGGAAATGCAGTTGACGGTGGTGGGCTGGCGGCAGGGGGCGATCCTTGGTGTCAGCTCCCTGGAGGTCCCCAGCACCCCGTACAGCCGCTGGGCCCCCGTTCCTCCTGCTGTGTCCCCTCCTCTCCTGAGGGCATTTCCTGGCCTGGGGCCGAGGGTTTCCTGTGAGCCCTGCTCCACGCCCCCCTGCAGCCCCTTCAGCCCCCCGCCCCGCCTGTGGGAACTCCTGCTGACCCGGAGCAGCTCCTGAGTGTGGTCAGGAGGCCCCAGGGATGCTCCCTGCCCTCCCTCCGAGGTCCCCGCCCTGGAGGGTGGTCCCCAGCACGGTGCTGTTTTCATCTTGCCTCTCTCCCTGCAGAGTCCTTAATCCCTGTCCCCCGAGTTAAGGCCTCGTTCCCGTGAGCTGGCCTGGTTGTGGGCAATGTGATCCGCTCCCAAGCGTGTGGGGCTGAAACATTGTGGGTAATGCTGGATGAAAAGACCCCTTGTTTGTGGTGCAACCCAAACTCATGAGCGGGAAAGTGGCAGGGGGGGAGGTCGGGGTGGTGGCTGGCCCCCCGAGTCTGCCCCCTTGCCCTCCAAAAATGCGGCACAGGTGGGGGTCACTGGAACCTCCTGGCCTGGGGCTTTATTTGGGGGGTTGTGATGGGAGGGAGACACCCGGGTCAGCTCAGCCTACTCTGGTCCCTCCACAGTCCCTGCTGCTTCAAGGTCAGCTGTGTCCTGCTCTGTGCTGACCTTCAGTGGACACACGCTCAGTGGTCTCCTTAATCCGGGCATGACAGGCTTCGGGGAGCCCTGGGCCCCCAACATGACTGTGCACTTATGCAGGTTCTCAGAGGTGGAGAGTGGTCTGTGGCCCAGGAAAGATCCAGAACCACAGTGGGAGGGGTAGTGAAATCCCTCCCTGAAGCCTTTAAAAAAATTTTTTTTTAAAAATTTATTTATATATATATATTTTAAAATTTTTGTTCAGTTTCTTTTTTAAAATTTTTACTGAAATATAGTTGATTTAGTTAGTTTGTGTTGTGTTAGTTTCAGGTGTACAGCAAAGTGATTCAGTTGTACATACATATAAAAATATACTTTTTTTTTTACATTCTCTTCCATCGTAGGTTATTACAAGATGTTGAGTATAGTTCCCTGTGCTAAACTGTAGGTCCTTGTTGGTAATCTATTTTATATACAGTAGTGTGTATATTGTAATCCCAAACTCCTAGTTTATCCCTCCTCCCCCTTCCTCTTTGGTAACCGTAAGTTTGTTTTCTAAGTCTGTGAGTCTATTTCTGTTGTGTAAATAAGTTCATTTGTATCATTTTTTTTTTAGATTCCACCTATAAGTGATATTATATGATAATTTTCTTTCTCCGTCTGGCTTACTTCACTTAGTATGACGATCTCTAGGTCCATCCATGTTGCTGCAAATGGCATTATTTCATTCTTTTTTATGGCCGAGTAATATTCCATTGTATATATACTGCATCTTTATCCATTCCTCTGTCAGTGGACATTTAGTTTGCTTCCCCTTGAAGCCTTTAAAAAGTAAAAATGAATGAGCTTAATGCACGTGCCTCGCCAGGAGGCTCCATGCAGGAGTCAGAGAGTGAAATCTAAAGGCCGTCTTGGTTTGAGCCTGTGGTCTGGCGGGTGTGGATGTTGAGCTCTGGCTCACGCCCGCCCCATCCTCTGTTCTCAGAAGTCACACCTCTTGTTCCTCTTTCCTGAAGTTGTCTGTATTCATGTGAGGGTTTAGACTTGGGTAGATGTTTCCACGTACATCTTTGCTTCCTGGACTTTTCTCTGCGTGTTGCTTCCTTTCTGCCTCATTTTCTCTGGGCCTCAGTTTACCCAGCTGGGAGATGAGATAGTTGGACCAGGTCCATGGGGGCTCAGAGACCCTGGAGGAACTTGAGAAAGTTCTAGATGCAAGGTCCTCCCTGGGTATCAGCCTTGCCCTGGTGGCTGTTCCCAGCCTGGCCCCTTCTCCCCATGCAGCCGAACCAGTGCCACTGGGCCTTTTTTACTGTATGACATTCCTGCCATGCTGGGGCTTTCAGCATCCACGGTGGCCCAGTTTCTAATCTCAGGCCCTCACCTTCCAAGTGCTTGCCCAGGTGGGGGACTGATCTGACCCAAAATCAGAAAGCAGTGGCCAGGAGGGATCGCTTGCTGCCCTCCTCCACCGCACCCACCGAGGCTTTGCTTTCCAAGCTCCGCCCCACCCCCCTAAAAGGCACACATGCCAACTCCCTGCGGCTGTGGGCACAGCAGCCATTGCCAGCAGGAGCAGAATGAAAATGGGAGTCTTCTAATTTCCTTCTTTTGAATTGCAACCTTGATCCTTTCTCTCTCCTTCTACAGACCACGCCTCTGGTGACCTTTGAATAGGTCTGTGGGCTCCCTTTTCTCCGGCTGAAAATATAGGCGGTAGTGCCTCATTTGCCTTAATGAAAATGGCAGGCTTAGGGCCCTGGGGGGAGGGGGAGGCCTGGGGGCGAGGAGGAGGCGGTTTGGAGATTGGACTGCTGGGCCAGCACCCAGCCTATGACTTTGACTCTGAAAGGTGCTCATTCACTCACGTGCAAGCTGGTGTTTTCAGCCTCCTGGATGCCAATGGGGCAGGGCAGCTTTGGGGGGAGGGGGGAGTCCTGCGTCCAGCCGAGAGGCCATGTCTCCCCGTGTCATCCCCACTGGCCCTTCCGTGGTTTGCTGATTAGTGCCTGGAAGAAGCGGAAAGGACGGTCACAAGGGGAGAATGGGGTCTAGGAGGCCTCAGCGGGTATGCGGGGGGCTTCGGGTAAGGGGTGGCCAAGGGGAGACGGAAGGGACGCTGAGCTGGGTTCTCTGTGTTCCCCACGAGGACGGGGAGGGCGACGTGGCTTTGATCCTCGCGTGGCAGACGTTTCTGAGGCTGTCCGTGGTATGGGCCTCTGGGCGTGAGTGACTGCCTGCCTGCTGCTGTGTCCTATTTCCGCACACAGGAATGAGCCTGCGGGAGGAGGGGTCGGCCCACCGCGGGGACAGGGAGGTGGGGAGGGGCAGGGAATCCTCAGGTGCACCTGCTCTGCCGTGACCACCTCCCCACGCGCGGTGCACTCGGGTGTCGACCACACCGGGCCCTCTGCTGGTCCAGTTTGGCCGGGGAGCCCCTCAGGCAGGGGAGCGGTGAGTGACAGTCTGACCTTGTTGAGGCCTCTCCCCCATCCTCCCCTCCCCCTCCCAATCCTACGGCTCCACTTTGTCACCAGTGAAGCAGACCCTTGGGTTAGGGATCTCGAAGGGCCCCTTCATAGGGTGTTGGAATAAATCCACATACGCCATTCTCAATTTTTTTTCTTTCTAGCGCATCAGAAAACCAACATACACAACCTCCCTCAGGGGTCTTGAACGAGGCTTAGTTCTGACCATTACCTTCAGGCACCGAGGCGTTTTTGGTCACGATTCATAGAGGACGAGGGGGGAGAAGGTCTTGGAAGGGAGAGTGACCCATGGCAATGGGGCTGTCAGAGCCCAGGGAGTCCTGCTCTGAGCCACTGGGCACTGGGCCTCCCCCGAAGCAGGTGGCCGCCTCGGATAACGTGCCCTCACGTCCTTACTGCTGTCCTTAGGGTTTATCCTTTTAATACTCTGGGTGCGTGAGGTGTCCAGCAGGCCCGGGAGGGGAATTTGTGGGGAAGGGGAGGTCCCAGTGGGAGGCTGCCCTGCTGGGGGGAAGGTGAGGTGGCCTGGCCGGGATCTGGGCCCCTGCTCTGCCTGTACCTGTCCTGCTGGGACCATCCCTCCTACCTCCCCCCCCCCGCCCCCACAGGAGCAAACAGAACCCTGGGCCAGGAAGGCAGGGACCCACCCTCGCCAGCTCCGGAGGTTTGCCTGTGGCTGCAGGGCTTAGCTGTGGCACGCCAGCCCTGAGGCTGCCCGGTAGGATTTGGGGACCTGGACCGGCCGGCAGCGGCAGGGGTGGTGGAAGGGCCAGTGGGGCCGGGGCCGGGGGCTGCCTCGCTGGCACAGCACTTTTCCTCTCCACGTCCGAGAGGCTCAGACAAGGAGATGCTTGTGAGCCAGAGAGTTGTGAGTTGGCATCTGGAAATGATGCCTCATTACAGAGCTTGCTTCCTAAAAATGCGTGCATTTATCATGAAGGGCCTTCAGGAGGAGTCCTCGGGGCTGCTGGGGCCCGGATGCGGGGAGGGGGAGCTGGCATGGCCCCACGGCACAGATGAGGACACACAGTCCGCAGGCCTATGGGATTTCACAGATACCACCGCCCCATCCTTGTGCCTTAGTTTCCTGCCTGTCTCCCGGGGGCAGAGTGGGGCTTTTGGTGGTCTTCTCAGCTCCGTGCTGTGCTGTCTTAAGCAGAGTGCCTCCAGCTGTGAGGGGTGGTAATGGTGGATGGGGCCTGGCCCCTGGTGCCTGCTGACCACTGCGTCCCTCCCCGCAGGCTGCTGGCCCCTGCTCTGGAGACACTTAGGGTCTGGTGTGTCTCTGAGTTGCTTGTGTGTATGTGTGTGTGTGTGTGCGTGTGTGTCTGTGTGGTGGGCAGTTTTCTGTAGGAGCCCTGGAGGAGGGTCAGGGGGCCTGGTTCTGGCCTCAGCCTGTCCTGGACCCCCTCTGTGGGCCTCATCTGTAAGGGGCCCCTGAGGTCCCTCAGCCCTGCCCATATCTGGACCTTAGAGTCACATTGGATCATCATTACCGTTTGGTCTGAGCACCGCCCAAGGCAGGCAGGGGCCATCAGGAAAGAAAGACCTGCCCAGAATGGGACGGTCCTCCCTGCAAGGAGGAGGAAGGAGTTCCCCGTGCAGCTGGCCTGGCCCCTGTCCCTGTGCCCTGAGCGTGGCCACCTCTCAGCCTCCCGCCTGAGGTCCAGGGAAGAGGGGCTCTGGCATCTCACCCACCCCACTGCTGTGCTTGGCCAAGGCCAACTCACCCAGCGGGTCCCAGCTGAGGCTGTGATTCTGTTACCTGGCTGGCACCAGGTGCCACCTGATAGGGTCCAGATGGAGGGTCCTGAGCTCTGGTCGTGGGTCCACCTGTGTAAACCCAGGCAAGTCACACAAACCTGTGTGCCTCACCTTTCTGCCTCTGTTAGATGGAGTGACCCCATCCAGTTCATCTTAGGGCTCCTGAGGATGGACCAAGATGCTCGCATAGTAACAGCAATAGTAACAGTAGTAGGAACAGTAATAACTTATGGGTGCTCGGTGCTGTCTACGTGTCCACTCCTTTAACCCTCACAAAGCGCAGGCACTTCTGTTTTCCCCGTGGAACAGGAAGAGGAAGCGGAGGCCCAGAGAGGTTAAGCAGCCCAGGTCCGGGGAGAAAGGGGCAGAGCGGTGCCTGGCTCTGGGGCCCGCATCCCTAACCACGGCCTTGCACTGCCTCTCCGTGCACAAGCCGCATCGTTCCCATGGATGCATTTTCTTCTCCTAAAACAACTGCCTGTTTATTATAGACAATTTAGAAAAATAATCACCTTGGGCCCCAGCACCCAGACGGACTCTGTGTACCAGTGCAATGTGGCCAGCGGTGGTATTGTCGGTAATCAGTACACTTTCTCACTTCCCGTGGGAGGACTGGCCATTGAAATGGGTGAGTTAAGGAGACAATCAGGAACATTCTAGTTCTGAGTGCAATTTTTCTCCTTTCTGTGGGCGGTGGGGCAGTTAGTGACTTGAAACTTGCGCATCGGTAGAACGCTTTTTCTGGAACCTCTTGGCTCCAAAGCCCCTTTTGCAGCATGATGCATGTTATAGATATCTCCCAGTGCATCACATGCCCCAGTCTGGGGACACACAGCCCCCTCTTGCAAGCCTGAGCTCAGCCTTCCTAATTTATCCTGGGGTCCCCTGACAGGAGTTCCCAGGGGGCTAGAATGTCTGCTGATGCGTGAACCCCACTGGCGATGGGGAGTGAGGCAGCCCCTTCTTTGTCTGGACTCTGTGGGTGGGAATGTGTGAGGACCTCCGGACTTCTTTCTGGACAAATGTTGTGTCCGGCTGGGGGTGGGGACACCCCTACAGTTGTCGTCTCACCTGGTCCTGTCTCACCTGGTCCTTTCAGGCTGCAGACTCCAACCCCCCGTGGTTTATCCTGGTGGAGATGCAGAGTATTGCCCACCCTTAAATAATCCTTTGCTTATTGTGTGCTCATAATGGGAGGCTTGGGAGGTACTGGAAGGTTCAACATGGAAATTTGAAAATCACCTATAATCCTGCCCTCCGCAGAGAACAGATATTAACATTTTCTTCCTTTCCTAAAGGAGGAAATGCTGGGTGGAAAAGGGAAGTCTGTATACACCTTCTGTTAATTTTTTTTTTTTTAACAAGGTATTGAATATAGTTCCCTGTGCTATACAGTAGGTCCTTGTTGTTTATCTATTTTATATATAGTAGTGTGTATCTGTTAATCCCAAATTCCTAATTTATCCCCTCCACCCCCTTTCCCCTTTGGTAACCATGAGTTTGTTTCCTATGTCTTTGAGTCTGCAAATAATGCCATTTGCAGCAACATGGATGAACCTAGAGATGATCATACTAAGTGAAGTAAGTCAGACAGAGAAAGACAAATAGCATATGATATCACTTATATGTGGAACCTAAAAAGAATGATACAAATGAACTTATATACAAAACAGAAGTAAACTCACAGACCTAGAAAACAAACTCTGTTAACTTTTTATTTTGAAATAATTATAGACTCATGAGAAGTTGCAGTTGTAGCGTAGAGGGCTCTCGTGTGCCCTTCCCCCCGGTGGTGACATCCTCGTGAGAACGGGGCATTATCACTATTTTTTTTTGAATTTTATTTTATTTATTTTTTATACAGCAGGTTCTTATTAGTTATCCATTTTATACATATTAGTGTACATACGTCAATCCCCATCCCCCAATTCATCACACACAACCCCCACCCCCCGCCTGCAACTTTCCCCCCCTCGGTGTCCGTACGTTTGGAGAACGGGGCATTATTGAAACCAGGACAGTGACATCGGCACTACGCAGTGACCAGACCTCAGACCCTCCCTCCGACAGCGCCTGTCTTTCTGTGCTCTCACTCCTATGTGTGTGGAGAGTTTTATGAGCTCTTGCCACACGTGTAGAGTTGTTATACACACTTTTTAAAATAAATGTTGCTGTTTAGAACTGTTTTTAGATTTGCAGAATCATTGAGAAGATAGCAGAGTTCCCATAAACCCTGCGCCCGGTTCCCTTCTTGCTCACTTCCTCCACTGGTATTGGTGCATCTGTTACAATTCACGAGCTGATACTGATACACTGAGTGGAGTCCACACGCCACATTTCCTTAACTTTTCCCTAACGTCCTTCTTCTGTTCAGGATCTAATCTAAGACATACATTTTAAGAAGCAACTTTTGCCATGTTGTATTACAGTTTGTAATCCTTTTTTTTCCCCCGGGAGCATCTTGAGAATATCTTTTTTTAAAAAATTTTATTGAAGTATAGTTGATTTACAGGTTGTGTTGAGAGTATGTTATCAAAGCATCACTGGAAGTTCTTACATGTCAGTTTGAGTGGCCCTCTGCTCGTCCCATCTTGTGGGCGTCCCCGCTGGGACCTTCAGAAGGGGTACCGTGCTCCCTCTTGGCTTCTTTGGTCATGTCAGCACCCCTCCCGCCCCTCCCCCCCACGCCAGGGTGGTCCGAGGGGCAGGCCTGGCACCCCTTCCTTGTGAGGTGGGGCAGCTTTGGGGGAACACAGGCCTCTCCCAGGGCCCCCCTGGGTCCCCAGACTGGATGAGGTCACGCAGGAGGGCAGAGCATGGCAGCGGGGTGGATGGGGTGGAGGAGGAGGGCTGGCTCTGCCTGCCACGGCCCCATGATCCTGGGTGAGTCCCACCACCTGCGTACGACCTTGCAGCCCAACGATCGCTTGGGTTAGAGTAGCCACTCGCATCCGGGGCTGGTTCCGAAGGGTCGTTGGCCCCCACCCGCTTTGTGGCCTTTCCAGGCAAGGCCAGGAGCGGCAGGTCCCGCCGACAGGATGTTTCTCCACAAGCCCATTGAGAGATCCCTCTGGAAATCCTCCTTTGGCCCTGGTGCAGGCAGGCGAGAGAATTGAGGACAATGGGACCTCAAAACAGAAGGCAGTTGTTGGGCAGGGTCAGTGGATGCCCCAGGCCAGGGCAGGCCTACCATCAGGCGGGTCATTGGATTTCTGCCCATGACGGGGCTGGCCCCGAAGGAGGGGAGTCAGGCCCCAGGCCTGAGGCACCACACTGCGTGCTGTAGAGCTTGGAGTTTAACTTTGGGGCCCGTGTGCTTTGCAGGAGGTCCAGACACACAGTGGGTCTGCCCGGCTTGGCGTGGCGCGGTCTGTGGCCTACTCCCGCCTTGCCCAGGTCTTTGCTGCCCCGCCGAGCATGTGGTTTCTGGTGAACTGGTGCCACCGTGAGTGTGGGTGTGTGATGTCCAGGTGTGGGGCGCTCCTGCCCCGCTCCGTCGCTGCTGGTGCTGGGACTTCACCCCCCAGGCCCACCTCTGCTCCAGTTTCCTGGAGCCAGCCTCTCAGGTGGCCTCCCTGCCTCCAGGGTCTCCACCTCCAGCCCTCACTCTGCCCTTACAGAATGTTCTTCCGGAAATACAGCCCCCACCTTGCGCCTCACCCACAGGGACCCTCAGCCTCAACATCAAGCCCAGGCTCCTGAGAACAAAGTTGGAGGCTCTCTGTGATCTGACCCTGACTCCTTTTCCATGCCCCCTCCCATCTCTTCCAGAAGCTTCTGTGACTCCAGGCCAGTAGCAGTTCCCGAATGCTATCCAGGCACTTCCATACCCCCTTGCCTTTGCCCTGTCTCCTCCACCTCCAACCCCCTTCCTTTCCCCTCCCCTCCCCTCCCCTCCATTTCCATTTGGAAAATCCTGCTGGTCTGCAAGCTGTGGCTGAAATGCCACCCCCTCTTTTCACAGTTCCAGCCACCCTTTCCCCCCAGTGCTTAGCGTGGGTCTCTCTGAGTCATGTCTCGCTCTGCCGGGGCTGCATGTGGCTGTTTCCGCATCAGCCTCTGCTGTGAATTCCCACAACGGCCCCACGTCTGAACCGTCGTTCGTCTGGCCCCCACTGCCCGCATGGGGAGCGCCCTGTGGCCGCCTGGTGCCTCCCCTGCCTGACGCCGAGTGCCACACCGAGCTGCCCGTCCCCTGCTTCATCAGGGGCCCCGGTGGCCAGGCCTCCTGCTTCCCGTCCCAGTGGCTCCATCCACCTTGGTGACCGAGTTCCTGGAAGGCGTCTGCTCTCCAGCAGCGGCCCGGGAATGTGAGGCTTGGGTGAAGCGGCCAGCCTCGCCCTGGTGACTCACTCCAGGGTGTGTGTGGTTTGCCACAGTGGCCGCTGCTGGGGTCACTCCATGTCCTACCCCCAGGCCGACGCCCAGAGCTGGGGGACGCAGCCAGATGGGGGTGGGCAGGGGTGTCTCAGGCCACCTGCGGGCGGACAGCCTGACACCCTCTGTGCCTTGGTGTCCTTGTTGGTAAGATGAGGACAGTGAGGGTCAGGAGAGGTGGCGGCAGGCAGGAGGTGGTGTGGGAGCCCCTCCCCCAGCGGCCCTGCCCTCGCGGCCTCTCAGCAGGTGGGGGTGGGCAGGGCCCTGAGAGTCACCAGGCAGCCGGCCGCCGTCCCATGCCCTCCTGGGTCACGAGGGCACCCCGCCTGCCCTCAGCAATCCTGAACCTGCTCCTTGCCTTCTGGGCTCTGCCCCGTCCATCTGTGTTTCTTGCCTGGACTCTTTGGGGCTGGGTTTCGGCAAGGCTCAGAGGAGGGTGGGCTGAGTCAGTCACTGGCCCCCCAGCTGCCAGGGGCATCTGGAGCGCCCGGGGCCCATCATGGGTGCCTGGGGGTCCTGAGGGGTCCTGTGGGGCGAGCTGGTAGGAAGCTGGGGTTGGGGGGGCCCCCTGCCTGCCCCTGAGCCCCGAGTCTTCTGACTGTGGAGTCAGCCACCAGCTTCTTGGATTAACTCAGCTGCAGCGATGACCCAGGAAGCCGAGGAAGCGTGGCCTCTCTCAGCGTCCCCTTGACCAGGCTCCCGAGAACAGGGCCCCCCCTGAGCTGCCCTGGGCCCAGTGCCTGGCGTCGGGCAGGAGCCAGGAGAGGGGCCCTGGATTTGAAGGGGAGCCGAGGGGATTGGCTTGGGGAAGACGCGGGGCAGCCGGGATGGAAGGGGTGTGAGTGTGTGTGCATGTGAGAGAGTGTGCGTCTATGTGAGTGAGTGTGAGTAAGACTGTGTGTGTGTCTGTGTGTGTGTACCTGAGTGTGTGTCTGTATGAGTGTGTGTGAGCATGTGAGCCTCCAGCCTGCCCACACAGCCTGTCCCCGCTCCCCTCGGTCATGTTCAATAGCCTGAAAGCATCCCTCCCCACGGCTTCTATTTCTTGCTTTCAATCTTTATTTAAATGCTCACGACTGCTGGGCCTTCCCTGCGGTGCTGAGTTTACCACGTGTAATTGGGAGAGAGGACAATTTCATTGCTTTCAGCACCCATGCTGCCCCCCCCACAACCCCTCCCCAGAATAGAGCTGACTTTTGCAAGCCTTTTCCTGGGGTGAGGATTTAATGATCTGCCAGGTGGTATGACTGCACCCACGGAAGGTTCTAGGTGACAAGCGGGTGCTGTCTTTATCCGTGTTGGTGTTTACACACTCATGGCACCCTCCCTCCATCCACAACTCCTGTTGAATGCGTGGGAGGGTGGGCGGTTGCTGAGCTGTGCCCCCGTGGGAACACCGGCCCTTCCTCTTCGCTGCATCTGAAGCCTCAGTGCAGGTGAGGAAACCGAGGCCCGGAGCTCAGAGGGAGCTGCCTGCTCGTGCAGCAGACACCTGGCAGACCCAGGTGGCCCTGAGCCCTGAGGTGCCCCTGGAGATGGTGCTCGGGAGACGCTGGACCAATGGGACGGAGAAGTGGAGGGGCTGGCCGCCCACCACAGGCAATGTCCTCGCCGTGGTGTCCCCATGGCGTGCCGGTGGCACACCCCGGAACCTGCAGGCCAGTGGAGGAGGAGCCGCCCTGGGGGCGTGCCGGGCTGGGGGGTCCAGTGTGACTTGCCGCCCACTCGCTGGGCAAGTTGCGCACCTCACCTGGACTTAGTCTCCTTGGCTGTTAAGTGGGCTCAGGGACACTCAGGTGGTTCCGCGCAGGTCGGGGGCCCACACCCAGCACAGAGCAGGCTCTCAGTGGTAGAGATGCCTTTGTTCATCCAATATATGTTTATTAAGCACCCTGAGCACCAGAGACGAGCAAGATGCAGACTGGAAACCAGAGAGGAGACCGGCCGGGAGTATTGTTTCTGGGGTTGGAACCGGTCCAGCTCGGCACAGGTGCAGCCGCATCCCCTGCCGGTGTCTGTCTGCTGCGACGCTGAGGCCTCCGGCCAGCTGCAGAGCTGATCAGGAGTGGGAGCCCCTGGGGTGCATGGTGGCCCCCCTGTGAGCCCAGGCAGCCTGGCCCGGGTGGGACAGCTCGTCTGTGGGTGTGGGCAGGGGCTGTGACAGGGGCATCCAGGGTGTTGGGGTGGGCAGGGGGGTGTGGAAAGAGTTGCTGACTTGCTTTGTTACCTTGGGCATGTGTTCTTACCCTCTCTGAGCCCTGATTTCCTGCTGAGTGACTGAGAGTCTGTCCCTCTCCCCCCGCCCCCCGAGTCCCCAGGGTGTTGTGGGGTAAGAGGGCTGTAAACCTGAAAGAGGCCTTGCAAATGTTTGCTGCTATCCAAGCGTCCCTCCTCAGGAAGCCTGTTCTCAGCAGGTCTGTTGGGAAAGGGCTCGGGGTGAGTGTGGGCCCTGGGGGAGCTGCAGGCGAGCTTTGTAGCCGTGTGCACCCTGCATGCTCCCGGCATCCCTGTGTGGATGTGGGACTCGGCTCCTTGCTGATTACTCCCTGGATCTCACAGGTTCTTGAAGGTGAGGCTGCCGTGCCGGAGAGGTAGGTGCCGCAGGTGAGGTTCGTGGCGTGTGAGTGGACGGCACCGTTCTGTCCTGGGGATGGTGCGTGACCAGGCAGAGGTGGGGGTGAGCCTCCCGGAGCCCCTTCTCCCAGGCCAGCCTGGTCCCGTGTGTCGGAACCGGAACGAACGCCATGCACTGTCTGCCCGGCTCACCGCATTTGCAGGGACCCTCAGCACCACGCTCGCTGTCTCGAGGCCTCTGGCCCTGGGTTTTAGATGTGGTCAGTGGGGAAGGTTAGCAGCCACACTCAAGCTTTTATATTACTAAGGCATCTAGAAATCCCTGCCACATGTCACCGCTTGATTTGGTGATCTGTCAACCCCTTGGATGTGCCCTTGGCCCCCTTTGGGATTGTGTTTTCTCTTTGGGGATGGGGGGAGATGTGACTGTCAGTCTAGCCATGCCCGTTAGAACTGCATGGACAGGGGAGATTTGTGGGGTGGGCGGAGCACGCACACCCTGGTTTTCCGTAGGGTTTCCTGTCGCGACTTGAGTTCTGGATGGGAATGGAAGGGATCGCCGGCCCACAGGTATCTGATTTGGCCTGGGAGGTGATTTGGATTCCGGACTTCCACCCCGTCCCTCCGGCCAGCAGCCGTGAAACACAGGCCATCTGTGAGGGTCAGCCTGTGGGGAGCACGCTGACCTTCTGTCCTAGGTGTCCCGGGGTGGGAAGCTGCCTTCCCGTTGGTTTTGTTTTCTCTCTGATGGCCTGTGACTGTCCCTGTGACTCAGGGCAGGGCTGGGAAGCCTGGAGTAGGTTAACCTCTGCTGTAGGGCCCGGATCACGAATGTTGCCTGCACGGAGCACGGCTCGGAGATGGTCTGAAGCACGTGAGGGTGTGGAGGTCTGCCGCTTTGTGTAAACGTTTGTGAATGATTTCCTCCAGTGTGGTCAGCGTGGGTTTTTGTAGAGCTTTGAGCTCCAGGGAGTTTCCTCCGTTTCTTGCTGGGTCCTCATGGCAGCCCTGCAAGGCCCATTACCGACAGAAGGGGACCAGGCTCACGGAGCGATTACTGGGTGCTGGTGTCCTCCGAGCCCTGCAGGGTGAGCGGTGTGCCATGGGCCCAGGTGGCAGAGGGGGCCCAGCACCGTGTGTGTGAGCCGCGGGGCCTCTGCGTCTCCCGAGGTCCTTGCCAGTCCCCTGGTTCGGTCACATTAATGCCTGCTGAGCATCCTAATCCCCCGCGCTGGCCCGGGGTTAGGAAGCGGGCCCCACCCCGTGGCTCCTATGTCAGGGAACTCGGCCGGATCCTGGGGGTGGTGCCAGTAAAACAGGAAGGAGGAAGCACAGGCCGTCCCCGCGGAGGCCGGGACTGAGCCCCATTCCGGATGAGATCCTAAAGGCTGCCCTCTGGCTGCAGTCCCCACCTCCAGGAAGCCTTTCCTCCCTGTCGCTGGTCGAAGCCATTTGCTTGGTGACCTTGGCAGTCACTTGCTTCTCAGGGACTCCGGGCATAAAAGTGGGATGCCCCGCATCGCACTGAGCAGCTTCCACGGCCCCTCCCTGCGTGAGGACCTGACCCTTGGCCTCGTTAACCTCCAGAATGCCCTGTGGCGGGTCCTTCTTTGGTCCCTCCTTGCACATGTGGCAACACGTTTAGGAATGTGCCCAGGTCATGGAGCTGTGAGTGGCGGGGCCGCAGGCAGACCCCAGCCTGCCCGGCTGGTGTACCACTCAGGGCAAGTGTGAGGACCAACAGAATCATTTCACTTTTTGTTTTTTGGCTGCGCTGCGTGGCATGCGGGATCTTAGCTCCCAGGGATCACACTCACACCCCCTGCACTGGAAGTGCGGAGTCTTAACCGCTGGACCGCCAGGGACTTCCCAGAATCGTTTCACTTTGACGAAGCCCCTGATCCGTGCTCGGAACCCCAGCAGATGTGCCTTTAGCCCTGATTGCCTCTCTTCTTTCCTACCCTTATCTCCCTACATTCCCTAAATTCCAGGCCCTCCTGCCTCCCAGGTCCCCTTCATCTTTATCCCCTCCCCCGCCCGCACTCCCCCGGATCTGGATTGAACTTGTTGGGTTCTCTGTGCCTCAGCCTGGGAGGGGCGGGGTGGGGGGGGGAGTATGCTAGGCGTGTGCCAGGCCCTGGTTGCGGGGAGAGCCAGCTGCGGTTGGGATACTGCACAGCCAGCATCTCTGCCTCCCTGACCCAGGAAAGATTTATGCTGAGATCTAACTGCTTCTACTGTGAACACACAGAAAACCCCCAGAGCAATTTTCGGTTCTTCATTGAGCTGCCTGCCCAGCCCCCCTCCCCCCCCCCCCCCCGGGTCCTCGGCTGCGAGGTGGTGGGAGGTCAGGGAGGAGAGAGCAGGTGTCGCAGAATTTAACCCCTGCACAAAGCTGGCAGGTGAGGGTGCCCTCCATGAGCGAAGATGTCCGGCAGGGATCCCGGGTTCCAGGTGGCAGCTCCTGAATGCAGCCGTCCCCGTCTGTCCTTCTCATCCCAGGATAACAAGCAGCAGGATTCCAGCAAGGCAGGATCTGGAGGCTTCCTTGGACAGCCCCTCACTTGTGTGTGGGCTGTGGAGACCAGAGGCTTTCTGCAGGTTGGGGGGCAAGTGTGAACACGCCCAGAACTCTGAGGCTCAGAGATGTGGAGGGACTTGCTCAGGGTCACCCAGCAGCTGCCTGGGCCCGACCCAGGCTCGTCTGTCTTTGCCCCCCCCGCCCGCCCCCTTCCATGGGGAAGGTGCAGAGGGCATCGAGGGTCTAGGTGGGGTCGTGGTGAGGGGTGCCTTTGGCGACAGCGGTTGTAAAAACCAAGTCCTTCTGGAAGGCTGACACCCCTCCTCCCCCGCCAACCCCAGCAGCACACACCTGCCAGCGATTGTGGAGGACAGGGGACCGTGTGTAATGGGGGCATGGTGCTGCCTGGGGCTCTTAGGAGACAGGAGGTTGGAGACAGGGCCGAATGCTGCTGCCCAGGGCCCCGACCCGGGCGGGAGTACAGCCTCCTGGGTACGCACTGCTGTTCGAGCCAGAACAGCTGGGCTGCGGCGACCTCATCACTGACCAAGCAAGGCCCTTTTCAGCCCGCTCCTCTAAGGGGACATCAAGGCCCAGAGTGGGGGAGGGTGGTGGTGGTGACTGTGAAGCCTGTGGCCTCAGCCGGTGCCTGCAATTTGGTGACAGCAGAGGGTCCTGTGCTTCTAAGTGAGACCAAATGACCTTCAGTGATGTTAAAACAAACCTCCCCTGAGCAGTCAGGCAGTGCAGGCTGTGGCGGGGGCAACACCCCTTCCTAGTCTGTGCGGGCTGCTGTAACAGAATACCACTGCCTGGGGGGTTATGGAAACAGAAGTTATTGCTTACACTTCTGGAGGTTGGACGTCCAAGATCAAGGCGCCAGCGTGGTCGGGTTCCTGGTTCACAGCTGGCACTTCTCGCTGTGCCCTCACAGGGTGGCAGGGGCAAGGGAGCTCTCTGGACTGGAGCCCACGGTAAGGCACTCATCCCATTCATGGGGCGCCACCTTCATGGCTTAAGCCCCGCCCAAAGGCCCCGCCTCCAGCAGCATCACCTTTGGGGGTTAGGGTTTCAGTATGAATTTTGGAGGCGCACAGACATTCAGACCGTAACAACCCCCGCGCCAGGCAGAGCCAGCTCCCCGGGGGCTCCTATTAGAGTCTTGGCCACCCGCGGCTCCTTCCTCTGCCGGGAGCACCCAGGGGACTGGCGTTCACTCTGGGTGGTCGGCCCAGCTGCGGGCATGGTGAGTAGTGGCAGCAGCGGGGCCGGCAGGGATGCTGGGGGCTCCAGGAGACATTAAGTGGTGTGTGCGTGGTGGGCATCTCTGCCTGGTTTCTGAGCGCCCCCAGAAACGGTGGCAGCCTTACTCGTCCCCTTCGGCACCAGGCACGTGGCGTCGTCTCCCATGGTCACCATGGCGCTCTGAGGTTTTCATCATCCCATCTTATACACAGGGACGGTGGAGCTCAGAGGTCCAGGAGCCCGGTCAGAGTGGTCCCGATGCCCTTCACCCTCTGCGGTGCTCAGGGCGTGTGCTGTCATCTGTTTATCGAGCACCTGTTTCATGTCGGGGCCCCGTTTCCACGCTCTTGGGATATTCCCAGGAGAAAAATAGTCAGAGGTCTCACTGGGGAGACAAACTAGCAAACAGATCAATGGACAAGAGGGTTTTTTGTGTACTGGTGAGTGCTGGGCATGGACCAGAGACGGTGGCAGGGGTGGCGTCTGGGAGGAGGGCCGCCTGGGCTGGGGCTTGGATGAGTAGGGGCTGTCCCTGGAGGTCTTCCAGCCCAGGGAGGACGTGGAGGCGGGTGGGGATGAGCCCGGTGCTGTTCAGGACAGGACGGAGGCCACTGTGGTTGGAGTCTGGTAACCGAGGGGGCAGAGTGGGCGGAACTGTTGGAGTTGGGATTTTATCGAAGTTGGGCAGAGATGACACCATCTCATCCCACTTACACTTCTCGAGGTGTTCTGGTTTCCCGGTGGAAGATGGGCTCGGAGTGGGGGGTGGGTGCCTGCATTGGAGGACCCCTGCGGTGTCCTGGTGACAAAGGCCCCGTGCACAGCTTTCAGACTAGGGGGAGGAGATGACACCCCAACATTCTGGCGTTGGAACTTATGTATTATTTCTTAGAGAAAAATAATTCATTTTTTAAAAACAATTCATTTTGGGGGACTTCCCTGGTGGTGCAGTGGTTTAGAATCCACCTGCCGATGCAGGGGACTCGGGTTCGAGCCCTGGTCCGGGAAGATCCCACGTGCCGCGGAGCAACTAAGCCGGTGCGCCACAACTACTGAGCCTGCGCTCTAGACCCCACGAGCCACAACTACTGAACCCGCGCGCCACAACTACTGAAGCCCATACGTACCTAGAGCCTGTGCTCTGCAACAAGAGAAGCCACCGCAATGAGAAGCCCGCGCACCGCAACGAAGAGTAGCCCCCGCTCGCCACAACTAGAGAAAGCCCGCGCATAGCAACGAAGACCCAAAGCAGCCAAAAATAAATAAATTTATAAAAATAAATAAATAAAATAAATAAATTTATAAAAATAAATAAATTTATAAAAATAAGTAAATTAAATAATAAAGAGAAGTAAATCTAACACATGGCACATATTCTTTAAAAAAAACCCAAAACAATTCATTTTTGAAGGGGGCGTGGCTGTCCCCTGGGGATGGAGGACTTCCCAGGGAGGGCCGCAGCTTGGCCTTTCACAAACATTGCTCCCCACCCCCTCCCCACCAAGGCTGGCTGTGTGGGACGAGGGTCACAGGAAGCCCACCCTCTTGGTTCCTCCAGGACTTACCGCCCTGTGAAGGTGAGCCTATGGACTTGGGAGACCGTGTAGAGAATCTCACCCTGCCCCTGACTTCCAGAGACTTCCAGAGCCTGGGGTAGGGTTCGGGTTATAGGATCCCGTGTGGGGAGTCTCTGGGCCTCATGAAGACGCCCTGCTGGGGGTAGGAGGCCCACACTGAGCAGTTTCTAGCTCCTTTGCCCAAACCCCTCACCCCGTCCCTTCAGCCCCTCTCCCTGTGGCTCAGGGCCAAGATAAAGGGCGAGGAGGCCGGGCAGGTGTGATGGTCCCTGCTTCCCATGGGTCAGGAGGCAGGAGGGAAGGGGCGAGAGGGATTTGTTGTTCTCATCAGCCTGGCGGAGCCTGGCTCATGAAACCAGGGGTCTGGAACCTGGCATCTGCCTGCCCAAAATATGTACATCCGCCAGCCCCCGGACAGGCCACAAATTACCCTGTGCCTGTGATTCAGGTTCCCACCCACCTTTCTCTCCAAGGAGTTCCTGGCATCCTAAATCTTGCTGCAAACAGAGGGGAAGAAAGGAGTCCGAGGTGGTACGGAGCACTCTAGCATCCACGGACCGAGTTTGACCTTCCTGGTGGTGGAGGACCCGGCCGGCTCACATCCCTAGCGTCCCGCCCAGGGACACCCTGTTACCTTGGCCTTGGGCCCGCCCTTCGCTTCCCTGAACTGTTGCTCATCTGTCACGTGGGGCTGGGGAGCAGCTTAGCACCACGCATGTACCACGGGCACTTGGTCATCATAGCAGTCAGAGCTGGGTGTTTTTAATAAATTGTTGGCTGTTATTATTGCTGCTGTGGTAGCCCCGGCTGGCAGACCTCGGCGAGGTGAGAAGGCTTGGTGGCCCCGTGGCTGGGCTTCCTCCGACTCAGTCCTCCTTCCTGTGCGTTGCCCTCTCGCTGGGGTGGTTCGTTGGAGAGAGTGAGCCCCTGGCAAAGGTGGGGATGGCGGGGCTGGGGGGACAGTGAGTGGGTGGCGATGGGGACCCTAAGGGCTGGCCTTGCTGCTTGGAGCTGGGGAGGTGGGAGGGAAGGAGTCCTCTTTCCGTCTCCTGGGACACCCCCCCCCGCCCCCGCCCAGACTGCTGCCAGCCCCAGCGCCAGCCCCAGCGTGTGCCACCCTCTCCATTTTTGCTTTTGCCCTTCAATTTGTATCAGGGCCTGAGTCTTTCTGCTTCTCTCCGAAGCCACATATACTCATAAGGTTTGTGTTTTCTGAGGTCAGTGGCCAAGGAGGTCAACACCTGGATAAGGTGCACTTGGCTCCAGGAGGACCCCTCGTTCCCAGGGGCCCGCAGGGCATATCTTGAGGTCCAGGAACGCATTTTCATTTCTCCTGTCTGGCCTGTTAGGTTGTAGCCCCATGCTCCCCTCTGACCGTCCCCTTGCTGGCCTGTCACCACCTTAGAAGCCTCTGCCTGGGCCACTTCTGGTCCCTGTTGTGGTTCCTCATCTATAGAGTGGGGTTGATAAGGGACCCACATCACAGGGTTTGTGTACAGTAAGGGGCCAGGCGTGCAGGCCACCCCCGCATTCCTGACCATCCTGAGCCCGGTGGGAGGAAGCTCTCTGTCCAGGGCCCCTATGAGGGTTCACAGAAAACCCCAGTGTTGGCTGCTGTGTGGCTTTGGGCTGGCCGGTTAACCTCTCTGTGCCTCTTTCCTCGTGGATCTCGTGGGGGACTGTTAGAACCTTCCTTACTGCAGGGTGTGGCGAGCGCTGGATGGGATGAGGTGTGTAAGGTGCTCAGGTGTGTAAGGAGCGAGGCCGTGATGTGCGCACGTGGATGTCACTCCCTGCGGAGGGTGATTAGGTTTCAGGAAAGCATATTTCCAGTCCCACATCAAGGGTTCCTTCTCTGGAGCCATTCTCACTTGCACAGGCCCCGTCCTGCTCTCATTGTAAGCTGCCCGGTTGAGGTTGGCCCTTAGCTCAGGATCTTTCCAACCAGCTCAGCGTCAACAAATGTCCTAAATGAACCTGCGTCTGGGACAGTAAATTTAATAGTGATGGTCCGCACCTCTGTGCGCAGGCGCCACGCGCAGCACCCCCCGTGTGGTACCTCAGAGGTGTGAGGTTGGAATGAAGGTCTCAGGCTCTAACGAGGATGCCTGGGGTGGTGTGGGATCCCAGTGTGAGGTCGGATGCTCCTGGTTTTCACGTGTTGGTTCTGGAGTGTCCTGGCTTTGTAGCCTCAGGCAGCTGGGTCCCTGTCTCTTGTCTTCTTAGGGCCTCTCTGGATAGGAGACGTTGACTTCTGCGGCCGCGGGTTTTGCCTTGGCACCAGGGGCCCCCCTGTAACTGCCAAGAGCCCCGGGCAGTGGCGGTGTACTGCCCCCAGCCACACGCACTGTTTCGGAATCCCGCCTGGTGCAGCTGAGCAAACACCCCGCTGGCCAGTGGCCTGTTTGCTGGGGGGCATCAGCGCTTCAGAAACGGAGCCCTGTGTTGTGTGGTTTCCAGCTTCCTGGTTCCCGAGCTTAGCTTCCTTGCCGTGGGACCGCACTTGGGGGTTAGAATTTGGATCTTCCTTTGTGGATAAGGCGTGAGGTCACACGGGTCTTTCGTCAAAGTTGGCTGTTGCGCGGCCGGGTTTGGGGGCAGGGGCTGGGCTGTCGGGCCGAGGCTTGGGATCTGACCTTCCCCCTCTGCCCCCTTTCTCCCTGTAGCAGCTGCCCCCTCGCAATCCCTGGGACCCTCGGTCAGCCCACCGAGGGGGCTGTTTCTGAGGCCCATGTTCCTGCCGCTGTACCAGGCACCGGCCTCCCCAGGAGAGAGCGCCCTGCCTGCCTTTCAGGACCATGTTCAAGGTGGAGCAGGGCTGGGGACCCTGGAGAAGCCGGATGGGAATGCTCCCACCCTCACGTCGTTTCCAGTTCTGTCTCTGACGAGGTAATCCTCTCCTTTGTTGACAGCCTGACTGAAGTCGCGTTTTTTCTGCCCTTTTCTCTGAGCCTGTGTCTGGCTTTTGGCCAAACCACTAGTAATCACACAACTCGCAGTAATCCTTACAGTTGAGGGATGTGTGGCCCGGCCCTGCCCCCAAGCCCCAGAAAGGCCCAGCTTCCTCCTCTCCGAGGACCCTGCACCCCCGTCAGCTGGTCTGCGTCCCCCTCCGTGTTGGCACGGGGTTCGGCGGCGACTTCTCTCCTTGAGCGGTGTCCTCACGTCTGCTCACCTGCCAGCCCATCAGGAGGGCGCTGTCTTCTGAGTGTTGGCGTGTGTCCAGGGGTCCACAGAGGAGGCCCCTGGGGCTCGCCCGCACCCTGCAAGGCAGCTGGGGAGGTGGGATGTGCTTCGAGATGCCTGGGACAGAGGTTCCAGGGCGAGGAGGGGCAGAGGAGGTTGGAGAAGGTAGGAGGGGGCCCAGGGGCCCTGGGATCATCCTCCTCCCCAGGCCCTCGGAAATGCACACACCCGGCTAGCAGCCCCCCACCTTGGGTCTGGAGGCCTGGGTTACACAGCAAAGAGGCCTTTCCCACTGCCGCTCTGTTGAACGGCTGTGGATGCCCCCAAATACACGAGGCTGGCCCTCCACTCCCAGCAGAAAATGGGCACCAGAGTGGCAGAGGCAGGACTAGATGCTGGAACTCTGGGACCCTGGCCTTCCCTAGGCAGAGGCCGGAGGGCACAGAGGCTGGCCCAGTGTCCTGACTCCAGCCAGTCTGGGCCAGTGGCCCCTTGAGGGCTAGCCCTGGGTCAGTGAGGCCAGAGTCAGGGAGCAAATTCATGGGTAGCAGGGAAAGGTCACAGACACTGGCCCCTGAGGCCGCCCACACCATCGTGAACGAGGGTGTCCCGGGCGGGGGGGTCTCTTCTGCCGTGAGAACAAGGCTCTCGTGGAGCTCTTTACAAAAAGTCCAGGGGCAGGAGTTCCCTGGTGGCCCAGTGGCTAGGACTCCACGCTTTCACTGCTATGGCCTGGGTTCAATCCCTGGTTGGGGAACCGAGATCCCGCAAGCCGTGCGGCATGGCCAAAAAAAAAAAAAAAAGTCCAGGGGCCCTAATGGGGCCTTAGCACAGGGGGTCGTCTGCCGGTCACCGCCCTCCTCCTCCACCTGGAGAATTTCTGTCCCTGCTGTGCCTCCCCGGGGTGAACCGAGGCCCCCTGCTGCATTCCCGTGGGTCCGTGTGCTGTCCCGTCTCATCGGTCAACACGCCATGTGTCCTGGTGCCTGGGTCAGGGCGGCTTTTCCAGGGGCTCCTGGGACTGCTCCTGCCATTTCATCCTCGTGTCAACCAGACCGGGGATGGGGGCCTGCCTTCCCTGTTCCTCAGATGAGGGGCCCCAGTGGAGGCCCAGACACGGGCGGAGCTGGCAGCTCGGGGACTTGGGGCAGCTCTCCGCGTGACTTGGGGAGGGCAGAGGGGTTTGGGATCTGCGGGCCTCGCCCTGCCTCGTGGCGTCTGGGTGTGGCAGGCGTGGCAGCACAGCAGCACCCTGACTGTGGCCGGCCATGGCCGTGGCAGGTTGTGCAGAAGTTCCAGCCTCCTCCTCAGTCACTGCCGTTTTGGGGACCAGAGCCGCTGAACCCCTTCCTTTCAGCAGAGGGTGAGGGACAGTGAAGCGGCCGAGAGCCCACTGCCACTTGCAGAAGGCAGGTGCCTAGCCAGGAGGGACACGTGGGCCGGTGGGCCGTGCTGGACTCCGGTCTAAGGGGGTCGCTGGGCGTGGGGCGGGCGGCGGACGTGCTTGAGGCCTTTTCAGGGCAGCAGACACCTGGCAGGAGGCGGGCGCCTGCCCAGACCCTGATACTGAGAATCTCCCCTGCTGTAAACGGGTGCAGGGTTCACAGGGTCAGGCGGGGAGCTGTAGGGCCTGGGCACCTTGCTCACTCTCCAGGAGGGGGTGAACAGGACGCCTCCCCTCCCTGGATGGCTGGCGGCGGGCAGGGGCGGGGCGGGGAGCAGGGAGGCAGGAGACCGTAGGTTAGTGATGAAGAGCCCAGCTCTGAGGGGGTCAGCCCTGGACTTAAGGTCTTAGATCCACCAGCTACCATTCTGGGTGATGTGGGCCCTTGACACCACCCCTCCGGAGCCTCAGTTTCCCCGTCTGGAAAATAGGGCTATGATGGCGCGTCCCTGGTAGGCCTGAGTAATTCATGTGATGTGTTTGGCAGAGTGCCTGGCACGTAGCAAGTGCCGAGCAGACTTTGGCAGGGGCCGTGACGGCTGTGAGTGAGCCTTCCCTGCAGTCGGTGCTCAGGAAAGACCAGCTTCCTTTTGCAGTAGCACCCAGTTTAAGCCGGGAGGATGCGGGGTCCCTTGCCGCGCCCTTCTGATCTCCTGGGACCCTCTATAAAGTTGCCCCGTTGCGGCCCACAGCTGCCTTCCCTTGCCTTGGGGTGGGGGGCCGCCAGCGTGCCCCTCCTGAATCATGATGCCTCTTCTTTGGGGTCCCCCTGCTCTGCTGGAGGCCTGTTTATGTTTGTGGCTGTTCCAGTGTCTGTTCTGCTCGGGTCCGGTTCTGTTAATAGAAGAGCAGACAATGGTTATGAAGCAGCAGGGGCTGGCGAGTGGGGGGGGGCATGGGGGTGCCGCTGGCGTCCTGCTGGGCTCCCACGTCTGTCACACGGCAGGAGGAGGTGGCAGCCTGCCCACTCCCAGCCTGGGCACGTACCGCCCTCTCTCCCAGGGCTACATAAATCATGGGGACACACTGCCCCTGGGTCAGTGCACGTGGAGCTCGTTACCTGCCTGATTTTTAGGCCTCCTTGTGCTGGTCCCAGGTTAGTGCCACTCAGGTTTTGGATCATCTCTGGTAGAGGGTGCTAGGAGGCCCGGCTTCTACGAGGGGGACTGAAGTTCCTCCCTCTCAGCGCAGTGCAGGGCATTGTGTGCCAGAGGGGTGCCCGGCCCGGCGCCCCCCGCCGGGGGTCAGCTCTCCTCCCCCCACGTGCGTGCTCCATGTCCTGGGAGATCCTCTGAGAGCCTGAGTCCCGGGCTGTGGCCGCAGTGGAGGAGAGGACCACTGCAAGGAAGGGAACAGCGCGTCCAAGTGTCCTGGACAGGAGCAGAGGCATTGCACTGTTGGCAGGTGTGGGAGGGACTCACTGCTGCTCATGCCTCTTTCCGGGGCTCCCGGAGGCCCGTGGCGCCTGGCGTGGCCCTTCCCGGCTGACTTTTCAAAAGCATCCACTGCCCGCTCCCCCGCAGGTCTGGGGAACGCCGAGGGAGTCCCGGCCCAGCCCTGTAGTGGGACTCAGCCACCCTCCCTCCTTCAATTTCCTTCTCCCCTCCAGGCCCCTCTGTCTCCATGTTCAGGGACCTTGGCCCGGTAGCTGGCCTCTGGGGCTGGGGTTTTCTTGTGACCGCCGCTGGGCTTTAACTCCCGGGCTTTCAGTGGGACGGAGCAGTGTGCTCTGCTGTGTTGTGCAGGCTTGTGGTGTGGCCCCCCTCCCCCTGTTGCAGTCTTGTTTGCCTCGACTGGCAGGCAGGTGTCTGTACCATGTAAGGTGCTCTCGGTGGGGCATGGAGCTGTGTCTGGGCCTGCAGGCAGACGATCTGGGCACACATCCTGCGGCCTCATTTGTGGAGTACACTTGGTCAGTGGTAGACTCTCTCTGAACCCCAGTTTCTTTGTTGGTTAGATGGGAGAACTTAATGTAAGCTGGTCCATGAGGCTTTTGTGAGGCTCAAACGAAGTGATGGGGCAAATGAGTTTTGTGTCTGTAAATAAACCTTCACAGGACGGACATCTCAGCTTCATGTAATCAGTGGGCACGTCTGCCGCCTGCCCTGAGATGGTGAGCTGCCAAGGGCAGGAACTACAGGTGCTGCATCCCTGAGTGAGGCCCAGGGTGGGGAGTGGTGCACCTCTGTCTTAGGACCCCCGTCCCCCTCTGCAGCCCCCCTTATCCCTGCCCACCCAGGCCCACCCCCATATCTTGGGTGCGGGATGCAAGGAGGCCCCCATCAGCTGAGTGTCACGGGTCAGCTCTCCCTTGGTGACGTATCTGACCTGTCAGGTCCTGTGACTACACAGCCTCTCAGCCCAGTAGCTGTGAGAGGACTGTGGACTGGCTGGGAGGAGGGGAGGGGTGGCAGGAGTTAACGCAGTGCATGGGGACCAGGGTCCCCAAGCGGCTGTGCTTTAGCCTGAGCTGGCTGTCACTGGTAAACCCAGCTGGGGGACAGTGCGATCAGTGGCCCGTGACTAAGCTCCCTGAGCAGCCGCTTGGCTGCGTGCTCAGAGGCCCGAGGCCACCTGGGGAGGGTCTGTTTCCCTTCTTCTTTGGGGCTGGTTGTCCGCGGTGGCCGCTGCTCCGGCCCATATTCCTGGCAGTTCCAGAGCATTCCGTGGACAAGCACACGTTCCTCACAGACTGTTTTCTCCTGCGTCTGCCCCCACCTACTCCCCGCCCTCCATCCAGTCGCCCTGTAAACCAATGCAGTCTGTCCAGAAGGTCTCAGATTGGCCGGATGCCCATCTTTCTGTAAAGACAGTTTAATTTGGAGTGTCCCCGAGGGGGCTTGACAGGCTAGACATTGTTCCTGGTATCGGGAGATGAGCCTGGATGAGCCATCAGCCAGCTCCCCCTGCCTCAGCTTCCTGACAGCTTTCACTGGACACTTCCCACCATCAGGATCCATGCCAGGCACCGTCCAGGGAGATGCACACACATGACCTGAGAGATGCACACACAGGTTGGCCGAGTCCCTGCCCTCAGGGAGCTCACAGTCAGATGGTGGAGGCTGATTCGGGGAAAGGTGACACAATGAGACAAGAATCAGAAACAGCTTGAAGCTCTGGTGCAGGTAGCTGGAGAGCACGCGGCCCCAGCGGGGCAATTCTAGAAGGCTCTGTGGAGGAGCGGGGGGGGGCCTCAGAAAAGTGGTGACTTGTTCCTGCTGAACTCGACGCTGGGATACACACATCTGCCCAGCTGCAGGGGGGTGTGTCCCGGGGTGAGCCAGGTCCTGCTCCCCTTTTCCAGCTGTGCCAGCCAGGGGTGCGGGGGGGCGGGGGGGGCCAACACCGGCCAGAGGAGGCACTTCCCGGTTGAGAGGACCAGAAAGCAGCGAGCAGGCGGCATGCGGAGCTGAAAAGGCTTCCAGCCGGCTAACTCCTTCTCTTCAAAGAACAAAGGACAACACAGAAAACTTTTCTCATACGTGCTAATGGGAGACAGAGGCTGTCATGCACGCTAATGGGAGTGTGAATGGGGCCAGCCCCTATGCAGGGCAGTTTGGTGACTTAGAAAATTGCAGAGACATGTCCCCTTTGGCCCAGCAATCCCACTGCCGGGAATTTATCCTACAGCGGACAGCACGCGTGCAGATGGGGCACGCCCAGGCCCTCATGGCAGCGGTGCTTGTGATGGTTGAGATTGGAGACAGCCCAGGGGTCCACTGCCTAGCACTGGTGCCTGCCATCCCCCCACCCCCTGCCCCGTGCGCCCTGGGAGCCATCCTCAGAGGGAAGGCAGGACTCGGCCAGCCCAGTCTGGCGTGTGCCCAGGAGTTGCACAGCCCACCTGCTCCCTCGTGTGCCATTCACAGGACCCCTTTCCCTTGGAGAAGCACGCCGGGGCTGCTGGCACATGGAGGCCAGGGCAGCCCATGGGAGGGGATGATTTATGCCTGCCTGCTGGGAAGCACTGCTCTGTGCCTTCTGCCAGCGCTGGGGGAGTGTGGTGCCTGGCGTCTCCCTGCCTGCTCTGTCACCCTCCCCATTTCGTCCCGCTGTCTTGCAGATACAGAGTGACCACTTAATCACCCCGTGGTTCTGCCTACTCCCCTGGTGGCGATACACCTGCCTGAGGTCCTCTTGATGGCCCAGCTGTGCACTAAGCCGCCTGTGCCTGAGGGCCAGGGACCAGGAGGCGGTCAGGGCAGGGGCGAGCGAGGCGCGGCTTGGGCCAGTTCCCAAGTGTCCTGCCCACAGCCCCTGCTGGGTCCCGACAGGATGAGCGATTGGCTTGAAGGGGCCGCTGGCCACACCATGCCATCTGGCAGGGCTATTGTGGACCACACAAAGGATGGAGCATGGCAGGGCAGGGGCCAGCCGAGCAGTGGACAGAGGAGCGGGAGGGAGGACGCCAGCCTCCCAGTTCACACCCTGCCGGCGGGAGCCGGCCCGTTTGTTCCTGCCGTGGCCGCGGCTTCAGAGCAGAGACCTGGTTTATCACTTCCTGGGGCGCCGAGGGGTGATTTCTCACTGTCCTCCCCACCAGTCTTCGGCTAGAATGCTTTAAACAACTCTGGTTCTGAGCTGATTTATTGCTCTGCTAAGATGCAAAGGCAGTTTTATGTACTAGGTAATTAAGTGGCATTATAGATGGCTCGAGAGTAAGTGGCTGCTGTTTTAATAATTAAAATAAATGACCCCTTGCCTGCTTCCCAGCTCAATACTTTTTCCTCAGTGCCGAGACCCTGGAGAGAGGCGGGGCACGTGTGTGGGTGCATGCCCGTGTGAATGTGGGTGCGTGGGTGTGTGTGCGTACGTGCACACGTGCGAGCTCACGTGTGTGAGTGTGAGGTGTGCAGGGGGAGGAGGAGGAGGCAGCTCCTTCGCCAGGTCTGGTTTCCAGCACAGCCCTCGGGGAGCACGTGTCACTCGGGCCAGGCGGTGCGCTGTCCTGGATAAACGTTTCTTCCGCTTGCGAGGCCAGGCTGACCCGGGGTGGGCGCTGGACCTCACCCCACCCCTGTGAGGCAGCCTTGATTCACACCCCAGCTCTGGTACCCTCTGGCTGTGGTCAGGCTGCCCCCCTTGGAGGCTCAGTGTCAGTTCCCGTACGATGTGGTGACAGTCCGCATCTCTGTACCGGGTGCCGGGCACCCAGGGGCATGTTAGCTCTCCTCTGCGGCTTGAGAGGCAGTGAGCTCCAGCTCTGTGTGGCACTGGGTGGGGGTGGCTACCGCCCTTGAGACCTGAGTGAGCATAGGCTTGCCAGAGGGGTGCAAGGTCATGGGCAGTAGAGACAAAACGGGGAGCAGGAATTCCGGCCGGGGGGGGGACCTCGGCCCAGGCTGGCTGGATCGTCTGTCCCTGCGAACACCTGCTGCCTGCCGGGGGCTGCACAAGCCCAGGGGGCAGCGGGCCAGCCTGCTGGGGGGTGTCATTGTCTTCTGCCCCAGACTGTGCTTTTGTTTTGTGGGAGGGTGGCCTTCCCCCAAAGACGTGGGCCATGGCGAAACACATAGGCGCCTCCGTGGGGCTGACCCTTGGCTGGCTGCCTGCCAGGCATTTCTGAGGGAGGATGGCATTGAAGGAAGCAAGAGGCCCAGTGGGCAGCTCTGCACCTAGGTCATCACGTGCGTGGCCGGGGAGGGGAAGGAGGGGACGTACACATCGCTGGGGGTCAGGCCCGGTACTAGGCTCCCCACGTACTGTGTCCTGCGGAATTGAGTTTAATTGAATCTTACCGGCTCTGCAGCAAAGGTGCTTCTTTCACAGCTGGGAGAGTGGCAACTCAGGGGCCCAAGTCACAAGGCGGGGCCGGGCGTGAAGTCCCCTTCCTCCTGCCCTCCCTCCTGGCCCCCCATCCTCGGGCCGTCCTTCCACTGAAGTGTCCTAGGCCGCATGCGTGCAGGCACGGTGCTGGAAGCTCACGGGTGGAATGTGCCTGGGCCGAGCCGGGCCCACAGGCAGAGGCGGCCCTGGCGCGGCCTGGCCCTCGGAGGGCATGTACTGCCCTGTCTGCGGGTGCCTCACTCTGGCCCCCTCCCCTGTGCTGCTGCGAGCTCCCAGGGCAAACCCTTGTCCTCAGAGTCTGCCTCCAGGGCCTGGCACGGTGGGGGGCACCCACCGAGCGTCATCTGGGCCTGGGTCTGCCCATCGGGGCACAGCTCTGTGGTTCGAAGCCACTCTTCCACTGGCCCTCTGACCCTGCCGCTCTGGGAGGCCCCAGCGGCCCCCCGGCACGTCTTCCCCAGGGCGCGAGTGTCTTTTCAAGCCGGGTAAATGGAGTGATGCCAGTGAGGTTTGGTTGCCAGAGGAGCTCGCCCAGGCTCAGGCGGTCCCAGCGCTCACATCCAGACACGTCTAGGCTTAGTGTTGCCTGTCGCAGCAGGGGCAGCCATGGGAAGGCCACCCTCGGGTGCTCTTGCTTCCTGAGGGATCCTGGAGCTGTGGGGGACATCGCTCCAGACGGGCACAGCCTCCTGAGGCTGCCCCGTGAGCACCCCTCCCCACAGGGCCGCAGGCTGGGGCCCTACTTCTCATGGGCAGAGGTGAGGCACCTGTAGGCCCAGGAGGGAGAGCGTAGCGTGGGGTGGACTCGGGCAGGGCCTGTCTGCGCCTGTCCCCACCCCTCCACCGCCCCGCCGCCTGTGTAATCCCTGAATTTTGGAGCCTGGGGCCTGAAGATGGTCCTGAAGATCCAGGAGCTTGGCCGGCACCAGGCAGGGCATGTGAAATAAGCCTTGCTTCTTCCCCTCGCTCCCCTCGGAGCCCGGGAGAAGGGCCGGTGCCGCCTGAGGCTTCTCTCCTGCGGTGGGATGGGCTCCGGCCCAGGCTGTGTTTGGGCTTCGGGGTAGGAGGAACTCGTGAGAAACAGAGAACCACGTCAGAGATGTTCTGGTCCAGCCCACCGTACAGGCTGGGACCACACAGTGAGGGGTGGCAAGCCAGGGCTCCACCTGGCCCGGCGCAGAGAGGCCATTGATGCCCCTACATGGTGCCCTCCAGGGGCAGTGCCAGCTGATGGTGCCTGCATGTGAGTGAATTGTCCTGGCTGGACGGAGGGCGCTGGCCTATGGCTGCAGCCAGTCCCCCGATGCAGCTGGAATCCCCCCAACGCTGTGGTGGGCAGTGGGCGGGCCCTGGCTTCTCATCCTGGCTCTGCGACTCCCCGAGAGGCTGGACCCCTGTCTGGATCTTGGTTCCCTGCAGAAGAGATTTCTCAGGCTCCCGTGGGCTCCGGCGTCGGGGCGGAGCTGGGCAGTGGCTGTTAATTAACCAAACTGCGCCCTTGGGGGTGTGCGACCAGCACAGGGGCTCTCTCAGCTGGGAGTTTGCTTGTATGTGTGACCTCTGTCCAGGCCGTGGACCCACCTGGGCGGAGGAGCATACTTTGAATAGCTGACCCCCTCCAGGGCCCTCTGAGAGGGAGTGTCTCCTTTGCACCCTTACTCAGTGGCATGGGAATGTCCGCGGGAAAAGGGCAGGACCCACTGGACATTACCGAGCCCCCTCCCTGCCTCTCCAAAGTGAGCCTGGTGCCGTGGCCTCGTGGGGCTGCTCTGAGAGTCAAGATGGGGCGTGCTGAGGGCCTGTCCGGCGCCTGGCCTGCTGCAGTGGAGGGCTCTAGAATTGCTCCATGAGGGCTTTGTCATTCCCCTGCCTGCCCCTGTGCTTTTATTCAAGGCGATTTTGCCAGCACTGCTGCCTTCCACTGATCTCACCACGTGTGTGATCATCACCGTTTCCCGGATGGGAAACTGAGACTCAGAGGGTTCATCCCAGGATCTCCCAGTCCAGACCCTCTTGCCTGCCCCTGTGCTGGTCTGAAGACCCCTCTGTTGGCCAGGACAAGTGGGCAGCCTTGGGTGGCAACCACTCAGAGGCAGCTCTGGCCCGAGAGCTCCTGGGTCTCATCCCTTGTGTCCAGGGCACGTCTGCCCGGGGAGGCAGCTGGTATGAGCCGGCTCCGACAAGGAGAGGAATTCCATGGCTGCGCAGGGCGGGGAATGAGGCCCAGGCGCAGATTTGATCGATTTTATTTCTGAGGGGATACCTACCTATTCATTAGCGAAACAGGAAGATTTGGAAAAGTAGAAAGAAAATCGAAACACGTTTAGCCCAGTCCCCCCCGACCCTGCTCTGAAGATCTCCCACTACGATGGCAGTGTTTTATTCCCCCCCGCAACCCCACCGGTGCAGGCGTGTTTTGGCTGCTGGTTATCTCGCTGTGTGTTTAGTGTGGAATCTGGCTTTTTTCACTCAACATTGCATCAGATGCGCTCTTCCTCTTGGTCTTCGTAAACCTTGTTAGTGTCTATACAACACCCCTTCAAGTGAGTTAACCAGAATTTACGTGACTGGCGCTCTGTTGCTGGAAAGCATAGGTTGTTTCCCAACGTGTTGGCAGCTACGTTTCCTGCACGCAGTGCTTTAGGTCAGCGGTCAGCCTCTTGCCTGGGAGGGGGGCTGTCGGTTTGGGGGCTGTGACAGGGACTCCAAGGCCCCTCCGTGGACGACAGTCTGGGGAGCACGGCAGGGCGGCGCCCGGGATGGCTCACGGCTCATGTTGGAGGTGATGTGTGTGGCTGCGATTTGCTTGGCATGTCCCGTTCTTGCCCTTAAACATCCCTCAGAGAGAGTGTGTTAGTTTCCTAGGGCTGTCTCATCCCTTGGTCATTCCTTCTCTGTAGGTGGGCTGTTCTTCTCCTGAACCATTTGAGAGAAGTTGGGGTTAACACACCCCTTCAGCCTCAACACTCCGGTGTGCGTTTCCTAGGATCAAGGACTTTCACTTAGGCGGTGACAGTACGGTGACAGTGTCGGGAGATTGAAGCTGGCACGCTGCGCGTCCCAGCACGGTGCTTTAGAGCAGTTGTTTCTGATCGGGGATCCAGCGCAAGATCACACACTCCCTTTAGCCTTCCTTCATTCGGAGCGTCTCCTCCATCCGCCTTTGACATGTCATCTACGTTTTGAAGACCACAGACCAGCCCCGCGTTTGGCTCACGGTTGGACGCAGGCTGTGTGTTTGGGGCAGGGACGGCCCCGAGGGGATGCTGTGCTGTCGGCCTGTCCTGCCAGGAGGCACCTGGTGTGGCCCGTCTTGGGAGCAAACTTCCATCCATTGGGTCAGGAGGTCTCCCCACTGTGAGGTTAGTACATATAACTTTGTAATTAATAAGTAACCTGCGGGAGGCACTTTGAGGTCACACAGGCGTCTTGATCCTCACCGGACGCTCACAAGGCTTGCGTCCATCGGCACCGCTCTGGCGGTGGTAACGATGACTTTCTAACTTCTCTGTCCGTCTGCACTCAGCAGCTGGAATTCTGCTGTGAGGGGCCTTCTCCTTCTCCCTCATCGGGCTGTGTGTGTGGACGTGTTTTTTATCAGTGTGGATTCTTATTTTGTCCAACATGATTGTAATCACTGGCTCTCATTGTCATTGTCACCTTGCCCGGGACAAACAGCTGGCTAGATGCCGGGGAGGAGAAGGGAGTTGGGATTTGACATGGGTCCCCTGTAGGGCCTGGGGGCCAGGATGGCCTGTGACCTCAGGCAAGTTGGTGAGTACCTCGGGGTCCCTAGTTACCCTGATGTTAGCAAGAGAGGTTGGGCTGACCTTGAAGGCCCTTTTGCTCCCTTGGGGGTCCCCTTCCAGGCCTTGTGCTGTCCCCCTGCTGAGACTGGGAGTTGGCTGTGGGGCAGTTCCTGGTGGCCAGCTGTCACCTGTCGTCTGTGGGCGTGATGACGCAGAGGGAGGCTCCTTGGCCCCGCCCACCTCCCTTCCCCGTGGCGCTTCTCTAGCAGGGCCCTTCCTCTGCAGGACTGAGGTCTGTTTATTCTCGTTAGTAACCAAACACTGACCTAATCCTGGCACCAGCTCTCCTGACCTTTGGGTCTGTTAGCGTTCATATCTTTCTTAAAGAAACACAGCTGCGTGGGCAGGCGTAGTGCTGCTGTGATGGCCCGTACCCACTGTGCCCAGCACGCCCACCTGTACCCACTGTGCCCACCACGCCCACCTGTGCCCACCTGTGCTCACCAGGCCAGAAGGGCGCTTGGAGGCTTCCAACTCCCTCATTGTGCAGAGAGGTGTTCTGGGGCCCAGAGAAGGGAAGGGACCCGCCCAGGGTCACACAGCAAGTGATGGCGGGGCCCGGCCCCTGGTGCATAGAATCTACTCCCCTCACTGCTGGTGCCCACCCGCCCTTTACAATGCCAAGCCTCACCGTCCCCTCTCAGAGCCCGGGCTGGGTGTTTGATGCCAGGGAGAGGACTGATGGTTCCTGCTCTGTGTAGCGTACAGGAATGTGAGGGTCGCCAGCCTTCTCCGGGTGCTGTCTTGGTGTGTGACACAGCCCTGCAAGAACTTGCGAAGGGGCGTGAGGGGCGGGCACACTCCAGTAAGAAGCACCCTGCAGCCCAGGACCCAGCGCATCCCGGAGGAGTGCCTCACCTGCCAGCTCGGGCAGGGACTGGGGGTCTCCCCCAGCAGCCGAGGCTTGGCCAGAGGCGCCGTGGAAGAGCTGCTGTGTGGGGACAATGACAGTCACCTTCGGCTGAGGGTGAGGGAGTGAGGGCATGGGGGGAGGGGGAGTTCAGGCGGGAAAGCAGGGGGGCAGATCCGTGCAGCGAGCGGAGCAGGACGACTCCAGCAGTCACGGGTGGTGGGGAGGAGGGTCTGTCCGCAGGGGCTCTGCGCGCAGTCACAGAGCAGCCCGGCGGGCCACCCTGGGAAGCAGGCCTGCCTCTGCAGGTGGCGAGGCCGAGGCCCCAGGGAAGTCCCTTGCTCAAGTGCCACACGGGGATGCGAACTCTGAACTTGTGCTTGTGGAGGCTCTGGAAGGGTCTGTGAGAAGATTGCCTCCACCCCCCCACACACACCCCCCGCCCCAATTCCAGGCTGCAGTGGCCTGGCCTGCAGAGTCCTCCCCGCAGCCCAGTGGGGAGGAGCATCGTTCCTCCCATTAGGAGGATGCAGAGGCTCAGAGAAGTTTAGTCGCTAACGGGAGGTCGCAGGGCAGGCCCCCCTCCCATGGAGGAGCACGCCCCCGGCACATCCTGAGCGGCCTGCGCTGACCAAGTGCGTGGCAAGTAGGATGTTGAGCTCCAGGCTTGCCAGTCCTATTGTGAGCCACCGGCTGAGGTCACGGTGGGAAGTGGAGGGTTGTCCAAGCCCTGCCCAAGGTGAGCGGGTGACCTTTGAGTCCTGGAAGCTTGTGCACCCTCTCCCTTGTGCAGAAAAGCCGTGGGTCCAAAGGGCAATTTCAACTCCGTTTACTGGGTGAAAGGCAGCCCGGGCCGGAGGGTCATTCAGAGAGCTGAGCCGATGAGCGCTGGCAGGACGGGAGTGCACCTGGGGTGACGCGTGAATCCCAAACACCCAGAGCCCCCCATCAGCACCAACACCGGCAACGCCGTGGCCCTTCTCTGGAAGGGTGTTGTGCAGGGAGCAGGCCCTTCCTTTTGGGAGGCTCAGGGAACCTGCTCTGTCTTCTTGGTTCCCAGGGCACAATGAGGCTTGGGCGGGGGCGCCCCTGTCCAGCAAATGCAGCCGGCCCGGACCTGCCGACCCCACGCCCAGGCCCTCTCTGCTGCATGGCGGGGATTGGGGCGGTGCCCGCCTCCTCGCTGCCAGCTGGGCCGGTCCACGCCTCCCTGGAGCCAGCCTCGAGAAGGCCCCCACGATGACCTGGGGTGGACGCGCAGGTCTGTGAGCTCTCTCAGAGCGGTTGGGTCACACAGCAAGCTCACGGCACCCCCAGGCAGCAGCCCACGTCCTGCCCACCCGCCCTGGATCCCGGAGGAGACCCCTCTATTCTCCCGGCGTGGGAGCCATCTGGGCACAGGCTTCTCTGGGCTGGGAGAGCTTTGTCCTTCCTCTCCGAGTCTCACACCTGGACCCCCAGCTTCGGGGTTTGCCCCATCATTGCAGCGTTCGAATCAGACCTCCAGGAGACCTGTGACCACAGATGTCCTCCCTGGTCTCCCTCAGCCTGGGCTTCTCATTGCCACGTGGGCCTGGGGCCCAGTTAGTGCCGGCTTGGGCCATTTCTCCTCTTGCCACGTTCCTTTCCTCTTTGTTGGACCCACCTTTCTACCTGGATTTGGCTCGGACTGTCTCTTGAGACCTGTTTCTCAGGGGGCTTTGAACTGGGGTGGGGGGCAATTTGCTGGGAGGCGGGAGGCTGAACCTGGACTCACCTGCTCGCTCATTCCCTCCCTCCCTCTAGGCCGCCTGCTGTGCATCCATGAACACAGGGCTGGGCGCTGGCTGTCAGTCACTAGGGTCTGTCCAGCCCCAGTGGTCCAGGCACACAGGACCGTCACCCGCCCCAGGACTCTGTTTACGGTGGGAGGTCTTCCCTGTGGTGTATGGAACCAGCCTTGGTTTGTTCTCCCATCACAGCCAGCTCAGCGGTCCCTGTACTCCATGCTCTACAAAAATCTCAACTTAAAATAGAGAAGGGGGCATTTGCTTTATGAACAAACAATACCACCTTTGCTTCAGATAACCTCCGAGTGTGACATTCCTAAATTGGATTCATACCCCACTTTTAAAAGTTTGTGGTGATGCACCAGCCTTTGCTAGATTTGAAAGAGAGGCAAATGCAGGGGGCTCGGGTGGGCCAGGCCCCAGGTGGGCAGTCATGCAGCGGAGGTGAGTGTGGCCTGATTCCGCCGTCTCCATGGTGACCTGATGCTGGTGTGCCCTCAGCTGGCAGCGTGGAAGCCTCAGCTCGCTGTTCTTTCCCATCAAGGTCATGCCACTGGCGTGTGGGCAGTGGAGAGGTTGGGGCTGGTTTTTATTGAGCATCTACTAAGGAAGTGCCAGGCACCATGCCAGGGGCTTTTAGAGCTGCTACCTTTCTTAATCCTCACAGCAGCCTTCCAAGATTGGTGTTTTAAATCTCATTTTTAAATGAAACTGAGGTTCAGAGTGGCTAGGCAAGTCACCTAAAGTCACACAGCCACAGCTTTTAGTTCCTCTGTTAGATTCCTATGGCTGCTGTCACAAATTACAACCTTGGTGGCTTGAACAACACAAATGTATTATCTTAGAGCTCTGGAGGTCAGAAGTGCTAAAATCAAGGTGTCAGCAGGGCTGCGCTCTTTCTGGAGACCTGAGGGGGAATCCTTCTCCTGCCTTTTCCAGCTTCTAGATGCCACCCGCATTCCTTGGCTCGTGGCCCCGTTCCTGTCTTCAGAGCCAGCAACAGGACGTTTCTC